>NW_021941230.1:10975150-11627650 GCF_902148845.1 Salarias fasciatus
GTTTCTCAGGAACAGAGTGCATTTTGAACCTGCTGGTTGTTGGCTGGTTGACTCCTCTGGGTGGAAATGCTTTGCTCAAAGGAGATCGTGCCGACAGAGATGGTGATGATGGGCCTGTACGACCAAAAGAGCCAGTTTTTGTGCTTTTCCAAGAAGGAGCCGACAAACACGTTAAACCTTGGAAAATGAGGTATTTATAATATTCAGAAATACAGTAGTTTTGAATTTTTATTTAGGATGTTAAACTATTTATTACATTTCCAGACATTTTTTTTTTAACCAAATTTTAGTTTTTCTCATCCTTTCTTGTCCAGCCCCTTTCAGACGATTTTGACATTAAAGAATAGAATATAAATACAAACACTGCTCCATGCAGGAAAAAATAAAAAGAAAGTTGAATATGAAATAAAACAGGATAACAAACAAATAAGTAATAACAAATGTTAATATGTAGAACGCTTAACGGTGATTAATAGAAGCAAAGAAAGGATAAAATGAACCGAAACACAGCAAACAGTCTTAGGATCACAGGCAGGAAGGATATTTTAGTCGTTTTAGGCTTTTTAACCATTGTTGAAGCAATTTTACATTGTTTTTGTTTGTTTTTTTACCCATTTTCAAGCATTTTAGTAGTTCTTTTTTCTTAAATCCAAGACCAAAAAAGCATTTTGAACATGACTCCGGTGAGTAAATATAATAAAAATGAGACGAAGTGTTTATCCAGGTATAATTTAGTGAACGTTTCACGCGCCGCTAAAAAAAAGAGCCAAAGAAGCACACGTTACTCCGGAGCCGCAGGATTCAGATCCCCTGCTTTCAAGCATGACATTGACCCTATGAACTTTGGACCTTGAGGTCTCCAAATCACTCCTGAGTCATGCTAACTTGATACAGTATTCGGAGAACGTGGAACGCAGGTTCTTCCTAAGCAGCACTGCTTCACACCTGCCTGAAACTTTCACACAGTATTATATATGTGTTCCAACTCAAATTTGCACCCGGGAG
This sequence comes from Salarias fasciatus, assembly GCF_902148845.1. Taxonomy (NCBI): domain Eukaryota; kingdom Metazoa; phylum Chordata; class Actinopteri; order Blenniiformes; family Blenniidae; genus Salarias; species Salarias fasciatus. Next base: position 10,976,156 of record NW_021941230.1, read on the forward strand.
CGAATGTGTCGCGGCAACACATCACCACCTTCGGGAGCCGCCGCTCCTGTGTTCTCACTAAATGGAATTCGGCCAGCATCCAGCCAGAGTCACGCTCTTTCCAGCTGCGACATTGCCCTGAGTATTCCCAGATTAGCCATGAATATTTTTCAGGGGTGGAAACCGAATGCCAATTGTGACATAGTTTAAAATTTCCGTCACCGTCCCCGTTCCGGCATGAACTCTGTTTATGGAGATTAGCGCTAGCACACGAGCGTGAGCGGCATTTTCTGCCAGTCAGATGTCGCGGCAGCCCGGTCATTCTACCTGAGCCAGTGTTATAATCCGGATTTGGGTGAATTAAGGTGTAGGAATTGAGCTTTGCTTGTGTATGCGTGGTGTGTTTGGTGAGGAGTTTCAGCCAATCGCGGGGATCCAGAGGAGCTGGAATATACCTAATTGATCGGTGCTGGCTGGAAGTGAAAAGGCAGAGGATGTGGGGCCAGAACAGGCAATGCTGGCTCATGAGGAGCTTCATTTTCATTTCTTTTAAGGATCGGAAGTATAAGCATAACACAGTTACCAAACAGGAATAACCAAGGTGAACAGTGATTTTCACTCTCAACTTCTACCTTCTTTGATGGTGGGGCGTAATTAATTCTGAGATATGAACGCATCTGCGTTAACCGTTTCCTTTATCTGAAGTTCCTGAGGTAACATGTTCTTATATTCACAGAACTGTCCCGCCTGAGTCCGTTCCAACTATAGGATATGTGGCCGGATTGTTCCAGAAGCATAAATATGGGAGCCGACTGGAACGGTGATGCATTCAGGTTCCTGACAGCTGCGCTCGGCTCCAGCTCCCCACAAGCCCAAGCTGGATAAAAGATGGATGAACGGGAGGACGGAGGTGTCGGTCAACTCATCCGGTCTACTTCGTGGCATCGTCTGACGGCCTTGAGCTGAAGGAAACAAACTCGTCAGTGGAGGTTCTCCCTGGCTCCGGTCCTGGCCCGTGATGGCGTCGAGCACGAGACGCGCACGAGACGCGCAGAGCTCCCGACTTGCCGTGCCGACCCTGGAAGTGGAGTGTTCCTCGCTTGATGTGACCCTCGATTGCGGCCCATTCCTGCCTATGAATCGCCGTAGTTTGTCTTCGGCGTTTCCAAATAAATCTTGACACATGATTAATTCACACGGCGAGCCCAACTTTCTCCTCAATTTAAAAATGGATATAATATAAGTTTCCCTGACAGTTATTAATACAGCAGATGATCACGTCATAAATTGAGTCTGCGACGCTCCCCAAAAATGTGTTAAGCAACAGCACGCTCAATAATTTTCACATTTCGCTGCATTAAATGCATTAAGCTCCTCCATAGCATATTGATTTTTGTTACTCGACGACGATGCAGCGTGTGATAGTGTTGGCTTTATGACTGCAGGGAAGGAGCGGAAACGGGGTGATTTCTTCTTGTGCTTTCTGCAAATATACCGAATAAAGAGAATAAAGCGTCTGGCCGCTTCGCCTTCCCGTGAACCGGCTCTTTTGAAAGTGTTTGCAGCGTTTCCTTGTTTGAGTGTCGACCGTACCGTCCACACGGCGGCTGCCCTTGCTCCGACTTGCCTTCAGCTGAGTTGTGAGCGTTTCACAAATGAATAGCACCTCTAAATGCTGCCATAAGGTCAGCCGTCTCAACGGTACCGCTTTATCGCTTACTTCAGAGACTGCTATTAAAAAAAAAAAAAAAAAAAAGGCGTTTGGTGGGGGGAGGGGGGGTGCGAAAGGGTCATCCGCGAGCGGAGTGTCCGTGTTTAGTTTCAGGGCATACACCGCCACGGTGATGAACTCGCTGGGCATCAGAGGCATTAAATCTGTGACCTTCTCGTCACGGCGAGCCCTCCCTAATTAACAGGGCACGTTGCTCAGCTGCAACACCAGCATGACCCGCGAGGACCACTGGAGTTCTCCATCACCAGCTGTCAAAATGCAACCCAAAACTTTTATTTTCTCCTTTTTAAAGGGCAAAACAAAGGATCACTTTGGGATGTGAAAGTTGCGGGCGCAAAGTTAGTGTGCATCACTAAAAAGCCTTTGTGGGATTTTTTTTTTTAAAATTCCCGTACTATTTGATGAATAATAATTTGGACAATGAACTGTAGTTGATACGACAGCGATGATTTGCTTGAATTGTAGCCGCAGGCAGTGCCACTTCTTGTTTATTTTTCAATTAAAAGTGACATTCAGAATGACGTCCCCGCTTGTACTCCGATGTATTTTGGCTCGATGACAGATTCAACAAGGTAAGGTACCCATGACAATAAAAACAAACCTCCCCCTGTGTCTCCTCAATTCTGGAGTCGGGAAAGCTGCCAAGGCACCGCAGCCACAGCCCTGACAGATCAGGTGATTCAGGACTCGGTCTCTCAACTCCTGCCATCCAATAATGCCTCCCTATCACTTTACCCATTAACTCATGTTACAATGCATTGCTTACCTGCGTTATCTGATATCTAGTTAAGTCATGAAGGATGCATATCAACTCAATTTGGTATCGACTGTTCTGGTAATTAGGCGTAATTCAATTTTCCCCACAAACCCCCCCCTCCCGCCGCCTCCCACCCGCCTTTCCGTCTCCCCGTGCTCGTTTTTCTTGAAACCCAGAGGAAATCAAATGGGCGTCGCCTGCAGAATGGGTAATTTCCCCAGATCTGCTCCTGCTCATACAACACGGCTTCATTTGTGTGTGTGTGTGTGTGTGTCGGTGTGTGTTGCTGTGAGGGCTTTGTACGCGAGGAGGCATGATGAGCGCATGCTGCCGGCGAGAGTCTCTTTAAGTTTGTTGGCTGCAGGCGTGTGTCTGACCTGCAAATGAACTTGTAGGGAGACTTAGCGCTACAACACCACCCGTGTGCGGATGGCAAGACTAATTGTCTCGAAAAGCCTTTCTGCTTTGTTGTGCTTATTGCAGACGTTTGAAAATGGCTGGTGTGAATTGACGTCTCTTAGCAACAAGATGACGATTATACCGGCTGCACACGTGTTACCTGGTGGAACAGCACCTTTAGCACGGGGGCGTCAAAAATATTTTAGTTCAGGGGCCACGAGCCCATTTTCACCTGGAGCAGGCAGGGCTGGTGAAACAGTGCTATAATTATCTTTAAATCTAAACTTCATTTTTAACAGTAAGAAAATGTCTATTTTTTTGGGATTGGATTGGAACTTCCTGCAGGCCGAGTTTGGCCCACGAAACCTTATGTTTCACACCCCCAAATTCACATAAATGGTACGCGATGATCTTCAAAACTATGGCTGAATGAGAGTTTAGAAAACTGTCTTGTTTGCTCACAAATGCAGTTTTTTGATATTTAAATTTATATATAAAACAGGTGTCACTTCTTCACAACATCTTGTCATTTTCTATAATCTTCCAGTGCGGTTATATAAATTAAAATGAGGGTCCAAAACAAAATCCAATCCCTGCCCTCAACACAAAGCAGAGTGATGCGTTGAATGCCTTCCTAGTTTGACGGTAAAAGCCACTTCAGTCACAGGAAGTAGCCACTCTAAGCAGAAAATGCTCGGTGGAGTACGTTTATGCGGCGCATTTCTCCACCAGTCTCAATATGCTTCCCATGATCGCTCACAGTTGTCCACTCACACACAAACACCAACACGGGGACTTCTGCCGGCCGCGCTAAGCGCTCGCACATCTTTGGGAGCAACTTGAGATTCAGTGTCTTGCTGAAGAAGCGAAGCCCTCCTCTGCTTCATACACCTAATCTATCTGTACATGAAGCTTTTTTAATAATCTGGAATTTTCTAACTTTTAACTCTGATGGTAAACGTTCTCAGAATTTCCTGCAAATCGTATTACGAGTGGGAGTATTGATCTGAATTGATGCAAAGTACTTCAATACCAAAAAACTGCGCGACTATCAATCATCGGGTGAAACACAAACTGCTATTTTCTATATTTATTTTGAAGTATGCACATTTTAAAAATGACTTCTCAAAGGCAGCCATGGTAAAACATACAGGCCAAATCCGAGGATTTACATTCACCACTTGGAGAATTGATCCAAAATGCCTCACAGCTCCGCTTGCTTTGTTGGCGCCTATGCGTTATCTCAAAGCGAAAACAATGTGAGCACCGTGGCTGGAAGAGACGGATGCAAATAAGGAAAATGCATTTGCATAGCCCTTCAATCAAACTTTCAAGCACATAATGTCAGTCTGGATCTCTGACAGAGACTCACGTGGTTGGTATTTTGTGTATTCCTTTGCTTCTTTTTGGGCTTGACGACTTATTTTGCTGGAGTTTCTGAGCCTGCCGCGTGATTTAAGTCCAAAGCATGTTTTCAATGCCCCCTCGGTGGCTGTTTCACAACTGATGAGCTTCATAGTGCTGTCCCTTTGTTAAGACAAGTTAAGCCTTCTCAAGAGAGGTTTTTTTTCTTCTTCTTCTTTTTTGAGCTGCAGACGAAAATGCAGACATTTCAGAAGCATTCAATAAAAAGCAAGCCAGCAGTGGTGGGAATTTTTTTATTTTTTATTTTTTACATAGTTTCCAAGATCTGCCTTTTAACAAGAGGAAAAACGTCGACTAATATGTGCTGCCTTCACTCGTTAAACACTCCCAAGGTTCTCGCTTGTTTTCGCATAATGTTAAACATCCCAATATGCAACATTCTGAATATGCTTAAGCCATCGTCACGCACATTTTTCCTGTTCCTAAATGAATATCCTCAAGAGACATTGAAAGCAAATTTTCAAAAATGACTCAACCAACAAAGGCGGGGACCTCGCTGAGGGGGCGAGCTGTTGCCCACCCAACGATTTGTCACGATCGCGTTGGTGCAGCGATCATGGGGAAGAAAATGAAAAAAAATGAAAAATGAAAATAAGAACTGCAGAGGTACTTTTACTTCCCGAAGCGCCGCCCGGAGCCAATTTTCATCACCACTTCCGCGTCGTGGCAGCCATTGCGTTCGGCTCTGTTCCTGCCACCTTGCTGACATTTTTCAACATGACTCAAAGACCCCGTGGACAACCCTCGCAGTCAGAAAGCTATGGAACTAATGTCAGCTCTCCATCGGGCAAATGTGCTACAAATCAATCCAGGGCTCAGCTGGCGAGGATGAAGTAGGTGTCATGCCACAAGATCCTCCACAAATGACTCTGAGTCACAAGATCACGGACTAAACTGGAAAAAAAAAAAAAAACTCCAACATTTGCAGCGTGCCGAGAAGCACATTCGCAGCCCTGAAATGTGAGGAGAGGACACGAACAGAGAGTTTTATGAGCCAATTATTACCTTCTTCTCACTCCAACTGGAGTGGGTCTGCTTAGTAATTCTGACTGAAGTATGTTATCAGCAACAAATAAAAAGGCAGAAAAACTCCAGTTTTTGATTTTTTTGGAAAGAAAAATGGTCCTTCGGGCAAGATAATGAGTTTTTACTCAACTTTAGCCGTGAAGCCGACCACTCCGGTTGGCTTCTGAGAACCCATTGTTGTGATAAAGTTTCAAGTAAACTTATAAACGCATCATTTTTGCCTTTTTGAAAAAGATGTTGAAAAAGTCGAAAGACTGAAAACAAAAGAATGTAGTTTTCATGTTGGGCCTGTCGTGGGTGCTGCTGGTTTCCTTCTAAACATTAACAATAATTGCCAGGTTTTAACTGGAGTATAGAAAGTCTTACATGATTTATTTTTATTTTTTTGATTGATGCTTTTGTCGGTAACGCTTCCTTTTACAGTACGGTAATTACCATGTATTAACGTGGTAATTGCAGGGTAAGTACCATGTAATAAGGAGAAGTTACTGTAAAATTACCATGTAATTACAGGGTAACTATGTTGCTAATTACCTAGTACTTTTAGAGTAATTACCAAGCCAATTCTAGGCAAATACCAAGTAACTACCTGGTAGTAAGTATTAATTACTGGGTAATTATAATGTATATAGCAACTATGTCGGTAATTGCCAAGTACTTACTAAGTAATTGCTAAGTAATTACCATGTAATCATTGGGAAATGTAGACTTTTTACTAGATATTACTAGGTACTGCTAGGTGTGTACGCTATGTATTTCCCTATTAGTCAAGTGTTTTTTACTACTTACCTGGTAACTTCTTAGTATTTCCCAGTAACTACAACATTTACCTGGTAATTATGGTTGAACTGTAGACTACTGCAAAAGGAAGTGAGGCCTGTTTCCACACTATTACCTGGTAACTACTTATTCGTTACCCAGGAACTGCAAAAATACCTACCTGGAAATTACATAGTTATTAAAGTGGATTTGTACTGTAAAAGGAAGTGAGGTCTGTTTCCATGTTATTACATGGTAATTGCTTATTTGTTACCTAGTAAATAGAAAAATATTTACCTGGAAATTACATAGTTATTAAAGTGGATTTGTACTGTAAAAGGAAGTGAGATGTGTTTCCATGTTATTACCTGGTAATAACTCATTTATTACCCAGTAAATAGAAAAATATTTACCTGGAAATTACATAGTTATTAAAGTGGATTTGTACTGTAAAAGGAAGTGAGGTCTGTTTCCATGTTATTACCTGGTAATTACTCAGTATTTAGCCTGTTACTCGGAAACTTTCACATACCCCACACACTTGCACCAAAAATGCATCAAACCCCATCAGTGTCTGTGATACAGTCTCTGAACAGCACACTGTATCTGTCAGGAGATCAGAGTTTCCATCAAAACCACCATCACCAGCCGTCAGATTACATTAAGATGAACGCATTATTATTACACTTCCTCACTACGAACACCTCACTGTGACAGACATGCAAAAGAAGAGAGCTGCCAAAGATAAACATTTTAATCAAATGGAGTTCAACTTCTTATAAAACAATTTACAAAACAGTGCACATTTTTAGCAGTCAGGCACCTTTTTTTTTTTTAAGAAACAGAACAGATTTCTTTTGCAAAAAACAAAATACAAATAACAGTGATAAACAATCACTATAAATCAACATTAATAAGTACACTGCTCCAGTCTTGTGAATTCACATCATGTGTTTTCTGTCGACCCGTCTGGTCTACAGGAACCCTTGATCTCCATCATTCCGAATACCCAGGACCGCCGTCGCCAGGTGTTGTCACGTTGTCCACGTCCAGACTTGTACCTCCCTCGGCGTGATGGAAACGAGGACAGCACAACTGTTCCTTCTGAATGCTCAGGGTTTATTCACTGTAACACCCAAACCCCAAACGTGAGAGCTGAAAACATACAAATATACATATTAATAAACAGAAACTTACACAATAAAGAAATATACACATTGCACAAAACAAAAATATATTTAAACCTTCAAATATACACATGAAACCGACATTACAACCGAACTATCCACCCAAGCCTGAACCACAGCCACCCAGCACCAGCTGCAGAGCCACCATACTACCACCACTATAATGATCAATAAAACTCCAAGAAAAACGAAAATATACACACCTCACTGGCTGCTTCACATTGTAAAGGAGGTAAGCCGTTTGTTTTTGCTCTTTTCACGGAGTTTTTTGTTCTTATTTTCTCTCTCCGCGTTTATCTGTGCATCACTTAATGTGGTCCCACCCGGAACGTTCCGCCGTAAACACACTTTCCCTCAGAGTAGGAACCGAAATTTAATTAAATATAAATATCACCATATCACCAAGTGTCTGCAGACGTTCTGCCATAAATAAGCTTTCTCTCAGTCGAGGTAGAACCGAAATTTAATTAAATTATAAATATCACCGAGTGGCGGAACAAACCCTCTGCAGACGTTCCGGGTAGGACCAAATTAAGTGGTGCACACAAACGTGGAGAGAGAGAAAACGCTCCAAAAAGTATGTAAAAAGAGCAAAAACAAACAGCTGACAGTGTGAAGCAGCCACTGAGGTGTGTATATTTCCGTGTTGCTTGGTGTTTTATTGATCATTATCGTGGTGGTAGTAGCTGGGTGCTGGGTGGCTGTGGTCTCATATTCAGGCTTGGGTGAATGTCGGTTTCATGTGTATGTTTGAAGGTTTAAAGATATTTGTGTTTTGTGCAATGTGTATATTTCTTTATTGTGTAAGTTTCTGTTTATTAATATGTATATTTGTATGTTTTCAGCTCTCACGTTTGGGGTTTGGGTGTTACAGTGAATAAACCCTGAGCATTAAGAAGGAACTGTTGTGCTGTCCTCGTTTCCATCACGCTGAGGGAGGTACAAGTCTGGACGTGGATGACGTGGCAACACCTGGCAACGGCGGTCCTGGGTATTCGAGATGATGGAGATCAAGGGTTCCTGTAGACCAGACGGGTCGACAGAAAACACATGATGTGAATTCACAAGACTGGAGCAGTGTGCTTATTAATGTTGATTTATAGTGATTGTTTATCACTGTTATTTGTATTTTGTTTTTTGCAAAAGAAATCTGTTCTGTTTCTTAAAAAAAAAAAAAGGTGCCTGACTGCTAAAAATGTGCACTGTTTTGTAAATTGTTTTATAAGAAGTTGAACTCCATTTGATTAAAATGTTTATCTTTGGCAGCTCTCTTGTTTTTGGATGTCTGTCACAGTGAGGTGTTTGGAGTGAGGAAGTGTAATAATAATGCGTTCATCTTCATGTAATGTGATGGCTGGTGATGGTGGTTTTGATGGAAACTCTGATCCCCTGACAGATACAGTGTGCTGTTCAGAGACTGTATCACAGACACTGATGGGGTTTGCTGCATTTTTGGTGCAAGTGTGTGGGGTAATGTGAAAGTTTCCGAGTAACAGGCTAAATACTGAGTAATTACCAGGTAATAACATGGAAACAGACCTCACTTCCTTTTACAGTACAAATCCACTTTAATAACTATGTAATTTCCAGGTAAATATTTTTCTATTTACTGGGTAATAAATGAGTAATTACCAGGTAATAACATGGAAACACATCTCACTTCCTTTTACAGTACAAATCCACTTTAATAACTATGTAATTTCCAGGTAAATATTTTTCTATTTACTGGGTAACAAATGAGTAATTACCAGGTAATAACATGGAAACAGACCTCACTTCCTTTTACAGTACAAATCCACTTTAATAACTATGTAATTTCCAGGTAGGTATTTTTGCAGTTCCTGGGTAACGAATAAGTAGTTACCAGGTAATAGTGTGGAAACAGGCCTCACTTCCTTTTGCAGTAGTCTACAGTTCAACCGTAATTACCAGGTAAATGTTGTAGTTACTGGGAAATACTAAGAAGTTACCAGGTAAGTAGTAAAAAACACTTGACTAATAGGGAAATACATAGCGTACACACCTAGCAGTACCTAGTAATATCTAGTAAAAAGTCTACATTTCCCAATGATTACATGGTAATCACTTAGCAATTACTTAGTAAGTACTTGGCAATTACCGACATAGTTGCTATATACATTATAATTACCCAGTAATTAATACTTACTACCAGGTAGTTACTTGGTATTTGCCTGGAATTGGCTTGGTAATTACTCTAAAAGTACTAGGTAATTAGCAACATAGTTACCCTGTAATTACATGGTAATTTTACAGTAACTTCTCCTTATTACATGGTACTTACCCTGCAATTACCACGTTAATACATGGTAATTACCGTACTGTAAAAGGAAGCGTTACCCTTTTGTCTAACAAAGGAAGGAAGTGAATGATTTATTCATTCGTTTTCAAATCCACTTGTCCTTTTCAGGGTCGCGGGGCGCTGGAGCCAATCCCAGGTTTTTATGGGCGAGGGAAGGGTTCGCCAGTCAGTTAATAATTGAACAAAAGCCATTTTTGAATTTCACTGTTCCTGTCCACAGCTCAGGCATGTCGAAAGCTTTACGGACAGATATATGAACAATAAGCAACAAACCAAAGTCAGCTTACATGACGTTAAATCAAAGATGCACGTGTCTTCTAACCCTTCCTGGTGGTAACGAAATGAAATCCCACGTTTAAACTCTGAGGTGGGGAGTCTGGCAGTTTTATTTGTGTTTTCTAAAACGCACAACCACTTGTGGAATACTTCAAGCTCAATGATCTCCAATCCCTTGTGGAGAAAACAACAACTTACTGAGAAAATACCTCTTTCTCTAACAGTTTCGATGGAGTCCACTCAATTTTACATTAACAAGGCTTAACCAAGTCATTTCCTGTCATGTCAGTGTTGTTTTGCTGAATTTACTGGTGGTTGTGGTTGTTGTGGGGGTCTTTCCTCAGCAAGCCAAAGCCACGAATGGGCCAGGAGCAGAGGGCTTTTTAACGGCGCTGGCCAGCTCATTTGGCCGCGCCACCTGCTCCTGAATCAGAGGGGGATCAGTTAGTTTTCCCTTTGTATTACTTCTAGTTAACATCCATTTAGTTTTGTTTTCCCTCTTTTAATAACCGGCGGGCTTTGTCGCGGTTATTTTCGATGATGCCCCTGCGTTGGAGATGTGCCTCTGTGTTGTAAAATACACAAAAAAATGGATTAAAGTTAATAAAATTATCAAATAACCCGTTACTTGTTCAGTAATATTTTATCCCAAATCATTTGGTGTGAGTGAAACCCGCATGAGATGGTGATTTGATGATGGAAATAAAGCTTTGCGGTGTATTTTATCAGCTGTGCATATTGGAGACGGTGCATTGGAGCACATATTTGTTTCCACCCCCCCTTAAAAAAAAGGTGCATCAAAGCATGAATGAATGAAATGTGCATTTCGTACATGATCCCTTTCCACCCTGAAGGTAACCTCAAAGCTGGCTCTTTGCACATATGTTCATCATGGAGACTCGGAGATAAACCAAAACTGTTGCTTGACTGGTTCTGTGATTTTAAGTGTGTCCTCACAATATTACAAACTACAGCAATGCAACCTTTCGAATAAATACAGAACATCCCTTCCAGTATGTTGTGTTTCAAGAGAATACCCATATATTTTACAGCAGTCTTCACATCTTGCAATATTTGAGTGTAAGAGTGTGTGATATACGGCTCCAAACGTGCTTCATCAATACAGACTTCAGGGATTGTCAAAGAGAAGAGAATTTACATGAGAAAAAGAGGTCACCTTGGCCGATAATCACAGATTTCATGGCCAAATAAAGGAGTTTCGAGGTTTGCTTGTGTCCAGAGTTTACAGATGTTTTGCTGCTTTTTTTTTTTTTTTTTTTTTTTTTTAAAGTCAAAGAACCAAGTCTCAAGGTCTGCAGCTGTTTCTCTGTGAAGCCAGGAAGGTCTGAGAAGTTAGAAGAAAGTGCCGCGTGGACACAGAAGACCTCATCGACTTCAAACTTCTTTTTCTTTTTTAAATAAACTCTGGTCCCGTTTCAACAGAAGGAGCATCAGGAACTTCCAAGTTTACCGTTTTCACTTGAAAATGTTGCATGAAAACAAAACAAAAAAAAAAACCTGACAATCATGACAGACATTGAGTATTTTCTAATAAACAAGGCAGAGCGGGCAGCATACGTCCCGACACCTCGCAGCGCCTCCGCAGAGATGTTTTGCGCGACTTAAATCCCGCTCGCTGGTGGAGCCGGCAGTCGGGTGAGTGCCGCGAGGCGACGTGACAGCCGCTGACCTCCTGTCGCTCCCGCCTTCCCTCCCCACCTTGATGGCGGCGGCGCTCCCCTGCAGGAGCGCGGCTCGGAGAGATGATTGCCTTGGCATCGCCGGCCCCTCGCCGCCACTTCAACCCGTAAAGCCTTCAAAGAGCAGCCGGCCACGGAGAGAGGCCTTCTAAGTGTGGCGAGCACTCTGAGCCCGGCTTTTTCCACCGCACTTAACCACACGGTTATTAGCACGGCTCTATCTGTGAGACCCACTCTGCACTTTCAGACTCGGGGAACGGGGAGGGAGCGGCGGCGACATGCGACCGGCCTTGTTGTGACTCACCGAAATAACTTTGCGACCGTCTTCATCCTTCTGGAATAATAACCCCAGATTACTCGATGCAAACGTGAGCTTTGTACACAAGTGTAGATGCGGCCGTGTGAAGGAGGGAGCAGGGTATAGAACAAATCATTTCCTGTGATATAGAGAAAAGGCCAAAAAAAAAGCGAGTGTGTTGTTGGTGATTGGGATCTACTGATACGTTCAAAAGATTTCCATCTCTCTGAGCGGCTCGGCTGAATTATACAGCCGGCTTGACGTAGAAGACTTTCTCCCTCCCTCCTCCAGCTTTGATGTTGATGGCAGTTAATTACTGCGACATCTCGGGCGAAGAAGTTCTTACATGAGAAGCTCCTGAATTGCTTTGGGTTTTTTTGTTTGTTTGTTTGCTTTATTTGTGGCTGTTAACCCCCTTGCCCCCCCCTATCTTCTCCTCTTTTGGCTTCAGACTTCTTTTTATATCTTTCCCAGTCCATCTTTAGAGTTCCCATTTTGATGTTTGACCACACTGCGAGATATAGATCTCGTTAATTCCTGCCTTGCAGCGTCTTCGCAGACTTGCGTTCCTTTACATTTATAAATAGAGATATAAACGCACACATATATTCCCTCTGTTTGCTTCTGTGCTTCATTACTTTTCACTGAAGAGACAACAGATTTTTAATAAGAACAACTAACATAAGTGGAGCCCAGCATCTCGTTCAGTTAAACATCTACGGTTATATCCTTCAAATCACACTGATACCTACTCTAAAAATAGGAAGTAAATGTGTTTGATTTTCTCCAATAGTACCATTTTATTAGACTGCTACACTTGCAAAAGCAAATAATCAGTTTATGTAGGTTAATTCCAAAATAAAAAAAAGTTCTGTATTGAACTGAATTACTCATTAACATGAGCTGTGAGTTGGTATTGATATATTCAAGTAGCCTGTTGCTTTAACATTTACCAGGGTCTGATGCACACTGGAAGATTTTCGGTTGTTAAGACGGCCTCTTACAAGCCCGGGATGGCCCGCACAACAAATGAACAGCCCAAAGTCTCCCAGAGCTCTTCCATTTATTCAAAACACCAGGACCCAGAGAGCCACCTCAAAGAAAGAGAACTGATGAGAAGTCAAACAAACAAATGGGTGTGAAAACTAACGAAATAATCCAATCTTCAGTTGTTAACACAAAACCATTTGTAAAAGAAACGCAACGTAGGAACCCCAGATGAAGACCGAAATAAATGTGTGAGCGACAGAAGCTAAATGAAAATGTACAAAATAGAATGCGGGTTGCAGAATACACCTGATCAATGAGGACTGGCTGCCAGCTTTACTCACACACACAAAGAGAGAACAAAAGAGAATCACACTGGGCAAGACGTCTTATTGACCCTGAAATTGGGGAAGAATCACTGACTTCAGAACTTATTATAAATACATCATGAAGTACGGGATATCTCAATTTTAAACATTCTGAAGGATTTTTTTTTTCTTCCAGATTTTTTCTTTTCTTCTTTTCTGCAATAAGATTTAAGGTTTTTTTTTTTTTTTTATTATTTCAAACCAAGTCAGAGCGGAAAACTACAACCTTTTTTTTTTTTTTTTTTTCTTCAAGAAAATAGGATTCTCCTTCAAATATGATCACTTGCCTGATAAAAGATGAAATTTAGGGACGATTGTAAGTTTTAATATACAAAATAATGTTTCAGCTCACGCCGTATCATCCACACGCCTCAGATTTCGCCATAAGTGACGCATCTTGAAAGAAAACCGACAACAAGTAGTCTTTATTCTTTTCAAGGAGTCACTCGTGACAACTTCAAGGCTCATGCGGACACGTTACCAGAAGGGCGTGCCACTCAAATTGCAGCTACTTGCAGTGCTTGAGTAAGGTATTATTACATAGAAGCCAGAAACCTCACACATGAAGCAAACATACCCTGAAGCTCAACTTAATATCAATTCACAAACCCGTTCATAGAAGAGTAATTGCATATAGCCTGTTGGAGAAATAATGAGAAAAGGGACTTTTGACAGATTTATTAGAAAGCAATGATTATAATGTTCTTGAAACAACTGAGGACATCAGAATAAAATAAGCAATCGAAATGAGAAAATGTACACATCAACACCAAAGAAAGAGAAGATAGTTACAAATCTAAGGCATTGATGGACACCGAACTTTCTCAATACCTTGGGAGTGTTGACTAAAGTCTGCCAGAGATCACGCTGCTGCAAATTCCCCTCTCATAAACAACATAGAAGCATTTACAGGCCCGCCACATGTCCAATCTCCCACATCAGTGTATCAACACTAATCCAGTTACCTCCGCTCATTATCCCCCCCCGCCTGCCGATACACGTTGATTGAAATATGATAGTCATCTGAGATTGAATTAGCAACAAGGTCACAGCGGTAACCTTCCAACAAATTAGCACAGGAATGCTTTAAATATCACGGGCGCGGCTTAGAAGTAAGCTCGCTTAGCGGCGTAATTGCACGCGTGCCTCTTGGAAATGAGCTCTGCAGCTCGGAGGCTCCCGGGCTCGTTTCCGACTTCGAATATCGATCCGGAGATGATTCATATATGCAGATGTGCTGGTGATGAAACTGCTGCTGCGCACTTATGCTGATTTTTTTTTTTTTTTTTTTTTTTTTTTTGGATACTGGACATAAGCAACAGCAAATTTATTTATTGGTCGTGAACCGGCACGTTGCCCTGCGATTGGGTGTCCTTGGTCTTTAATGCCGTTAAAAGCTTTTCACCTGCTAATGACGCTCAGCCATAATCCTAATAGCGACGCTTTTGTTGGCGGAGCAGTTTACCCTCCAATCACAAGGCTGGTGTGTCTCCATCATGACCTCCACGCCAACGCTAAACTGTTTGTGTGAGTTGGAGGAAACCATCTGCTGGGCCACGTGCAGGCCAACTGTTTACGACAATCGTGGTTTTGTAGATGGAACCGTATTTGGAACGTTTTCCTAAAGTTGCATTTTCCCCCTGCTTACGTGGAGTCAGAGCGTTCCACCTGAGGAGTTTTTTTTCAAGAGTATACTCAAGTCCGTCTCGAGAATGGCAGTAACCTGCGTCTGTCAAGCCATTCGAGTCGTGTTCTGACATCAGCCGCGTTGTCAAAGCGGACGCCGCAGGCCGGGTTTAATAACCCTTTCCTTTTAAAGCTTAAAGTCAATGACGTTTGTTTATGTCCTCCTCTTGTGTGGAACTGAGTCATAGTCTGAGATGTGCGCCCGTTTCGGCAACGACTGCAAGGTCGTCTCCTTCTGAGGTGTAACAGAAAAAAATGTTATCTGAGGGAAACCGCGGCCTCCGCAGTGCAACGATGCACCGAGTGTCGTTAAAAAAAAAAAGAAAAGTGTCTGCCTTGGCAGCGGAACAACAAACGGCAAATTAAAGCTAATTAACATCTGTTTCCAGCTCTTCAGCTTGATTTAGGTTGTCAGGTTTCCTTCAGACCAACTGCACTTGCACGGCACCCAGAGGAGGCAGGAAGGAAGCCATGCGCGCTCCGGCGTGCGCGTGCACGAGCACGATGTGCACAAACACCCGTGCTCCGGGAGCGCGCGAGCTCGCTGAACAAAAAGACCCCGTCGCACACGTACACACAAGCCCCCCGACGCTGAAAAAGCAGGGATTCTTCTGCGGCTCTCGCCAGGCTGTTGCGGCGCGTGTTGTGTGGGCGCGTGAAGTCGGCAGCTCCTGTTTTCACATCTCCTCTCAGGAGGAAGGGGAAAGAATTTACAGAACTCCAAATTTACTCTAACGCTGGAACATTCCTGGGTTGTTGAGAATTGTGAATGGGTTAAAAAGAAATTAATCAAACTCAGGAAGCAGAAACCTCCGCAGAGGGGCCCATATATAAGTCGTGAACTTATATTTGAATTCTCTGCAAAAGCAAACAGCTTGCTATTCAGCAGCCGTGAGCTTTCTCCTTGACAGTGTACTAGTTTTTCCATTCACCTCTGGAATATAATTCAACCAATGGGGACAAAAAAAAAAAAAAAAACATGTCTTGTTCAGATTCTATTGTGGCGAAGCTAACAACAGATTATTATTCTCCTTCCCAGCAGCTCCCCATGACCAGCATGTTTACACACAGATCATATGTTGAGGATTGAGCCGATTATGCAAAACAACAGTCACTCGTATAACTAAATCAAGTGTTTCAATTTTTGAGTCTTCCTCATGAAAGGTGCATCACCAAACACAGTCTGTTAGGCTTTCTCGAGGCCCTCCAAGCACAAAAAAGGACGTGTTTTTGTGTTACCATGGAGATGCATCAGTCCAAGGTAGCACAAGGTGCATCTGTTATGAGACAGATGGGCAAGGTACAGAGTTCTAAAAGGCCAAAAACCACCCGAAATCCATCATAAAGTGCACTGAATGTGGTCCTTTTTTTTTTCCCTTCTGCTTGCATTCATTTGTTCTTTTTGTTCACAGTCACGCACACGTGTAATGACCGATGATTTTTTTTTAATTGTTATTTTTTAAAAGATGACACATTTGCACACATTGGTACTTTTAAGAGGATATTTTTGTAAATTTCAACTGAGTCACTGAGTCCGAGGCAGGAAACGTCTAACTTTTGCTTAGCGATGCAAGGCCAGACCTCCGTGTGGAGTGACTCACCTCTCTAAGTAACATCAAGGTTAGCTAGGAAAGTACACACACACACACACACACACACACGCACAAAATTCACACACCGTTTTGGGTTTCAGCAGGTGGATCGGGGAAAAGGGGGAGGCAGAGGTGCGAAAGACGTCGCGCTTGCATCCACATCGGAAAACACGCGGGGATGCTAATGTAAGCGCGCAGGCCTGCGCACACACTGCCCGCTCGCTCGCACACGCTCTCACTCCAGCCGGCTTATCAGCCAGGCAGACAACACCGTCCCACATGTAGCGCGATCTATCATTGTGGGCCGGGGACCGCATTACAAGGCCTCAGATTGTGGACGAGATGGGCCTCTCAAGGGGGAGAAGCGGAGTTTGCCAGAAGCGTGGCAGCGGGGCAAAGCTGCATAGCCAAGCAGCGGAAATGAAAGGCGACTTGGGCCTCTTGGAGCCTTTTCTTTATATCTATATATATAAAAATATATATATTTTTTTTCTCTCTCTCTCTTTGCAGCCCCCTCAGTTTCTTTCTTGCTCCGTCTGCCATACGGCGAAGATCATGCTTGACGATGTGCGGATGGGCTTTGTGGATAGAATGATTGAGGGGGAGATTCCAGATAAGGAAGAGATGATGGCACAGGGGGGATGTAAAACAGACGCCTGCATTTGTTGTCTTTGCCGATGGTAACAGTTGCGGCAATGCGTCTAATTAAAAGTTTGCCCTTGGCGGGAGGCAAAATCCTGAAATATGATCACGTGAGTACTTCAGGGGGACATTAGAAACATTACACAACGCAGGAAAATACGCAACGGAGTAAATCGTGCGCATGCTGACTGCAGTGTTGCGGTGGAAAGCAGATGTGGTTTCCTCGTGTAATCAAACACACAAGTAAAATATCATGTAAACAGACTCTTTCGGGCGAGCAGGAAATCAAATCTGACAGTGATTTTCAACAAATTATGACAGTGACTGGCTCTGACAGTCCGCACTCTGAGAGCGACAGCACATTAGCATGGAGTTGTTCCGATGGCTCATTCCAGACGGCCTTCACCTACGACAGTTGCGCTCAACACGCTGGTACTGTAATACGAAGTGGCAGCAGGACTCGCCATCGAACTGCTGGGTTCTGTCGGGGATCTGGACGTAACATCTGGATGTATAAATGGACTCATCCGTTTCATTCACACAGATTTTGCTTTGACACTCTGATTACTACGCAAAAAAAAAAGATCTTTCATTATGCCATCTGCACACACTTTAATACCAACCTATTTCCAAGTGCTGACTAATGCGGCAGCTTGTTGTCTTCAGAGCTCTGAAGACATGCATAAGCAATATCTGCTTGTGAATAATTGAAGATTGCCTAACGGTCGAAACAATATTATCCCACTTAGGATGCAAGCTTACCTGATATTATTACAGAAAGGGGGGAAAAAAAAGAAATAGTGGATCAGGGCTGGAGAAAAAAGCCCCGGACTGAATCGATCTGTGCTGCTCTTTGTGGTAAGACTCTATAGTGATGGAAAATTGACTCAGTGGCAGAGAGTGGATGCTTAAGAGCAGGAGGAGAGTTTGTTTGATAGTGATTTTCGCTGTTTGAACTGCTTAGGTGGGATTTCTTCATCCTTATTAGGTAGCTTCAAGACGGCGAGGCTGGCGGCTCATGTTCTTAAACGGTACATCTGATTCGTCTCTCAACGTTTGAAGACATATTGGAAATAATTGCAGTTTTGATTCTCTCCCACAATGGAAGAATTGTGATCCCATTGTATATTTTAGCGCTTCACCATTCATGACCTTTCACCTTGACTAATTTGCTCTGACAGTCCCACTCACCGAGAGTCGTCGGGAGAAACATATGATGCATTGGGTCGAACTTTGGGTTTGAAAAATGAGCCGACTCTTCGGGATGAACCGCAGTCGCAGAAATGTAGCAACTGAAAAGCGTCTGCAGAAATTGCAGATTCCAGCGATCGGTTCGGTGGTCAAGGTCGCTGTCTGTTCGCAAGGTCGGACTTTCTTTTTTCAGCCTCTCACAGTCCACATGCCAAATGTCCTTGGGCCAGACGCTGAACATTCACAATGGAGGGTGATATCAGACCTTACCTGGCGGCCGTGTGGTTTCTGCTTTGTGTCAGTGACGCTAAAGCAATGAAAGCATTGAAATTCAAGTCTATTTACAAATGTTGCTGAAAGTAAGCTGTCTGGAACTGCCAAGTTTGAGCAGATCAGTCTGAATCAGTTCCAAATACAAAAAAGATCTATCCATTCATGCCCTGTGCATTTTTTCAAGGCGAATTCAATCCTTTTGTTTGTTTTTGTAATACTCCTGTAATTCATTCATTTCCATTCCTTGACTCCTGAGGTCCCATGTGTCCATCTTCATCTGGCTTATCTATATATCGGGTAGCTTCGCATCACAATGATCTCCAAAAAAAATCAGACTGTAACAAAAAATCAACACGACAGAAGTAAACAAAGTGGTTATTGGAAAATGTAATGTTTGCATTTAGCTTTAATGAAAAACTTAACACTGGTGCAGAAAAATACAAAGTTTGAAGATGCTAAAAGTTCACAAAAGTGAAAGGGAGGAAAGGCTGGAGAACAAAGCGAGGCCCAGCCTGCAGATTGATAAAAAAAACATAACAAAAACAGAGCCGCTATCCTGCAAGTCAAATTACTGGAAATAGAGCATCATTCTAAAAATCTAGTAGTTTTAATGGAATATAAATGGAAAATTTACCTCAGCCATAAACACACCACCACAAACCTTCAAATTAAAAAACAACTAAATAATCAAAAAGATAGACTGATAGTTGCATTGTGGTGGCGTCCACGGGAACATATTCTGGACGTATTTCAAGGTAAATCTGTTTTTTTCTTGAACACTTGAAGACCACTGAACACTGGTAAATTTATAAGGGCCTTATGAACCGTGGAGACTGTGGAATGCTTCAGCTTTGGGCCAAGATGAAGTCAAAGGCGCTGCAGTGCAAGAGATTTCTGTTTCAATCATGGAATTACTTTTGCTGGTGCTCGTTGGAACTTTCATGAGAAATGGCTTTCAGGGTGATTGATGTCCTGCTTTTTGTCTTGCGGGACAGAACCTGCTGAATCGAACTGATATCAACCCTCAGCTGGAAGTGCCTGGTGAAATCTTCACAGAGCTCCAGCGCAGCACGATAGAAACACTGTTGGCTCTCAGCAGACCACACAGTTAGCAGAGAAAGACTGGTCAAAGCTTTCAGTGGGGCTGCCTGCAACACCACCCAACCAGACAAAGCAGACATCGCAGTTCTCTCCTGCACAACATGAAGCACTGTCGCTTTTCCAAATTGGACTTTCGAAGGTTCCATGTGGGGGATGCCCCACATAAATCTGATCATTCAATGAAGCTAGTGCTTAAAAAGTATAGAACTTAGCGAACTGAACGACAGGCTGCGGTCTTTATAGGCTTCCAGGCTTTAGGCTTCCTTAACTTAGTGCATCCCTGGATGCCTTTATGTGTTTATGAGTTTCTAATGGTCTACTTGAACACTGTTATTCGGAGGGTGGTTTGGTTTGGACCTTCTCTGGGCCTCAGACTTTTTTTTTCAAATGCACTCTGCTGCAGCTCTGAATCTAAAGCGACCAAACACAAGATGCGACGGGCCCCACAGCCGGTCTCCTCACAGCAGAATCTCACTGATGTGTTAATTCCTGCCGTTGTTTTGACTCCTTCATGCATTTTGCAAAACTTGCGCGCTCGTATGACTAGTAAACATACACAACCATAACGGCGCGTGTGCATATCGTCTGACTGCAGGACTGTGGAGGTTTGCAAACCAGACTCCAATGTGCTCTCTACCTTGATCAGCTGAAACCGAAGAGACCGTTTCCATGTGCAATAATCCATGTGGAATAAATCATGTGGAACCACCAGTTACAAGCTGCACCGTTCCCACTGCAACAGTCCTGTAGCTGTTTACTAAACCCCCTCAGATGATATTCATTCCATACGGATTTGGAACATATGGAGTCATCTGAGCATCTATGATTACCAGACTCATGTGTACTCTCATGAATGAGTTATGATGCACTCCACATTGACCTATTTTTGATTTTTTTTTTTTTTTACAAAGTAAAAAGCTGGATTCATCACTGTGTTTTTGCATCTTCAATAAATCCACTCTGGCTTGACTTCAAGTAAAAAAAATAAAACCAACAACGGGGCACTTAAATGGTGTGCAAAATAACCCCTTCAAAGATTCCTGCTGACGGATAAACGGAGAACAAAGAGGACCTTTCGTGATGGATACCTTTAGAGGGTTTTGTTATTCATGATAGAACGCTGGAGTTTTAAATCATTTAGTTCAGAGAAAGGTTTAAAGACGGATAAAAGAAGAGAATTTAGAGAGGCTTGACTTTTTTTCTTTTTTTTTTTTTTTTTTAAAGAGGTCACAGACCCTGAGATCATTTTGCTATTAGAAATCTGATCTGAAATTGTTAACAGGTGCCCAGGAGGAGTGGCTGCCTGTTGCGTATGCTGTAAAGTGAGACCTTTTTTTCTTGAAATTTTGCTTGGCTGCACCAGCGTCTGCCCCCTTTTTGGCCTGACTTGAATCTTGGAATCGAGGCTGGGACCCTTCAACTGCACTTGTTTCCGTTTTTAAAGGGGACTGAAGCTTGTGGAGTAAGACTGTATTTAAAGATTGTGGAGTGACTTGCACCACTAACGCATGGATATCTGATAAATAATGAGAAAAAGGTACGTTGCACATATATTGAAGAGAAAATTAATATCGTTGGCATTTGACTTGTGCTAACCTTGTATTTATTCGCAGAGATTTTTTGAGAACATAGTAGAAAACTAATGAACACAATCTTTATTTTACCATAATAACGAAGTGTGCATGCTCACGGCCGTGAATCCATACGTCGTCTGTAGCCCTATATCAAACACTTTGGAAGTAAGATTTCTAATGAGATGAAGAAATGACACAATCTACTCTTTCAATCAGTGCTCTTTACACCATCCTTACTGACTGTTTGTGGATGGGGTCGATACCCCTGTGTGTTTGGCATGACTAACCATAAAAAAACTGTTCCAAGGTCTGATTACAACGGGGGATCAATAATAGTACATAATGAAGGCTATGTATGAAAATGAATCAGTGATTCACAAAGACTCGCTGCGTACTAGAAAAATCACATTCACACCAATGGAGAACAAAATTACTTTAAAAGCTCATTATGAATAGCCTATTGAACTGATATCCAATTACACCTTTTGATGCCAGGCATCTGCAGAACTATGGCGAACAGGAATGACCTGCAGCAGGCGGTGAGGCTGGCGCCACTCATAATAAACACAGACCAGTATCAGTATCTGATCGACACTACGGCACTGCTGACACATAAAAATCAAAGGAAAAGGCTGCCACATTGGTTTTTAAAAGGTCACAGCCAAACAACGATCTGCTCTCTTGTACTGGCTTTGTTGAGGCCCAGGTTGAGACGGGGTTGGAGTTCATCCCAGTCGTACACCCGAGAGGTGTCGTCAGTCCGTCACACAGCTAACGCAAGGAGACAACCACCCACACACCTGAAGGGACATTAAAGCCGTCAATTAATCTGACGACAATGTCTTTGGATTAGAAGAGAAAGCTGTAACACCTGGAGGAAAAACAAGACGGTTGAAGGACAACAACAAGACGTCGGCACGGTAAGTCATGATTTTTGTGGTTGTTAAACGGTTCCTATTTACAATATGTATCGTGTAGATTCTAATGTATGCTCAGTGCATGTAAATACTGGACAAAGTGGTCCACAGACCGGGACCCAGAAAAGTTTTAGACATTCTGAAAACGCTCTTTGGATTCTGACGTTCACGCTGTAGTTTCAGAGGCGAACCAGATCTGACAGATCAACAACTGTCAGGTTCCTCCTGCGGTGGAGAAACAGCACGAACATGGGAATATTCTGCAACAACTTGGGCTCCCTGACTGACCGAGAAGTCTCCGGAAACGTCAGCAAGACATGCTGGTGCTTACTTGGGGGGGGGGGGAGTGTCTGCGTGTTTGATTCTTCGTCACATTTAACGTAAGCAGCAAACACATTCCACTGATACACTGAGATCACAAGCACCCAAACCAACAACCTGCTCGCACTGTGATTCATGCTTAACTCAGCTACACTGAGAGCGACACACACACTCTCTCGCTCTCTCTTTCACGGTGACTCATGTTTAAGTGTGGGTGACAAAAAAAAAAAAAAAAAAAAAGAGAGAGAGAGAGAGGGAAAAACAACAATAATTTCGATCTTATTGATTTCAGCACCAACCTCCTTGCCATGCAACTGAATACCGTTCAAAGCGGTGGCACGAGGGCAATTGTTTGCTCCCACTCCTCCACAAAATGAGGATACCTACATCTTGAAAATGACTCCTAAGAGGTAGACGGGAATTTCCAATCAGTAGGCACTTTTCTTAGATTTAATGAGGCAGAATGGTGAGCAGGTAAATTGCAGTTTTATTTTTTTTTTTTTTCCCTTCACCCCCAATGTCTTGTTTCATAATACCTTAGCTACAGGGATTCCACTCCCCTCCTCGCATGCGTGCCTTTAAACTGGACCCTGCTGATTATCTTCACATGTTCTTAAAGCAGAAAACAGAAATTGCTACCGCCCACCGTGGCAGCCTGTCACCACACACTTAGAAGTGTGAGGCTTTGAATTTAGCCATCTGGTACAAGCTCTGGTCGCGAGTTCACTGCTTCGATTCTGTTATCCACCATAAATGTCAGCAAACGCATAAGAGAGTCAACATTTCTGGCCTGTTAGGAGAAGTTGTTTTTTTTTTTTTTTTTTTTTTAAATCAAGGACAGATTCAAACACCCGTTGTTGGTCTTATTTCATTCAATACGTAGCATATTCCACTCTTACTAATGTGAATTAAACTGACGACTTGTGCAGATAAAATCCATCGCCTCAGACAAGCAGTGCTGTACTTAAGATCTGATGCTGTTCCGTACGGTCTCCAAAATTTGAACAGCTCTCAATACAGTTTTATTCGTATCGTGCCACTGTAGACAATTTTAACCTTCCCACCATCAACAAAAAAATGAAATCAACAGGAAACAATCAGACACGTGATGGTCATCTCCGTGCTCCCTGTATGATGCAGAAGTCAAGAACGTCCAGCTCCACCATCTAACGTCTTACTCACATGACAACGTCATCAAGAGACAACGCAAAACCTTCTCTGCATTTATGGCATTTGTTTGCACTGCAGCCATGGTCAAAACGAGCGAAAAATGCGACTTCTTGAGGTGGAACTTTGTGAAAATGCTCCCACTCTGTCTCCATGGAAACCAGGGGTAAACGTACCTTTTCTGAAGGTTCTTCTGTTGATATAGTAAATTCTTCTGCCCATGCATGAGTAGATGGACGACAACAACAATGGCGCCTTCCAGAGTAGCATAACTCTTTCAATTTGCTACTTTTAAACCCTTAATAATCTGGACATACCTGGATTCTTGAAGTGTGGATGCTGACACCAGGAAGATACTTTAAAATCTGCAAATGTCCACAAAAACACGTATTTCGGAACTCATGAGGATGAAAAATGTACTAACAAGCAGAGAACGCTCACAAAAGGAATGTTAGTCATTATTTCAGGCCGTTTCTGTGGACACAGGTTAATGCTACGTTACTTACAGTGGAACATCTTTCATGATTCTGTCAGGAGAACTGAGTTCATGCATTCATTTATGACTCATTCCTCCTTCAGGACGCTTTAAGCTCAGTCATATAGCAACAGGGTTGATCAGGACATGTCTCCATACACAATAAATCAACCAAATGGAAATTGCGAATCCACACAATCTTCCCCAAAGGCATGCATGATGTTGCACATGAATAAAAACAACGAAGAATATTTTAGGGGAGTTTTTTTTTCTTCTTCTTCTTAACAACAGGATACCAGGCACCACGTGACCTCCGGTGCACGCACACCGGAGGTTTCATGTTGCCACATTACACTTGTATGAGTACCACGAACACGGCTTGCACTCAGATTTTAGGACAGCCGAGTGTGTCATTCTCTGCAGTTAAGGTCAAACATCCAACTGAATAAATCATTTTTTGAATGGTGGGTCGACTTTAACCTTCACCGAGCGTGTGAGTAAATACGACCATAAAAAATGGTGGGAAGTGTATTGCAGAGGCTTTTACTGTTATTGGGAATACACCGTGAGTGCTTCACGACGTATTCAATGCTAGACTCCTCTGTCTTGGAAGAAGTTCAAATGGACAATGTTTTCTCATATTGCCGATAAGAGCCGAGACTTTTTTTTTCTCTTGAATGTGTGCATTTATTCTAGTTCTTCGTTGTTGTCTTTTGTCTGCCTCTGTATTACTTCCTGGAACAGTCACATGCATTGCTTAGAAGGTTTATGTAACAATCAGTTGTACTCGATCATACAAATCCATAACTAAAGTCATCAGGTAATGATAAAAGTGAATGATAAGTTACTCCTAAATTAAGGTAATACAAGTTATCCTACGTCAACTACAAGTTAAAAGCATTCATGTGAAGGTAAGCACCTGCTGTAAGTTCATCATCCAGAACCTGGAAACTTCTTGTACTGCCAACTGAAGGGATTGAATGCAAGAATAAAACAACAAACGTCATTAAAACTCCGACATCAAGTCTGAAGCAAGTCATCCAATAGTGATGGAGTACATCAAATCAAGTCAAACTGGTAATGTGGAACTCAGGAGTGTGTGAGGTGAGGTGGAGTCACCCCCCCAACCGAGACCAACTCGAGCTGGATGATCTAATTCTGAAGGGACTGAGAGTCGAGGTTTTCTTAAGCTTCTGGCCTTAAATTATATATTCATCAAAAAAGAAGAAGACACTGTGGTTCTATTCCCTTTAACCTGAATAGAAAGGTTCTTCTTTGTATGCTGCAGGTATAAACTCTTCTCGTAATTAACTTTGCTTTTTTTCCGCCCCCATGACGCCTGCAGCAGAATTAAAGGCTCTGGTTCTGTATTTTTTCGACTCTGGGAATGATGGCTCCAAAATTCTTTTCTTTAAAGGTTATTTTTATGGCCTTTCCGCCGCTGCACAGCAAATAGACTCGTGACATGACATATGTGTTTGTCTGCTGAACCCTGGCCCCCGGATTCCAGCAGGCTGTGTGAGACCCATGCGTGGAATCCCAATGGCCGCCGCCGCCGCTGCCGCCCGGCCTCCAGCATTAATCCTCCAGCATGGCCGAGTAAAACGGCCGACCAAAACGACTGACGGGCTTGATTGATGAGAACAATTAAACTCCAATCATCATTTACTCGGCTGTCATTTAAACCAACTCAATTTACCAATAAAAAGAACACCACTTAAATAATTATGATGGAGCACGAGACACGCAGAGCTTATCGGCAGATCTTTATTTTTGCTTTACTTCTTTTGAAAAGGAGAAAAAGGACACATTAATATTACATTTAGGCGTTTTGTCAGACACTTTTATCCAGATTGACTTTCAGCGACTGCGCGGGTAGAAAAAGATATGAGGACATTTAATCCCTCCACAATTTTGGAGGATATGAAATGTGGTTTTGATGAAGGGTTTTGGTAAAAGACTTTCCCATGCTTTCATAAAGACGGAAACGGAGGAGACCTTTAATGCATCATGCAACGCCAATCTCCCCGGACGGCGGGAAAGGTTGCGAGTGAACTAATATCAGTTAAGAAGTGAATAAAACGTGTTTCTTTTAGCGAGAGCAGAGTGATAATACATGCCGGAAAGTGCCTTTCTTAGTAATCCAGCTCAGAAATTAGAGAGAGTCTGCGAGGAGCGGAGCTCTGAATAGATTTGGTAATAGATTCGCCGTACTTGCAAAAATGACACCCTGGTGTCAGTTTTGATCCGTGATGGTGAATTAAATCAGCTTTCTATAAAAGGAAAGGCACGTTATGCACGTGTTGTGATCAAATCTCCCAAACTGCATGTTCTCTTTGTTTCGGGGACGCCCGTGTGAAGACTTGCTGACTGCAGCTTTACAGCGTCGCACCAGCATCCCAGATGACTTCAGCCATTTTTTTTTCTTTTTAACTTGTTTACATTTTGACAAATTGCCACCATTAAAAGTACACAGAATCAGCTTGCAGCAGTTTGTCATTGCAAAGGCAACACACAGGGCCGGGTCTACGCAGGGGCGAGAGGGGGCCTGGCCCCCTCAAATAAATGTTGTGCCCCCTCAAACTAAATCCCCCAAAATATACTAGCATGAGCATGCACCGCACCATCCTCGCTCTGACGCGACATGCGGACCCCCTCGCTGAACGCACGTCTGTGCCCCCTATACACTTGATATGCCTCTCCGAGACGAATGTTTGGCGACGGGTCTGCAGTGACCAACTGCTACTCTGCACGTCAATGGTGGATTGGCTATTTCAGCACCAGCACCAGGGACAGCGCCTTGGATTTATTGGTAAACAGCAATCCGCTGTTAAACTTCACCATAATAGTCAATTGGCTATATCAGCAGCATGGACACCAATTGGAATTCATCAATGAATAAAGACCCACTGTTAATCTTTACCAAAACGGTGGGTTTGAGTATTTCAGCACCATGGACAGTGCCAAAGATTTTTAATGATACTGCGACCAACTGATACTCTGCACCACAATGGTGGGTTGGCTCTTTCAGCACCATGGACAGCGCCTTGGATTCATCTGTAAACAGAGACTTAATATGAATCTTTACCACAACAGTCAATTGGCTGTATCAGGACCATGGACAGTGAATTGGATTTCCTCAATGAATAGAGACCCACTTTTGATCTTAACCAAAATGGTGGATTGGCTATTTCAGCACCATGGACAGTGCCTTGGAGTCATCATGAAAGAGTGACCCACTAACATTCTGCACCACAAAATTGGATTAGCTATTTCAGCACCATGGACAGTGCCTTCGATTTTTACTGATACAGTGACCAACTGATACTCTGCACCACAATGGTGGATTGGCTATTTCAGCACCATGGGCAGTGCCTTGGATTTGTCTGTACACAGTGACTTAATATTGATCTTTACCACAACAGTCAATTGGCTATATCAGGACCATGGACAGCAAATTGCAAATTCTGAATTGAGACTGACAATTAAGCTTCACCAAATCCATGGTTTGGCTATTTCAGCACCTTCGATTTTCAATGATACAGTGACCCAGGGCCGGGTCCATATGTAGCGGGCGGGCGGGCAGGCGGGCGGGCGGGTGGGCCCCCCCCCCGCTGAGCGCACATTTGTGCCCCCCATACACTTGATATGCCCCCCCTGAGACGAATGTCTGGCGAGGGGTCTGTGCAACACATGCTGCACAGACACTTCTGGAGATTTGATTTACATTTTTACTAATATATTTTTACAAGGAAAGTTCAAACTATTACCCCATAAAGTTAAATTACGAGCCATCGGTTATATATCTCCATCTATCGAGTTGTAAATAGCAAGGATTCTTGATATTAAATATATTTGTAATCATATTTATGCTGCAAATACATATTTGACGTATAAGAAGACAATCTAGACGCACTGTATACAGGATATGAGTAAATAGCTATGCTATTTTATTTTCAATAGCAGCTACTTTTCCATCAGACTAGAACAAAAAATGTCTAATAAATACATTTAGTTTTTGAGGACATGTTACACAGAGGCAATGAATGCAATTTGCTGTATTTTATTCATTATCATGAAGTTGCATTAGAACGCTTTAAGTTCAAATGTTGAAGAAAAAGTACATGTATCTTCATGAGTGTAAAAAAATATATATATTGAGCAAATTTACTATCTTAAGATGCCATGTGTGTTTGAAGTGATCAAATATATTTTTCCAATTCAAATGGGCTTATTTTAAAGGCTGGTTAATGTTCATATACCACGTGCATGCCGGTTAAAAATAACAAAGCATACAATTTTAAATATTGAATCTGGCCACATATGGGTCAGTTTTAAAGTAGTTTTCTTGACCTCAATGCATCTGCATTCTTGTGCAGTTGGGTAAATTTACTAATGGTTATTCATCATTTTGACGGTGCACGTGGCTTTTCTAAAATGTATCATTCATTGTGGATTTTTTTTTCTTCCTGAAAATATCAAATGAACTCAGTGAAAAAAAAAAATTTACTGTATAGTTAATTCATAAATAAAGATTGATAGTTCTGTTGAGGACTGAGTTTAATTTAAAGATTCAAACCTAATATGCAGAAAACACAATACACTATTTTGCATTGTAGATTTTTGAAAAAGTTTAATCAGATCAATATTTATCAATACATCAGATCAATTAATCCAGTACAGAAGTGCAATTAGTATTACTGCTGTAATAAATAGTTTTTTGAGAGATTAACTGATTTTAGTAGTTAAATATCACTAATATTCACAAAAATGTAACTCTAGCATCAGAGAATGCATGGTTTTATGTTGCAATGGACACACATTTTTAACATTTTTGGTTTTTTTAAGTACCAAAGTTAATATTATAGCTAATATGGGACTGATTTTGAATAAATAAATGAATAATTAGATGAATTCATAAACAGATGGCTCCTCAAGGCACTCAACACTCCCTGTGAGGGGAAAGTTGAGTTTACCTTCTCACAATTATTCAACACAGTTCTGCTCAGCACCGGAGTTAATTACAAAAAGCAACCGAACATGCTGGAAATTATGTTAATCTGCTTCTTTTTCATGGAGAGATTTTGGAAGAGGACATATCTCGTCTTTAATGACCGGAGGTGGTTGATGGTTAATTAAAGGGACGCCCGAGGCTTGGGCCTGAGCTCAGCGTTTACTGCGGTCTTACATTTATTCTGCAATGCTTTACATGATTCCGTGCATCTTTTTTAACAGTTTTTTTTTAAACATCTACTTCACTTGCAGACATCCTGACTACCATTTCTGTATATTTCATGTACAATATGTGAGTGTGCATCAAGCATACAATCAGTGATTAGTTATAAGGAAATCCTGCAAATTTCATAAATATTCATCTCAAACCTGATTGGAGCGATTTCTTTCTGGTGTGAGATGAGAATGCACTCCCCCCAAGGATTGTTGGAATTTTTTTTTTTTTTTTTTTTTTATTCCAAGTGAATTTATGCAGCTTTACCCCAGAAAAAAAAAAAAAATCATCTCCCCAAAGTGTGAAATTATACTGATGACAATGGATAATCTCGTCCTGCATTCTGAGTTGTACTTAAGGCGAAAACCGACAAACTGTCATGATTACTGTAATTACACTTATAATAATAATTATGGCGGCAGACATTTTTTTCTTGGCTCGTGGTGGATTAGTAGAACACAAGGAGAAAAAAAAGGAGAAAGAAGTATTACAAAGCATGTGATTGATCACGCACACAAAGGCAATGATTACACCTTGGAAGAAAGAGCAGCGGTCTTATTTGGCGGCTTCTTTTTCACCCACACATAATACAATCTGAGTGGTCCTTGTTACATAAGTAGCGTAATGATATGATCTGAAGAGCTTTAAATGTTAATTACCACATACAATTGCTGTTTCCCCATCCGCAATCAAGGCTGTAGTCAAAAATAGTTAGTCTGATTAACCGGAGGGTTTTGAGCCGTGAAAAATAAAGAGGAATGCGTTTCACTGAGTCATTTTACTCCGTTTGAGTCTCTTTTATGACCCGTCGCTGTGTTCACTGAGACTCAGAGTAAAGACAAAAAAAAAATGCATATGCAGCTTGCTTAGGTTGAAAAGTTCCACACAAAAAGACCTAAAATAAAGGTTTGATTGGAGCAGGCATAACTCACTCTCTGTTCTTTGTCTGCTAATTTCAGCCCAGGTCTTTAACAGGCTGTCATCAGTTCCTCAAGGTGAAAGTCAAGAGGTTGCATAACATGCAGAGGGCTCTTGATTTCCATTTACGTTCATTAGGCAGACGTAACCCAATGTTCGAGACCATTAGGAGAGGGGAAGTGAGATGTAAGGAAACTGCGAATACTCAAGAGACCACGTGTGCCGAGGTGTGAACAAGCAGAGCATAAACACAACGGCCATTTATAGAAGCCATCGGGCTGAGCTCTCGTAGCGAACGAGAGCGATTCAGAGATGATTCATCAGTTGTGGAGGTTTTAAAAAAGACCTGAGTGACTTCAAGATTGTGGCTAAGCTGTAAAATTGCAGGCTTTTAAACAGGAAGTCGCCAGACAACAACAGGCGAAGGATGCGGAGAGCAGCGACCCTGCTGACTGCTTGGAATCTCAGCAGTGACCTGAGCCAAATGCACGCTATAAATGTCCGATCAAACGAGCGCATTGCCAGCTCAGTGAACTTTGGGTCTGACTCTAATGAGCATGAAATGACTACTCTGTCCCCTGTTCAAACATTCTGATCGGAGTTGGTTTTATTCCCAGGCACAGGCTGAACCTTCCTTTCTTGATACAGTCTCCAGTAAATCTGAGAATTACTGGCACACGGCCAACGACTCAAACGCATCTCAAGAATTTTTTCAGTTTTTAATTGAGATAATTGGTTGGAAAATCTCCAGTGAGATGTTGATACTGGTGATCACGTTGGTTCATTTGCGATATTCATATGACCTGACACAATTAATGCACAAGTCCCTGACTGCCCCACCCCCACCCCCACCCCCACCCCCACAATGATCAAGACAAGAAAGTTGTATAAAGTTTCACCACAGCAGTTTTAAAGCATTTTTATGACAGCCTGAACCGATTGTAATTCTGCACAGTCATAACTCCTGAGAAGCTTCTCAGTCATGGCTCTAAAATAAAACTCATTGAGGGAAACCTGGGAGGCTTTAATATCGCACTTCGGGACATAAAGTGGTGGCAACGTGCAGACTGAGACCAAAATCTCAAGATTATAGACACCACATATTTACATTTCGGATCAATTCTCATGCTGAAATGTCAAAATCTACATTATTGGATGTTTTTTCAGTCAAATTTAAGTCATTTTATTATGCAATCTGTATTACCTGCTGAATGGGTAAGGGAATAAGAAAGAACACTGTTTGGCTCAATGTGTTTCAGCCGCCGGGCATGGTGGAAGCATCATGCTGCTGGGCTGCTTCACTGCAAGGAGGCATCGAACAAATGGATCAAAACAATGGAAACAATCAGAGCTGTGAGAGATGGATCAAGAAAATGAAGGGACACAATTAAAGCCCTTGCATTTTCCAGTTTGGACAAAAATGTAATAATTTCCACGAAACCTGCAGAACCAGACTTTCTGCTGTTCCGGTGAGCGCATAGAAGAACAGACAGATTGTGGGGAGGGGGATTCAAGCCGTGGCTCTGGCAGGGGGGCTGACACAGAGCAGAACCATTAAAATCGCTTTATCTAATTCTCAACAATGGCATGTCGGGAAAAAAAATCCAATTTTAATGTCGAAAACAGCATGAAAATAATATGAATATTCACGACGGTCGATGCCATCTTTTTTGTTCCCGTTTGATTTGGCAGCAGCGGCGAGCGAGCGAGCGAGCGATCTGTCAGAAGTACAACAAAGCAGCCAAACGCACTCAGCTGAAACAATGAAGTCGGTCAATAATGACTGTAAATGGAGAATTAATTTCAAGCTGTGGCCGTGAATAGCTCTCCCGACATCGCACATCGAGTAGGTTACCTGTTGTCTTGCTGCTCCATCATGAATGAATTTACCTAAAATTTACCGAAATTTCCCAGACTGCAGGACAGAACGTGTTCGTATATCTTCTCCGTAAGGACTTCATGAACACCAGTTGCAAAATACAACTCTGCTGCTGTGCAAAATGAACCAACAGCAAACAGCGAGGCCGTTATCGGTGTGCAATATCTTGATTGCATTGTTTTTAATGAACTCCACATTGCTGCGGCAATCTGACACCGCTCTCCCAATAAAAACTGCGGGAAATAGTTTCCCTGGCCGGCATTGTTCCAGCAGCGGGCTTTTGTCTTCCTGCTCGGCAGACGAGGTGAGCGCTGACGCACCGGCGCCTCAATCCTGGCGGCGAAATGTCAAACAGGTGGTTGAGTGGATGGACAGGGACCGCAGCGCTCTACTCTGCCCTTTACTTTGCTCTCATGTTAGAAGGATCTGCTGTGAATGACAGGCAGGTGTGAGATAGCAGTGCTTCTTTTTTTTTTTTTTTTCCCTCTCCAGGTAAAGTTACATTACTGTAATTATTACTGCAAAATGAATAAGTTTGAGAAAAAAAAAAAAAACAAGGCGGCCAACTTTCACACATTGATCATGAAGCTTATTTAATTAGATGTGTAACTTTTGATTAAGTGGTGCGATTTCTAATGTTTTTACCTTTGACCCTTCAGAAATGCTCTCATTTAAAAAGTAATGGGAAACGTGTCTTAAGCCGAAGCTGAGCTGTAAAGTCGACCAAGATCCAATCGATCAGATTCTTAAAACCAAACCCAGACTCTGTGATGTGTCCCCAGAGTCATCGATCCATCCGACTTGGGCTCTTTATTCCAGAGTCAAACTGTCAAAGGTCGACCCAGAAACCTTGAACCGGGCCCGCCTCCCTGAGGCAGACCCAGAATCTCTCAAACCATTGAACGAACCCCAGAACCAGTGCCGGCTGACCAAAAGGGGGCGCTTGGGTGCCTTCCCCACCGCTCAGAAACACAAAAAAAAAAAGACAAAATAAACTCTAAAAATAAACAATGTAATAACTAACCCTGTAGGTGGTTCATTTTCTACAAATAAACTTTAAGAAACGAGCAAATAAAGAGCCCGGGAGCTGGAGGAGGGTTGTTTTTTTCCACCAATCACTGATTAACAATATAACTGAAGGACATAGTAATTAAATTATAATAATAAATAATTGCTATTCTATCTTATGAAGTTTTTAAAGTTAAAATGAAACGCAATCGACTGAAAATGCAGCGGCGTCGAAAACAGCCAAGTCACTCCTGTTGCTTCCTGTAAATACTGTAGATACTATAATATAAGTGACATAACATACATAATGCTGCTGAGAGCGCGCTTTAGGTATGTTTAACGTATCGGGGAAAAAAAAAAGAGTTTTTTTTTTTCTCACCTCGGAAGACTTACTCTTGGGATTTTGTTCTGAAGTCTGAGGCCTTTGAAGCTATTTCTGACTTGTTCAACCTACTTTTGAAATGACATTCACATTTTTGCTCTCTCTCCTTTCTTTTTTTTTTTTCCAGCCAGGAATAATCTCACTTGACACAACCTTTGGTCTTTTTTTTTTTTTTTTTTTTATAAAGGAGGAGGAGGATTAGGAGGTTCAGAATCGACTGTGAGAGGTTGTTGAGGCTCGGCGTGCTGACTACAGGAGTCTGGAAGATTTACCCACTTCTATCGTATCTGCGCATCGTTCCTCGTGGCTTGATCAGCCCTAATCTGCCTCGATCGCTCGGTTCATTCCGGTCATTTACGGGAGCTAATTGCATGCTGAGATTCATATTAGTGTAATGTCAGAGCTGCAATGAAAACAGCTTTTAGTGTCAAGGGAAAAGTCGGTGAATAGAGCAGCAAACAAAACGCACGAAGAGAACTGGCATTCATGAAAGTGATTCCTGTGTAGAAGTAGGAATATTTGCATTGGCAGAGATCAAAACTTAGACACAAAGAGAGAGCAGTGGTTAGCGTTAAGAAAGAGCCAATGTGGAAACATTTCCAGCTGAGCAGAAGCAAAAGATTAATTAAATATAATGTCAAGTCATTATTTGGAAATGCAATTAAAAAAAAAAAAAAAAAAAAAGCAATTAGCATTTTTAAAAACTAATATTCATCCAAAGTTTCATGAAAAGCTCAAATCTATGTAATTTCAAGCAATAAAATACAAGCAGCAGACAGAATAATGTAAAGAATGAGCATTAGTCAGCTAAATTTAGTGTTGAGTGAATATATTCTTGGATACTAATAATAATAATACAAAGAGAAAAGAAATGAGCATTGGCAAAAAGGAGACATCATAAATGATCAATTTGCCACTGAGCAAACATTGCAGCTGGGCACCGAGCAAGAGGACGAGGTGTGTAAAAACCAGCATTGGCAAAACATGATTAGCCTCACGCTGCTGTCACAATGCTCCAGTGTGCGAAGTAATAATGCATTTTAATAATGCCATCCATACTGACTTCCAGATAGAGCGGCTCCACCAGTTCATTTAAAACTGAAAATATGACAGCTGCTGTCATTATATATTCATTGGGAGTCAATTAAGTCAGTGAATCAATTAGCAGAATGAACACTATGTATGTGATATCTTTTTAATTACTTGCTAACATTTTATGTCCTCACGCCATGTGGTCTGTCTGTTTCCCTTTTTCTCTCTCTCTCTCTCTCTCTCTTTCTCTTCACTCCTTTGACTCACATCATTAGCGGAGGGAGGGGCATTAATGCCGGAGGATAAACCCCAGCTCTCGCCGTCCCGTGAGCCAGTCGGGGGATCTGACGGAAAGACGGACAGACGGCGAGCTGGCTGGACTCTGCTCGGAGCCTCGCAGGCCTCCGTTACAGTATCCTCTCTCTCTCTCTCTCTCTCTCTCTCTTTCCCTCTCTCTCCCTCCATCTCTCTCTCCTCGGTCCAGCCGAGTCTCCTTTTCCAGTGTGTTAGCTCTGCTTCGCAGGGCGCTGCAACGTGCTGCGACCACGTGCCGGCGGCCGCCTCACACCACAGTCTGGGACCTTGACCTGGCATGACCCCCCCCCCACACCCCCCACCTCACCCACCTCCCCATGAACCAATTTCTCCTCCCTAAATCTTTCCCTCTCCCCCCGACACTGCCCCAGTTATTCCTCCCTCTTTCTTCTTCCTCTCCCAGTCGGAGCGCCTCCCGCTCTCGCCCTGCGCTCTGCGACTGGAAACCCCTCGTTACGCCGCCAGTTGTGACAAATCAACAAAGACGTGTCGCGCCTCAAGGTGCGGCCGGTCGTCGCCGGGGAATTCGTTTATCCGCCGCTTCCCTGATTGTCTTTCCACATGATGCTGGAGCGACTGCGATACATGCAAAGTAAGCACTGAACGCCTTTCTCTGTGTGGCGAAAGGGAGAGAAAAAAATGAACAATAATCACTTGAAGAGTAATTTGCATGTTGACCGCATCAGTTTCTCTCATGTTTGCTTTCTCTTCATGAAACTACTGACAACAGAAAGCAGTACGCTGTCATGTGTATTTACTGCACTGATGTCGTATGGATTGGACCCTAAAAACACCTTGAAAGTTTGGAATTTTCTCTTGAAAGGAAAACATGCACATCATTCATGCTCAGCAGCGGTTTTCAATAAAACAGCCCAGAATGAGCAGAGCTGGAAGTTCGTCGTCCTTCAGTGTGGGATCATTTCGTGAACGCAGCCTTCGTCTGCAGAGACCATGAACCCGCTGCTGTTATGCCAAGACCTTAAGAGCTCAAGTGTTTTAATTAAGCACATTACTTGTGTTACCTCAAGAATCGTTAGAAGAATCAATAAATCTCTGAGGCGTGCGACTCCCGTGGATCAGGTCGGTGTTTTCAATCTAGTCATGTCCAGAATTGGATGTTTTCAACACAGCAATCTCGGGCATGGTCAAAACTCTCGAAATGTGAATTCTGAGAACAAATCGCGACGGTACAGCTGGTACCCAAAGGGAGAACATGCAAACTCTGCCCCCAAATGTGGAATTAAATGTTAAATGTCAGTCAACAGTCAAGCAATGCAAGACAATACACTGCTACAAAGAAAAACTTGTTTCCATGATGAAGCAACAGCGGCTGTATGGAAAAAGTTGCTGTGACTCAGTCGGAGGACTGGGGTGGATTCATGGATGCACTCAGGTGAACTTGTGTGGATGTTTCCCTTTGGGCTTTTTTTTTCTCTCTCTCTCTCTCTCTCTCTCTCTCTCCTTCTTTCTTGATATCTGCGAAAATGTCCTTGAACGCACGTCGGGTGGGAACCAGGCTCGCTGCTGATTAGATCTCTCTCCTCACTTGATGAGTCAAGTGTGAAAATGTGTGTGTGTGTGTGTGTGTGTGTGTGTGTGTGTGTGTGTGTGTATGTGTGTGTGCGCCATGTCCCGGCAATGCTACCTGGCCTAGATTCATCCCAACAAACACCTCACCTTAACTCAGCACTGCTACAACACCCAAGCCTCAGACAGAATTAAAGATGCATGCCAAGTGACGCACTCCGCCTGTCACGAATCCCAGCATATTTCCCTGATAGCTGTGTGAGATATCTATAGGCTCAAAGCTCGCTCGCTCTCCCTCGCTCCCCCCTACCCTTCCCTTGCAGCTTAAGCTAGCTGGCAGTCAGCCCGCACACATTAACACTTACAAACACACTCAAACGCAGACAGCCACATGCAGACGCAGGCACACACACACACACACACTTCTAAAGAGCTGCAGGAAGGCAGGGGCCGATCACATCATGCAAATCGCTGTCGCTTGTCGAGACGTGCGCGGCATCAGAACAGAAATGAAAAGACGAGAAGGGAGGCGGCGGGCAGAGGGAAGGAGGCGCAGGCAGAGGGAGAGGCTGAGCCCGAGGAACAGGACTCGAGAGGTCGTGGGTTTGTTTTGGTTTTTGTTTTGTTTTTTTTCTTTTCTTTCGTTTCCGTCAAGCCTTCTGTGCGTTTGACCCCTACCGGTCGCTCTTCACGCTTGCCCGGTCGCGGTGACGGCGTGTGTGACACGCCGTCGGACACGTCAAAGGTCAACAAGATAAGCATATGGCCTTTTTGGGATAATAGCAACAACAAATATGTATGTCGGGGCCGTGCACGCCCGCATCACCTTAACCTCCTCCCCCTCCCCCACTCCTCCTCCCCCTCATCCTCCAGGCTGATCACTGCTTACAGGTGGCCAGCAAGGTGACACGGCATCTTGTTGTGGAAACAGGAGCCGGCCATATGCCCCGACTCCGGTGAAAAGCTGTTTCCCCTGTTAGGCGAGCGTCTGCCGAGCTGAAGAAGTTGCTGCTACATGCGGCGCACTCGCCCTCTTTATTGTTGCCTCTTCATCGGCGGACATCTGGGATGATGACTGCGCGGAATGAAAGGACGGAGCAAAGGTTTCTTTTCTTTCTTTTTTTTTTTTTTTTCCCTTATTTTGTCTTTGTTACTCTTGCAGATCAATACGGGCTTAGCAAAGTTTGAAAAACAAACACCCCCTAAAAAGACACAGCGATTCTAAATGAAAGCTGCTCCTTTTCGCTTACAGACGGACTATCTGAAGGAATTATTTAGATGTGGATATCAACAGCACTCCAGCAGCTGTACAACTACAAAAATATGCCATCTATTCTCACAGAAAAACAGCAAAAACTGAAGCTTCTAATTTAGCCACCATGTTGGACTCACTATCATAAATTGAGATCCATATTATTCCTCCTGCACTGCAGCAGCGCTGCCGGTGAGTGATGGTCCTTTAACAAGATCCTGGAAAAGGCTTAATGATGTCTGCCGTCACGCAGGTCAGGGTGGCAGCGTCGCTTTAGCGTCAGCAGTCACTTTCCCAATGGAGAGTCATTTGTTTGGGGTAAATTGGGACTTTGTGACACGGATCTGAAAACATCTACTGGAGATTGAGTGCAGGAGGAGAAGCGAGAAAGACTTGGTGCTGCGTTCGAGATGGCTTGATGAAACCTTCACATGTTCTTTAAGGCAACACCAGTAGTTTGATTTAATTTAATTTGACTCAGTTATGTTGGAGAAGAGAAATCATGATTGGTTGAACTGAAGCTGTTTGGGTCTTCTTGGGTCCATGCTGCAATTAAACAGCAGCAGAGTTTGTCTGGAGCCTCCAAATAGACGTGACTCACTTCTTTCATTCCAAGAAAATTGCGAAGACCTCAGACAAAGTGGTGTCTCAAGGTCAGGACAAACATGATGGATGTCGGACTCACTTTTTTATCAGCACGGGGGATGAATGATTCACTGGTTTTTGTTGGTTTGGATCATGTGCAGTGAAATCTTGTTCTCCCCTGGAAGAAAAACAGAAAACTAAATTTGCCATCGCGTCCATGCTGCTATCATGCACCGAAGCCCGAGGTACCCGGCATTGGCTCCAGGCTTGTTGCTAAGAGAAACAAGGTATGTTTGGACACACTTTTTTTGTCCCATGGGCGCACACCGAAGAGAATCCCCTTCAGGTGTGCACACACGTCGCGATGTGACAGGAATCCACCACGGAGATTTCACATGCGTCGACACCCAACCTGGAGGGGTAAAACAAAGCGGCCCTGCTAAATATTAATCTCTCCCCCTCTCTCTTTTGTCTTATCATTTCAGCTGCACGTGTGTGGCGTTTGGCAGGAGGCTGGCAGAGCTCTGGATGAGCCCAGGGGAAGCCGCGAGAGGGAGAAGCTTGGAACGCACCTCATCGCAGGACCCCACCAGATGCTGGAGTCGTTCACCCATCAAGCATGAAATTTTGTCTGCAGGGAGATTATTTATAATTTTACTCTTTCTGCTTGGAGGGAAAAGAGAGCGAGAGGGAGAGCGAGGTAGAGAATGAAACGGCGTGGTTTTGTTGTCTGCCAGCAAATTCCTGAATGGTTCCCAGACATGTTTATTTTAATCTACAACTGCAGTGAGACGGACGGGAGCGGGAGGAAAAGTGGTTTCAGGATGGTCTGGGATCAGTTTCTTTCTACAATCCACGACTGATTTCATTCCAAGCAGCAGAGCTGGTTAGACTTGTAGCATTGCAAGACAGCAGCGATCAGGAGGAAAACAATGACAAATTGAAGAAAAGGTTCTGGTCATGGTCAAATGGGTTCAGCAAGACAGAAAAGAAAAACATGTTTGTTTGTTTTTTTTGTTTTTTATTGCTCAATTAAATCCACATTTTTGGTCCAAAAAAACAAAAAAAACAAAAAAAAAAAAACATAAGATTATCATCAGAAATTTTTTTGAAGGTGTCTGCTGCCTTTATTTATAGCCATCAATCCATCAATTAGATGTTTGGTGACATCCTGCGTTCAAGCTTGTATGAATACTTTTCAAGTCGTAAAAACTCAGCATTGTCCCAATGCATTCAACATTCCGTCAGTCTGGAACACTCCTTGGTTTTATTGACACTAAAATGTGAAAGAGAACGTTTTATGGAAGTATATTACCGTTTATGGCCGGACTCTTGCTAATATTTCTTCGGCCGCTGCTTGGTCGAGTGCAGTTTTTGTCCGTTTCGGGATACCCGCGCCTCGTTGAGTGCTGCAATCGCCACACCTGGACGTTACCTTTCCACGTCACAAAAGTGAATCACCATCTGTAATTTTCGATGAATCTGACCATATTGTTAAAAAAAATAAAATAAATGCCCGCCTCTTGCATTCAAGTTGTTTAGTTGTGTTTTAAAAAGCATACAAAGCTTTGGATTATTGACATATGAGATTTGATCTTCTGCATCAGAACCAAATGTTTACTGCATGTTGAGAGATTCAGTTCTTGTAAAGTGTTACATCCGCCTCAGCTCTGAGCACAGCACACCTAATCAGTCAATCGATCAATTAAACTTTGATTTAAAAGCTATTTTCATGCCCAACAGTCAATCCAGAAATTGATTAAAAGAAAAAAAAATAAGTGTGGATGAGAAAACGACAGAATGATTATGAAAATGTTCTCCAAATTTAATGTCATTTCAAAAATGAACACAAATCAGTGAATGAAAATCAAACATGACAGAGGGACTGTAAAGCTGGTGTTAAAAAAAATTGATCAGATCAACAAAAGTTTTAAAAACGCCAGTCGTATTGGCAGCAGGAGAAAGGAAGAGTCCTGAACGAGGCCAGAACTGACCAGTGCGTTTGGCCTGAGACGCCCTCCTCCTCTGACCCACCAAATTCAAATTAACGTCTCGTTATCAGGCCTCTCCGGAGCTTAATGACAAAGCCATTCATTCATAAGCTAATTTATAATCTTGCAATGAGTGTTTCGTTGTTTAATTTACAGTACTGGCCAGAGTGAAAGGCTGTCCTTATTTCTTTCTCCCTGTTTTTTTTTTTTTTTTTTTTCTTTTTCTTTATTGTGTGTCCTAATTAGAGCGGCCACTCACAAACCCAGCATGCAAGTCAATGAGAGGCCTGGACCTGACCCCGTCCCTTTCATCCCCATCATATTTGGCAACCATTTCCTTGATAAATAATTTTCAGATTAAGTGGGGAATTAAATTAAACCGCACCTTTTTTTTTTTGTCTCCTATTAAGGTTAATTTTCAAACGTAACTACGATCTATGTTTAATTGGAAATTAGGCATTTGTTGTGAATTGAATGCCTCGTTGCACAGAATATAGCATGGACGCAAACAGGTTTTCTGATCAGGACCTTGATATTTTCTTCAAAGCAGAATAATCTTCTTCACATAGCTTTTTAGGAATCGATTATTTGCTGCGACACGTAGCTCTGCTGGGCTCAAACCACGTAACTTTATGAGGGCTTTCTACCTTTATGGGTTAACTGCAGCTCCGGCTTTCCAAATAAACACCTTTTTTTTTTAAAATGATTTTTTTTTTTTTTACGAGGTAAAAACAGTAAGTTGAAGCAGATTGCGGTTGACACGCATGTTTCAAGTCGTACGTGTCATCTATTTGCCCTCTGGCTTTTCTAATTCACTCCTCTGTCACTTCAAATCACAACTGGCGTCACTCTGGAACCTTTTTGCCGCTTCCCTTTGAATGAATGGATGTGCCGCGGCGCCTCGATGTAATTGACCTTGTGAAAGTTGAATAAAACACCGCAAAGACTCCAGTAAGTGAGTTTAACTTGAGAGTAAAAGTGCCATCCATCAATTTTTTTTTTTTTTTTTCTTGTGTCCTGGACGAGCCAAGTGATCTTTAATCTACCTTGATGTTGGTTTGAACTGACACCTCGTGTGGAAGTGAGGCTAATTCCCGGAGTATCTGCTCGGAAAACTGTCTGCGGTGGACTTTTTTTTTTTTTTTTTTTTCTCTACAAACGCTGACCTGCCCCGACCAACTCTGGAACCTTAAATAGGTTTCGGTCACCTTCGCACATCCCGAGAAGGTTCAGCGAGCGCGCACGATGCGTTTTCGTTTTTTTCGGAGAACGGCCCCGCTTCGCTTTCCTACACTTACGCACGTTCGCACCTGGGAGCTGCCCGGAACGACCGGCCTTCCACGATTTTCCTCGGAGGAGTTCCTCCGGCGCTGGTGGGGATTAATTGTCTGGCTCAAGGACATTTCAAAGGGAATTGTGGTGGGAGGGGAGCGTGTTTCTCATTAACTTCCCTGTCCACATTTTCCCAGCTGTTTGGGGAAAAAAAACGGAACCAGCCGTCTTTGTCACCGCTTTTTTTAGTCTGCATGAATTATTTTGTCTGCTCGAGTGTCTGATGGCCCCAATCTTCTGTTGTATAATTATATCCAGGACGACGCCGCTCGATTCTGGTCTCCAGGCTGCTTTTCAAACGTCTTGGTCTACTTTAGTTGTGTCCCATTTCAGGGCTGGTTCCTCTGAAGGCCTGGGCTTGTGAAGATTCTCCAGGATGAGAGCGTCCTCGCTTCCTCCAGATCTCATGACATTTAAACTCCAAGACTCTTCTAACTTGGTCTAGTAGAGTCAAGATGAGGGTCAAGAGGACGCCTTTCCCCAGCAGAATGTTTCCTCATTCGTTTCCCATAAGAAAGCATCATGAAAAGCAACAATTCAAGGGTGAAACTTTGAATAATTTCAATTCAGCACACAAGAGAAGTGTTAGTTTCAATGGAGATAAGCACAATCACTGCGATATAGAGTAACCAATTACCTCAAGCTAACGAGCATGGCATTGGATTGTGGGAAAAAGCAGAATCCTCGACAGTTATTTGACTTTCGTTTGTGACCCTCTCCTTTCTAACTTTTGCTATCACATATATCAACCCTGCCCCCGCCCCCCATCCCCCAACTTTTCTTGTTTATTTTTCCCTCTGGCCAGATAATAAGTAACTCCAAATGCTATCTCCCGTGACTGGCCGGGTCCAGATCGCTGCACCACCAAGGTCCTCCTGTCTTTAAGGGTCTGGCGCCACTCCCTCCAGGCTGAAAACTAAAAGAAGCTCCCAAGCTTTTGACAGCTTGACACTATCAGCACCTTTAAAAAAAAAAAAAAAGACTGCTCTTAGAGGTGTGTTTTATGTCTGCTACTTTTTTTCTTCTTCTTTCTTAACTGTGAAGCGCTCTCTGATCTGCTGCTTCTGAAAGGTGCTGCATATAAACACTTGCCTTAGCAGATCTTGTAATGACAAGTCCCACACACACCCACACAAAAGCTTTTGGGACGCTCACAACAGGAAAGAACACTTCACCTCTGTCCTCAAAATAAACCCCAAACAAGTTTTTTCTTTTCTTTTTTTTATTCAAGTATTCTGGATCTGCCTTTTGTATCCGATTTTATGCTATGTTTAGTCTTCAAATGCTAACTTTGAAAGATGCAATCCACCCTTGTCCTGGGTCGTCGGCTCAGGCGAGGGTTGACACTTTCCTGTGATGTGCGTGTCGATTCCAAAGTGAAAAAGCAACTGATCTCAAACCATGCGCAGAGCAGCTATA
Organism: Salarias fasciatus; assembly: GCF_902148845.1. NCBI lineage: Eukaryota > Metazoa > Chordata > Actinopteri > Blenniiformes > Blenniidae > Salarias > Salarias fasciatus. The sequence continues at coordinate 11,019,175 of NW_021941230.1, forward strand.
AATATTATGTTTAAGAAAATCAAAGTTCCTCCTGTCTAAATAACAAATCTATATTCAGGCAGCAAAGGTGTAAAGATTCCACTCCCACATGTCTTACTTCCGGCTTCAGTGCCGGAGATGGGACACATCGGTCACATCTCGCCTTCACTGAAACTCTGAGGTTGTGTTCGGTGGTATTCGTGCACGAAAGAGTCATGTGATCAGCAATAAAAGTGGTAAACACTCCACAAGCTCCACCGGAATGAGAGGATGTCATTGTTTTGCGGAGCATCGAGGCCTTATCGCTTCCAGGATGCCGAGGATCAAACTCCGACGCACCGCTGGGGTCCGAACGCATCACGGCGGCGCCGTAGTCGGCGTGCCCGCCGCCAACATTTATCAGCTGAGCTGACTGGAAAGCGTTTGCTCACTTTGTAGGACAACAGCCCAGGGTGCAAGTCCTTGTGAAGGCAAAGTTTTGAACTAATTTTCCCATTAATCATCCTCTGCTTCACAGTGCTCAGCCGAAACGCCGTTCTTGGCACCGCGCTGCTCCGGCGCCGGCGCCGTTTACACTCTGCGTTGTCCCGCTTCATTACACGTACCTGTGTGGATCCAGGTGTTTGAGCCACTGCCTGCTCTTTTGATTTTTATTTCTCTGTTTATTTTACCCACATACATGTAAGTCGCTCCGTCCGCTGAGAATAATGAGGCAATCAAAGCCTCGTAGCCTGTGGTCGAGATTAATAAAGAGAGAAAGGGGAAAAGTATGGGATTAATGAACTAATGAAATATTAAGAAGCATGGATTGGATGGCCACTCTTTTGCTTTTTTTTTTTTTTTACACCAAACCACATTTTGGAAAAGTCTCTGGAATCATTTAATAGATGCATCGGCTCACTGAAAAAAACAACATACGAAGATACTTTTTGAGTATATTTCATGTTGTGATGTTACTTTCTGGTATTTCTTTTTAAATAAGATTGAATCAAATGGCCAAAGTTAAAAAAAAAAAAGGGGAAAAAAACGCCTGGATGTTTCCGTGAATTTATATCTATCATTTTAAATAATTGATGGTTTTGCATACTGAGATACTTGACATCGAATTTCCGATATTTACTTCTTGCTCGTTTACTCACTGTTGCACACAGATCACCGGCGGAGCTCAAATAGATCAACTGATCTACCGTTCATGATATGGAGGGGAAAAAAAAGGAGAATCTTTTTTTTATCCTGCAATGATCAGAAATTCAAAGGGTTAACTTCTAAACATTGATAACGTGAAACATCTCAGACTTGAACATGTAGGGTCTGATAAGTCTTAATTTATGTCTCCAGAAAAAAAGAAGAAGCGACGCATCAGTGGAGTTTCGTGCACAGATTGCTTCCCTTTCCTTTATCTGGTCACGATCGGGTACTTTGGGCTCACATTTCCGCGCTCCGATTGAGACGTCTCGGCGGCCGGACGGATCGGCGAGACGTGTGAGCCCCGCCGCTCATGACCGATGCCGTCCTGCCCGACAATAATGATGACAAAAGTATCTGTGTGACAGAGTGCCCACGCAGACACGAACCGGAGAGTCTTGAAGGTTCTTTAATCTTGTGTGGAGGTCAGTGGGAGCGGCGGGAGAAACACAATTTATTGTCCAAACACCGACTTGTAAATAATGGGCAGAAATAGTAAACAGCAGGTTGTCATCTCCGGGAAAAAAACTGATGATTCGGAGCCGCGAAACAGGCCGGCAGAACGGTTTACTTCATTAGTTAAGACAATACATTTATCTTCCTGCCCGGGCAGGATATCTTATCTCAGAAACAATAAGGAAACTTGTTTAACATTGATAATCACAATGAATGCAGGCGGCGAATGGGCCGCCACGTGATGAATAATGAATCGTTAGGCGAGGTGGTGACGTTGGAAATTCATCATATGCTGGACTGAGGCAATAAAAAATGAGACGAAACACTTGAATCCAATGATTCATGTACATTTGGTGGAAACCGGGGATCTATTAGCATCTCCATCATATCCCGACAGCACCATTTATATAGAAGATAGCAGCAACTTCCTGCAGGCGACGCCGTTCGTCACGCATTGACAAGCGCTGCGCTTTCGGGATTTTTGGGGCAGAATTTACAGGGTCGGATAGAATTCTATCGTTCTGTGAAGTTTTGTTTTAAAAAAAATAACCTTCTCAGTTGACCTAAGTCCCTGTTTGAATGAGGACAAAACCGCTGGCAACATTATCAGTTCCTGTTTTGACCTTAGAGAAGTTAGACAAAAAGATATTCTGGTCTTGATCCCGGTTCACACAGGAATGTTTAAGATATTATTTTGGAAAGCAGCTACTCATCTGCATCAGTGCTTATTCTGGAGATCACGCAGGAAATTAAGTTCTGTTTCATCAGGAAGACTCGGCAGCACGACTGTTTTTGAATCCGCCATTGTTGTTGTTGTTGTCGTCGACGTCCTCGACGAACAAAAGATCTTCGTGCATTTAGAAAAGCTACGTTTTCCCAGTTTGCTCACAGATATGAAAGTATTATGAAAATGCTGCAGTCTAATTTCAAAAAGGTGCCGCTTTCAAAAGACTCGCAGTGCCGTGGTTGGGTCAGCAAGCGGCAGAAAGACAAGAAACGTTTCCAGAGTCGATGGAGAAAAAGAGTGAAGAAAGAGTAAAATGCATCTGTGGATGTTGAATTTGACTCGCAGTCACGCTCAGAACACACAAAACCCACAGAAACTGAATTGTTTTGTTGTTTACTGTGAGACAAAAAGGCCAACCGTCAGCCATTGTTCTGAAGCATCGTAAACAATAATCAAACTGCCGTGGCTAAATCTGCATCCCGCCTATAAACTGGGAGCGTCCCGAGAACGACATGGACATTTCAGCGTGTTCGTTGATTTTTATGCTCCATCACACTGTGATAAGGTTTAATATTCATTTTTTTCATCTTTGAAATGTTGTTTTTATCCGTTTGTTTTTCCTTCATCCGTTACGTTCTGCTTCGATTTCTTTAAAATTCACCTCGTCCTTGTCTCTGTTCTTTGTTTTCTCTGATTCCTGCTGTTCTCCGTTGCCCTCGTCGTCTCTCTTCTTGTTCCGATTCATCTCAGCTTTTGTTCTTTTTTTTTTTTTCTGCTTGTATTTGTGCTTCTTTGCCCAATTATTCATCGGGTCATCCTCCTCTGTCAGGTTTTATTTTAATTCAGTTTGAAAATTCTCTCTTGACCTTGGGAACTGACGACAAAATCTCAACCCGGCAGCACTCTTGGATTTGAAGTCTTTTTTTTTTTTAATTTCTACCAAATCAGACATTTTTCCGACAGATTATTTCACCACACTGCTGTCTTATTTTTGTTTTTTTTTCGTCAACCAATAAGCAGAGGGTTGATCGGCCGATCGGACACAGGCAGCAGTTCAGTCGGACTTTTCCTCGAAGCGCTGAATGCTCCCTGCTTTGCCGAGTATTCTTCCATCCCAAGACTTTTGATCATCTGTTGAGGAAGCAAGCGCGTTCAGATTTCTTGGCAATTGCTCGCTAATTACATAAGACAGGAGGGGGAGCCCAAAAGAATGACAGATGGGTCATTCTAGCGATCCGGGAGATGCAGAGAATCATTTCCCCAATGATCCCAACACCAAAAAATAGACAACAAAGTGCATCATCTGGACCGCATTAGCAGTCTGTCTCATTATTTTGGGAAAGGGGGGGAAAAAAAAAAAAAAAAAAACTGGCTCAGTATTTGGAGCAGAATGTAAGACCGGAGGTTTGTGAAGAGTAAACAGATTTTAATGATGGTAACAACCAGATTAGACTCTCAAATGTAATGTTCCCGCATTCCTTAACTACAAGCTCGACTTTTACATAACAAGTCGTTTGTATTAGCATTGGCAAGAGAAAATAGAACAGAAACAGTCGGCCTTTAAAGCTGGCGCCGGCTCAGTCAACGGTGAGCAGATGTGCTGGATTTCCTTTAGAAATCTTGGAACTTTTTTGTGAGAAAAAAAAAAAAAATATGTGTATATATCAAGGTTTCGTTGTCCCCAAAGTCGTCCTTGTCGATGATGCCGGGACAGAGCCAGCGGGTGGTTGACATCTGGGGACGGACGGGGAGTGGCAGGGGGGCAGCGCCTCTCAACAGGTGCGGGCCATTAGCATGAAACCTGGCCTGCAACAAGACAAAAAAAAAAAAAAAAAAGTCCAAAGAAAAGAAAAGGGGAGTAAAGAGAGGGCAGGGACGTCAGCGCGTGGCTCCGCTCATGTTTATGGATACGGAAGCCGAGCAACTTCCGTCTGAGTGACAGTCAAAGACGTGTGAGGAGGGGAAAAGGTGACCGGAGGAGTGCTTTGCAGCTTTGATCATCCATATTTTATGCAAGAACACTTGAAAAGGAGCAACTTTTTTTTAGATGTTCTTATCCAACGGCTCTGACAAGCAGATGTTAAAGACGGCACGAGCTTCCAATGCTTCAGCGGTTTTGTTTTTTTTTTTTTTTCTTGCTCTGCTTGCATTCGCGCACCATCCGGAGGTCTTTCACACAAAAGAAAAGCATCAGCATGCGCAACTGTGGGAGACATTCCCAAAGGACGGCTTATCATAGGTGTGCGAGCTAGCCCCGACGTGAGCTAATCCCCTAGCTACCTCCAAAGAGCATATGGATGTTCTGTGTGCACGTAGCGGCACATCCCCGGCGTCTGCGTGCACCAGGGGTTAACAGACGATTTCCAGGGATCAGAAGCCCAGCAGGCCTTTGATTTGTCAGACCTGGAGAGCTTGTTCTTTATTCCCCCAGCGTTAGTAAAACGGGCACCCGCTGTGGCTAATCTGCAGGACGAGCGAAAGAAGACAGAGTGGAGTTCAGCTGGAGACCGAAGGGTGGGAAACGGCTATTCCAGGTCAGAACGAAGACGGCGCTCCGCTGTTGTGGCGTGGCGAAACGTCATGTTCCTGTGCTCGTTAAAAAACAAAAAAAAACCCAACAAAATTAAGTCACGAACTGATTTTTGCTTTCTATCATGAATATATTTTTAACATCTGAATCTAATAAAGAGAAACTCCAGTGATTAAAGATGTAATGACTGGAATTTAAGAGTAACAGATGTGAGACTGGATAGAAAAATGCATTCCATTTCAACACCTCAGTTTTATCTCTTTGTTGATATCAAAGACTGTTGAGATCAATATCAGTTTGGGGATTAAACTAAAAATTACTACTTAAATATTTAATACTGTGTGTGTGTGTGTGTGTGTGTGTGTGAATCGAGCACGTTGGTTTTATAAGAAACTGGGAGTATCTCACTCGTATGAAAAAAAAATCCATCCAGCACACAGCAGTTGGAGAGAATTTCACTTTTACTACTCATGTAGTTAAACATTTACTTGAATATTCACTCAAATTTAATTGAAATGACTATTTGTTTGACATTAAGGGCATAAAAAAATATGTAATCTCCAAACATCCTGCACAAAAACAATCAAATACTGGATTTAAATATTTTGTCTCTATAAAGTATCAAAGAAAATAAGTCCTTCCTGTGTTCTACTACATTTAAACCACTCTGTACCTTATTATGGATTCTATTTTTGCTTGTAATCAATATGTGTACAGTTAAAACAACTGCACATCCAATGTATGTGAATGCAGATTCAGAATTAAATGTGCGTCCTCAGCTTCGTTTCATCCTCTGAAATGATGACGGCCGTCTCTTCTGTATCATAAAAGCAGCAAGGAAGGTTGTTCGTCATCAGGTAATTATCTACCCAACCGGTAAATTCCTGCTGCAAGGATGCATCAAACGTCTGCTGCATGCCGATAGAATATCAAGCGATGTTTGAAAATCAATATTTCTGATGGATTAATTTTCAGAGAAGGATGGAATTTTTTTTTTTTTTATTTTTTTTTTTCCCCCCCTTGACATGTAATGAAAAATAATTCAGCACCACGGACAGAGCAAATGAAATGCAGGTACAGTACTTTTTGCACTTTCCATCTCGGGGTTCATCTCACTTTTGGCGAGTGTCTGTTTGTGGATGAAGCGTTTCTTTATGGATGAAGTCATCCTTGTCCGGCCATGATTTATCGCTGCTGCAGGCTGCGGCTGTGATGTGGTTGAGAATCAAGTTCCAGGCCTGTAATGATAAAAGGCCTCACACCAACCTGAAAACGCACTGGCATCCCATCTTTTTTTCTTTTTTTTTTTTTTTTTTTCTCCCCATGAGTAAGTGAGCGGAAAGATCATGCTAATTGATGAATCTGAGCTGAGGTCCCTGACAATCCCAGTGAAAGTGAGCCTGCTGCTGGAGCTCGACCGAAAAACGAATGGGAGGGGTAAGATGCTATTTATTTTTGCATAAGCGCTCAGTGCCTTATCGCTGCTTGTAAAAACACATTGAGCAGCGGATAAGAGCACAGGCAGGGATCACTGTGAACCCGCTTTGGGAATCAAAGACGACCGAGCTCACAGGTAGGTGACTGGTTGTGGGAGGAAGCGAAGAAAAAAAGAAGCGTTGAGGCATCAGGAGACTTCGGGAGACATGAGTCTGCGTGAACTAACCAATTAGATGGAATATTATGCAAAAAAAAAAAAAAAAAAAAAACTACACTACAAACCTTGCTAAACGCTGTTGATTCGTCTTGGTTTCGATGTTGAGTCGTTGTTGCGACCCTTATTGAACTGCTAGGGAGGAATACATATGAGATGTTGCAACTTTTAATGGTCCTCCAAACATAATTCAGCGAGAGAAACGAAGGAAACGGCGAAAGCTTGATCACTGCTTTTAAGTGGTTTACAGTTTTGAAAGGTCAAAGCAAATTTTGGACCCGCGGTGCAGAAAGAAAGAGGTAATTTTCTCTTTGCATCCCGACCAGGCGCTTGCATGGAAGAGAGAGTGCACTCCGGAGCTCCTGCACTCCTTCATTTCAAGTGAAAAGCCAGTCAAGATTTGTTTCTGCAATCACATCAGTTTATGAGCGATGGAGACATGCTAACGCCGTCCTTTTCTGAGGTCAGCTTTTTGTCCTTGAGAGCTTCTTTTTTATTTTTTTTTATATCTTGCAGAAAATGCTTCATCAAAGTCACAGTGAACAGTGAAAATGGAAAAAAAAAACATTATTAATGTCTAAGAATGTGCAGGATCCTGGTCAAAGAAGAGACAAGAACCCGAGAGAACGGATCAGGAAGTGAATGAGTTTTTCACCAGCGGGTTACAAGGTCAGAAAGCTGCAAAAGGGACTTCTGTGTGGAGTTCCCCCCCTCCTCCAACAGAGAAAGATCTCTTTGTCAGACAAACTGGGATTTAATCTCTTTCACCAGAATGCAAAATGTAGTATCTGGCAGGAGCTCGGCGGGGCGCGTTAACTCTGGCTGTGCTTGTGCTTTTCATTTCACGGGGACTCGGGGAACAATAAATGCAGCCAAGGTTAGGAAAAAAAGTTTGAAGTGTCAGCGGCAGCATAGCAATAACCTCGCGGGCCTTTAACTTTCGAACCGAAACCCTCGACTGCTACCCTTGAACGGCGAGCACCAGCGCTGGCAGGGGCCGGGAAATAATGCGAAGGTTCTTGACACAAGAAGAGCTGATTATAGGTTGAGCGAATCTGCAAACAATGATGGGACACAATCCAAACTTCTGGATGTGCCAAGCTCATAAGGGAATATCCCCCCCCCCCCAAAAAAAAAAAAAAAAAAAAAAAAACAACAACACTGGAAGCAGCAGTCGCTGCCAAAGAGGCTTATGAAGAACCAGTGTGAGGTATTGAATACTTAGCGAAATCAGAAAAGATGTGCGTTTCTTCGCTTGTTCTGTCATGCGCTGCATTTTTCAAAGCCGCAGTGGAAAAAGCAATTCTTTTTTTTTTTTCTTTTTGTGGGAGTGTTGCATGTTGTCGCTGCACAGAATAAGGTCAGGTACTGCGCTGTTTTCTGTGAGATTTCGCTCCGTGCAACAGCTGAGACATGATTTGTGCGGAATCACTTTGGATTTCAGCGTTCCACTTACATAACCACAGTAAGCTGGTAACGCGCACACACACACACAGACACACACGATCGCAAGGTTAACCTCACCCCTGAAGATTAATAAAAGTGACAATGAATAATAAGTGCATGGGAGGAACAGACTGTCGCCCTGCAGACCTGTATCTGCAGAGGCTGACTGTAAATATGTTTATACAGCAGATAATTAACTATTGATTTGAGCTTTGAAGCCTTGTTTTCTGGTGAAAAGTTTAAGGAGGGCCCCAGCTGATAATCTGTAGCATTTTCGGGTGTTTGTGATGCTGAGAGTTCATTCCCGAGCCGTATTCCAAGAAAGGGGGTCCAGAGGCCGATTGATCGCCTTTGCATTATTTTCCCAGCATGCGCCGACCCCAGTCGACCCCGGCGCGCAGCTTTCCTCGGCCGTGATTCATTCCTCTCGCCGTCTCGTTGTAATTTCAGGAGTTCAAAGAGAAAAAAAAGGAAAAAAAGTTGAGCGTGTCAGAAAAGTTTTCTCCGTTCGGTCGGTTTCCCGGCGTTGACGGACAGCACATATTTCATTCTGGCGTGTTGACGTGTCAGAGACGGGACGCCAACATTTAAAAGTCAATATCGCCCAGACAGATTGGCAATTTTAAAAAGGGAGAAGTGACACCGCGAGTACTCAGAGGGGGACACTCGGGATCGTAATATGTGCCAAATTATGACAATACGAGTTGAGCAGCATTCAGAACACCGAGTCGCGCTTTTTGAAGAAAAGAGAAAAAGAGGTTACCCTCTCGGAAAAATAAAACTAATTGGCTGCCGTTTCATGACTGACAGAGTCAACACCAACTTACTTCCAAACTGACCCAAACTGTACTTTGAGTTTTAATTTTAAAATAACTCACCTCCTTCAAACACGAGGCGAAGCGGTGAGGAGCATAGCAATTAGGTAAAAGTGCTCCAATCCCGTGTGATAACAAAGCGTGCGCGCTCATGAAGTGTCTTTGAGAAAGATAAAGGAACTGCGCCGGGCGCCGGCGTGGCTGCTTGAGCCTGGTAATTTAAAGCCCGAGCGGCTGCCCCCGAGAGGCTGCCGCCGCCTGTCGCCTCGGCCGCTCTTGTTTGAGCTCTCTTTTGATGAATTTGCACAATTCGTACAAGCTGAAACTGCAGCTCGCAAACGGGCGAAATAAAAGGAGGCAACCAACTTTGATTGTACCTTAATCATCCTTTGGTGATGTCCTACATGTGCGATGGCATTTATAGGAATGGGTGTGTGTTTTTTTTTTTTTTTTTTTGCATGTAGGGTGCCTGGTCTCTCCACAGTCAAGCAGCTTTTGTGGCTTCCTTGACGAGTTGATCACCGAAACAACTGCCTGCACAAACATCGACGCCACGTATCTTTGTTGGTTTCGAACAAATCTGCATCGCTGTGGGCATTCTTCCTCACAGATGTTTGGTGCGGGAGTCGTGGACCAACTCCGATCGCCCGCTGAACTGAAATCGCTGAAAACTCTAAAGCTTCGGCTCTTGGGTTGGTTGGAACTTTTGTGTCGACAATTAGCATTTCTCACAACCTGCGACACTCTGAACCTTTCTTCAAGTTGGCTTGGGGGTCAACAGCAGACAGCAAGTTTGTTCTCTTAAAAGCTATTTGAAAGTGGGATACTTCTCTGAAAGTGGTACTCGTCCTCTGTGGTCACTTTTTCTTTTTTTTTTTTTTTTTTGTATTGCAGACCTGATTATGGATAAACTTGCTTTGTTGTTTTTTTGGCACTGATCCCTTGGCTTAGTGCAGCAGAACAGGAGTGTTTAGCCTGAAAGCACAACCAGTCAGAATGAACGAATACAGAGATTTTAAAGTGTGCGTGACAGAAAAGCACAGCGGGCATGAAAAAAAAAAAAAAGACAAAAACAGAAATGGGCTTTTAGGGATTTGGCTGCTGTGGTTTGATCCTGTGAAGAGAGCAATGAAAGTGAGCTAAATGTCCATTACGCTGATGTAAGGTAAATAAACCCCATTCTGATTTTTACAGCGTTTATGTGAATCAAACAAGAGCAAATTCCTTCTGTGAAGCTTTTTAGCTTTTAATAAAATGGAAAACACCAAACAGAATAAATAAAGAACGCCTGAAAGTTGGCCCAGGAGATCTTACCTTATTCTTAGAAGCTCGGTTGGCCCGGTCTTCACCTGAAGGGCAAAATCCTCTTCAGCATTTCAGATAAAACAACACTTCACTGGTTTAATTTAAAATCTAAACTACATTAAAGCGTGCTCTGTGATGCATAAAGTCGGGTATTCTTGGATGAAGAACAAAAAAAAAAAAAAGAGAGAAAGAAAGAAAAAAAGCTTGAGTTTGTTTTTGTTTATCCCTTCAGCTTCCCCTCAAAGAGTTTGGTAGATTCCTGCTTTGAATGAGGCGTCTTAAAAACATACAGCGCTTCCATGAAAACACAGACCTGAGAGATTGGAGCTATAAAGAGCTCATGGTGTCAAGTAGAATCCTCCAGGTTCAAATAAGACACAGAATCTGCTAAACTGCAGTTTCTCATGTTCTCGTGGATAAAAAAAACCAGAACAATATCACTTCATGGACGGACGAAAAAGTGTTTGGAAAGTTTGGAAAAATATTTATTTCAACGAGTTTCTCCTCCGAGGGCTCCTCCATCAGCACAAGCCTCGCAGTCGAAGGCTGCCCAGTGTTTAGTTTGATTCACGTCTCCATTAAGCTCCATCGTGGTCAAATATTCTGTGGATTTTTTGGGGAAATAATGATCAGGTCTCGCAAAAAACCGCAAACAGGCATTTATTTTCACCCCCGAATGTTCAACAGCTGGCAGGATTCATTATTACCAAGCAGCCCCGGTGTGAAACAGAACCCAAATCAAAACACTACCGTTTCGGGGTTGTTGTTTTTTTTTTCTCAGCCAGACTTCCGGATGAATTAAAGTCACGAATGTCCGGTCAGCGAGGAGAAGGTCCACATCCTGGAAAAAGGCTCCACAACTTGCTTGACACGGCTTTAATAATCCTGCATGAGCGTTTCAAACCGCAGTGATCTGGGAGCTCGACACTAATTCTATCCATCTATCTTTCTATATTAACATTTTACATTGTGTCAAAAAGACACAGAGCTTCATTGTCTCCATCTGAATTCTTCACTTCTTAACCGGACTACACACATTTGTTTCTTCTTTGGGGACCTTCCTCCATTAAACAGGCCCAGTGGAGCACTTAGCACGATTGCTAAATCACACCACTTCACTCTTGCAGAACCTGTAAATCTAATCCAAAGCCCTTTCTGGAAGTTATGAACAAGATAGCAGATCATAAAAGCAGTCATTTTAAAGTAGCAAATTTTGAACTGGACCTATTAAGCCTGTTAAAAGTGAAATATAAACACGAGCGCCATGCAATGGGTATCACTCCAATTAGCTGCTGTACTTTCAGTCTATTGTTCAATCCAGAGGGCCGGCTTGGCAGCAGCCCATCCGAGGATCTTGGGAAAGGATTGGCAGTTTGTAAACCCTCCCCGCCGCCGCCCCGCGAGTCGACCGGGCAGGTTTTGTGAGATTTTAACAGATTCATTTTGCAAATGCTTGTAAACATCTGAAGCTGCAGCCACAACCATCTGTCAGAGAATAATCCCAGGAAACAATTCAGATTACAGTTCAGGAGTTTACCTATAATGACACTGCTAATTGAAAAACTATGAACAAAAGCCGTCTTATTATTTTGTGTTTGTTCCTTTTGCCTTGAAAGCAGCACCGGGTCAATCCAGGACACATAATTGAGATCCGGACTCGGGGGGGATTCATGCTGCCAGTCGCAGGAGGCAGCGCTTCATGACTCGGCCCGTATGTTTGGGGATTTTTTTATTTTTTTCTTGTCCTGCTGTGCAATTAATTTGGTGTAATTCAGTCGCCTCCCTGATGCCGCTCCGTGACGGGCAAGAATCTAAATTGAAGACATCATGGTGGTTCTTTGTTGAGGCGTCTTTAAAAGGGCATTGGAAGGGCCGGTCGTTTTCAAAAAGCCCTGCGATTCCTCAAGGACTAACATGATGGTTGTACCATAATACAGAATTGTGTTTAGCGTCTAGTGAATACGCTGCAGCTGAACTCCTGTGGAGAGTTGAAGAGACCACCTGGGGAGGAAAGAATGCTCAAGACTACCTGAGTTCAACATTTTCTGTCTCCATTTGAGGCCAAAAAAAGAGATGAAACATGAACTGTAGACGGTTTCTCTTCTGTCCTGGTTGAAGGAGGACTCACACCTCTCCTGGAAACAGTTTATTCACCTAAATATTTAACTATCAAGGCTCTGCTTTCACTGGTTTTATGTTACAAGGAAGTGGTGCCTGCTCATTTTCACAATTTAGGCCCATTGTTGAATAAAAGCAAAAGCAAAAGAAAAAGCTGCGTATTTTCACAAAAATGAACCGAAAAGAGCCAGAATAGCCTCCTCTGGCTCTGATTCTGAGGTATCAACAAATCAGTGGCAGCTTAGTTACTGGTCTATTTATATCTTGTTGGGAAGTGAGGCTGGAAATAATAGCATTACGGTAGTTTTTGACCATTTCACTAGAAATGGGTTAAAAAAAAACACCCTTTCTGAAGTGTCCATTCGTCTGTAAAAGCAAAATAATCTATTACTTGCATTTTTTTCTCACAGAAACTCGGCATAGATTAACTAATTGCTCCCATTCCAATTATTTAAAATGTTGCAATCTTCTGACACATAGATTTGAACGAAAACTGCAAGAGGATAAACCACTGGTGGGAATTATTAAAAGAATAATTGCACATGAAAACAACAATTATGTGCAATTATCAGGTTTATTTGCCGTATAATGGACTTGCTGCAAGCGTTAAAATTTGATTTGCAAATGTATCTTGCGCTGATTGTTGTTTTTTTTTTTAAATCACGTATTTATTTGAATTTGTAATTTGAATTTTTATTTAAAGTGAAAATTGCTTCTTTCCAGAAGCCTGGTTGCTTGTTTCTCTGATAAGATTTGATGGCCTCAAGTCTGTAATTTGTCAGGATTTACTGTGCAGGCTCGGTGTTGAACCAACAAACAGATCAATGCTACAAAGAGGCTGTGCTTGAGTACTTTTCGCCAGTATTACGAGAACGACAACATTGTTCAACACTGTTTATTGAGAAGGCGAAGATGTTGAAACCAGTCGATAGCGCAAACAACCTGGACAGATTTTTGACGGCGAACAAAAGGACTGAAGCAGAAGTTCACCAGATGTATTCAGGAGTCACTTTCTGACCAGGCAGCCAAGAAACATCAACATCGACGAGACGAAACTGAGGCACCAAGCTGGATTACCCACAAACTCAGGGTGTAGATGGAAATGTGACAAAACATGAAAAAAGCCAGAAGAGGACCTTCGACCCTTCGAGGAGGAATTCTGCAGCGCGTCTGTGGAATCGCTAAATTTTCATATTTGTAAAAGAAAACCTCGGACTGCAGAACAAACTGGATGCTGGAACCATTGTTGATGTTTGAAATGAATAATTAGGAATTCAACTATTCTCTTCCATGTTTACATGGAAAACACATTTATTCGCCTGTATTTAATTCCACCTTAAGTTTAGCTGTTGAGAAGCGTTCTGACTGGACAGTGGGTGGAAGCTACAAACTTCAGTTCATGCGTCTTTTCTTTCTTTCTTGATTAACTTTGACACAACCATTTTGAAAAGATCTGCATCTTCATCCTCCCATCCATTCACTCTTCTCACATGTATTTCTTCTTCTAAATCGTCTCTGTTCGAGTCCCAGCGCTTGCCATCTCGGAATTTGTGTGTTGTCGCGACTGGAAAAGAAAACAAACATGGGTAGAACGATGGAAATGCAGTTTAAGCAGAATGAACATACACATGATAGAAGAATTATTCAATTCAGCTTTAAAATCAAAGTAAACTAGCCACTTTATTCAGAATGAAGTTTAATTTGGAATAAAACATGTCATTCAGAATTAGGTGTTTACAAAGTCATTTCTAGATCTTTTTAAGACAGAATTAATATTCCTTCGTCTGTTTTCTCAAAATGACCCAAATGTATTCAGATGTGTTGGTGAAGGAAAAAAAAAAAAAAAAACAAGCAAAAACTTCAGTTGGAACAAAGCCACAGGTTTCTGCTCTCTTCTTCCCACGCGCTAGAAATACCCGATATGTATTCACGTACCAGTTCGCTCGAGCTGCTCTGTGGTCGCGTCTGTGAGCAATTCCATTAAAACCCACAGCGTCTCCAAACACAGCCATTTGTTAAACAGCAGCAAAATTGCTTAAAAAACTCTTTCACATCGCGCCACAGTAAAAGTTAATTGAGAATCAAAAGTAATTACGGGAAATGAACCTAGCATTGCCTGATATTGCAGGAATAAGGGGACAGATGTTGACATCTGACTGCCATCAGGTACCCGGAGACCATTAACAAAATGAACGGAGCCAAGCTTCTTAATTACTGAGAAGAGCACAGATATGTCCATCACCCAGAAATAACTTTCCAAGGGCGGGAGAGCCGTTCTTTTCCTGCCACCTTCACCAGTGACATAATTTGTGTGAATTAAATGGAACATACAGGGGGAAAAAGGACTTGATAAGCGCCGTCTCTTAATTATCTTTGTCACTTGAAAGGGGAGCCGTCAGATCTCGTTCGCTTAACATCACACAAGCGCAGACTTCAGGTGCTTGCTGGGATGCGGGCCTCGCCCCGCCGTGACCCCGGATGGGTTTAAGTGGGAAGAGAAAGTGAATGAATGACAACAAATGCACCTCAGCCGCCTTCGTTCTCCCATTGATGTGCCTGAAAGCCGATGCGGAGTCGGTGCAGCGAGCGTCTCGACGGTGAGCCCTGACCTGACTAAAGAGTACTGACAAGTGAGTCCTCTTTGATGCGAATAAACAACTCTTCCGGCGGCGCGCACGCCTGTTTACGGGCGTGAAAACGGAGGCTGCGAGAAGAAGGCAAATGAGAGAGAGAGAGAAAACAGAATCTCCGGGTTCATCCCAATTAAATAAATGAATCATTGCGGAGTAATAGCTGAGCAGATCAGAGCAACGCTGCCAACGGGTCTCCCACTGTTCCCGCCAGCAGGCTTCGGCCACCCTCAGAGATTAATCAAATTCGTGGAATGTTTGATTTGCATTTCATTAAAGATTCGGGTGGAAAATTAATAGGGAGGCACTTTGTGTGCAGGGGGACGGAGTTTGCAGAAAATTTCAAGGCATCGTTGTATGTGTCTTCACTTTGCTGTGTCACTCACAGTCCTTTCTCATCATCGCCGACATGGCTTTGGGTTTCTGTCTTGTCGCTCTCTTGAGAATGGGAAGCGAATCAGTCAGTCTGATATCTGCCTTTTTTTCTCAGCGCATTCTCTTTTTAACACTGTGTTAAATTGGCACATTTCCAATGCTGTACTCCGGTAGGGATTTGACCAATTGCCAGAACTGAAAACTCAGATGGCTGCAAAGAAAATGAGTCATGTTCGAAGACATGCCTCCATCCAGCGCTGCCCTCTGTCATGATATGCTTGGTATGCATGATGAATTAATAATTCACCATACATCTGGGGTGTCTCTGCATTTCTATTTAGCGAGGAATGAATGAGTGATGTAGTGTTTTCCCACTGTACATGCTTTTCTTTTTTTTTTTTCATTTTTTATCAGTGGCACACACGCATTGTTCCAACACACCTCAACATCTGCCAGTTGAGATGTGCTCTATGTGCACAGATGGATAGAATCCTGATCTCTCTCTCTCTCTCTCTCTCTCTCCTTTCTTTTTTTACTGTCCAAATGCATCCCGTGTTTCAGTGGCTGTGCAAACTCCGGAACATCTGGGTCACATCAAATTCATGACATCTGTGTCCTTTTGGATGTACGCCCCAGATATCAAAAATAGTCACCGTCGGGGATATACATACACTTACAAAGCACTGGGTCTTTATTCTGCTGGTGCAACACCCAGGGTATCTCATGCAGGAGCTTCATGCCGATGGCATAAGGGTTTTTAGTTTATTCTTGATTTAACTCTCCAGCGGCTTGGCTTCCAGAAGTTCATTAAGACGGCATTTAACGGTGCTCCCCTCCCTGACCAAATTAACCCTAAATGACAATTAGTGAGAGGACACAATGGTGCAGATTCATCCCAGCTAAAAGAAGCAATTGTCCCTGAGCTGATTTCATTTCATTGCCATCCACTTTTACGTTCCACAATTGGGAGCGTTTCAGCGTCGCTTGTTTGGTGCCAGACTGCTTCATCCCAGCGTTCGATTGATCACATGCAGCTGAAGGGTGTTTTCATCCCACGCCTGTATCAAAGATGGCAGCTTTGTTACCGATCTGTCTGAGCAACATCAATACGAACCGGCATGTGAAGATTTAAAACACTTTTTCAAGATCATATCAATGGCCCAGGTATTGAGAATCAATTTCAATGAACCCCCGACTGTGTTGTAAAGCAATTTACATTTACATACCAGCAATCGATATCATGGAGTTTCACGTCTGCAGCACTGACATTAACACATTTGCATGCAACACCTATTAGATTGATGTTAACCCTTAAAATTCCAAGACGTTTTCCTTCTGTTTCTGTTCGGTGAGGGTTTAAGATTCACATCACTTTCTCACATGGTGTTTAACACAGAGTAACGCTTGAGTTGGTGCAGAAACAGAGCTGGATTCATTCAGCCCTCTCAATGCGAGTACTTAAGCACTACTTTCTCTTTTTCCTTTTTTCCACATCTAAAGAACATTTCCACAATGTCTACTTAAATCTCAAGGCTTGCTGCAATGAGTTAAACTAATAGTCAAGTTAAAGCTGGGCATTTACAGAATGTCCATTAAAGTCCTCAAACTGTATTAAACTGAAATGGGTGAAACAATAACGAGCTGTAAAAGTATTCCACTTTCCAACTTTTGGAAATGTTTTAGGGGGGGGAAAAATAATGAGAAAGAAAAGCACAAACAAAAACTAATTCAACTTGTAAGCCTCATGGAAATAGTTTGTTGCATTATTGGCATTTGTTGCATCCTGATTAAAACAGCTGAATTACCACATTGACCCTTCCCAACCTATCGGTTCTGGTTTCAAGGAACTTAATTAAAAAAAAAATTTGGAAAACAATTTAATTTATTTAAGACTTTGGCTCCTATATACTTTAACAGTCATCCACTTCTTAAATTGTATATATCGGATGACATTTTACCAACCTCTCATCTATTTGTGTCATAATGTTCCCTTTTCCTTTACTTTTTGAAAATGTTCCATCTCCATGGAAACGGTTTGAAAACAACTTTTCCGAAACCCCGCACGTATGGGCGTAGACATGCAGTCACGGCAACGGTGGCCTCCACATGCATTTGTGTGTGGATTCATTATGACACCGAAATACAGCGCCAACTTCTGTCCCTGTGTTAAAACTGCAGCATTTTTTAAAATGTTGCCATGTTAACGTAAAACTTTAATCGAACAAAAAAAATGTAAAAACTGATGTGTTTTCACCGGCAACGTCATGTAAACAGGACTGTCCTAATCCTGACACAGCTACTCTGAATGATAGAAATAAGCTATAATGTCAGCATAACTCTGTCATTAGCTGTAGATGCATGTTAGCGTGTAAACAGCTCCTCCTGCCACTTTCTGTCGTCTTCACTCAACCACATCCATCAGATAGAACCTCGAGTTCTCTCTGAATAACATCTCAGGCTGAAAGCCAGGGCCATTTCTTTCTATGCTGAGGTCAGGTTTGAAATTAAACCCTTCAGAGAATATTAAAAAAAAGTCATTGTTGGGGGTCCATCTTTGCCTTTGGCCGGGTATGCCTGACAAACATGTTGACATGCATGTGATTCCATTAACGGCTAAAAAAAAAAAAAAAAAAAAAAGCTCGACAGTGGCTCCTATTATCTGTCATAATGAATTTTTGAAAAAAGCTGTAAGTGTGACGCATTCGCAGTTCGGTCTGTGAACCACTGCAGTGCAGAGGACGATAATGTTGTTGCATTGATTTTTTTTTTTTTTTAGAACTTAACTAATTTTGCTTGTTTGTAATTTCTGATGAAGAGAGCCGGGCATTAATGACTATGGATTTCTCCCAGTCGAACTCGTCTGGGGGTCGACCGTTCATTAACATACTGTATATGGGGGCCACGCACGCATGCTACAGATTGAAAATGCACTAACAAAGTGAAATATCACTTCTGAAGGCAAACTTTTGGCAGCGGGCCTCTGTTCACAGCCTCATATATTCCATGCAAACAAGCTCTTGCATATCTGGATCGATCTGGGGCAGGAATTATCATAGATTTGCAAGGCATTCGCTGCAGGGTGCTCAATTTTCTTTTTCTTTTTTTTCTTTTTTTTAAAGACCACCTGGTACACGCTTCTCAAGCCGTGACAGCGTGCACGAGCTTCAAATTAAACATCGTGTTCTGTATGCACGGCCAGTTAAGGCCTGCTCATGTGCTTCTCTGAAACCTGCAGCGTACACACATTGAAAACAGCATTTACAAAGAGGAATGGTTAATGTGAAGAATATTTGAAGGCATAAGAGCCAGACAAAGATGACTTGGTGCAGAAAATGGACATCTAATGAATGCTTTAGGGAGGAATTTAGAAGGAAAGTGAGAAAAGTTAAAGTTTAAATCAAAAAAGGTCAGAATTAGACCAGAAATGGGATTCTTTATTTTAATTCAATTGGTTTTGGGTGCATTTCGAGCTTCTGAAATGGGGCAGTGGTGTCACTTCAGCAATTAGAACGTGAACATTAATCCATCTAAAATAGCAGCTTCTTGCTCCGAATGGAGATGCTGTTAAGACTAAGATAAGGAAAAATGCACTGCTGAACCGTGAACGTTTACGTGCAGCCAAGCCTCCACGCACAACACATTACTTCCCGTTTTAATCAGATGCACAGCTGCACGAATTCAGATACACTCAGATTAATTTACTATATATTATACATGACTCCATTTGCACTAATGCTCATGATTCCTTCTACTGTATCCATATTTCAAGCCTGTGCATTTTGTAAAACATTTTAAGATATAAATTGAATGATCAAACCAAACAACACAAATTTGGATGTTTTGTGTGTACTTTTCTTCTGTTCCCATCAAATTTCTCACTCTGGACTCTTTACGATGCACGTTTTATCATTTTAAGCAACACTGTGATTTTGTTGTTCCAGAGAAACGATACCCCAGCATCATTCTGTCGTCACACAGTGCCAGCTAGTGGTCCGACATGGCATGTTGTCCCAGTTTCAGTAATTTCTTTACATGATAAGCATGAGTCGTATCGTCAAGCAAAAAAAAAAAAAAAAAAAAAAAGTTTATTATCTGGAAAATATGGTAATCCACCGAGTTTCCAGTCTACCTCTTCGGATTGATTTCAGAAACATGCAAACCCCAAACAAAAGAAGCGGACAGGGATGAAGCGATGAAGCCACAGTACCACCATGTGGAAAACATACTTTCTCATGCACGTGGTAATTACTTCTGTGCACAAGGGCATAAAGTAAAAGTCATCGCAACAAAGGAAAAAGTGAACAGAAAAGGTTGGAATCTTAACTTTTCATGAAGTGAACTGATGAGTTGAATCAAGGTAAAAGCCATTATCCCTTATCGATTCCTTTTTTTTTTTTTTCTTCCCTCCAAAGCCGCCAATTACAAAGGCAGCAACAGATGAGGAGTTCCTGGGAATCGAGCACTTGGAGATAATCAGGTTGAGTTGAGCGCAAAAAGACCTCCAGCTCAATATCTGTCGTTCTGTAATTCACATTCCCAGCATTAACTGGCGCGTCTGAATAGTATGATACAAAGTATGAAAGAGAATAATTTTCTGGTGTTTGGAATCATGTTTTTTAGTCCTCATTAGTAGGATCATTCTTAGCAGAGAGAGAAATATCCCACCCCCCGCTGTCTCGTATCTGCTCGTGAATAGCTGCTTGAAATATGCAGCAAACACTCGAAGCCACTCCACCGCGCTTATCCCCCCCCCCCCCCCACCTACTTAACAAACGGACCCCCTCACTGTGCAATTGTACAACATCTGGGGTTAAGAGTTCACAGAGTCATTAAACGCTTTTGTGATTATTATTGATTAGCGCCGAAATGATCAATGCAAATGTGAGGAAACCGAGAGGAGACGAGAGACTCTGAAAACAACACCTAGCGTGATAATTTGGTCAGTAAACTAGGAGGACGCTCAGCTTTAGCGCTTTTGTTTCAATTCAAAGCTGTGCTGATGTATTTATTTGACGAGTACTGACTAAATATAAAAATCTGGCACGAGGTATTTGCTCTTCTGTCCGTTGGGGGGCGCCAGAGATCACAGAGGGTTGAACAGTTTAATTTAATGATTAAAAATCACTTTAATCTCAAAAGCTACCAAACAAATGCATGCAGTAATAATACACTGGTTCAATTCCCCATCTGAACTGTCATTGAGCAAAGACACAGAACCTCCAATTGCTTCCAATGGAAGTTCAACACTGTCCTATTTGTTTTGTGTTTGTGAATGGGTGAATGTGACGCTGTGAAACACTTCGAGACTTTCTGTCGGTCTGTCATTGGTTCCAGTATATTTCAATCATGACCAATTTTTATGCAGAATGTCATAAGATGTTGAAAATGCATTGTTACCATCTTATCAAAATTCAAATTGTAGAGATATTGATATTAAAATAAATTTCTCCGTGCATCTATGGTCAACAAATAGTAAAAACCATCAAAGAAAAGTGCAATCAGTTGATCAGATGAAAGATACTTTCATTGTCCCACAAAAATAATTTAATGTGAACACACAGACATCAACATCATCTGCATACGTGTTTGTATTCATTGCTAATCAATATTGTTTTTGCATCATACTGTTTTTACATCATGACCTCACATGCAGAACCTAATTTCAAACTTGACAATTGCAACTAACTGAAGCATACAGAGTCAATTTGTGGTGACATAACATTTCCTAATGAATCAAGCAGCTGCTGCAGGGATGGGATTTTACTTTGAAAATCACAAAATGTGAAGAAATCATTGGCTTAAAATGTCATTGCAGTCTCCGCAAATTCTATGCCCCTTCTGCTTTTTAGGCTGCTTTGTGTTTGACTTCACTGCAATGTCCTGACGATTTAAATATCTGACAAAGGGGTATGCAACTTTTTCTCATTGCAACCGCGGCAAATAGAAGATGAGGGCCCTCCGTTCTGACTCACCCAGAGATAAAATCTGAATTTCCTTCACTGAAAAGTTGCACTATCACAGTTTTTATAGCTGCGCACTGTTTTTCCTAAATTAGTGTCATTAGATTAGATGGCCCTCGATGTGACACTGAAAACACTAAAGTTGGCATGGAGAGAGTGCTGAGAAGACTTTTCCTGTGATTCGAGTGTTATCTTCCTCACAAACTGCTCCACGCTAATGCAAATGCTCTTTTTCAAGGTCTGTGAGCGGAAAAAAAAAAACAAGTTTGTAATAAATTTAATAAAAAATAGGATTATTAAGTTTAATTAATTGAAGATAGCCTTGATTAATTAAATGGCTTTTGGTAAATGCCCCCTGTGCTCCTCATCATAAAAATAGCACTGGAATGAAAGAGCCAGCTGAATTTTTCTCGTCTTTCTGTTTCACAATTTTTACATTCTCCTCCAGCACGAGTGATGTAATTCCCCCAAGATCTCGCCTGCATGCAGCATCTTCCCTTCCTCCGTTAGACTCAATCTGTCAATCAATCAGAGGTATTGTTTGGGCCTAATAACGAAGAGAGGATGTGTAGGCTCAGCCTTTCATGACCCGTCGTACTGCGAGCTGCTTTTTGCTCTCATTTCGTCAGTGTTTGGCTGCAGCTGCCAGCACCCCAACTCTCCTTTTTAGTCCTTTTTTTTTTTATATTTCTCCTTCACAACGGCATGAAAGTACAGTAACTGGAGCATATCTATCTATCAGAACCTGCCACAAAGAGTCAATGAAAACTCATTAATTGGATGCATCGGAGGTGAAACTAATTTTAGATTCGAACAAAAGGCGGGCGCATGTTCACGCTGCACTCGTGCCGGTTTCTTTTCGCAGCCTTCCGTCGCCCGTGGTTTTCAGACTGTCCGTACATCTATGTTTGTGCTCTCAAATGCTTGATAAAAGCTAAACAGCTTATTAAACCATTGTGATGAGATTGTGTTTTCCTGTTTAAATGCTAATTCATGTGGGCACGCGGCCTCTCTTTGTCTCGGCCGTCTTTGATTCCGCCCGTCTGTCTGTCTTCCTCTGTCTCTCACAAACAATGATTAGCCTCTCTCCGAGCTGCCTCTTTCTTTCCGCGCTGCTCATTTGCTACCATGTCAGGGCTATTGAAGATTCTGCAGCGTTTATGGCGAGTGAAGATTGTCTCATATTCTCACAAGACAGAGGAAAGACAATAACGCTTTGAAAAGATGAATGGACAGCAATAACTTGGGGTGAATTTATGGTGATTTTCTGCACGACAAGTACCCCAAATCCACAAATAAGGCATCGCCGCTCACATCTCATATGTTACAAACGATGTGGGAGCGATACGAGTTTGGTTCTGAACACTACACGTGGCTGCAGGCTGCCATCGAGATCAGAGACAAAGCCACATTATCATAAGGAGCTTATATTGTCGGCGGCGCTTTGTTTTGATACGGTTGGTGCTAAGTGCGCACTGATGTGCTGTTTCTGCATCAAACCGTCAGGAGCGGTTGTCAATCATGCTGCGCGTCAGGATGCAGAACATCACGTTCCTGACTGTGTCGCGTTTGTCCTCCGACAGAGAAACTCTGTTGTCTCCTAACTGGAATATTTACATCAGAGAACCATCCAACTGCAAAACTAAACCTCTGTAAGAAGTGGTTTCAAGACTGGCCCTGAGATGTTTTTTGCTTTATCGAACTCAAAAATCAAATTTATTGACAAAAAGCAAACTTCAACTTGCAGAAATATTACCACACACTAATATTTTCAATGGTCCATTACAGATAGCTCAGGCAGCGATTTGATTCTGCTCCATAGGGACCCCAACGCCAATGTAATGCTATACTGTCTTGAATTGTACCATTTGAAGCATTTTTGTCATTGCAAAGCCAGTATTTGATGCTAAACACGGCTCCAATAAGTCGTCTCACTCTGAGAAATTAGCAGGAATTCTCCACCTCTGTCTCGGTTTCTGCCTATTAAAGGAAAGTTTTTCTTTTTTTACATTTTTAACTTTTCTCTGTAGAAGCACCTTGAAAGGACTTCTATTTATTGTGAAATGAATTGAACTGAACGAAACTAATGAGCTGAGCATCCATTGATAAATGCTTTTTGGAGAAGTATATTACATGCTTTCACACTATTACAGCTTGACTACAGTGTTCAATCCAGACAGAGGATCTCTGGTTTTTGATCCGTTTTCATGCCTTTTTCAGCTATTTTTGCTCGACTGCATCTGCACATAATCATTCCTGTCTTGGTTAGCTCAGACTTGCTTCAGTCTGAACCACTTCTGGTTTTTAGCATCACTTGCAGACACGCTCCCGCTGTTTAAAAATGGACAATCCTGCTGTTATCCGTCATGATCCTGAGCTTTAAAAACACAAAATGCTTGTCTAGTCACTCAGGTTGATCTGCTTATTACAGGGTGACAGACTCAAAAATGCATTTTTAATGATAATAAAGCAACCTTTTGAATTAATTGCCCAAAGACACAAGCAAAAAGGCACACATAGGCTGGTCTAAGTTTAATTTTTGAAGCTTTTAGTGGCTCAAAGTTGAATTTCATTCACCGTCTGCTGTCGCAGGTTTCGGATAACTACTGCAAATTGCTAGTTTTGAGAAAATAGTGCTTTTATCTAAAGATTAACCTTTATCTTAGATGTTAATTATAAGTCAGCGCTGCACAAATTGTGTTGTCTAACACAATATCAAAGATGGCTGTCCCGGCAGTGGAACCGTGTGGCTGTGCTCCTGTGGGATATTTCCTCTCCAAATGGGAGTCTGGTGTCCGGTGTCAAGAACAATAAAACATAGTTTCCCCCCCAGGATGATTGTGCAGTAAAGCAGCAATACTTTACCCAACGATTCTGATGGAGCTCTTCCTGCGAGACTGCGGTTGGCCTTTCTTCTCTTGCACCACTTACTCCATTTCACCACGTCTGGGGAATGTGTTTTCCCTCAGTCCCAGGAGCACATGAACACAGATAGCAGGTCGTAATCCACTTGCCATTGCCAGTGATTGATTGTTTGCACAGCTGCGAGACACCCGGTCGCTCGGTCTTCCTCCGAGGCCTGCAGGATTCCTGACGCCGGACACACCGGACAGATCAGAGGAGGACCCTCCCCAGTACACATGTTTAATCATCCATATTTATACGATTTTAATGTGGTTATCTCTTGCTACAAGCGCGCCTTTTCAAGTTTAATCCTTGATCTTCAAAGAAAAATCCAAAACAGACACCTCTGCACTCTTAATTTGCTTTGATATAAAGATTATGACTTATGCGTACGCCCTCGGACATTTTTTTTTTTCCTCCCATAATTAGACAAGTTGCCATCATTTGGATATTACTCCACATTAGCTTTAATCATTCCATCTATTTGCACAAACTTCCGAGAAGTGACAAATGACTTGATTTCCCACGCCGGGATGTTTATTCTACTTCTTTTAACAACATGTGACAGGCGAGATCAAAGTCAACAAGCAGACACCCTCTTAAAATAATACAACAAAGCAGATGACTGTGTGATCATCTCTGCTCGGACAGCTCCTGCTTGCATTTTCACATCTCTTTTCCTTCATGAATATGGAAGGAGTCGGTCTCATCACGTTTCGCGCTTGTGCTGTGGTTGTTTTATTTGTCGCCTTTCCCTGACCCAGAATGCATCCTGCAGAAAAACCTGAATAAGGTGGAGGAGGGTCACCTCGTACAGATGCAGACACACACTTAGCTGCAGGCGAAAGAAATCCCGCCACACCTGCAAAAACGACACAGGTAATCCTAACATGGCAACAGAACCTATTAGGAAAAAAAAAAACACACACACACCATGAATTGTGGTGTGTGTGTGAAAAGGACGCCGCTATAAATTCAAACACTTCATGCAGCATTAAGAGCTGAAAGAAGAGAAGGATTTCAAGATCACACTGGGATGGGGGACTCAAATCCCTCTGGTAAAATAGAATTTCAGTATATCCTTGATATGTTTGCCTTGGCGTATATGCTTAAGCCTTAAAATCTGGACAATCAGCCAAAGACAACAGACTCTCACTGGAGCCTGGATTTTTTTTACACAATTTTGCACATTTCCTGAAGTTCAAATCATTTTCCAGTCATCCGTCTCCCACATGGTTGATTTACTAAAATCCTGTGATGACTTACAAGCACTTTAAAGGCAGAGAAAAACAAAACTTCATAATATTATCAAAAACATTGTCATTTTCTTTTTTTTTTTTTAACAGAATTGGGTTTGTTTGCCACACAGGATCTCCAAAAAGAGCAGATGCTCGCTTGATTTTCTCGACCTGTTGTCATCACAGTCATCCATCCCTTATAAGGAGTTTGCACGTTTTATGCGAAACAGCGCCCCCTGCAGGCCTTGGGCGTAATGCAGCTTAGTGAAAAACTCGTGCCTGTGGCTCGCGTGCACGGAAGAGGGGAACTCCTTCCTCGCTCTTTTAGTCGCGCTCAAGTAAGATTTAAGTTTCTTTTCCCTGGTGGAGTCTGTGCTGGAGCTGTGGCAGTGCTAGGAGCCAGTCTTTTCTTACTTTCTGGAAGATCCTGCTCAGTTGTTGCTCACTAAGCATCTGGCGGAGTAATGGCGGACAAAACGAAACCTCAGTAAATCAGGCCAGCCGGAGCGGGCATTACGTCATTCCTTTCAAATTCTCCCCCAAAAAAATTCTGGTGCCGGACCGGCACTGCAACTTTCAAGTGACAATTTAGCGCTGTTAGAGGTACTTGTAATGAATTTGTCAGGGCACATTGTACACATCATTAAAAATGTGTAACATATTTATGGTGGAAAATAAGTATTTTTTTTTTAAGTTGAAAAACTCCTTAATGCACCTTTAAGCTACGGCCATGGCCTGGACGGAAGCACAATCTCAGCTTAACCTGATCAAAATATTGTAATTAAAACAGAAAATCCTGACAAAGAACAGACAGCAAAAGAGTCAAATCTCATAGAGAAAACACAATCTTCATTTACTGGGAACACATGACGGTACACATTTGAATACAGCCTGCTCAGGTTTGGGCACAATTAACTCATTATCTCTCCATTCGGCTTTTAAAATAACAACTTTCCTTCAGTCTGATAAGTTTCTACCCAACATGCATCATTTAACTTCTTTGTTTGTAGCTCAAGTCAAACTTTTATCTTGTCGTATTAAATTATGGATTAGTATAGAAGAAATAAATTAATCCACTGAATGACTGCGGGGAACTAATGATTGCCATTTGAATGGACTCAGACTTTGTGTCGTCTGCAATCATTGGAGGCCAAAGCCGTTATTACCTGAACGCTTCCACTCGTGCAGTTGCCTTGGAGAATAATGGTGTCTGATTGATTGTTTTGACCGCGTTTGTTATTATTGCTATTAATAATATCTTCATTGTGTTTGATTTCACGAACTGGAGGGAGTTGAGTGGAAATGAGCGTTTGAGGTTTTAACTGGTGGATCTTTTCAGCACGATGATGGTTTTGATATGTTCGACAGCAGAAACTGCAAATGTGATAAACATCTCTGTTATGACTGTGGGTGTTGAAACGAAGCTCCTGTGAGACGCGATCCTGCTTCTCGTGCTTAACGATGAGTCAGTTGACATGAAAATGAACGATAACCAACCAAAAATTTATTTCATAAAAATTCAAAGGCACAAAAAAGAAAAAAATATATTTAAAAAGTGTCTTAGTGTTTTCTTCTGTTTGTTTTTCTCCTGTCTTTTGGTTTATTCAGTGTCTTTGGTGTCTTAGTTCATGAATGAGAATAAGGTAGTGATTTGGACCAGTTTATTTCTGTTGCTCTGACCTGCGTTCACCTTGATGAATTAGATTTTAGCTCAATATTGCCGTTATCGCTGCACCTTTATCGATAAGGTTTGTGCACCAGGGACAGGAATTCCTCTTTCATTTTTTACATTGTGCACACACCTTCCTCCAAGTAACCATGAGGAATTGTTTTTTTTTTTTTTTTTAAGAAAGATTCAGCTGAACAACCCAGGCCTGCTTTTGGTGTTCGGATGCAGAGCCAGTGGTCTGGCAACAATAACACTATCATTCCACCAAATTTTATCGTCAAGGCTTGGAGACTTCTAGAGATTGGGCATATCTGTCACATTTTCACACACGCCGGTCGTTGCGAGATTGATCCTTTTGTCAGAGTTGTTCGCTGTCTCATTGGGCTGGATGCTGAAGATATCACCCAAGATGTTGGCGCACCATCGGCAGACAGCCTGAATCTCTCCGCTGCGCCTCGTGGATTGAGCCACTGATCACTGGATTGGAAGATCCCCTCCAGCTCAGCGCCTGCGCCACAGTCGCCGCCCTCACGTGTAATGAATTTTGAGACAAATCCCTGGATTTGCTCGACACGGATCTAATTGTGCCAGGAGATATTTTAGACAGATACTGAATAAATAAAAGATGAAAAGTGCTAATAATTAAAGGCTTAGAGTTTTATTGTTTTGCTTGAAATCAGGGGGAAATTAATTCAGAGGAATTTTATAAATCCTGGCCACAGTTTTGCCTGAGGCACAGACACTGATTTTGACTCTTTGTGAAGCAAAAATGGGAAAACCAACAATGCCTTTCCGTGCTTAATCCATTTGCTTTCTTTATCTACTCTGAGTTGTACTTGTAGCTGCATTCGGGGAACTTGCATGAGGAGTGTTCCCCCCCCCCCCCCCCCCCCCCGACTAACGTCGAGTACATATAAATTTTTTATGCAGATTTTTTTCACTTGACTGCCAATCAAATGCAAATGATGGCACAAATTGAAAAAGTCGAGCATGAGAAATCTCAATCTGGACCAAGTCCAAGCACAAAAACAAAAAGTTGTTAGCGCTTATTAAGGTGACGCGCACCTTTTCAGGCACGTTAGCATCTGTCGTCGTGACTAATTGTGAAGACGCACCTGAACGAGAAAACCCTGCAGATTGCACATCCAAAAAATAGGGAATTTTGGAAGGTCACCACACTTTCACTACCAAAAGTGCAACAATGAAACATGACTAATCAAGCTTGGGGCTCGTCTTTGTGAATAAATCATACACTACAATGACGAGCGGCTACTGCTGTATAATTTGGAATCCAGTCCATAATGATTGTTAGAATGTGCAATCCTCTACAATAGCAGAACCACATCATTATCTTCAAATGATCCTATTGTTTCGCCTCTCTTTGGTGTAATTCAAGCTATGCTGTAGTCTTTGTCTCATCTGTGGAAACAGCAGTGGAAATCAATAGTTTTTCACAAGATAACAAAGGATGTTGTACATCAGCGCCGCTGTATTTTTGAAGATGAATTCAGTCAGCAGCCGAGCGTCTTATTACGCCATCACGACGCTGCGCTCCTTTGTTGGTTTAATCAGTTTAACTGGCACATGACAAACCTTTCTGCTTTAAAAAAAAAAAAAAAAAAGGGTAATCCTCTGTGAAGAATCCGAGGGTGCTCTCAGAGATGTGAGAAATGGGGACAACTGTGATATGAACGTTGGCGGAGTCGGCGTGTTCTTGGAAGGTCACCTGTTTGAATTCACAGGAAAGTGAATGAGTAACACCCTCCAGAGAGACAGAGACGGAGATAGATGGATATAAATGACCTCTGCCTCTGGAGCTAAATGTCCCCGTACATCGAAGAGTCTGCTCGGAGTGGCTTCCTCTTTTTCTCGCTGCTACATATTCACCCCGAGGAAATAAGCGTTTGTGACCATCCTTGGTGGGTGACGCATTCTTCACAAGAGCTCAGAGGTTTGACTCCCGTCCGTTATTGAACACACAATATAGATTTATGTTTCACTGATCAATGGCTCCACTTGTGAAAATGGAAGAGCGGGGAGCTGGCAGGGTCACAGCCTCTGATTTTTAATTAAGTGTAGGATCTACACACAGTGTGAAAGGTCTTTATGGCATTTTTCATCAAACACGTAATTTCCATCATTTAAAAAAAAGAAAAAAAAAAACCTTAAAGACACACTGAAGTCTAAAGAGTTGTGAAGTAGCAGTAAATATTCTAGCATGGAGGTGCATATCTGTAATCAAAAGCCAATCGAGCTAGCCTTGAAGCTAATATCGGCTCCAGATCAAAGAAACCGAAGCTTCTTTCTCTCAATGGATCAGATTTTCCAGGGATGTTGTAAGGACACAGCAGTCGGTTTGAGGTTGTATTTATTCTTACTCGTGTTACCATTTTCTGCTGCATCTTTCAGACTGTGGTCAGTGGACACGTGGGAGTGTTTATCTCCCTCTCCAGGTCTGCATCCAGTTGGGCTTCAGAACCAGACTTCTGGGCCTCGTCCTTCTGGCTGTCTGAGCTGGTTGGAAAAACACACCGAACTCAGTTTCAGTGGCTTTGGGAGTTGCGGAAATTGCCAGTCACTGTTTCTAAAACAGCAATAGAGTCTTTCCGCTGCTGATAAGTCCAGAAAAGATATGAAAACCTGCATCATTATTCCTTTTGTCAAAAGATATCACAATTGTTTTTTTTTTGTTTTTTTTTACAGAGAAAGACTCATTTCCACATGAGCAAACACAAGAGATGATTCAAAAGAAAAAAAAAACCTAAAAGAAAGAAATCACTGGAAATCATTGCAGAAGCAGACTCTGAGGTGGAAACTTTCTGTTCATCGAGTGCAGGGCTACTCAACTTACCATTGCTCGTGGGCCACATAGAGAAACATCTCTGTTTGCGCGGGCCGCAACCTAAGTTTGCTCATTTATATGGCTGAATTGTGTAAAAGACATTTAAATAATGTAAGTAATTTTCAACAATGAAATTTTAAATGCATTACAATAGAAAGACAACTACATTAGTCTTTTGTAAAACTAAAATAAGACTTTGTTGAAAATACATTACACTAAGCCTTATAGATCTATTTGTGGCTGTTTTCTGCATTTCCAATAAAAAGCAAAAAGGTGAAATGGCATGACATTTAAAAAAAAGTCAGATATCAAATAAAAAAAATGAGGCTTTATTCACAAAATATGAATATACTTACTACACATATTAGCATTTTTTGTAACAAAACATAAGTATTTTTTTTTTTAAGTTTTTAAAATATTTTTCAAGCAATGCGTTTGAGAAATTCACTAAATTACAACAAAAAAGCAGGTCTTTTTCCACAAAAAGGTAAATAAATTAAGGGATTCTTTATAAAAATAATTGGCCTACTCCTGCAAAAAATAAAAGAAGCAAAAATTAAATCTTGTGCATCACAAAAAAGATCACCGGTGGCAAAAAACCAATCATTGTAAAGCATACAAACAGGTGACCTACTTTTTGGAGAACAATGTAACCAAATGACAGAAGAAAAACACATAGGTGTGCATTACTCACAGAAACTGTGCCCAACAGGCAGCCCTGACAGAAGAGGTCAAAGCTAAAACTATTTCAATTGGAATCAGGACGATGTATCACATTTCTTAGCAAAGTCCAAAACACGTAGGATTTATAATAAGAAAAACAAAACTTTCGGAAGTGTCTCAGTGACAGAACAGTGTCAGTGTTGTCACAGGTTGAGCGGTGCAGTCCTACTGTAATAAATTAAATTTGTGACAGCTGTCGCGGCGACGCTGAAGATTCGCTCGTTTAGGAATGGACGGTTTTAGGCAAAGAAGGCACACTGGCTTGTTATTTACTTCCAGAAAAGCAAATTCTTCCTCCCACGACGGTTGAAATTTCCTGTGTTCATCGCATAACTTTAGTTTAATTTTACCGGCGGCAGCCATGAACTCCACTGCGATCGGTCTTCTTCGAGTCTTTTGTTTTTGGCGGTGAGCAAACAGCCTATTGGCGCATTACCGCCACCAGCTGGTACAGCCCCACAGTTGCAACACTTATCTGCCTGTTGTCAGAAGGTCAAACACACTGCCCTCTGGTGTCCGCATATCAGAAACGTTTTTTTCTCATTAAAAGTAGATTTTTTTTTCACTGCTTACAATCAGCCGTGGGCCGCACCGTAACAGCATGCGGGCCGCATGCGGCCCGCGGGCCGCGGGTTGAGTAGCCCAGATCTAGTGCATTGTCACTGTCACATTGCAGTGGGGGCGGGAACTTTTAGTGGGCCCTTAAGGCCTATTGGTTATTTCACTTGCTGACAATTCACATGACAGCTCTGATCTGGATCTCAGCTGGATTTGGCTCCTGACAAAAAGGGACTAAATGAACGGTTTTAGCTTTAAACACATAAATAAAAGTCTCACACTTTGCACCATCAAAATCTAAAATAAAGTTATAGATCAACTAAAAGACTCCATTTGCTTTGTAAACGGCTAGATATTACATAAAACAAAGTAAATCCAACATTGGACAATGGGCAGTGAAAGCCTGTAATGACACAGCTGATCAATTAGTGGCATTAATAATGGAAAAAAAAAGAGACAGAAGGGCAAGATGGAGAGTGTGTAGATTACACTTGTGCAGCACGGTTTGTGCTATTTCAGCACCATGGACAGTGCCATGTAATTTGCTCAACCTGGGTCAGATAAAATTGAGGAAGTAAAGCAGACTAAACCAACGGGTGGGAAGGACGGACTGAAGCTCTATGACATTCAGCGATGACGGATGCCATACAGTTTTAATAGCCTGCATAATCAAGTCACACATGATCAACCCAGACAGGACAAACAAATGTACAATCAACACGTGTGGCCTGTCATTAACGCAGTACCAAAGCAGACATGGCAGTCCACAACACAGACGGCAATGAAAACAACAACATTTAGGAAAAAAAAGGCCAGACGGCCAGCATCTATGACAAGCTCAGCCTAGTCATCACAAATATTGAATATGGAACAAATTACTGATGATGTTTTCATCCAGCAGTGTGGAGTTTGAATCCGGTCCAGAAAAAAAATCCACTGCATCCAACAAGAAATGTCCTGAGTCCAAAATGTAATGTGTGTATGTATATATATATATACATATATATATATATATATATATATATACATATATATATATATATATATATATATATATATATATATATATACTTATAAATAACCCCGCTCCCCGGCTCTGCATAGAAGAAGAGAAAATCATCGAACAAAGAGCACAAGAAGCAACACACTGTCACAACAAACTCGGTTGAAGACTCTGGTAGGGATTCAAACCCTGGATCAGGTACAGGGTAGGGATTGCGAAGAGAAAAATTTTCTACTGGTCTACCATGAGACATCCTGCAGGTAGACACAGAGATAGACTATGAGGGAGGTACAGAATTCAATTTTACCAGTTGTAGTTCAGTAATGGGATCATTAAATTGAAGTACAAAAATACATCATTCAGTTATGTCGCCATGCCTTTTTGACCTCTTGTAAATGCTGAACTTGTTCTTTCAGGGTAAATATGTTTCACTTGAACCCCCCATTGCGTCGGGTATAACACAGTACACAAGTGCTCTGCATGGTAAATCAGCCATATGTTTACACAATCTCCCCCTTCACAATCTCACCATGCTTTGCTGTTCCCCAAACCCCTTGGGTCTTGTTCTTAAGTGTACCTCTCATGCTGTGTCACACACCTCGGTGCTGTCAGAGTGCGATGCACATGTTCATCAAAAATGCAAACAAGGCACTTTGATCATAGGCTGCGGGACTCAGAGAGCCAATGCACAGGTGTTCGCTACCTTAACAATGTCATTGCCGGCGTCCCATCTGGTGCTACTGTAACATCCATATGCATGGTGCTCTCAAGCTCACCACATCCAGCTTTCCCTTTTTTGTCATCGAGACTTCACCTTCATGGATCATTGCAGCATCCTCTGTGCTTGTTTTTTTCCTCCCATTTCATACGTTTTCTGTGACATATAAAGAAGTGATGCATACACAAAGATCATACAATATGAAAGTCAAATCCTTCAGGTGAAAGGAGTAGGTTTAATACCTCTATTCTGAGAGATAAAAAGTCTTTAAAAATAGACTGTTATTACTGTGATATAATGCAACTCTAATTTGCACATGTGAACAAGTATCTCCATGAGCTGAATGGCTGAGCGTGGTGATGATTTCATCCAGACACAAACCCCGGAGCTGCTCCACAGACAGTGAATAATGGAACAACTGCTGCGCCTCTGACAGCAGACATGGTGATTTTACTGGTGCACGAGCTCATTTTCTGATACACAGCTGGAATCCCCGCATCCACATAAAAGCCATTCTATGAGCAGCCAGAGTGGGTCAATAATTCACTCTCAATGGGCCATTGGCAGAAAGTGCCCTCTGACGACATCATCAGGTCCGGGTTTTCAAGCGCCGCCTCGCAGGAAAATGAATGCATCTGTTAGTTTGCAGACATTAGCAATGTTCTGCAAAAGATTTCACAATAGCGCCCATGACGTTTTGGCTTATAATCGACAGCAAGTGTGTGGCAATAATAAGACACCGTTATTAGTTTGACATTCTGGAGAAAATTGGGACATTAACCAACTGTGAAAGCACCAACCAGTGGTTCTCGAACCCAAACATGACTACTGACCTCGAGTTAGGACATGTTTGGATATGCTTATATCCCATGCTGGGGGGGGGGGGTCAGGGCTCTCTCTTCCATCCACCACCAACTTGCATGTCAAGCCTGTCAAATGCCATGCTCACGTCAGAATTTCTCAAAACTGTTGAGATCATCCTACAAAGTAAGAGCAGATTCTTTGTTGTTGACTCTCATGTCTACTTCGTGTACAGTGATTATGACAGGGGCAGGCAAAATACGAGGTGCCATGCTAACAACACCGTTTTTCTGAAATGCAATTACTTTAGAGACATTTGTTTTATTTATTTACACGACGTTTCAAGTGAAAAACACATGCAAACAGACAATACGTTCTGGAATACATATACAATCATACAAGTCACTATTTTTGTGTGCAGATGTCATTCATTTCCCAAACAAACTTATGAACGGCAAAAACATGAGGGCAAGATTATAAGAAGTCAACTCTGATTCATTGAGCCATTGAAAACAATCAGAAATAAAACCAACAAGGAAGAGCAGGAGTCAGCATGTGGACAAAACCAGACACAGATCAGAACTGAGGCTTAAATATGCATGAGAGACCCAACGAGACACAGCTGGGACAATCAGAGGAGAAGTACAGAGCAGAGACGCCACCAAATGGGAGGAGATGAGTGACAGGTGTGCCAGCGGGAGTGATGGTGATTTAAGGGCGATTAAACATGTTTTCCATCTGTAATGCTTTTACCAGCTGGCGCACGATAATAAGGAAGTAATTTATCAATACATGCACGTTGCTACCATCCCAGCATAAATACCATGGTAAAAGAGACATTCCGATTAAAAAAAAAAAAAAAAAAGCTATGGCTCATGGTCTTTGACTGAACTTTTCTCATCATTGTTTTTGTTTATTTTCCTCCTTCTCAGTCTCCTCCTTGTGACAGTGCTTTGGGTTCCAAACTTACCTTCTGTCCCAGGAGCCAGATGTGATTGCGGTGAAGCATTTTGACAGGTCCGTCACCATCTTCTGGCTTCAGTTGAAACACAGCTTAGTTTGAAATTTGACTTTCGACAATGTAAGGTATTGAACCCCAGTGGTCTTCCAACATGCTTTCCTTGCAGTCCAAGGTTGTGGATCAGAAGTCTGTCTCCAGGAAAGAGTTGTGTGAATTTGATTTTCTGATTATCTTGTCGCAGTCGCGAGCTTGGCAAAATCAAAAGCAGCTTTCATGTCCTTCCTCAGGTCTTTCACATATTTAAGATAGGTTTCTTGGGACTTGTTGTCACTGGATGTTCCAGACCATAAGTCAACAGGTATGCTTGTGTCACGCCCAAACATAAGATAATATGGAAACACAAGAAAATATGGTGAAAAACGTGTAGGTTCATTTGGTGTACAATTGTAAGCGTGGACAAGCTGTGCAGTGTGCTGACTCGAGTTCCTTTTCTTTTCAGGCTCAAGGATTCCAACCATGTCATGTAAGGTTTGATTAAACCTTTCTAGCTGAGGATCCCCCTGACAATGAGTGGTTCTCGATTTTGAGACTCTCAGAGAATTGAACACCTCCTGATTGAGGCAACTTTAATAATCTCTACCCTGGTCACTGTGCATGCATTTTGGTAAACCGTAATGGACAAAGTACTTTTCAAGGAGAACTTTGACTATGGTCACAGCTTTCTGGTCTCTTGTAGGAAAAGCTTGTGCATACCAGGTGTAGCGATCAGTAATAATCAAGGCATTCTATGTGTGATTACTGTGATGACTTAATAGACAAGAAATCCATACGTACCAAATCCATTGGACATCACTTTGGAGTTGAAACAGTGGATCTTTAGGAAGTGTTTTCCTTTGTGTGCACCTTACACAGTTTTGTTAGTAGTCTTCCATGTCTGATTTCATATTAGGCCAATAAAACCTTTCTCTAATGAGTCCATAGGTCTTGTCAACACCTAAATGACCAAAATCATTATGGAGTGATTTTATAAATATTTTTCTGAATTGTTCAGACAAAACTAGTTGTGAATGGCTGTGTCGGCCCAGTGGAGCTGTGACTCTACACATATCGTCTTGTAGTTCCAGTCTTTCAAGTTCTCTCAATAATAGTGAACTTGAGGGGTTTCGGGATTTAATTAGATTGGTATCGGTGTCACTCTGCTTTAAAGGTCTTCGTATTTCTTTGAGTGTGGGATCTTCTTGTTGAGCTTTTGAAATTTCAGAGGGACTTAAAACTGGTATTCCTTTGAGACTGAGTGTGGACAGATCACAGTAAGCTTTGGGAATGGCATCAAGGGACAAGCCAAGGTGATCAGTTACTTTTCCAGAACAGGTATTTGTCTCGGTCACCTTGGATACTTGGCACATAGCTCTGACACCATCTGCAGATATGTCTGTACTTTTCTCTACTTGACTTTGGTCAGAATGAGGTCATCTTGAAAGGCCATCAGCATCACTGTTTTGAACTCCCGCTCTGTATTTCAGATTAAAGTCATAGGTTGAGAGAGCAGCGAGCCAACGGTGACCTGTTGCATCTAACTTGACGGACGTAAACACATCGGTCAAAGGATTGTTGCCTGTTCTCACCTCAAACTGCTCCATACAAATAGTTGTGTAAATTGTCAACAACAGCCCACTTTAAAGCAAGGAACTCCAGTTTATGAGCAGGATAGTGGTGTTCAGATGGCGTTAGACTGTGACTGATGAAGGCAAGGATCTTAGCCCTTCACCTTGATCTTGGTACAATACTCCAACAAGTCCTTCTCGACTTGCATCAGTGTAAGGCAGCTGGGAGTTCAGAGGCTAACATGGGAGCAGTGGTGAGTCTTCTCATCAGCTCTTCAAAAGCATTTATCATACCAGTATCAGTGACCAATTGGCTCTGCTGGGTTGAGATAGACCTGGTCCTGTTTTTCCTTTGGTCTTTTTCCTAGAGGTGGGTAACCACACAAAAGTTGGGTTGAGGGAAATACGACTTTAGCGTAATCCTTCACAAAGCATCTGTAATATCTGCAGAATCCAAAAATGGATCTCAAGGCAGTTACAGTGACTGGTCTGGGCCAGGTACTGACTGCTTCTGTTTTCTTTGGATCTGTAGACATTCCTTCTGATGACACGATGTGGTCGACATACGACACGGATGACTGGAGAAACTGATATTTGTCTAATAAGAGTTTGAGGACCTCCTCTCGATTACTTTCAACAGTCGTCGTTAGTGGTCTTGAAGCCTTGAATCAAACATGATGAGATCATTGAGATCAGGGGTGTCCAAAGTCGGTCCTGCATGCTTCCCATGTCTCCCTGCTTCAACACAGCTGATTGGAATTAGGCTCATTATCTGGCTTTCTACTGGACTTGGCCATGAATCTTCATGAGATTCAGGTGACTGACTGACTACACTTCAGTTCTTACCTGGAGTTGATCTGGGAACCTCAGTTCTTCAGAAAGGTAAGTCCACCTAAATGGCTTGAGTTCTTGGTATCCCCTAAAACCTTGGTATGCCTTTGATCCTTGCAACACCACCTGGGCGTATTGTCATAGGTTTTGGCTGAACAAACCATACAGATCCTCTTACTTGGCTGTCAGTTCCAGGAGGAGACTGACATTTCCACCATAGCCTTTTAGAAAGCAGGATGAATGTGTTTTACTCTTGTAAGGTTTTCTCTTTTTCGTTCTTTGTAACTTTTTAGGAGTCTTCTTACTGTAGGTGTGTTTGTGCCAACAAGTATAGCTGCATTATCTTTAACAAATGGATCAGTACAGATAAGTAGAAGTGCATCTATGGTCTCAGTCACGCCAACATCAGCTTCCCTGAACTCCAGCTTCAAAGACAGGTAGCCATCATATGGTTATCATATACATATCAGCAGGACTGAGACCGCATATTTGCAGCACACTGATAGTTGCCAGTGCAGGTGTGTCAGATATCTGTTGTAGAAGGATCTGTAGAGTAACGTCACTTGTGAACCCATGTCAAGAATGGCTTTTGTGTAAAATGCCTTCAATCTGGACTGATACAGCAGAATTTGGCTCAACAAAGCCTTTTTAGATAGTATCTTTCACTACTTCCTCTGTTTGGATGCTCTTGGAACATGTTTTTACCTCCACGACACCAGGCCGTCCCCCTACTGGGCCCATGGTAGTTTCCCGATTTCTTTGTAAGTTTGATAGGCTGCTTGTTGACTCTTCGAAGGTTTTCAGGTCCATCACACTCTTTCACGTAATGTCCATCTTCTCCACATTAGTAACAAAAGATCCCAGAGTGATCTAAGTTGTGCTATGCTCTTGAAGAAGTTGTGGTTCTTTTGAAATTGCTGGCTGCTGGATTATCCCATTTTGGACCTTTGGTTTCAGCTTGAGCAGCTACTGCTGTAACTTTAAGATTGTTCATCTCAGCTTTGAGGTCCCCAAGTTCTTTCTTGAGTCCCTCCACTTCAGGATCAGTTTTGTTTTGTGTTTGGTAACTTAGGCAACTGGTTTTGACATGACCATTCTTTTTACATCAGATCTGAATGTAACATTTCCTCTTCCTCTCAGACATCTTTTAACAGATCATTGAAAGAAGGCGGTGGTGTTAGTTTATGCTGTATACATATGCTCACTGCAATCGTGTCATGCACCTCGTATGATTTGTTCGATGCGGAGTCGATACTGTCACTGCATTGCCACGTCTCCAACATATGGGTAGTTTGTTCTGCCCAAGCATCATATTCCTCTTCACCAACAGGCGTTGGTCGCACACCAGAAAACATTCTGAGCTTTTGAGCTTTGAATATCAGCAGCTGGAGCATTGCACTTATCTACCAGGGAGCTAATGACGAGAGCAGTGTTCACATCCAGAAATGAAGGGGTTAACAGCTCTTTAACATCAGATATGCTCTTGCCCTCATGCTGCAAAAAAGAAAGTAACTTGACTTGAAAATTTTCTTGTTTTAATTCTGTCGTTGGAATAATGTGCAAAAGGCAGAGACCAACTTCACCTGGAGTGCCAATCTGATGAGGTGAAGTCTGCTCAGTCACGTCAGTTACAGTCTGAACTAACACAAAAACTGTCTTGAAAATAAAATCTGGATGTTTGTCAATTATTCCAGTTTTCCCAAGAGTTTTTACTGAGCCCAGGACTTCCTTCATAACCTCATCTGAAACATCAAACACCCCACTTTAAACTAATGCATGGGCAGAAAAATGTGATTTCTTCACATGTAAACCTGAATTAGAAATTACTACTCTGTTGTCAACACAAAAGAGAACACTTAAATCTGAACGATTTAATTCGGAATAATTAAATCCAAATTTGAAAACATCATGTATCCGTGGCCCATGCATCAAGTGAAAAGACATTGATTTTGAGAAACTTCACGTTGTTATGTCTGATAAAGTGGGTGAATATGAATAAGAAGTAACTTTTTCACGTGCTTTCATTGGATATCCTGGTTGCCTTGGGGTTCTTGGGGAGGAAGTGTTGTCCTCACTTACCTGAATGTTTGGAGACTTCTAAAATAAGCCACACTTGAACAAGTAAATTGCTGTATCATCAAACACTTGGACACAGAATTACTGGGCATTTCAGTGCTTCAGGTAGGAGGAGTGTGAGCAATGAGCAAGCACCCAGTGTACTCTGTTTTTTTTTTTTTTTTTTCAATATACAGAGCGAAGGTACAGCGCATGTGGGAGAGAGCAGTGTAACTTTCTGAAATTAGTGTCAAAAGAGGGAACAATGAACACTCATCTGCGACCTAAAAGGGGAATCAACCTCAGAGTTATACTGGAGATAACTTTATCTTTAAGGCCACAAAACATTCATTGCATATGATTTTTTTGTTTTCAAGATTCAACCGTAGGGATGAAGGTGAGAACAC
This sequence comes from Salarias fasciatus, assembly GCF_902148845.1. Classification (NCBI taxonomy): domain Eukaryota; kingdom Metazoa; phylum Chordata; class Actinopteri; order Blenniiformes; family Blenniidae; genus Salarias; species Salarias fasciatus. Next base: position 11,058,666 of record NW_021941230.1, read on the forward strand.
AAAGAGCCGTCTTTTCCTTTCAAGAAGCCTTCGAGCGCTGATGCAGAATTGATGGCTATCTCCGTTCATCATCCACCAACCTCAAATCTGCTTATATAGACCCAACAAGTTGTGAAAATGTAATTAGAACACCTAGCTATTAATATGAAGCAGTTGGAGGCCGGTGGCTGATTATTCATTACCTCTTGTCTACACACTGGCGCAGCTGCCCGAGCAGTGTGTCGCTGTCACAGTCGCCCCATCTGTTCGCTGCTTTTTCATGGTTAAAAGTAAACCAACGAGTGAATGAGAGTGCGGTGAAACTGCAAAAGCTTCTGAATAGTGGGAAGCTCGAGGAAGTTTTACAGTGATAGAATACGAAAACAAAACAAAAAAAAAACAAAAAAAGCGTGATATCCTCTCATTTTGCAACAAGTCAAATCAAAATCAATCCCGGTGTTCACCGTCTCGTGAAAAAAAGAAAAGAAGTCAATCTCCACTGCCCATCTTTCCAAGATATTTTAAGTGCTCTAACACTTGTTTAATCAGTCTGAATGTTGCTTCTCAGAAATTAATGAGCTTCCATCATTACATTTTGATAGGCCAATCAATTTCTGAGTGTACATCTGACAGCTTTATGTCATGCACGGTAAAACCTGAAATTACACATCAGTGTCATTAGAGGCCTGTGGAATTTTTACGCTGATTGCTTTTCGGTAACGACACTGAATTAGGGTCAAGGCCAAATTGACGCGGTTTGAAGATAAATATGGAGTCAGCTTGTGCTTAAGTGTTAACCGTAAAGACGTGTCATATGCTGGACTTGGCCAGAGGATTGCTGCTTCACAAAGAAATGAACTGATGGCTGCAAAGGACAAACAAACTGTAGAAGTCCAATAATTTCCTTGTAAAGATTTTGATATGATCCATATTTAGTGGGTCTTTCACGATGTCGGCTGCCTTTTTAATTGAGTGTTTGGGTTTCCTAATTGTTAACAGACAACATCTGGCATGGATCATTAGCCGAGTGGACAAAGAAAAACCTCTCTGTTGCCAGTGTCGCTGGGCACACATTGGTTGCCTACGCTCCATTCGCTGTGGTTATAGCTGTCTCATAAGCATCCCATTTACAAAATTTCAAACATTACATTCTCTTGATTTGGTTGAATTTTGGCACCTTCAAAACAATTTAACACCAATAACGGTGTATTGGCAAGCTTAAATGACTAAATTTTGGACTTTTCAAAGTGTAATATGTTCTCTATTGATTTCCTGCTTTTAAGAAAATACTGCTCCTTGAATATTTTCATGAAATAAGACTTGTCTCCTTTCAGCTTGAAATGATTGACACAACAAACCCCCGTCAGAATGAATCTTTTTCTTTTTTTACTGAATAATATTTAACAATGCTATTTCTCGCCTGTGATTTTCTTGTGCTGACACTGGGAAATGACAACTAAGACTGTCTTTTATTTAGCACACATCAAGGGAAACAACGCCGACTTTCATGGACGTTTTCATCAAATTGTCACAGCGCTTCACTGCCAAACTGGAGGTGGGAATGAATGATGAGTGCAGAACTGCCAAACCAATGAGGAACGTTTGGTGTTAAGAGGTTGATAATTAAACCGGAAGCTAATCCATCCAACTATGCATCTTCTATACTGCTTTACCCAAGAGAAAAATCTATAACCTGCAGATTGAGCAATCGGAAGGAGGAAAAGGAGTCGTAGACGGACAGAAACTGGATCACTGAACAACGGCGTAGCATTATTGTTTATATCTTGGGAAAGAAACTAGGTTTGAGGTGTATTTTAGCTTTTATTCCTTAAATTACTTTATAATTTACATCCTACCATGTGTTCCAAACATATTTTAGACATAAGGTGCATAAGGTGATTTTCTCAACCTTGGGTTACATCAAATGATGCAGCTGGCGAGTCTCATTTAAATTTTGCGTGTTGCAACAAAAGTAAGGTTTCTTTATAGATGTCCAGCTTGGCAAAACCCCTCACTTCCTCTCCCACTGGCAATCGCTTCAAAGCAAAGCTGGCGCGGTTCCAGGCTTTCCAGTGGTTGGCAGAGGGCGGATTGACTGACAGGTCACACACAGCGAGTTTGGCATCGCCGCACTGCGCCTCTGTTTATCTCGTCCAGGTAGCATTAGCATCGCTTAGCCAGCTGCAGCGATTAGAGGAGCCAAACATTAAATATGGACGAGTGAGTTACTGCCAGTAAAGACAGCGAGGTCGCCGTACATCGAGAGCAAAGGTGATCACGGCGAAAGACTGCTTCGTCGGTGCCAACGCCATGTATATGGCGCCAGCTGAAGTCTCGAACATGTTTGCAGGGAGAAGATTAAAACATGTTTACCATGTTTTTTTTAAATCTTGTCAGGCCGATGGTTGTGTTCTCAAAAGAGTAAGTAAAGTAAGGAACCTCTAGTTTGAATGTTGCTTGATTTTTAGCAAATAAAACTTGAATTGCATCCTTCCTTTGATTTCCCTTGTCTGTTTAGCCAAGTCAGTTCAATGAAAATTAAAAGGAAATGTCCATAACTAGTGGTTTTTAGTACTTAAATGTCCTTCGTTACCTACCCACTATTCTTCTTTTCAATTCCCGTCCAACCCAAACGGGGTTTGGAGGAGTATCTTCTGTGGACTGTTTGAGGCAGATTCATGTTTGTGGATGTTTACAGTCAGGCTACGTAACTGAAACCAGCTTCCACGCCTCACTGATGTGATTATTTGTCTGGACGGAAGAGCTCCATTGCTCACAGGATCGTCGCGCTTATCAGGTTTTAACAATAAAGACAACACATCTTGGTGGGATCAGTACTCTTGCCGGCGTCGACAGGAAGGGAAATAAAGACGATGGTCGCACTTTTCACAAGCTTTTACACCTCTCCGCATCGAGGTCAGCTGAAATGTGTCCAAATCCTATTTCCTCTCCATCAAGATAAAGATGACACATGATGCGCCGCGTTGAGGGATTTCCATCTGAACCGCCGTTCCTGCCCGAGATCCCGAAGTGCGAACCTGCACACGAGCTCGGCTCAAATTGAATCTGAGACGAGAACCACAACAAAGCAACACACGGCAGCCTCTTGCCTCGAGACGCGGCCGGCTTACACAATACACTCTGTTACAGTTCTCACTTCTCAGCCGCGTCGCATTTATCAGCATAAATTGAAGCAGCAACGTACAACCACGGAACACACTAACAAGCACGATAAATATTGCATTAAGCACCCCCCCCCCCCCTCCTGGTTGTTAGAAGCTATATGGAAATAATGAGTTGAAAAGGTAGAAGACAATAAAAATACTGACATGGTTTGACCCCTGTGATGTCTCAATAAATGCACAAGGAAATGCATGACTTCATATCCTGGGTATGCAGATGGCAAAACTCAAAAGGAGATTTTTTTTTTTTTTTTTTTTTTTTCATTTTCTTGCTCTTTCACATCACATCCTTTCATTGCCTTTAATTAATCTCTAGGTTTAAGCTCAGCAAGTCTCACAAACCAATTAAATACAAATGCTGCTTTGCCTTGAGTTGCTCATCAGCTCACAAGCGAGAAGCCCTGCGCACGAGGAGCATTACCGTCTGTGCACATATGGAGCTCTGCCTCAACCTGCCGGAACCATCAAAAGAATGAAATGCATTAATAATCCATCTTGCTTAAAAATCCTCACCCACCGCAGTGGGGAGATAGCAGCACGGCTCCATAAGAGGCAAAGCAAGATACGATTGTCCGAAACAGCGGCTTTGTGTGAGCTTCAACGGTTTTCATCCATCACGCCACATAACTTCTTATGCCGGTGAGTTTGGCGCCGAGTTTCCCTGTGGTCCGCGTCGCAGGATTGTCGGATTTCACATGGTGACGGTGTGGACTGAATGGAAAAGCTCCGGGAGGGTTGTTTACTTTTAACTGCTTGGAAGGAAAGGTGCTGGATGAATTCCGTCTGAGCTGCACAAATCTACGGTGTGAGTTTTAATGACCTGCTGTGGCGACCTCTGTTAAAAATAGAGCAGACTGACTTTCTGTTGATATGTCACTCAGAGAACAGCAACATCAGCCTGTTCGATGATCCACTACCAATGTCTGGACTGAAACGCCTCTCCATCTACTGGATGGATTGCTCTGAGACGTTTACGGTTCACAGAGGATTCCTCCTGACTCTGGGCTCCAATATGGCGGTCTGAAATGCAGAGCATGGCGTTCTGGGTGTCTGTGGTTGGCACTGGCCTGCTGGTCACATGCTTCTCTCATGTGGAAGTTAGTGTTACTGTGCGTATCGCCACTTTAGTGTGACTGTGTTAGCATGCTGATTGCATTTAGCCTCAAACACACTAATTATTGCTCCGCGGAATAGTTCCACGGTGCTAGTTTTGTTTGTTTTTATCCCCTGGTGAATAAAAAAAAAAAAAAGTTATCTTCATCATATCACACAGAGCACACATGTATATAAAAGCAGAATGCGTCATTAATTAACCGCAGCATGTTGCACCTTATTAAAATGCAACTTGTGATTAATCTTTTCGCCCCAGTCCATCAGCTTTTGCTGACCCTATTTTTATGCTCCAGCACTCGTGGTACGGTTCACAAGTTAGCAAAATTGTTGGGGGAAATTAATAACACATCATTATGCATTTAAGGTGACACCATTAAACGTCTTGTTATTATCCGGCGTTGCTTCTCACTCGTTGGAGTACGTCTGGACTGAGGGGGGGGGGGGGGCTTTAACGTCGCCTCGTAACATTTAATGAACTGATGTGTAGCGAGACAACAGAGACATCTCGTCTGTCACATTAAATAGATAAATAATGCAAAATATAGCGACTTTTGTTGCGCCGATACTGTAACCGAGAGGCTTGGCTAACAGATCTGTCCACAACACGGACGCACGTTTGACGAGAACCGCATCTGATGGCTGGTTGACAGGTTTCAACTTGCACCCCTCTCCCGCCTCTTTTTCTCCCATTGTCAGAAAGTATTTTGTCTCCGCCCGACTCGGTGTGGGGAGCTGGCGGCTTGCGGTTGAAGGCTGTGATGGGATTCGGGGAATAACTGCTACTCCAGATTAGGGATGGAGATGAGGATGACTGGTGACTGACAAAACAGACTTCTGGGAGGGCTTGGTTACGACTCCGTATCAAGGTCAAGCAGTGGTGAGGGGAAGGCGCTGCGCACTGAGACATGTTGAATCTGCACTGATCTGCTTCAAGAAGAAGAAGAGGAAAAAAAAAAAGAAGCTCTCGCTTATAATCTTGGCTAAATTTCATTACAAGGTTCCAGAAAATGCAAAAACTTATGAATAAACCACCAACTCTTCTGTTTTATTAGATTTTTTTTCTGCTTTAAAATTCCCCTTAAATGCTTCTTATTGGGTAAAAGAAATCGCTTTAATGGACTGTACCTACTCTCAACGCACACACACACACACACACACACACACACACAGTGTAGGAGAATGCCCACTGTATCCCTCCAATGGTTTACATAACTGAAATGATGTGCTCCAGCTCTTCGCTGCTTATCACCACCAGCCACACTTTATTGCCAGGGCCACCTCAAAGAAAATTAAATGCAGCCTCATCCGTTTGATACCCCCCCGAAGCACATTTTTCTGAGGTTGTATTGCTGCTGAGATATTGTTGAGCCGTTGTATTTTTTTTTTTTTCTTCTTCTTCTTCTTCAAACGCCGGACCCCCAAAAGATCCAGCTAAATGCCATATTTTCAGCCTGTTCCCGTCAACAATCACAATGGCTCGCTTTAGCTTTCTGACTCCTTTCTGCGCCCCAGTGTGTGTGTGACGACGTCCTTCTGGCTGGTTAAAAACAATGAACAATAATACTGACAGTTTTGTATTCTGCTTGACTAAGCAGGGGTTTTTGTTGGATGTGTATGAGCCCCCCTCATAAAAGAAAAAAAATTAACAGCCCTGTAAAATCATTAAATTATAAAACAAGATTGAACGCCCACTAAATTCGTCCCTGTAAGCTTTTTTTTTTTTTTTTTTTTTCTGTTGTAAACCATTAATCTATAGTCCTTGCAGCTCAGAAAATATGAAAGCAATTAATAACATATTGAAAAATAAATGAGTTTTCCATTCAAATAAGAATTCTTTAAAGTCTTGAAATGAACTTTCCTTTTTGGAGCTCCTCTCTGAGGGTGTTAAAGTGGTGGGGGGGAAACAGTGATGCACAGCCACCATGCTGCAGCATGTTGGACCACCAACATGCATGACTTATGTGATGCCTGCACAGAAAATAGAGGGGCGGTGGAAGGAGCGCTGTGACGCCGGGCTCAGTCCGGAAACTTTCTGCAAGGATCCTATTTTTCCTCATGGCCGCGTCAATCTCATCACAAGTAAGTCACATGTTGGAAAGAAAGTAGATACATGTTTCATAATAAGTGATTTCAAAATAAAATCTGGATCCTGTTTTTGCCTTAACATTCTTTTCTTTAATTCTTTTGGTAAATACATAAACAGCGTGATTATGCGCATTAGAATAATGAATGATTTTGTGCTTAGTCTTTGTAGGAAAGTCAAACGACACCAAAATTGTACAGAAAATGTCTCTATGACCCGGAGCGGCTCTGTGTTGCCAGATTGGGTGGGTTTCTGCCAAATCAGGGTTATTTTGAACATGTCGGGAGCGTTGATGAAATGGTTATGTGCTTGTGACACGTTTTTTTTTTTTTTTTTAATCATGCAAATACGTTTTTTTACGGTTTTAATGTGCATTTTCTACAGAGATGGAGATTTGGGCTGCGTTGTATTGTTGGAGGGGTTTAACATTGTGTTTGGGCTGAAAGACCGACAAATCTGGCAACCTCCTTCGGCTGGCCGCAGAAGCACGGAGGCAGCGTGAGTGACAGTGCTGCGGTAATCCGGACCGGAGCCGCACCGGACCTGCGCTGCATCCAGTGTGAGCCCGGGATCAGACACACCGCGACTTCCTGTTTCTCATTGCAGTGACTGAATCTTTGACAAGTCCTTAAAGGATTTCTGACCAGAATTCTGCACGGTCTCAAGTCTTGATGCAACACAAAAAGGAACCACAGATAATAAACCTAAAAACACTGTAGGTCTCCCCAAAATGCTTGTTTTTCTAACAGCTCTAATAATTTGATCTGTTCCAAATACTGTTTGTGTGGCGCTCCGACAGCAAAGTCCAACAATCCAACCGACTGTGAATGTACGGTCCATTTTAACTGAACTGATTTTAAAAAGTATTGTTTTTCCATAGATTTCATTTAATTGATTTGCTTATTGTTGTGAGGGTAATAGAGAAAAGAACATGAAAATTAATGGTTGGTGGCCAAAATGAAATAGCAAAAATAATAATGATGAAAATGATGATAAATTAAAAAAAAAAAAAGTTTGATATAAAACCAAAAAAATGTGCTGATTCACAAAGAAGACTCAAGGAAGCTTGAAATGAGCCTTGATTTTTTTTTTTTTTTTTTTTTAGAAATTACAAATCTTTACATCTTAGTTGTATTTATTAACTTCCCTTCAAACACACACACACACACACACACACACACACACACACACACACACACACACACACACACATCCACATTTCTTTCATTGACCGAAGGAAACCATGAAACCATTGTTCCAGGTTTCACTCCTTTGGTTGCCACTCTTTCCCGCGGCGTTATTATTCCGTGAGCTTTGCTAATTATTGATTATACACGATATTACGAGCAATAAGGTCAGTGCTTTCCAATCTGCAATTACTTATTGAATCCCGGGCATTGCAATTATCTCTCTATCATTATTTTCATATTACAAGTCAAGCCGAGGCTGTGATTAAAAATCCTTTCTATTCCGGCTGCTCTTTTCACACCACATGCTTCTCTTACACACATTTCACCAAGCGCTTCAGCACGACCGTTTCTATTTTCAATACACCTGATTTTCAAGAGTGAACCCTGAAGTAACTTGTTCATCTTTTTTTTTTCTTTTTTCTTTTTTTTTTTTGACAGGATAATGATGCAACCTCACTGGAATTGAATGCAACTTCACGAGTTTCATTTCAAAGCCCACGCAGACAGAAGAAGCAGAAAAAAAGGACTGTCAAGACCTGCCAGGACACAGAGATGTAAATTCAGGTTGGATCTGTTCTTTTTTTTTTTTTTTTTTTTTTTTTTTACATTATTGCCTGATGCTGATTGAGAGCTGTGTATAAAACCTAAATGGCCGAGGGTGTATTGCAACAACTGGGATCTGTATTGCACAGTCATAGAAAAAAATGAAAGGGTTTCTCAGCAAAATGTATCAACACTTTACTTTGAACTTTGTGGGCCGAAAAGTGGACACTATTTTCAAAGTCTATTCCAGAAACACTTCGACAGGTTCAAAAGTCTCCAGCCATGTTTTTTTTTTTTTTTTTTTTTTTTTTTTTTTCCCTTGGTTCCCAGCTCTTAAAAAAAAAAAAAAAAAAAACAGATTGCGTTCAGATTTTAGCTACTTTTGCCTATTTGTTATGGAATTTTAGTAGACATCATAACGGGACTTTGTAGGAAGTTGAATAAAAACATATCAAATATATCAAGAAACCTAACTTCTCGATTTAAACTTCACACAGGTCGGTCCAGCGTCACATCCGTATCATTCCAGCACTCGTCCTGGCACCGCAGGGTAAGAATTTCAGTGAGAAGAGGGGAGAAAAAGAAGTCTAACAAGCTAAAGAGGGGAAGAGGAGGCATTTTGAGAGCAATTAGTGCATGAAGAGGAGAGGAGAGGGGGAAATGATTCGGTGGGAAGGCGCACTTGAAAAAGTGAGCGACTCGGCTGACTCCAAGTCTGGAGGGTCGCTGCGTAGCTGGAAAGCCCAGAGAGACAGCGAGGTCAAGACTGATTGGCTCGACGAACAGGTCAGGACGGGGGAAAAAAAGGAGTAGCTGAGCGGCAGAGATGGTGAGGGCGGGCAAGAGAGGAGTGTGAGGGAGTCAGTCCCCTCGGAAACACAGTATGGCAGTGATAATCACAGTTCTGAATGCGATACAATCAGACTTTGGCTGCCAGAGGGAACGTGAGGAGCAATTTGAGGTGCTGAAGGTGAGATAAGCTACAGTTTTCTTCAATGACTGCAGGGGTGGGAAGAAGGCAGTGGGTGAAAAAGGGTTGAAAGTTGGTTAAAGAGTGAACAATACCTTTAAAAAAAAAAAAATTGGTTTCTACAGTGCGGCAAGGCTAGATTCATTCCAGAAGTTCTGAAAGTTTGGCGCCGGCACCGTCAGGTCCGTATCAGCCCAGGATCTTCTGGGAAAAGTTACAACGTGATGACTCAATGTATCAAAATGACACCATGTAATGAAAACCCTCTGAGGTCCCGAGGATCTAATAGATCCTCATTTAAAGTGAGAAAGGCCTTAAACATGTGGACTCACCGGCCACCTGGACTTCAAGCCGTCCTTCGGGTCACCCAGATTACTGGATTTGATGACGACATTCGAATGAACGTTGTCCGCACAAAGCTTTCAAACCCTTTAAATAAAAGGCCAAAGACGAGTGTTAGAATCCAAATAGAAGATAAGGAACAAACCCCAGAGGCACTGAAAAGTTAATTGTCTGTCTGGGAGGAAGCGATTCAATACAGATTTTCATCAAGTCAAAGTTCGTAATAACCAGATTCAGACATGTTTTACATCTAATGTCATAAGAAATTGTCTTCTTCGCACTTTAAAAAAAAAGAAAGAAAAGAAATGACAAAACTAGTTAATGCTAGTAGAGTCTTTTCCCTAAAGGTCACCGCAACTGCTTCCCGATGATTAGTCAAGCACGTCAACAAGCCTTCAGCTGGCCTCAATCTCTAATCCTCATCTAATCAAAACAAATTATCAGCGCAATGCGCGATTCCAACCTTCTGTTTCGGCGCTGCGTCCGATAAGCCTTCAGGGATCAATATCTTCACTCATCTTACACGGCAGATAACACGCGGAGTGCTCGTGTTACACACAAGAACACAGTCATGCAGAAGATATGAGGAACTTCCAAGTGGGGAGAAAAAGAAAAAAAAAAAAAACCCAGCTCAGTCCTGTTGAGATGGAGTACCAAACAGCCCGCAGACATCCGTCTGACTGGAGGACATGCAGGTGCCTGGACGTCCGGAGGTGAATGAGTTTGTTGGCGTTGATACGGTACATGGGAAAAGCCTCGGGGCACGATCCGAGTCTCAAGCTTGATGAATCCTAAACGAAAACTTGAGCGGTTCTTAATCTCCTCCCCTCTGGGAAAAATAATGAATCTGGCCCCCAAATGACTGCATGGCAACATTTGAATATGCAATCGATTCCTGGAGCAAAAACTCAACCAGTAATCCAGTAAGCGCTGCGGTCGCCTGCCCGTGCGGGTTTCCTCCAGTCCAACAACAACATGCTTGTTCGGGTTAATTGGTGACCCTAACTTGTGCGCCGGTGATTGGCAGGAGTGGCAGAGAGCTGGGATGGGCTCCAGCCGCCCACGACCCCGGTTTGAATCAAACAGGTTCCAAACCTGAACAGAACAAACGCATGCACAATATCTCAAACAAGATATTTTCCCCAGCTTTTAAGAGCGGCTCTGCAATTATGATATACTAATTTTGTACTTAACAAGACACGTAAATTCCCATTGGCTTCGCCTCGAGACAAACTTTCATGTGTTCCCGCCTTGACTGATGGGAAGTTTCTAAAACAGGATACCTGCAGCGGAGAAAGCATTGTTCCCACCATCAAAGAATTCCAGTTCTCAAAGAAGAAAAATAAGATGGCCTCTCTCAGGAAATTTGTGGCAAGTTTACCTTTCACACAGCGCAGCTTCAGGTTGGAGTAATTACACACTGTTAAGCCAGTCCCCGATGGCTCACGAGAACATGGGAGCGTGAGGGGAAAATACGTGCTCTTGAAGTATTATATTCCTCCGAGAAGCACTCCATTTTTTTTCATATTTCATTATTTATTTTCCTCCCAATCCCAGAGCGCTTTGACTTCAAAGGGATGAAGCATTCCTCGAGTATCCAGGTTTCTGTGTCTAATTAAGGATTCAAGGGGTGCTCCTTCATGCAACCATGTGTTTTTGTAAACAATCAATATTTCCGCCTCCCCTTGCTAGAAGGAGATGCTGCAGAGCCTAATATGATGGAACTCTAAATCAAAGCAGTAATCAAACAAGTGAAATGCAGCATCAAGTCAAATGCAGAGCTTAATGGATGAAACCTTAATATAAGAAAAGGTAGTACGCTTTTATTTTACTTTGATTCCTTTGATTAGATGTGCAGTGTGTCTGCCAGATGTTGAGTGTGCAAAAAGAAAAAAAAAAGGATGCACAGAAAGATACAGTACATGAACTTGAGAAACGGACCTAACTGTGCACTACTATGATATTTATGAATGCAGATTTTTGGCACTGAAGTCCTACCAGGAGCCCCAAACAGAATATTTGGCGGGATAACCAGCAGGGTTTTTTTTTTTAATTATTATTCGAAAACGACGGCCTGGCTACTGCTGTCAACTGTTGGGTTTCCAGAGTTGGTCGCTCGTCCATTTTCAGCAGATTGTTGGTCTTTGCTATTTTGTGATTGAAACTTGTTGAAACAGTTTTTTTTTTTTCTTTTTCTTTTTTTTTCAGTATTTTGTGTTTTGCTCAGCAATGTGTTGACATGTAAAATAATGACATTTCTTGTAACGTGACGGTTTCTGGACTGAATCGTGGACCGTTTGGAGTGCTAAACGTCTTGATCACAGGCCTCTGCACCCTCCCTCTTCATCCAGTGGGATTGAGAACAGATTACAAAATAATATCATGCAACACTGTTTATATGACAAATGTCAAATACAAAATCTACAAAAGCTTTTGGTCCTCGAGGATGTGTCAGGTTAAAGAAACAGATTTCAACACACTTGGGCAAAGAGGTAAAATCCTCTATTTAACTGAGGATTAGTGATCAGTTGAACAATTTGGCTCACAATTTACAAGAAACATCTTTCACATCAGTGTTGTTGACTGTAACTTAGTCCAGCTATCAGATTTACATAATCGTCTGGCGAAACGCGGCTATTACTGTGATCAGAGGACATCAGAGAGAGAAAATGAAGATTTGGCCAGCTGGTATATCTGAATCTGCTGCCTGTGTTGTAATATTTCTCAGACTGCGCCGTGTTAACTCAGATTCTTGATTAAAGTGCAGCAAAAAACGAATCTTGTGGATCTTGAACAGTCGAGACGTGGTTGAAAGTGGAGCCCTTGAGCGAGGCCTCCATGACGCCTTCATTTCAATCACTTGAATAAAAGAGACGTTTGAAACATGCGTGGCGGTGCCTCCCCCATTCCGGAGGGCTGCCGAAAATGAATGCTAACAACATGTCAGCGGTGTGCTGACATTTGGACACATGCAGGCGTCCAAACACACTCAACTCCAGCAGACCCTGTCATCACCCTGCTGAGCAAATACCACAAAATATTAGGAACATTCAGCTGAGGCTTTCTTCAACTACAACAAAGACGATGGAGGCATCGCAAAGTCTGTTAATTCAGAGACTTTCAGACACACATATTTGCTGATTTCCACGGTTGTTTCCTTTTGACAGACGCTGTCTTGCAGACGTCATTAGTCTCAGTGGGTTTGCTTTCTTGACATCTGATAAATCCCTCAGAACTCCTCTTTATCAATCGGGATTTGTGTTTTTCATACTTTTCAGTTCACCCAATAAACAGCCTTCACAGCCTGACCGTGCAAGTCGATTGAACCGGTTCCTGTTGTACACTGATTTACGTCATCAGCTCCAGTTTTTAACAATCCATTGGGATCCAACACAGTTTTTCCAAAGAGCATTTGGAGCTATCTCTTAGTTTATATTGATAAATTTTTCGACTAATCATCCCTCTGTAAAATACCTTTGTCTTCAACATCACTTGTATTCATTTTGCATCAGTGTTTGTGTTGTTCTTCCTTTGTGTGCAGAAAAGCTGCTCGGTCGCAGACAGTGGAAAGTGTGAATACTCAGGAAAATAGGAATGAAATGAATCAAACTCCTTGAAATGCTCAAACAAGTATGTATTTATTCCAGTAGGTTATTTGCTACAGCTATCCAGCTGAGATGGGACTAATCGTTTGTTTCTTTATCGGCTTGAAATTCCCGTGTTACTTTCATATTATGCTCTGTATCGTCCATGTCCTCTTGCCTTTTGCAGTATTGCTTATTCTCACCTCAGATTGTTTGAGCCACACTTACATTTCATCCCCTTAAAAACGTCCACCCTCGAAGACAAAAATCTGAAAATATACCATCTTTGTCGGCGTTTTCGACGTGGCTCATCCCAGACTTTCATCATTTGCCTGTATCCCCGGCACATTATGGCCACGTACGCGTGTAAGTCACAAATAAAGAAGTTTAAACATGAATCACTCTTGTACCGGCCTCGTAGTCACCGCTGAGCAGGATGAGCACGCCAACTGCAACACTGTTAAATGAGCTTGGCACATCAGACAGAAGAAAAAGCACTTGGGTGTTGACTCAGTCATTCTGTGACTAAAGCTCAGATGGCAGCCGGCCCAGTGTATACAGAGCTGTTTACCGTCTCACTGCTATATAATGCATATGTCCTTGATGAGAGAGCGTTCGCTGGAGAGCGGCTGAATTTGATGTTCGGGGTGGATAAAGAGGAATCAATCGGAACCCCGCAGCTGCTGAGTCTACCTGTGCAGTATTATAAGTGCAAGTTTGCTTGAAACTTGTGGATTTTGGTTCAGAAGTACGAATAAAGGAGGTAAATATCAGACTATACGACAAATCAATGTTTGCTGTTTGTGCCTCTGAAATCGTTGAAATCCGGGCCATTCCAAACCGGCGCTGCGGTGAAAGCTCAACAGACGAGCGCTCTCCAAACAGTGATCCAGCGGGGAGGTTGAGTCATCAAGTTTGGTGGAATTTCAGCCGCTGCAAAGAAAGAGAGGAGCAACACATTGTTAAGGAGATTAGAGGAATAGTCAGAGAGAGAGAGAGAGAGAGAGAGTGAGAGAGAATCCCTTTTTCCTTTAATCCCATATGGGTTTAAATGGAGAGGAGAAGACGCCGTTTGAACATTTGTGCAACAGAGGCAACAGCCAGTTTTGGCTTAAAACTGGAGGAAGACGCCAAGAACCAGATATGCTGAAAAAGGAGCGCGAGCGTCGGTAAAGGGTTGAGTTTCAAGCTTGTTTTGAAAAGCAGAAAGAGGCCAAACGAGTGTCTGACTAAAAGGTAGAAATTAAACCTTCCCACTGAACTCTCAAGCCCATTTTAAGCCTATAAATTACAGCAAAAATCCCCAAACACGTTCAAGAACTCTGGTGAATATTACCATCACGCCCTCCATCTTCAAACAGGAAGCGCCATAATTTATTATGTGCGGGAAGCTGAGTGTTCACCACAATGAAATGTGACCTTGGCGATGTAAAATACAAAGGCTCGGTCCACAAAGTGCATTCATTAGAGCAACAAATGAAAGGTTTCTGTCCTTTTTGTGTGCAAAGTGGGGACCGCTGAGCCCCGAGACTGCACTTTTTATCCCAGTGCTGACTGAATATTTGAGCTTAAAAGCTTAAGGTTGCGGTTAAAATCCGATGCGAGTGCAATCAAACCCTTCAGTCATTTATTATGCATTCATCCCCCCCAAAATAAAGAAAAAAAACAACACATCCTCTATAGTGTTTCAATCTGAGAAGGAAGCCTGTACATTGTGTTTGTTCTTCAATGGCAGAAAGGCAGTAAGTTGGATTCCTTTTTCAAGGTTTTGAAGATTCACAGTATTCATCGCAGCCACAATGAGATCTTTGTCATTCCGTGCAACAGCTCAGGTGTCTGTGGGAGCAGAGTGGCACTGCGCCCGTCACGGGGCCATTCATGAGAAGAACAGGCCTCAAAAGCGGCTGAAAGAATGCAGACAGAAATCAGTGCGGCCGCTGCAATGGGCAAACAAAAGCGATTTCATCGCCGCCTGCGCACGTCAGTGTGTGTTGAGGAGCCAGGGGGCGTCCGAAGGGAGCTCGCGGCTGTGACTGTGTGGGAGAAGATGCCGCCGCAGTGTCCGGCAGAAAGCCGCAAAGGTGCTGAGGAGGGAACAAGTGGTTCTCGACGGTGCCATATAATCCACAAAGAGGACAAATGCTATCACCTGTGAGTCTGGAAGAGAGGAACTCTTTACATTTACTCACCGCTCGGGCTGCTGAGCGTTAAAACTAGCCCTGCGACTGGGAAAAAAAAAAAAAAAAAACGACACAGAGTTCATGTAGAAGTTCATCCGAGTCCAGTCCGCCCACTGTCTGCCATGATGTAAAGGAGGAGAACCCAACACCATCTCCTCGCAATGTGCGACGTCCCTCCGCCAACTCTGCACAACTGTACGACACCGATCCGACACCGTTTTACGTGACCATACATAGTTTTGAGGAGTTTTCTCCCTGGACGCTCAAACTTTGGCTGGGATAGAAGCTGCTGTTGAGATGCAATTGCAACTTTTAGCTAATTCCCAAGTATTGAGGTTGAAATCAGGTTACACCTGAAACAGATCACCAGTTTAAGACAAGGAAATAAACTAAAAGAGAAACTAACATTCACGATACCAGCAATTTAACTACCTTCATACTGAAGAGCCTGAAAAAAAAGAAAAAAAAAAAAAAAGAGGTCCAGCAGAGTTAAACAGCGATAGCCTATACTGAAAACATAAATTAGAAGAAATACTGCCATTGGACCTGTGGGTCCGTGGTGCATTCATGGACCCCTGAAATGACATATAGAGTAACATAAAAGGCAAGGAGAATGCATTCCTTTTTCACAAAGCCCCCTTTTGAACGGGACGGGCTTTGTCGTAACTTAGCGGTACCTTTGTAGAAATGATCTGGAGTGAATGTGTGCCGGGCCACCCGCTGTGAGACTGAGCCACATTTAGGCCAACGAGAAATGAAAATGATTCCTAATGCTTGTAATTTAGTGTATCACGAAAAGAGCTTCACTTATCAGGCTTTTCAGTTTCTCTAACTGGGAACAAGCTGTTCGAAAACCGGCCTGCTCAATGGCATCGCCTGTACTTCGCTATAGAATCTGAACCTTTTGTTAGGGAAAGCATTAGTGTATTGATCAGTGTCCATGTATGAACTAAATCATTAATGGCTGAGCTTCACTGCCGTTATATCTCATCTGTACCAGCAGACTCCCCTCTGCTGCTTGTGTGCGTGGAGAGTCCTCGTCCAGGTTGTGTCCTCCACTTCTGTTGACATAAATTGGCTAAAGCTGATCCGGTCAAATGACTCGCTGACCTGAAATTCTCCCAGAAAAGAAGCTTAAAGCTGATTTTTTTTTTTTTTTTTTTTTTTTTTTTTTTTTTAAAGCGTGTTCCACTGCCTCCACAAATATTTAAACCCATTATTAGACCCCTTTCACACCCGCCAAATGGTATTGAGCGGTAGCTGTCTGAAAGCCGTTATAAATTTATTAGCTCAATATCATAAAACATGGCATCCATAATAGCAGGGAGCACTTTCATGTTTACCAGCCGGCCTGATATAGATGCTCTGCTGGATACCAAAGGCGGGGAGAAGAGAAAGGCACGAACGCTCTCCACATGGAACATTTATGGGAAATTGCAAACACTGCAAGTATTTATTTTCCTGATGAGACGTGTGTGTTACCATGTTTACATTTTTTTCCTGTTGTCAGACCAGCATCGGTTGCATTTCTTTTGAAGTACTTTGTAAAATCAGCATGGCTTCAGCGTTCAATGCAATCAAGGTTGATTTTATGGAATTACAACAACTAATTTGTTGAGGTAAACCTCAGACTGAAGTCTTTTGTGAAATGCAGATGTGAAAATTAGATTTTTATGAGGTTTACAGCTCATGTAAGTTGCATCTTAAAATGCAAGTATTTTTCAGAGGATTGGTCAAAACAACAACATAATGTCAACTCAGCAGCCTGATACCATGAATTCATCGAGAAATAATCAATAGAGGATTGGGATTTAAGGATTAGGATGGGTGGCAGAGGAAATAAATCCAACATTTTCTCTGATGATAGAATCAATGGTGGCAATGTTGCAAAAATATAACTGTTTAAATATATGAAGTATCAATAGATATAGTTGGGTAAATGAGTTCATGCTTGGCTGGATGAATGTATGTACTGCTGAAGATTTGTTTGACACATTCAGGGAATTAAATGAACAAAAGTCAAATGTTCACTGTTTCAAAATGACTGATTACACAGAATGCATGCTTTCTAAAGCCAACTGAAGTGTATATTTTTGTTTACCATGTCCTATAATTCGAAACATAAACTTAATGTAGATGCATTATGTAAAAAAATGGCATTTGTGCACAAAAACTAAATATTTTGCACATCCATCCTGGGGGGTTAAATTATCACTCCGCCTCGTCTCACCGCACAGACAGTGTTTCACCCGTGTACTGGTATCAGTTTCCTGGTGTGAGTGAAAAAGGCGTCCCAGCCAGCTGACAGTAAGCGTATTCATGTCCGTTCTGATGCTGGTCGAGCTGTAACACTACAGCTTTGTTATCCCCTGCCGCCATTTTCCTCCCGGACCCCCACTGCAGGCAGGCAGACTGACCGGTCGCGGCGCCCGGCGTGACAAGCGGAAACAGAGCCTCCTGTCAGACGGGCCGACGGGGCGCCCGAGACCTGGATTCGGAAAGGTGCTGACAGGAAAGCCATTTGTCCAGGAGGCTCAGCGGCTCCGGCGGGGCCTCCGGCGCGGAAGAGCCAAGCGGCGTCCTGCCACGGCGCCGGCTGGCAAACTGAAGTGAACGGCGAGCTCCGGAGCCGTCAGCGACGGCTTCCCTTCCGCCAAACACCTCAAGCTTTGAAGGCTCCAGGATGCCGCGTCTCTGTGAAGCCAGCTGAGAATCCAAGAACTGCCAATTAAAGCGCTTTTCATGAACACGTCACACTCGGATCACCTGCTTGGCCACACGTGTAAAGCTCAACTTCTTTTCAAGGCGTCTCTTCGAGAGCCATCAAAACATTTTAGCTTCCCTCCTGTCACTTGCCTATCTGTCTCATCCCTCAGAGGCAATCCTCAGGGATGGATCATTCTTTTCTTTTTTTTCTCCAGAAACAGGAGAAGGAGCAAGAAGAAAAGGCGAGTTGGTAAATAACTCGTTTGCGTCCGAGCCTGCCCCCTTCCTCTCCTTCCTCCACTATCTCCTCTCCCTGACTCAACAAAGCCCGACTCAGCATCCTTGACGGGGGGAGAGATCACAAGAGAAGAGAGTAATGAGACTCCGGCAGGCTCACTTCCACTGTATCCCCTCTCCCCGCCGTGTCTCCCTCCCTCACTCTCCACACACAGTCCGTCATTGTCTGGATCTCGGCTACCTGGTGCGAGGCAGGGTGTAATTCATTAGCGAGGGAGGCTGGAGGGGCTGTCTTCCTCAGCGAGGGGGAGAAAAAAAATAGGCGATGGAATCAAAACAGCGGCTGATAGTTGCAGCCCCCCCCCCCCCTCCCCTATACGTCTTCCTCCCTCCGTCCACTTTGAAGTCTCTTCACCGGAGAGAGCCTGACTCAGCAGCTGCGCTCTCCGCAGCTCTGGAAAGACTGAGGTGAGCACCAATGTCAGGCAAACCTTGGCGGAGACTTACGGTAAGAGAGCCTGACGCAGGCATGCAAATAAATTAGCCGCGCGCGCCGCCGCCGCCGCCGCCACCAACTGCAAGCCAGACATAAAAAACCCGCACGCGCTCACACACATGCAAGAGCGGGAGCTAATTCTGCCGCGCTGAATGACAACGACATGGCAACAAGATTGCGTCACGGGCCGATAGCTGGAAGACAGCGGGAGAGGAGGAAGAGGAGAGGGAGGAGGAACGAAAGCGAGACAGTCGGTGTTGGCAGGAGGTGTAAAAATGACGGAGGTAAAAAAATGATTGAGGTGAGGCCGAGGCCATAAGTTATGCATTCGCACCTGCTGTTTTTCTTCTTCCGTATTTATGAGACTCTGGCCACTCTAAAAGTCAAGGATCAAAGAAGAGAATCAAAGGCCTGCAGTGAATGGGGGGCAGGGACCCACGCGAAGCTCGCGCTCCCTCCTTCACCCTCCTCTTTCAGACCAAATTCTCAGACGACATGCATATTTGTGCGTGCTTTTCTTTTGGGTTCACACTGCTGCGAATGCGTTGATTCCAGCCATGTTTTCTTGCAGTGCAGTACGTCCAGCCGGGCCGAACAACCAGTGGAAGTAATGAGTCGAGGAAAGCTTCAAACCTTTTGATAAGGTACAGGTGAAAAGATTTAAAGAGAGTAATTCCAGTGAGTAAGGTCTGTACCACTAAAATATGTTGATAAGACCAAAATAAGACATATTTCCCATTTTTAACTCCAGAAGCTGCACATTTTGACTCTTTATCTTCAAGCGTCTGCCACACTTTTTGTAGTTTACATTGTATTATATGAAAAAAGAGTGCCAGCTATGACTGACAAAAGGTTAAAAAAAATACTGCCATCGCTACTTGCACTCAGCTTCAATAACCATCTTTTCCCCAATAATTTTAAGTTTACCACATCAAACATATGGTTTCACTGTGAAGAAATTATTTACCAGAGCAAGGGGGTTCAATACATGAAATATGACACAACAGGGACAACCGGGGAGGCTGCCAGATCCAGTCGAAGCGCCATCTTCCCTGCATCTCGCCAATTTCAACCCAGCCTACTCGTTCAATATATTGAAGGTTTGATGATTCAACCGGGTCGGCATTTACCTCGTCTGCTGTCCGAACGGCAGTAGATCAGAGTCCAGCACGGATCAGATGATCCCGTCCCACAACCAACAAAGAGGGTTTAAAATGGACTTGAAGGTCTGAAAGTGGCCTCGTGTTATCTTCAAACGCTCTTTGATATGATGCCGATTTCTTTTGAGAAGGGACCACAAGCTGTCCAATCCCCTCGGGCAAAAGAAGCAATTCCAAACCGGAACTTTGATGCCATAAACAGGGATTCAACAGCTCAAACGTGACGTTGTTGACGTCACTTCACCAGAGGTGGTCCGTCCGGCATGGATCGATGATAGCTTAAGAACACAACGCTTGCAAATGGAAGAACCTTTTGATTCCTGTGAAATGCAGTCCAATAAATATCAGCAAATTTACAAGCAAACAGTCAGATTCAATCCGGGACTGGTGGAATCAAAAAAAAAAAAAAAAAATTAAGCTGATTTCTGTGAAGATCTCTCCAAAATACCAATGGTTGTTTGTGTAACCTTTGATCTGTAGACACGGTATCATCAAGAATCAAGCAGCAGCCAGTGCTGAAGGCATGGTGTGTAGCTGTTGGACATGAATCACAGGTTTTCCCAGATCAGTCGGCATCTCAAGAATGTCAGTAATTGAGATACCCTGGAAAAGAATTCCAACTTTTAGGAAGTGATGCACAAAATTATTCACTGCTGACAAACTCCTGTTGATTGTCACTATTTTGCAGTTCCTCTATTTCCTGTGATAAAGTTTATTTCTTTCTTCAAACTTGTAAAAAAAAAGACATCAACGAACATTTTTCTTTTGTCAAAACTCTTATCCCATAATGCTGGATTTATATGGAATAAATTCGGTCTGAGTCAATCTCAGATTTTTTTTTTTCTTCTATTTTCTCTTCAAGGTGAAATTACTATTTAAACATTGAAATGACTCTCCGACAGCCGACAAGCTTGTTCTGAAAAATAAAAGTCAAACACATGATTCTGCATCACAGGGTTCTGGGTTGACAGGCATTTCTTCACAAAAAGTTCAGGTGCTCCGAAAACAGGAAAAAAAAAACCCACTTTGATACTTCGAAAGATGCCCAAAAAAATGTTAGGGTAACGCAGAAATACATCATAAACCAGAAAATGCAAAAAAAAAAAAAAAAAAAAAAAAAGTTTTAAAAAACCACTTATTTCAGACTGAATGACCTTGCAACATCACATTAAAAATGCACAAATGATTTAATGAGTATTTTTGCATGCAGCTGCATTTCTTTTGCAAAGTTCATATTTATCCACAGAACTTCTTGAGTTATCTTGAAAGAATAAAAGATTTTCTACAACGCAGGAGCACAAAAACCCCGTCTTCTGCAGTGCTTCAAAGCATTTACATTAAAAAAAAAAAAAAAAAAAAAAAAAAGATGATTAAAACGGATAACACTAAATATTAATTCACCCTCTGGTGGTGAAACTTAAATATTCCATTAATTTCTTCATTTATCCATTTCTTTACTAAAATAAATAAATAAATAAAAAAGTAACTTCCCCGTGTTTAGAGATTCATCCAGTGACTTTAAACTGGATTCATCATCTGCTCGTCGCACTGAGCCGTCCTGAGAGCGGTCGGCGTTGGTCATTTTACTCCACACGGGCCGGCAGTGAAGGCGATCCGTGATGCTGATGAAGGCGGCGGACATGTCTGGGCAGCTCTGCAGCAGAGTGGCGGTTGTTACTCGGATTCTTCCTGAAGGCCGAAGCAAAAGCAGCGGCCATCTATTTGAAACGGTTAGAGAAAAATTACTTGGGGTGGGGGGAGTGCTCTACCTGAGAGATGAACCCGAGCAGCTGTACAAGAAATACATACAAGAAAAACCTCATTTGCTCACAAGAAGATCTTAAAAGCCAAACGGGCTCCGATGCAGAGGGAGGTTTTGTCCTAATATTTTGACGTGAGGCGGCGAGTGATCCGGATGGTTCTCGGAAGCCGTCGTCTCGCCGTCGCTTTGCTCAACTGCACTGCAGCAAAAACAAACCGGGCTCGAGTCGGGAGTTTGTTTTCCGTCTCTTCATCTGTCATTTGGAAAACAAAAAGAGAAAAGAAAGAGGGGGAAAAAAACAAACAAACTGGAGCTCAGCTGCTTCTTCCGTTTAGAAATGCTTATTTTCTTCTGTGGCGGTTTAACAGCTGTCACAGCTCGACGTCTCTGTGGCAAAAACAATCTGCAAACCAGATATGTGTTTAAAAAAAACACACAATTATTATCAGGATTATTGAATCCTTGTCCTTTCTATGACAAAAAATGAGAAAAAGACATGTTTTAACTTAAAAACAAAGGAGGTGTGCTGTCTTAATGTGTTCAGAAGGGGGTGCAGTGGATTACACTCTCACCTCACATTAGAAAACTCCTAAATTTGATTTCAGGCCTGGAGTTTGCACTTTCTTCCTCTGCATATTTGTACTTCTAGCTGAAATGTATGCATGTTAGATCAGTTTATGTCAGGGACCCACAACCTTAACGATCGAAAAAGCAGTTTTTGCCAATTTCCACTGAATACAACTTGTTTTTACTTATAAAACAAGAAGTACGACTAAAATTGCTGTATATAGTTTTCCTGACGTTTTTTTTCCCAGGAATTATGAATGAATGGATGGACGCTCTTAGTGGCTTTACCTATTTTTCTAGCCTTTTTCACAATAATCTCAAATATTTCAGCCTACTGAATTTGAGTTATTTCAGCAATTCTTTTGCAGTTCATCTCAGGTATTTTGTGATTTTAAAAGTTTTAATTTGTTTTTTTTTTTTTTAAACAATTTTGGAATGCAATGGATTAAAAAATAGGTACAAGAAAAAGTGTATTTATTTTCTGAATGATTCAAGGAGCTTCAGCAGAAGATCTAAATAGACAACTAAGCCCCCTGAGATGTATGATATATGATTTTAAATGACACAAAAGTGTAAATTTGTTAGGCCTCTATGGAACTCTTCCAAGTTGACTATATCGGACACACAGAACAGTTCTGAATGGATGAAGTGTGCGAAACAAGACTTATTCCCTCATTTCTATTCTCTCTGTCTTTCCCTCTGACTCTCTTTTGTTTTGTTTTGTTTCCGCCTAACTCCGCACATCTTCCACTCACGTCGCCAGGACAAATTCCTGTTTTTGTTCCACTTTGTTTCATGAGTCTGCCAGCACAGATGGGCCGGGCTGGAGTCTCTGCCGGAAGGGAGTAGCTGATGGATTTAAAAAAAAAAAAAGAAGAAGAGATGTTTGTTTAACCAACAGGTTCACGGTGTACTTTCTCTAACGTTTGATTACCTTCGGATCGGAAGCAGACACTGATTGGCTGCGATGCGAGACGGGGAAAAGTTTCAGGTGCAGGAAGTGGATGGAGGGGGAACAACAATCGGAGCTGACAGTCCACCAGCTGTGCTGCAGGAGCAGAAATAACAGTAATCAGACTGCAGAGAGGAAGTATTAGAGCAATGAGCGTCTCTGTGGATGCTTGACACACTCAAAGAGCAAATCTCAAATATTTCTCATGGAGGAAGAGGTAGACTGCTGGGAAACATTATATTCTTATACGTGTGCTGTTTTAAAATGTCACATTTGCTCTTTTTCACTGTGCATGACAGCTGGCGCCTCCATTTATAAATCTGTGAAATACAGAAAGATTAAAAAAAAAATCAGACACTCAACCATTTCTTTCAAAGTCTCTATATATAAAAAGGAAAAATCCACACAAAGCTCCACTGTGAAGTCAAAGTGCTACAACGCATCCCGTCACGTGGGACTTCTGCTCACAAGAGTGATATCAGAAGAACAGAACTAGACAAGCAAGATAAATGGTGTTGGCATTTTGCATTGTCGTGAAGTATATTGAGTGCAAGTGAGGTGTCATGCATTTTAAATTACAGGAAACAACAGTGGAAGGTTGAATTCTGCGTATTTTGCAGATAAAATGACTGGAAACAAATTGTGACCGGAGCCTGGAGTTCTTAAATTGACAAAGTGTCTGTTTCCATCAAACCCAAATGCGTTCAAAGTCAATATTCATTGTCTGGAGAAGCGGGCCGGACGTGTCGGCCGGCTGGGTCTGGAGGCAGAGTGCAGCGAGTTTGCAGCTCCTGCAGCTCATGTGCAGCTCAGATCGATGGAACGAGGCAGCGCCATCAGGCCGTCTTCTAAATATCAGAGGCTCAGACGATCAACACAAAGGGAAGGCCAAGGTCACAGACGGTAGACTGTTGCTTGGCAGTTCAATTCCCATTTCCATAGCTTTGTTGACGTTGGTTGAACTGGTCCAAAACAGCAGTTTACCTCTGAGCTTTCAGTGTTGTTACCAACTGAGCATTGAGTAGTAACACTTACGAACCTGAAAAATAGATTTAAAAATGTGCTTTTGGTTAATCAGCATAATCCTAAACCACATTTTTGATGGTTTTACCAACACAAAGCTGCAACACATGCAGAGGAAGGGGTTTCTGAAGCGAGGGTAAGAAAGCTTCTGGTGTCCGGTTTCTGAACTGCAAATTTACTCCCCGTGCAGAGTGGAAAGAGTCCACCCTCTATTTGATTATGGTTTCTTAATATGCACATCTCTGCTTTTACAAAGATCCCGAGTCAGCATTTGCTGTAAGAGATCTATATAACAGCCGGAAAGGCTTTTCCCCTCCCCTACCTGTCTGAACAGCTCCTTGATCTGTAGTTGCACTTCCAACTGACCCGACAGCGTCTCCTCCAACATCTCTGATGCACCAAAAGCATGACGTGATAACATGTTGGGTTTGTTTATGTGTTTTCGAGAAAGGCTTTGTGGAGAAAATGCCTTCTCTTATATTGAACTTGAACAGTCGTACCTGCATTTCATCTGGAAAGTGACACCTCCTCCTTTGATGCAACCAACGAGATTTTCCCCAGATTTTCTCTGCCGCCGAAGCGACGCGTCACGCCACGTCCTGACTGACACCATGCAGGGAGACGAGCAGAAATAAATCAACCCTACGCACGTTGGCAAAGGGTGGCTCGGTCTCGGTGCTGCACGCTGAATTATCTGCTCCAAACCGGGGCCGGTGCGACCGGCAGCATGTCGAAAAGAGTCATAAGAACTCGGCGTTCCACCGTGCTCAAAAAGCTAGCGTACTTCTGTTTGTGTCAGACCCGTTGCGAAGATAAGTCCAGAGGGTATGTGGCAGAAATGGATAGCGAGAGGCATATGGGGAGCCACGGGCAGGGCCGCCTCGCTCCTTCAGACGCCGAGCGCCTGCAGCCGTGTCACCTGTGTCGCGCTGGAGCGAGGAGAGGGGGCGTGTAGTGGAGGCCCGGGTGGAGAGGAGGTCTGCCTGAGGCCATCGCATGGAGTGTCCACAACCACACGCAAGTATGTTAGTGGGGGGAAAGAAAAATGAATTGAAAACTAGTGATTATCTAACAAGGATTGAAGTACCAGATATTCGTGGTGCCATCGGCTACACCGAGGGTCTCTGACCTGGGGATCTTCACACTCTACACAGTGGATCCATGTCGCTTTCTCAAAATTACATGAAAATCAACATTTTATCTTTTGATAACACACCATACTGAAATATCTCATATTTGAGGGAAAAAAATGGCTAAAATAGATTAAACCCATCAGAAAATGTAAAAAGAAAAAACTAAAATTGCAATGAATACCAAATAAATAGAATGATTAGGTGATAATTTTAAACAGGTTCCAAGTCCTTTTTTAAATTATGTCTGAAAAGAGGCAATATTGCGTTGATGATACTTTCATGCAACATAAGACAGCTTTTGGAGTAACTTTATTATCTGTAGCATCTGCACTTTGAAGGTTAAACATGTTTTCTGGCTCCAGATAAATTTTTATCCACTGAAAAGTCACAGAAAAAGCTCTTTTGGCCAAATAGTTTGCAGAAAGCCTGATAACAAGCCACTCATGATGGAGCAGGGAAACACAGAATATATGCAGAGCTGCGGCACTACCTGATCTAGATGAACAAGAATTCTTGAGGTTTTTGCAACTATGGAACTTTTGGTTTTTTTTTTTTACAAAATATAAAAGATGTTGCTCAAACATTCATTCCAAGTCACATGAGGCCAAATATGAAGGAATCCTGACACTAAAGACATGCAGTTTAGTAGCTACACAGTGCTAAAATATCCTCCAATAACTTGTTCTTTATCATCCCTGAACACAAATCCAAACATACTGCCACTTCAGTTCAACAACCATAGTGACTGTAGAAGATGGATCATGCTCATATTTTATTCCTGCCACATATTTAAGGTGTTCTTCAGGGAGGTGGTGGAAATTTTCTGGAAAATTCTGGGTTTTATTATCAGTGTGACATTCACAAATCTCAATCTTGGGATAATTCCAGACAATATTACTGCTTACCTGCTTAACATTTTACTGGCAGAGAGCAAAAAGGCCGTTCCAACTCACTGCCTGCAGAAGACCATATGTTATTCTGTATTTTCCTGGGTTTTTTTTTCAGTGAAAAATTGCTTTGAATATTGAAAAAAAAAAATCCTGAAAAACAGAAACAGGAAAAACCTGAATAATGCACCATAAAATAAACAGGTGTATAATATATGCCACTTTGTCATATGGAAGATGTATTTTGGCATTTTATCCAGCGATTGTTGGGGATGAAATGTCTCCCGTTGCGATAACTGCTAAGTTGTAAAATGTCAAATGTCGTCTCGTCACATTATATACCACTCTGTGCAGCACTGTGGCACCTGATAAGCCTTGGAGCTGAGCAATCTATTGCTCCCATGGCCATCCTGGATCTGATTTCTTTTTTTTTCCAACCCTCTCTGCCTGGAACATCATGCCTCCAGCAACAGGGACGCTGGTTTCACTCTGTCAGCCGGTGGGCTCTGTGCTGAAACATCCAGAGAACAGTCGGCTCCTTTACTCTGAACCTCTGCGCAGATATTCAGTCTGCAGAGTGAATGCAGCTCAGGATAGCTTCTTGCAGGGCCGGGTCTACGCAGGGGCAAGAGGGGGCCTGGCCCCCTCAAATAAATGTTGTGCCCCCTCAAATTAAATCCCCCAAAGTATATTAGCACGAGCACGCACCACACCATCCTCGCTCCGATGCTACATGTGGACCCCCCCCCCCCCCCCCCCCCGCTGAACACACATTTGTGCTCCCCATACACTTGATATGCCCCTCCGAGATGAATGTCTGGCAATGGGTCTGCAGTGACCAACTGCTACTCTGCACGTCAATGGTGGATTGGCTATTTCAGCACCATGGACAGCGCCTTGGATTTATTGGTAAACAGCAATCTGCTGTTAAACTTCACCATAATAGTCAATTGGCTATATCAGCAGCATGGACACCAATTGGAATTCAACAATGAATAAAGACCCACTGTTAATCCTTGCCAAAACGGTGGGTTTGGGCATTTCAGCACCATGGACAGCACCCTAGATTTATCTGTGAACAGTGACTTAATTTTAATCTTTACCACGACATTCAATTGGCATAACAGGACCATGGACAGTGAATTGGATTTCCTCAATGAATAGAGACCCACTTTTGATCTTAAACAAAATGGTGGATTGGCTATTTCAGCACCATGGACAGTGCCTTGGAGTCATCATGAAAGAGTGACCCACTAACATTCTGCACCACAAAATTGGATTAGCTGTTTCAGCACCATGGACAGTGCCTTGGATTTTTACTGATACACTGACCAACTGATACTCTGCACCACAGTGGTGGATTGGCTATTTCAGCACGATGGACAGCACCTTGGAGTCATCATGAAACAGCGAGTTACTGATATTCTGCACCACAATGGTGGATTGGCTATTTCAGCACCATGGGCAACGCCTTGGATTTGTCTGTACACAGTGACTTAATATTAATCTTTACCACAACAGTCAATTGGCTATATCAGCACCATGGACATCAAATTGGAATTCATCAATGAATCGAGACTGACAATTAATCTTTACAAAATCCGTGGTTTGGCTGTTTCAGCACCATGGACAGCACCTTGAAAACATTTTGAAAGAGTGAACTACTGATATTCTGCACCACAACGGTGTATTAGGTATTTCAACACCATGGACAGCGCCTCCGATTTTTAATGATACAGTGACCCAGGGCCGGGTCCGCATGAAGCGTCCCCCCCCGCCACCGCTGAGCCCACATTTGTGCCCCCCCATACACTTGATATGCCCCCCTGAGACGAATGTCTGGCGACGGGTCTGACTTCTTGAGGATGATTCAGTCGATGCAGTTGTTCAGTTCATGCTATGTTTTTGAGTGAAAAAGAAAAACTTCTGTCGGGTTTTGGCTATTTACATGACAACAGCATTGTGAGTGTCTTAAAAATAGTGCAGTGTTTTCCGAGCTCCATCTCCAAGTAAATAGGAATCTTCAAGCAAAGTGTGCATTTACTACCACTTGATACTCCATCATCTGCTAACAAGGAGGAGCTTCATCGTCATACTCTTCCCTGCCTTTTAAGTAGGGTATTTGTTGCATAAAACCCATCAACGACATGGGAACATGCAGACGATCGGCTTATTTCACCATCTGAGTGATTATAACAACAATTCTCAGTCTTACTGGTGTAAGTTCATCTGGATATGGATGTCTATTACATTTGAGCATTTATTTTCATTAAAAATAAAAAAAAAAAAGTGTTTGGTAAATGGTAAATGGACTACACTTATATAGCGCTTTTTCATCTGCATTAGCAGAGACCAAAGCGCTTTACACTGTTTCACACCGTTTCATTAATGCAAATAACTGTTGCAAACAGGAATGTGAAGAAAATAAATCCAGGTTGGTTTTCAAAAGACAGAATTTTGAATCTTGTTTTTGCCTGGATGAGGTCGTTAATTCTTCTCTTTGCCGTTATTTGCTGAAATGTTATTCAGTGTAATTTCACACGAGGGCAACATCTCTGATCACAAACTTGGAAGCCCAAAAGCTGCCTAGCACGGCTCCCAGTCTAACCTACTGCCCACCCAGCAGCTCCAGGGTGAAGAGGCCTTGTTCAAGGGCACAACAGTGTTGTAAATACAGAAAAAAGGCAGGTTTTACTGTCATATTTCTGCTCGCTAAGCCTATTATTTAGCGAAAGTAAAACCAGGCTTTGCATGTTATACAAGAAGAAAACAGCTGCTGCTGGTATAACTGTGCAGGCCTGCCTTGGGAGGAGAAATCCATCAAGAAACGGTGCCTTCATATCTTGCAGCAGCACAACCGACAAGGGAAAACAAAGTAGCATGACAGCGAAGTAAGTACAACAGAAAATGACAGACACAGCTTCCATGTGCGCTCGTATTTTTCCAGTCATTCTTTGCATTATAGACATACAGTCACGGGCTTCTGAGTCCATCCTGATGTTCGTGGGGGAGTGAACATATGCTGTAATGTCACAATGAGCTTGCATGTAGAAGGAAAAAAAAACAGGGTAACAAATACTTGTATGTGTGTGTGTGTGTGAGAGAGAGAGAAAGAGAAAGAGAGAGAGAGCGCGAGCCAACATGACAGCGACGGCCGTGGATACAAATGGTCAGTTACACAGTCTGAGGAAAGAGACGTGCATGGCTCCTGGTGACGGATCAAACGTGGGAGGACTGTAATCCTGCGTGGAGTCACCGCAGAGACAAAGCAGCAGAGTTTGCTGAAAAAAGAAGAAAAAAAAACCCAGAGAAAACAGAGGATGGAGCTGAGAAAAAAAAAAAAAAAAAAAAAAGCCCTACCAGGAACGAGAGCTTCCAGGCTTGTGGCTTCTGATGGGAAAAAGCATCAAAATCTGACACAATACAAAGGGAATTATTTAAAGAATGGTACAGATGGAGAGGGAGGAAGGAAGCTAAGAAGGGGAAGATGTGAGGGGTTGGCGTGGCAGATAATGGGAAGACAGAAGCTTCATATAGGGCTGCAAGATGTTCACTAAGCTGGTTCCTCCCTTACTAAATATTAAGTTTGTGTCCTTAAACCTGGCAGATCAAGGCTGTTGATGAGCTGGGCAGTACCCAGTGTAGCTATGTGCAACCCCAATGCCGCTCGATTGCTGTGTTTCCGGCAAGGTTCAAGAGTCATGTCTCTATTTGCAGATGATGTTGTACTTTTTGCCCCATTCCCCGAGGACCTTCAGCGAGCGCTGAGCAGTTCCCCACCAAGTGGGAAGTAGCTGAGATGCACATCAGCACCTCCAAGTTTTAAATCCATGACTCTATCAGAAAAAGATGAGGTATGGGTGTTGAAGGGTTTATTCTGGTGAAGGCGTTAAGTGTGTCATTGTCTTACTGAGAGAGGTTGCACGTTTGTTCTCAGAACAAGATAGCAGATACATATTTTCTGTGTAGATTGGAAAACGTCACTCTTCATGATAGAATCACTCGGAGTCAAGTCATTTGAGGTTGTTCTACCAATGGAAATCTGATTATGATCGTCTCTTCCCATCAGGCATCAGGTCCAGTTTTAGGGTCAATCCTGGAGCAGCTGGAGAGATCATATGCTTTTGGAAGTTTCTGGGTACAGACGTTCTACATTTCATTTTTTTCTCCACACTCCTACTGTGTCCCTATGTGGACTCAGCAGTGAAGAGACATAAATTAATTAAAAAAAAAACTTCTTGCTAGACTTTGACATTGAATGAGAATAAATTTGTCGGTTTGCTGTAGTTCTGTTTTGATTCGTCCAAATTTGTATTAAGATGTTTCAGGACAAAGCCCACATCACGACATGAAGACTCTTTCTTCTCAAATACAGATTAATGAGGTGAGCTTGTCCTTGAACTCTGGTGGTACGTGTTGTTGGTTTTTAATTAGAGCGGCCATCAGATTTGTTCATTTGGGCAACATAAAGCCGTAGAATGACAACGCGATAAGATTATATGGACTCAGTATAATTCCATTCAGATGGTAAATGATAATAATGATTTATCTTTCCTCCTAATTTTCCAAGGGCAGCCCGTGCACACTGCACTCCGTTCTATTCGATATGAGTTTGTTAAAAAAAAAAAAAGAGTTTTCACCTTCACACCAGAGGTCCATGTCTCAGATATTAGCATGATCAGCAAGGTATTTATGTTACCTTGCATCAACTAATTTCACTTTAATGAAGGTTCCTCTGGGCTGAGAATGTTACTTTTGTTGATTTTTTGCAGCTATCAAGAAAGTGGCTTGCAGAAAAATCTTAGCAAAAGAAACTGAGTATATAAAAAAAAAGGCAATGGCGAACGATTCGCCTGTTTACTATTTCAAAAACTTGTCCATGTCAGGTGGTGTTGGTCTAGCCTGCACTGAGATTTATTCATTTTTTTGAAAGTCAAAACCTCAAAATAGAGCCTTTCATTCTAAAGAAAAACCCAATGAAATGACTGATCAGTTGAGACCTTTATCTTGAGTTAAACATCTCTTAGTTGCTGTGATTTGCAGAGATCATCGACAAATAAGGCCCACGAGTCATTACAGTCACATATTTTGGTGTCGTCTTTTAACTCATGATGCAAAGACCAAAGCCAACTGGTATGAGTTCGTATTCACCTAACAAGCTGCTTTTTCAACATCAATTTGGTTATTTTTGCGTGAAAACATGAACCGTGGACTAAAATGACAGTTTTTCATACAGTACCACATAACTGGAGGAGGTAATTTTAAATGTTGAAATATATGATGAACAGACAACATTTGATTAAACCATCAAGCCTCCCTTCCACTTATGTAGGATTTGTGGCACCACAGTCCCATCACAGTAATTGCTACTTGTCCTAAGAGACAAATCAGAAACACTCCAGTCAGAGGAGGGTTGTTTTTTGAGTATCTCCACATTGCAGGGATCTTTCTTGCACATACTGTGCATCCAGTCATCGCAAACCTGTGTTTGCATTTGTTTTGAATGAAGATCATAGCCTGTACTCTTCGTATAACCATACCTCACTGATCAAACGATACAGAGCTGATGGTGCGTCTTGCACTTATAGCGTCGGGGAGGGACAAAGATGATTAGGCGCGTCCTCTCACGTCAGATTTAATTTCAACCTCCTTTGATTTCAAGCTCAAGGACTTATTTCAATGATTTGTTTTGTAATTGGGAAGCATGTTGGACCATAAAAAAACAATCAGTGGGTCAGCTTAACCTGCCGGGTCTCCATTATTCATGAATTCTCCACAAAAACATCTTCATTGAGTCTCAGCAAAGAAGAAGAGAAGCTGTGTGAGTGGGTGAGGAGGGGATGGAGGCAGAGCATAATGGCACTGGCAGGTTGTGTGGGCATAGCGTGTGCTCGGATGTGTGTGGGTATCGCATTTCTTGGATGAAGACTGTGTTGCGTGTTGGACAATGTCAAAGTAACTCAGAGGAATTCGACTGTTAAAAGACAAAAATAACCACTGGAGTGAAAAAAGGCATTTGATTAAAAATACCTTTCTGTCAGTTAAATGAGCGTGACTGTACACATGTACTAGATAGATGTGTTTACATGATCTGTGTGACATTTCCCCAAGGAGACCTGCCTTTTTTTTTTTTTTTTCCAAGTCGCAAACCACTGAGACCAAACACAATGAAAAGCACTCACTCATTGTCTTTCACCTTAATTAAGCCATCCATCACTGGCTGTCTGATGCAGGGGAATAGTCCAGGGCAGAGGCACGAGGAGACAGTGGCAGTAAACTCGCACTCTCTAATACGGGCATCATTAAAATTAAAAGCAAACCCTGGGAGATGTGGGTTTTGTTCTCTCCAGTTAAACTCCATGGGAGTGTTTGTTGTCCTTATGCTTGAAGGTGTTTGTGAGGGTGACAAACAGTCCGGCAGGGATTCTAACCAACAAACAAGCCGATGGACATGAAGCAGCAGGAAGCTTTATTTGACTGCACTCTGGATATTTTTTTCCCACAATATACGTTAAACTATTAAATTATTTTATATACTTAAAAAGTTGCTTTGCATTGTGAAGCCTTGCTTAGACTTGACACATTGGCAAAGATAGAAGAAAAACTAAAGACAACACAACAAGTAGAAAATAAAACTCAGAGTTATTTGCCATAAACAGAACAAAAAAAATGCAGATTTGCAAAAACATGGAGATAAGGCGCACTGACAGCTCCTTATGAACCAAGAGCACCAGGTGACTGCAGACACACAATCAGGCACAGGTGAAGCGCGTCAAGGTGGGGAACAGCGATCAGCCATGAGGGGAGGGAGAAACAGTTAGACGCCACAAAAACACAGGACAAAACAATCCATGACAGGTGGAGTTGTTTCAGGTTTAATTATCGCGCAAACAAGAGCCTGAGACGACGATGCTCAAGGTAACTCCAGCAGGAAATACTGGATCTCAATCGCTGGCATTTTCACGCTAATTACAGAAAACTAGTCTGAATGTATAGCACTGATCTATGAGGAAACGCAGGAGTTATTTCGGAGAAAAGATGCTCTGTGATTTTGAAAGAGACATTTGTGCACTCATGACAAGAAGAACAAGTAAAAGTAACACAACCAAGATAAACTGCCAGTAGAAACACTTCCTAAAAATGAAAGCTAACACTTCAGGCAGCTGATACATCACAGACTTCTCATTATCAGACGATAAAGTTCTGATACTCTTGATCCTGGAACAAATTGCGAACATGAGCAAGAAAGAAACATGTTTCAAGGTTTGTTCTGTTTTCTTAATTTCCGAGCTCCAATGAATCGACATCAGTTTTCTGATTCCGTGTATTGGATGTATGGAACTGCACAAACAGCCACATTGTCATCGGTTCCAGCATATGTGCAGGTAGACCTTGTTGAGCGACTCCCCAGGGAGATTTTATATTTTATCCCACCCGCCCCACTTCTCCCACGAGAGACACTCCTCACTGTCTGTCATTGATCCGATCAAAGCGACACCAGAATAGATTCAGTTGAATTTTAGCTCTCAAATTTGTCAAATCACTGCTTCCATCTGCAGCTCGGATCTGGTCTGCCTCCCCGATACTCGTCACTCAACTATTTACAGAGTGAGGGAGACGAAAACAGCAGGAGCAAGGAGAAGAAGACGAAGAATCTGGTGTGAGGGAGACTTGAGATTTATTCCACTCATCCCGTCAAGTTGCGCGCTGTATCCAACCACCGTGACGTGTGTCACCTGTCACACGCCCGACTCCCGTCGTCCCCGCTGAAGGCCGCGGACGACGCCAGGCGTCTCACGAACCCCCCCAAAAACAGGACGCGAATGGAGGTCGTAAACAAGCGTGCGAGGCTGGATGTCGTCCCAGGATGTCGGCTTGCACTTCCCGTCCCCTCTGAAGAAAACAAAAACAAACAAACAAAAAAAAAAAAAAAAAAAAACTCGAAAGATTTGAAATGTATGTGGCACATGTGCTGAGGTTTGAGCTCGGTGGAAAGCAGCAGGATTCTTAAAGGTCACAAGTCGTTCACTCGTTAATGTCATTAGGCCCGTGGTGAAATGTCACTGGATCTCTTAATGAAGTTGTAATATGTTCATAAATACCTTAGACTGTTGTAAAAGCCTCATTTGCAGAGCTGTAAATAAGAAGAATGAGGCTCTGATATTCAAGATTTTATATCTTCTAAATGAATTAATGTATTATTTCTCACTTTTAAACCAGTGTATACATTTCTTGCAACTATCAGGCAAATAGGAATTAAAAAAATCAAAGTTTGCATAAAGATATTTGCAATAAAAAGTGTTGTGTTGTTCATTCATTTTAGTATTTAGTGACATTTGCATCATTTGGCGTCTGCATTTCTAATTAACATTTCTTTGTTTAGTTTTGTTTGTTTTTGTGTGTTTACAGCAGCTGATGAGGCCATTCGTCGTGTGTGACTGTTGATTTTTGTGTGTGTTTACACTGTTTTGGCATTCTGAACCACAGTCAACCTTCCGCTTGTTGTTCGTGTCGTTTGTTTCCGTGACATTGTGCCGGTGAGGTTACGCCATTTTAGATTCTCAGTCTGTCTTTGTTGTTGGTTGTTTTTCCGTGTGTTTACACCGTTTGACTTTCTCTGATGCGCTCTGTCTTTTTATGCGTGTGCGCGTTGTTTTTCTGGCAATCGTCCACGAGAACGCCTTTTTTAAACAGTCGCAGGAAACCGGCGTTGGAGGCGTTCGCCGGTATGATGCGAGATCTTACAGCAAGTGAGCAAAAACATCCGCCGCCACCTCAGGATGATCTGGAAGAGCAAAGTCGTGTACTCACCGATCCACAGACGACGCGGGGGGCGGGAGGGAGGGAGGTGGACGGAAAGGGCAAAGGTCGCTTGTTCATCAGTTTCTCCTCCTGTAAATAACATTACAGGAGCGAGCTCATGTGCTGGATGGCTTCCTTTGTCTTCCTGCCAGTCTTCGGACTCCTACACACACCTGATGCAACATCACCATAAAGTTCACAAGTGAGGAAACTGTGGCAGCATCTCAAGTGAAAAAGCAGCGTTTCTGCGTTTTGAAAAGGAAGTCTGTTCATATGGAAACAACAGACACACTGAAAATGATGTTTTTAGCATGCCGGGCCACTAGTAGGTGCTGTTGGTTGTTTTTTTTTTGTTTTTTTTTTGTGTAATGAATCCACACTCACATTCGCACAGTGATGCTATATGAACACAAACAATGGCGAGCGCAAAGGCGAGTGCGACCGCAGCACTCCCAACGGCTGCACTTTCATTGGCTCCGAGCAACATTGTCTTGTGAACGGATACCAAAAACCACAACAAGAGGTTCCTGTTATCACTTGAAATCATCGCTGTGTCTCATTAACTGCTTGCTGAGGATTTCTCAGAGATTCATCAAGAAAAACCGCACAGAAATCCTTCAAACTTTAGAACATAACGTACATTCTGATTTTCTTGAACCAAACATTTACAGACTTTCTCAGACTGTTGTCTGTATCCTGCTGAATACTTTCATCATTTTAATCTGTGTATCTCTCCTTTTTTTTTTGGTTTGTTTTTAATGATCTTTTGATGACACCAAACTACCAGCAAGCTTGTCTCCTCCATCAGCATGTTCTACTTTGGTTGTGTTCACAAAAGATATTAAATTCTCAAATGAAAAGTGCAGGGTTTGATTGGTTCCGTGAAGAGCTGGCGCCAGCAAAAACTGTGTTCCTAAAGTCTGTGAGTCATTAAAGACTGAAAACTTGTTGTGAAATAGGTACAAACTCCAAAACTCACAGCTGGTTCTCGCCGTTTTCAAGAAAAGCTTCTGGATTGGTTTGAAACATAACATCTTTACCTTTAAAGCAACAACTTACAAGAAAAGAGTAAGAAAAAGAAAGAAAAAAAAAAAAAGGGCTCCTTCAAGCTAAAACAATGTAAAGTCATAAAACAAAAAATTCTTGTGATTAGACCAAAGCCTCATTTCCAAGAGACACACCGACACATGTTTAAAAAAATTCTTGGAAGACTTTGAAATCAGCCGGCAACATTTCAAATGAGTACGATTTTACTTTCTTTTTTGCCAAACAGACGGTGTAGGAGGTGAAAATCCTCGGAGCGACGTCCGTACCGGTGCAAAGTCTCCGGCTGGATAATGATGGCCAGTCAGCCGAAGTCCAGGCTGCAGTGGTGAAGTGAGGGATTCACACTGATTAATGAGCTGTAATGCTCCGCGGCAGCGTCCGACATGTGTGCGGAAGAGGCAGAGGCATTCGGATCAAGAGCATCGTCCTCCGGCCGAGGGAGCTGGAAAAACACGTTTCATTGAACAAAATCTCATGTTGTGTGCTTTGTAAATAGGACAAAAGTCAACATGTTATCAAGTCGCCTGTTATCTGTACTGTTTTCTTGTTTTAATTGCATCGTACTGGTCTTAAGTCTTTTTTGCAGAAAACTTCAGTTTTCCTGACATGATAGAAGTAAATAAAGCACCAGGATCAATGCAAGAAAGAGTAAATTAAAGAGAGAGAGAAACAACCTTCATTGTGTTGCAAATTCAACAATGTGCAGGTTAACTAAAAAAGAGTAAGTACTGTAATACAACCCAATGGAACAGTAAAAACCGGCCACCGTGTGTTTTTGATAAATTCCTGTTGTTTTTGACTCCTTTTTACTTGATTTGAAATACAAAATATATCAGAACTTTGGTTTACTTTCAAGTCATTGCCTGAGAATTAAATGTGTGATTTCACACGATCTCTCTGCAAAAAATAGTTTAACTCTGACAATAGTCACTTAGAAATGGCATCAGTTGTCAGGTTGTGGTGTAGGACAGCAGGTGTCAGTTGTTGCTTATGAAACATTTCTGTCTGTACCATCAAAGTCCTTCTGGGCTCATCTAATAATTCAGTGAATTCACCCAAAAAACAGGGATGCAAATTATGTCTATTTTATCAGTTTTGTAAATGTGTTAAAAATTAATGGGAAATATGTGGTAATATTTTGGAAACAGGTTGAGAATTTTGCCTTTTTTTTTTTCTTTGCTGAATAAAAGCCAAAAATCTGGCACAGGAAGACAGCAGGTGTGGGAATTTGCTGCCATCAAAGACGACATAAACTTCGATATATTCCAGTGACTCCTGTGTCTCATTTGTAGTAATAGTGACATTAATTCAAAATGTTTCATTTTTTTCTAATAACAAAAACAGCTACAGCATCTTCGTGTAAATTTGTTTCATTCATTACAAGAAGAGGTGTAACATATTTTTTTTTTTTTATGAACTGATTTTATTTATTTATTTATTTAAGGATCCCCATTAGTCCTTACCAAAGTAGAGACTATTCTTCCTGGGGTCCATTTGTCAATCACAATTTACATTTATACAAATTATACACATCAGCTGTTAAAATTACAAATATACAGAGAGCTCAGCTTCAACATGGCAACAACATTAGAGCATAATAGTTTCAAGTAAGCACAATTTCATTTCTAATTATAGCATATTCCAATATGATATATCCCTATATGTGAAAGTGTGTTTAAGTGCATTTGTTTTTGATAAAGGCAAGTTAAAAGTTGCCTTACATGCTCGCCTTGTGTTAAACTTATGTCTGTTACAGGTGGGCTGTAGTTCAGGGAACAAGCTAAAAAGGTTTGTGCCAGCTCCAGATTTTATGTAACAACAACACTGTGGTACATGTTAATCTGGCCCTGACTTTCATCCATGACCGTCTTTGATGCATTACATTAATGTTTGTACGAAATGGACAGCCTAGTGCTCACCTTGCGGCCCGATTCTGTACGACCTGGAGTTTGTCAAGGTCCTTCTTTGCAGCACTCGACCAAACCGTAGGACAATAGTCCAACTGGCACAAAACTAGAGACTGTAACACGAGTTTTCTGGTTTCTGTTGACATGAAATAGGTATTACGTCTGATTAATGAGATGTTCCTACTCATTTTAGCCACAATATTACCAATGTGTGTTGTCCATGACATCGTCCGATCTGAGGTAACCCCCAACAGTTTAATCTCTGTCACTTGCTCTAAGGATTGTTTTTGAAGGGAGAGGTTTAACTTTAGGTCTTCCCTAACACTATATTTAGATCTAATATCATACACTTTGTTTTTAAATTCAGTTTTAGTTTGTTCTCCACCACCCACTGATCTACAGACATTAGCTCCGTTTGTAACATGTTATTAACCTGATCCAAGCTAGAGGCAGAAACATATATAGTTGTATCATCTGCATATACAGTCATAAAGCCCGAGAACGTATGCCAAATCACTTACAAAGATACTGTACAGCAAAGGACCAAGACAACTGCCCTGAGGAATACCTGGCATAAGAGTTACTGTGTCGGAAAGGGAACCATTGACAGAAACACACTGTTTTCTGTCACTCAAACAGCTATTTAAGAGCTTTAAAGCTGGACTTTCAACATGACAGGCTAATAGTTTTTTTTGAGTAGAAGATCATGATCAACTAGATCAAAGGCCGCAGAAGAACGGAGAAACACAGCTCCCACCAATTGCTTCTTATCTGTTGTAACCAGTCATCAGTTAATGCTGTGAGTGCTGTGCTGGTTGAGTAGCCTTCTTTATATGCATGTTGGACATCAGAATTAAGGTAATTCACATCAAAATAACTCTGAATCTGTTTAAATATAATACACTCCATCAGTTTACTCAGGACAGGTAAGATACTTATGGGTCAGCTGTTTTGCCCTGTCAATGGTTCCCTAGAATTTTTAGCTAGAGGGACGACTTTTGATACTTTCCATGATTCAGGATAAATACATTGCTCCAAGCATAAATTGAAAATGTAACACAAAGACTTCACCACCAGTTTGGCTGCGGTCTTTAGAAGCCTTCCATCCATATTATCAGCTCCACAAGGTTTGTCACAATTTATATTCACAAGTAATTTTTGGATTTCATCATTATCAACGTGTTTAAAGACAAATGAACAATTCTTATTCGACATAATTTGCTCTTTTATGATTTTTTTCTGACAGTATCCCATCGACTGAGGGCATCTCATCTCTAATCTTTTTTCACTTTATCCTGGTAGTAATTATTGAAGTAGTTTGCAATTTCAATAGGTTTAGTTATAAATGTACCATTCCACTCAATGAATGACGGCATTTTCCTTATTTTGCTTCGGCCTATGAGTTGATTTGTCACTCTCCATATTTGTTTATCATTTTTGCCACGTTCTTCAAATTTAGACTGATAGCACTGTTTTTTCTTTCGCCTATTCATTTTTGTTACTTCATTCCTCAATGACCGATAAGATTGCCAGTCGTCAGGGTTTGCAGACATTACAGCAGCTTTTTTTTATTCGATCCCTTTCTCCCATGAGTTGCCTCAGATCCCCATCCAGCCACGGAGAAGTGATAGCTCTGAAAGACAGTTTCTTAATCGGGGCATGTTTGTCACGTACTGCTGAAAAAAATTTACAAAAACTATTCAGTGGAGACTCGGCATGTGTGCTCTGCAACACTACATCCCACTGTACTGACTCGATGTCCTTGATAAATTCAGTTTCTGAAAAAGATTTATACATTCTCTTATATATTACTTTAGGGCCTGCTCGCGGAACTTTTGCTTTTATAGCCAGAACAATTAAATTGTGATCACTGAAGCCTACTGGAGTAGAAATAACATTGGAGCATTTTTCTGTGCAATTTGTGAAAATATGATCAATACATTTAGAAGTAGTTAACCCAACTGATCAGTAAGAGTGAATTTCATAGTGTCGTAAACAGGAAGAAAGCATGAAAAATACCATTTGAATGTGTTTTTTTTTTTTTTGTTTTTGCAGCTTTCATAGAGCCTTGTTTAGGTGAAACCTACATTCTAATTTGCCTAAAAGCTCATAAAAGACTAAAGAGAGGATTGAGCAACACTGCCGATCAGGAGATGATCCACTTCTGTGTTATATTCTATCTGTGTCTAAGTGTTAAGTATTTTCTTGTTTACATTCAAGCCTTGCCATAGTTTGAGGGTCTTCTTGATTGTTATTTGAGGGTCTAATTTGCCTAAAAGCTCATAAAAGACTAAAGAGATGATTGAGCAACACTGCTGATCAGGAGATGATCCACTTCTGTCTGTGTTCAATATTAAAATATGTGGCAAATTCTATCTGTCTAAATCTTAAGCATTTTCTTGTTTACGTTCAAGCCTTGTCATTAATCGAGGGTCTCCTTGATGTGTTTCGCACTGATAGCTCAGGTTTTTGCCACTTGCTTTGATCACGGTTCAGGTTGTTGGCAGATCTGAATAAGAGGTCGCTGGGTTCCCCAATGAATTACTTCAATATCATGAATTCAGACACTCTGAACTCCTTCAGGATTTGCATGAAATTACTCAAGCGGCGAGGACGGGATTGTGTCTGACAATAGAGGCTGCTGGAGCGATGCTTCGAAGAAATACTTGATAACCTGGCGGTGGTTATCTTCGCGGGATACTTGGCGCAGACGGAGTGAATAAATCTATTGTCTCCCACCGAGCTGGGGCCGAAGCTTTAATGGAAGGCTATATTCAGAGATATCGTGAAAGGAGGAGATTAATTTCACAATGCACGTGAAAGGATAATTAACCCTTTTGGAGCAAAGCGAGACTGTCAACAATGAGCTCTTTTTTTGTGCAGGACTGACGGCGTCCTCGGTAAGAGAGGCGACAGGCAATCCCTGGACACACCTGTAGAGGTGGTGTCAGAGGGGCAGAGTGCATGAGTGTGTGTGTTTGCGGTGCGGTCCGGAGGCCTTCGCCATCGATGTCATCTCTAATGAAAATCCTTGTTTAATCATTTTGGACGCTGCGACGGTGCCAGCGCAGTCCGATGCCAACAGGGTGCTGGATGCAGCCGATTCTGAGCTGAGTGACGCCTCCTGTGATTAAAAGTGACTTGATCACATTTGCATAATGTTAATGGAAGAATACACTTAAAGTAGGCCATGTTCTGCCAGAAAAACACTCTTTAGCGTCATTACTTGAAGTACGGGTTGCAGTGAATGCGCCACGTATGGAGGAAGTGGGCGGCACAGCGACTGATCTGGTTTAATACTTGGCGATCTGTTTAAAGGATCTTTGGGAATATGAAGGCACATGTGCACAAAGTTGAACAAAGCCTTTTGTGGCTGCAAAGGGATGCCACTCACAGCCCTAAAAAACTCTCGAGGTGTGTAGCGAGAACGAAGGGGGATTACCCGACTTGTGCTGTTCATCTTTGCTTGAGGAAAGCGACACACGGTGCATATCATCGTCAGACCTGCGAACCTTCAGCAGCCGTGTTGCATTTCGGGCTGCAGTTGCTACGCTTTCATCAAGATATGAGAAATGCTGCCGTTTGCTCTCTGTTTGACAGACTCCTGCTGTCCGGAGAGATGAAATGTGCCCCGTCCATGGTGTTCAAGGTTACCAACAGCGCATGAGACAAAACCGCTTCTATTTCTTGTTCTTTCACCTTAGAAATATCAGCGAAAGCAGGTCCACAAGCAAGAGCAAACATTGCACTGCAAGTTTCAGGCCTTCCTTTCAGAAGTGAAAGCTGTTGTTTAATGTTCTTTCATGATACTTGTCTGAGACGAGCATCAGATGTGTCATAGCCTTGGTTTTATGCTGGGCTGTTATCCTTCTTGAAGTGTATTTCTTGTGTTCATGTACACCTTCTTATCACCTCCTTATGTCTGAGTGGTGGATATTAATGAAAGAATGGGCTGCTTTAAATCAGCAAAAACTCCAGATCACTTCTCCAGGGAACACTGCATGACCATCTGCCATTAGCCCTGAAGTGTTTCCACCGGTGTCTGACAATAAGGGACATTTCTGTGAGTTCTTCTCTTCTGCGTGCAGCAAGAACGCCGAGAAAAGCTGAAGGCGATCGAGAAAAGTCCCAAAATAAGGTGGGAAACGTGCAAGAAGTGTTTAAACTGGTCAGAGTTTTAATTAAATGGTCTATTTTTGTTTTCATAAAATAAAGACGTTCACCGAAGCCTTGATTGTTTTTGATCACGACTTCCCTTCGAAGAGTTCAAACTACCCCAGCAGCCGGATGTTTCTGTAGAGACGAGGCACTCAGCCGTGAGAGTGACAGCAAGCTGAGACGACAGGAAAAAAAACAAAAAACTGCCAACAAAAACTACCGCTCCATGCTCTGCAATAACATCCCCGTGTGGAGAAAAGCTCGATCCATTATTAATAGCACTGGACATCCTCGTCTCTTTGAACTGGAGATAAAGCCTTTGAGGCATCATGAGAGGAGATTGAAGAAGAACATGTATGGAGGGGTTTGAAGGGCCGGTTTAATTAGCGCTCAATCGATTCGTTACTGTGGATTTTTCTGGGTTTGAAC
Organism: Salarias fasciatus; assembly: GCF_902148845.1. Lineage (NCBI taxonomy): Eukaryota > Metazoa > Chordata > Actinopteri > Blenniiformes > Blenniidae > Salarias > Salarias fasciatus. The sequence continues at coordinate 11,101,098 of NW_021941230.1, forward strand.
CAACAACTTGTCTCATTTTACTGCTTGGAGGTTTCAAATATGGAGAGATATCTTATAACCGAGGACCTGAAGCTGATGTACACGATGTAAACAAGACCCTGTTTGTATGTCGTTTTCATGTTTCCCTACCAGAAAAGTTAAGCAACATTTTGAAAGCAAAGTCCGTTTACACAGCAACAGCCATGTTTAAGCGCCACGCACACATAAACAGCACCCCCGGGCTGGCTCCTGCTGTAGATCAGGGTGACTGTCTCTATGGTTTCATTTTAGATTGTGTTAGTTCGCTCGCTTCACTTAAATGCCAAGGTATAAGGATATTACCTGCCTCCTCTGGCAAAACGCCATGAATTTAGCAAATGCACTTGCTTCAGCAGTTCACGTAAGAACAGTAATTATGCCAGCGTCTGCATCCTTCCTCTATTTTCTCCGTCTCAAGAGATACAGCTCATCATTTCCCCTAAGGTTTAAATCTATAGTCTTTCTCGTTGGGGGAAAAAAAAAAAAAAAAAAAAAAATTCAAAATCAGTTTTTTTGTTTTCCCCTCGGTAAGGATCCCAATCTGCCGCTTTCAAGGTGTTTTTTTCATTCATTAGGCCTCCAGTTTACCTAACCCGCCTCTGTAATTCAGTATCGAAGGAGGCTGAGTGTATATGATTCGGATCTTTCGCGACATGCTCCTCGGATGTGGCCATCTTAATGAGTTTGCAGCTTATCATCACTCACGAGGGAAAGCAAATCAATCACTTCCCCTCGCGCCGGGGTGGCTGTGAGCGAGAGACACGGGGAGAGGGCTCCTCGGTCCTCGGGTGTTGTTTACCACAAACAAGCCCTCTGCCAAGGATTTTCCTGAGGGACACTTGTTTTAATAAAAACGGGCTCCATATTAAATTCTAATCCATTAGTGCGGCTGGCGAGCCCCGGCGACGCTTTATCAAACCGTTGGAATAGATGAATGTTCCTTCATTATCACGGCTGGACCGTTTCAATAAGCGCGGTCCGGTCCTCGCCGGTGCCAGGGTTGGAATTCGAGGCGCACCTTTTTTTTTTTTTTTTTTTTTTTTTTTTGTGAATAATGCAGCTGTTTGTTGTGAAAGCCCTGCCAATACACCACTAAAAAGGTTGTGTCAAGGACTTTTTGGACCATATGTGCCTTTATCGCCACAAGGTTAGATCAATCATTGTCTTCCTTCCATGACTTTGAATCTTTTTTTTTTTTTTTTTTTTTTTTTTCTGCACGTATTGAGATTTATTCGAAAAGCCAGTGATGAATGTGACAGCCGAGGGCTGTCTTTTCATTAATTGCAGGTCGAAACCCCCATTTTGAAACACAGACATGATAACTGCGAGCCCGGCTGCTCATTAGTCACTGGGTTTGTCACTTCTCCCTCCATAGTTTAATACGCTATATGAGTCGTAAATAGTAGCAGATGCTGCGGGGCACGAACGGCTCAAAGTGTTTCCTTCCTTCCTTCCTTCCTGCAGGCAGATGACCATCAGAAGTTTTTTTTTTGTTTTTTTTTTTGTGAGAGTTAGCCCTCAGCGTGAAGAGAAGGGATGAAGAGCAGGACATCGATAACAGGAACTGGCGGTGGAGTGGATAATTAGCCTTAAAAAGGAACAAAGGATCAATAACCCAGGAGTTTGTTCATGGGGAAAACAGATCCGAGCATCCAGTCCGGGACCATCAGCTTGTACGGGTGACACGAGGACACAAGGGAGACTCATCTATCAGATTGGATGTACTGTAATGGGAGTTCAGAACTTCTTTTCTCTTTCATTTTGGGGCTGCTGATGCAGCACCATTCCATTCCAAAGAAAAGTTGCTTTAGGAGTCACGCAGCACAAATGAAGGATAGCAGCAGTTAAAGCTTTCTGCATTGTCTCCTATTATGCTCATAAATCATCCAGAAGATTCGTGAAAACGCTCCTGATGAGCCTCTATACGATCTCGCTCGTCAAACAGAGGTATATGTTCTCAAGCGTTGTCCCTAAATCCCAATCCGACCCGATTTTGGCTTCCCCTCTGCAGAGAAAAAGCAGGTGGTGGCCGGCCCACACATCGAGCTGGATCTGCATGCCGGAGGAGAGAACCTGGCAGTTGTTTTAGTGTATGTGCGTGGCTGACATCGTACCTGACATGATGCAAATTGTCCTGACAAGGTAAATCCCCGCCATCTGGTACTGTAGGCAGGTTTAAAACAAATGCCATGAATGATTTAGACACACTCCACTACCCCGATCTGACTGTCCTGGTGCAACAAAGCCCCGCACCGAGTGATTTAAGGTGATGATACTCCAGAAAGCCTGCACATCGTCTATATTTCACAATAAAAATCGTCCTTTTTTAAAATATTTATGGTTGGTTTTCTTTCAAGATCTTGGAACTTCCTTTCTTTATCCATGCAATGAAACACTTCAAAAAGCTGATAATTGATTTCCCAAAAAAGAGCTGTCTGTGCAACAAAGGAAGGATCTTTTCTTGAATTTACCGTTGGCACACCCACTTTCTCAGCATGCATGCTCTTCACAAATGTAGTACCTGTTAATGATGAAATCAACGCCAAGAAGCACTGTGACGAGAAATCAACCAAACACACATTTCCTGACTTTTTCAATGTACTTTAGTTTCTTTGTACCTGAGTTCTCATTCCTATCAGCATCATCTGCCGTGTACTACAAAACCCAACGACACATGACAAACATTTTACAATTTAGAACTCAAAAACACAACTTTGATGGAAGGGCTCATTGTTCCTTATCTTAAAACGTGAGGCAAAGCGGTGAATTACTGTCCTACATCTGTCTGATCTCAAGATTTTTTTTTTTTTTTTTTGGTTTTTGAAGTCCTAAATTAATACCTCAGTGAGATCCGCTGCACACACCAGCTTTCACTTCTCTGGCAAATACTTTGCAAATGATTGCAAAGTCAAAAAGTGTCCTTCTCCACCGCTTTTCAGAATACTGTGAAGGAATAATGTGAAGGATCTGCCTGTCTTAACCCGACTTGAATGAGGTCAAAAAAGGACTCCGGCTTGAATTTTTTAACCAAATCTTCCCGGGTTAGCTGTCATGTTCTGGATAAATTGCTATCAAAGTTATTTACAATTTTCTGTCTCAGTTTTGTGAAAGTCATGAAACGAATGGAACTTGATGGATGTGACTTTCGGATCATCCTTATTTCTAAACATATATGTTGCTCTGATGCTTTACTTACAAGCATCTGAAACTACTGGGAGTCTTAACACTCTGGAGGCAAATATTATCGCTGCCCATCTACTGAGCATGTGCACAATTATTCACTACAGCTGTAGCGTGCATACGCAGCCGCGGCCTCCATTTAAAAACGCCAGTTCGTGTGTACTTTCAGTCCAAATTTCTCCGCGCGCGTTTCCGCCTGTGCTTGTCCGATGTTTTTCTCAGGCTCGACTCGCATGGCGGAGGGCAGAGGTGCGCCAAGGGAGAGACGTGGGGAAAGAAGCGCACATGCAAAGCAGGATTTTTCCTGAAACAATTCAAGGTTAAACGCTTCGTTCCGAGCTAAAGTCGATCAGCGGTTACCCTGAGTTTACAATCAGACGTCCATCAAGTGGTGAAAAGCATCAAAGATCGACATCTTCGAGTAACAGCAAACATGTGAGTGCTTCTTTTCAGCCATTGTGTGTCTTGAATCTCATCAGCCGACAGTGCGGACACCAAGGCGCCTTTCTCTTTTCATTTAAATAAAAGGCCTTATAATTACTACATGTGCACGAGGAGACATGAAGAGATGAGCTCCACTGATGGGATCTAACTTCAAAAATAAGAAAAATCTCATCGCGACAACAAGAAAAGAGCTGACGTCAGAAAAACTGCATCTTTCAGACAGTCCCGTGTTTAGAAAAGCAACGCTGTCTTTAATTATCGCCACATAAGTAATCTCAGAGGTACAAAATTGATTATTTAGAAATGTTCACATTAACTGAGAACCTCCAGGGACCCCAATTTCCACAGCATAGAACATTATCCTCTTTTTGAAATCAAGTTTTCATTTGAAAGCTATTAGCAGGTTTTGGAAACACACACGCATGCACGGACACACAAATGAATGTTTAAGGCACAGTAGTATGTAATTATCTTGACATGAATTATTAATTTCATCACCCTGTGAGTGAATAAATGTGATTGCTTCCGCTGAACACTCTGATGGTGACTTTTGGTAATCTCGTGTTCAGATTTGGTTGAAAAGATGAAGTTAGTGAAGTTCTTGTATTTGTTGTTTGTTCTGTGAGTATGTTGAATAATTATGACTTGTAATTTCGTATTTTCTCAGATTTGATGATCTGCTGTCTTGTACTTGTAATATTGGATAACAAATAATGTATTTCATTTTAGATCTTGACATTTTTAATCTATTTCAGTTGCTTAGCTTCCATCCTATTTTTTGTCTTTTCTTTCTTTCTTTATTTATTTACTTATAACTATAGATTGTTTCGAATGGCCATATTGCAGAAAAATTAATTTAAATATATAAGATCAGTTATGTTGGGGGTGATTATACATTGAAGAAGTTATATGATATTATTTTTTTACTCAGAAATTATGCGGACAAACATATAATGCTAAAATCTAATGAATTATTGAATATTTTTACCTTCATTAAAAAATGCAACTAAAACTGTTTAAATTGAATGAAAAAAAAAATCCTACAATTTGATATTCCCAGAGCAACTTCAGTATAATAAAAAAAAGTAAAAAGTACAGTTAAATGAAGTAAAAAGAAACATTTTTTGGTTTATTAGTATTTTGAGAATAACCTTTTCAAATACGTCAAATTTTGGGGTCGGCTCTCCTGTACATATAATGAAACTATAAGAAGTAGATTAGTGTCATCAAGCAAATGTGACTTTTTTTTAATAAATGTGACCAACTTTTCTCTTATGATGACAAATTAATCAAACCGTGCTAACAGACATCAAGAACATACGGTTTGCATCATTTTTGAACTGCCGAGTTGAAATCAGTTGCTGATTTCTGTTTTACAATTTTAAAAAAGAAAATCGACACGACATTCATGAATTGTGGAGATATTTATCATCCAGTTGGATATATTGTAATTACTTTTAGGGTCACATTAATGGAATTAAAGGACCCTCTCTGGCTCCTTTACTGCAGTTTTTTACACAAAGTCTATCTCGTCATGCATGATGTGGTGCTGAACTGTGAAGACGCCCATCGAGTGCATTTTTACCACATTTTAACCGCTTGTATGAGGCTACAAGCACAATAAAGACCTAACCGTGTCCTTCAAGATGCCTGCAACCAAATTAAACCTCACTTTTCTCCCTTGCTGTCTCCACTCGGATTGATTCTTCCCCGCTAATGGTTTAATTTTGGCATAATTCAATAACCGCGATCTCCCATGGTACCTTACACATTTATATGGAGTCTATAATAACGTCTTGACAGCTCGGATGAGTTGGGAGTCTCTGGTGGTTTAATTTGGTTCTAATTCCTGCTGTTAACACACTTTAACACGGCAGATGCGATCTAATGCGCAGCGTCTTACTTGTTTGCACCCTTTTCCCCCCTAATATAAATTAGGTGAAGCCACATTGAGTCGACAGGAAATTTCAGGGAAATGGCAACATGTTCGTGTCTTTTGCAAAGAGCAACAAGTCAAAAAAGAAGGCGTCGGAACAACCGAGGATGAAGGTGAACCGAAACGGACCACAACTAAATTGAATCTAGAGATGAAGGAAAACAAGCAACAATTTATAAAGGAGGCTACAATGAAGCTCCCCGGCCGTTAAAGGTCAGATCCACACACTGCCGCAGCCACATTAGCATGTGTGCCTCTCGGTTTGCGCGTGGATCAATGCCAGAGATGACTGGCGAAATTGGCCCGATTGCACCGAGAAGCATTTCGCAAATTAACCCATTCCAGCAAAATACCCTCCCGCCTCCGATGCCGGCACCAGCAGCCCAGAACAAAGGCTGCGTCGTGCCATCGATGTGTGAGCTTCATTACACCACGATGTGTAATCTTTATACACATATCCCACACACACACACACACACACACATTCGCAGGTACAGCGTGGAGAAAAAGATAGAGGGAAAAAAAAATAATCACAAGTAGGTGACGTCAATCGAGCTGTAAGAGCTCTGAGAGCCCCTCCACCGGAGCCATTTTTTTTTTTAACAAGCACGCCCACACCCTGCCAACTCCAGCCCTGCCATTGTCCAAACACAAGCAGACTGTCGCTCACTGTGCTCTGGTGGAGGGGGAAACCAAAGCGGTTTCCCCCCCCCCCCCCGAACCCGAGGCCCGGCATTGTCTTGCGAGCTGGAATCAAACACCGCCATTGGACGACCGTTCAATAGCCACATTGGCATCTCGCTCTTGTCCTATCTCTCTCTCTCTCTCTCTCTCACACGAGTGAGAAAATGAGTTTTTCTACCTCCCACCATTTCATTATCTGTGCGATCTCCCAGTGTGGAGTCTTAATTCCTTTCGCGGGGTTTGTGCAGGCGCGCTGTGAGAGACAAAATGGGGACGGCAGAGAGACCAAAGGACCAGTCGTACTTTAGAAGAAAAAAACAAAAAAACAAAAACAAAAACTGAAGAAATCATCAATTTAATGCATGCTCAGTGAGCATCATGCACCAGTTCCTCAGAGTCCCATGCAGTTCACATCCCTTATCGACCACTGGATTGCTGATCTGATCACAAACTATTGACACTCTGCAGGAAGCCATACGTCAACCTGTTGTTGTGCGGTTTCTGTTAACTTTTTGGGAGGGAGTCAGCAACGCCACGGTCGCCATTCATCAAGCGACAGGGTTACCGCGGCTCCGGATCGCCGGGCGCAGTAAACAAACAGAGGCCTGATGAACGCGAGCGGGCCGCCCGGCCGGGAGCTGGAAAAAGGAGGGCAGCCTGAACGGGGGAGGAAGATAAAGTGAAAACCTGACAATAAAAATGAGTAAATAAAACATGAAATACTCTTTTTTTTTTTTTTTTCCTTTCTGTTCTCCCACCCTCTGTGTACACACATCCACTGATGTAAAAATATTTCTTCAGAGGCTTTGATCGCACGTACCCCCCGGTGTGTATCACATCCAAGCTCATTGTACATGTGTACGCTCCGTAGCTTGCCCGATAACTGCAAACCATTCAGGATCTTTCTTTTTTCCCCTCCTCTGCACTAATGTCATTATCCGCCATGCAGATTGGACGGAGAGTTAGAAAAAAAAAAAAACATTCTATTCACGCTAATGGCTGAAAAAGAGAAGCTCCAATTACAGTATTTCCATATGTGGCAGAAAATCAAAGAGGGGAATCAGTTCTTTCTTCTTCTTTTTTGACAGCCAATTCATGTATTATGCAGCATACAGTATGTATAGCAAAATTACATATACTATATGGTGCTTTACTTGCCTCTGTTGTCTAATATTTGCTCAGTTTTTGGCAGTGAAGTCAATCAAACACGCCCACTTTGTCAGACACAAAAGCAACAACATTCAAAACGAAAGCAAATTTCAGTTTCTTGTCTATTATTATTCTTGTCCAAAAAGTTTAAAATGTACATTTTTAGGCAGGTAAATGCTGCATCATGAAAGAGATCCTGGACCCTAATTGGAAACCGCTGCCTTAACAAATGACCGTTTTTGTCATAAAATGAAGGAAATGCACTGGTTTTGATGGTAAAATGACATATTTTTGAAACCCCACAAAGTCAGTGTTGCACAACATAATGAAGCAGAAACCTTCACATGAAAGCACAATTCAGCTCGAAACATGTTTGACAACTTCACAAAAGGTCAACATCACACCCCTCCAAAGGGGTCCCACACCCACGTTTGGGAACCACTGCCTTAAAGGGATACTTCAACATTTTGACAAATTGGCCCATTTAGCGCAATTCCTTCGTCATTTCGAACAGCATACTTACTTTTTTGTGTGAGGGCGAGCTGTTGTTTATTCAGAGGCGAGTCGGGGAAGGTTTTCAGGACGGACACAATGGAAGTGGATGGTATTTTTGGTTCCCCTCGTCAAACTCATCAAATACACAATCCAACAAGCCCAAAACACTTTGGTGGACACGTTATAATCCGCACATTCACTACGCTGTGGAACACCAACAAATCATATTGTAGCGTTACAACATTGAAGCAAATACTGGGAACTACTTTTTCTTTTGAAATCACTACGCCCAGACGCCATGTTTAGTAAGTAGTTCCGTCTCAGCAATCTTCGCATAAACAACTCAATCTCGTAATTTTGCATTAATATTTCACAGCGTAGTGAATGTGCGGATTATAACGTGTCCACCAAAGTGTTTTGGGGTTGTTGGATTTTGTATTTGATGAGTTTGACGAGGGGAAGCAAAAATACCACTCACCTCCATTGTGTCCGTCCCGAAAACCTTCCCCGACTCACCTCTGAATAAACAACAGCTCGCCCTCACAAAAAAAAAAAAGTAAGTATGCTGTTCGAAATGACTAAGGAACTGCGCTAAATGGGCCAATTTGCCAAAATGTTGAAGTATCGCTTTAAGGAATGACTGTTTTTCATACTAACTGGAGGAAATGGGTTAAAGAGAAACAATAAAATACGTTGTCCTGGCAATAATAAAGCAGGAATCTTGAAAATGAAAGTGAATTTCCGTTTTCTAAATTTGTTCTAAGCTGGGTGATGATTATAACCTCATTTTATTAAAAAAAAAAAAAAAAAGGGAAAAATATTGTACAAATGAACCAAAAAAAAAAAAAAAACACACATTTTGAGAACATATGGTGTGCATAAATCCACGAAAAACACATCTCACTGGAATAAACAAAAAAAGTGGAGCAGTAACGATTGAAATGAGGTTAAAAGTCACAGTTGTGCTTCTGGAAGCAGTCTGGAAGCAACAAATTCAGCACAGGGGGGAAAAAGTCTGGTCACAAAATATACATTTTTATTCTGCTTTCAACTCAATTGCACTTTAACATAAAGCACTTTCTATTTTAAAGGAGCTTCTGTTTCACCCAGATTTTACTGCGAGCAAATCCTCGACTTCCTCTCTGTTAACAGGCTCGCCGTGACATTTCATGTTAAAGCCACTTCATCCATAATGCATGTCATCTCTAAACCTCCGGGTTTTTACATGAGACCACAGGTACAAACACATTAGCGGGGTAGCGAGGGAGCGAGAGCATGCAGAGGAAAGAAAACTGATCGGTAATTATGGCGACGTGAGGTGGAAGAGGAGGTGCCCGTGGTCGGGCGGAAATCGGTTGAGTGCTGATGAACATTTGAGCATTTCTACATGCCTGAAGGAATTCCATTAACCACTCTGATTAAAGTAATCATTGGAGCCATCGGTGCCTGTCAGATGCCATCCCTGCCCTCTCAATTACACAGATCTCCTTGAACTCAATTGCTCACATCATCATCGGGGGACGAGGCGAGGTAGGTGGGGTAGGTGAGGCGTCTCCGGAGCATATGGAAACTGTCCACCCATCCCGATCTGTCCCAGCATGCAGAGGGGGCATTAGCCTAATTACCTTCCCAACATATTGTTGCAGAGTCAGGTGAAGCAACGTGGCCAAAAAAAAAAAAAAAAAAAAGTCAAGAAACCCGCAACAGGTTCTGTAATTAAAAGCCAAATGGTCTGAATACACCAATATATGATCGAAAAGCCATTTTTTTTGATAGACTGTGTCGAAAAATGCAAAAAATAAAGATATTCCACCATTTCACACATAAAATCATCACAAAATCAGTTTTAGCTTTAAATAAAAGCATTTATACGTTCAAAAGATTTTTTTTTTAATTTAAAAAAAGAACATTTTGTCTCTTCAAAGCCTTTAATGAGCTTAAATTGGAATAAAAATACTTTTTTATTTACTTAATTAGCTGCAAACAAAATATTTACTTCAAGTCAGTGGAAAGTTGCCATTTGGGAAATTCCCACCTCTGAGTTTGGAATGTTGCACCTTTAAAAATCCATCCCATAAAACAACACACTGTTGGACATTAAAATAAGTCAATAACATTTATCTCCCCAACTTAAGTGGTGCTCACATGCTCAGTGGGCCAGATCAGTAAAATGTTTGCATAAATATACCTTTAAACACACATCAAATCATTCAAAATATTTTTTTTTTTTCTGCAGAACCTGGATAAGCTAGAAATGTTGAAGAAAATAAATGTAAAATACAGCAGATTGTGACAAAACATCAAACCTCCATTTCCTGTTTTGACAGGTCTGCCTGGACTCTTTAGTGGTCCTGTTTTGGCCCACTTGCTGCATGTTGGACACCCTTTCGGAGCTTCCTGAAGCATTCCCACTTTCGAATGGGAAGTTCCCAGTTTGACTGTGGTCAGGCGAACTTTAGCGGGAACATTTTGACTTCCCCGCAGCTCCGGAGTCGTTTTCTCCTCCACGCTCTGATGGGTTAATGCGGCATGTAGGTTTCAAGCTGATTTTATTTACCATAAACACAGAAATCCGACAACAGCATCTGATAAGCGATGGCTCACAATTCTGCCAATTCCAGCCCAGAAAATGTTTAATTAGCCTGATATTTTCATACACTGTTAGAAAATAATTACTTCCAAGTTAAGCTGAAAATAGCCGAGTGGTGAGCCACGCGCCTCACGCGGCTTGGATCTCTGCCTCAAACAAGTTTTTCCTTCCACACAAATTTTGACGGATTCCCAAAGTTGGCCTGCGGAGGACGGAGTGAGACCTCTCCGACGGCTGCATCTGCACCTCCATCACGCCTCGCGTTGCATCAGATCCCGCACAATAGGTTCAGCCATAAATCACAGGGGCTCTTGTGCGGCATGAGGCAACACGGTCCGAGATATTTCATCTCGGAGCTTCATTCCCTGCCTGAATACAGATGTTGACCAACTGCGGGAGCGATTTCACATAAAAAAAAACCAAGAAGTCTTCGCTTGATGCGTCCATTTGCGGTGAGACCTCCAGAGGCCGTCGGCTGATTAAAAGCATTACTTGTACTGGCAGTCGTCTAACACACACTTTCTCCAATATTTGAATGGTATCATCCACATGCACACACACATAGTGATAAGCTCATTTAGGAAAAAAAAAATAGAAAGGAAAAAAAAAAGCAACGTGATTCAGTGATTATGTAATGGAGCATGTTTTATCTGCGAAGGTAGCCAAATCATCCTGAGAAAAATACAATGTTGGAGGATCTGCCGCATTGTCATCTGTGCTCAGGTTTCGCTGCCTCTTGTCGTCATGCATCCAGTCTAATCCTGGCATCGGACGGACAAATAAATAATACTGCATGTCAGAGACTGTAAGCAGTGTGGCATCGCAAAGGCCACCGATGCTGGGCAACTGCACACCCCTTCCTTGGCTATGAATCACGTCCCCCTGCTACATGTATGACACATCCACAGTTACGCTCGGTTCCAGGACTCCTCATCTCCCAAATGGCGCCTTCTGTTCTCATTCTGGGCTTCTATGAAAAGATTCAGTCAAAAAGAGGAAAAAAAAAAAAAAAAAAAGACCCAAAGATTTTCGTTTCAATCTCCTCTCTCTTTTGTCATTCAGGGGAAATAAGGAAAGAAAAGGGAAGAAAGCACCTCTCTGGAGGTAAAATCACCCCTTCTCTAAGCAGATCACAGCTACCAAATCATGATTTAAGAGGGAGGAGAGATCGAGACATCTGACACTGAATTCCTGAACGGTGAGGCTCGCTGCTCTCTGAAAATGGTGGCGCGCTGCATCCTTTGCATTTTTATGGGCCTGCTTTGCATATTGGATTTTAAGTGGGTCAAGCGAGGAGCAACTTGACGGGGAAAGGGGGAAGAAAAAAAAAAAAAAAAAGATCAAAACAAGATCGAGTTTCAACATGAAAATATGAAGAAATTGAAGGGAAAAGTTAAAAACGATAAATCTGGCTGCATGACTGACGCTTCTTCTCCGGACGTTGGTCTGAACGACCCCCTCATCTCCTGCCAGGACGGCGACGACGTGGAGGCTGTTTTCATGCTAGAATTGCAAAAGGACAGCCTTGAATAATCCTCATTGATTGAAAGCCATTGATTTAGCGCCCTCATTGAGACACTGGCTGCCGCCCTGAGTGGAGGGTACACACTGTATCTCCAGCTGCTTCGATTAAGTCCGAAAACTCGCCACTTCCTGTCAGCAAACACGTCATGGCGCACTGCAACCCAAAATCTCCACGCAGCAGCGTCAGCCCGACAGTTTGAGTTTCCTCATACGCACATTATATGAACCTGACATCATGTTTATTTGATGACAATAACATAGTTTGGTCAATATAGTGCAAGAAGTGCAAAGCAATCAAAACAAACCAAGAAGGGATAGAGAATCTGCCAATGCTCGTATAAAAATAGGTGTTACATTGATTAAAATATCAGTATTACACAACATAATTCATACTTCAAATATCATCTTCTTTTTATGAATTTGATAACATATCAATTCTACATATTAAGAATGAATACCCATATTCATTTTTAATATAATAATCTCCTTTATGAGAGCTCGTCGAAGGCTGACTCGCCTTCCAATTCCAAAAAAGTGCAGAAAGCATACAAAGACACTTTTTTTTTTCATCATCATCATCATCATCATCATCATCATTATCATCTTGAAATGACGCAGTCTGTTTTTCGACATTGGGGGGGTGTGCCACTTTCAAAAAAAGCCACTTTTACAATGCAGAGCTACAGGAAATGAAACTACAAACAGAAGCCTTTTTTTTTCCAGAGGATCATGAAGTATGATGACACAGGTAATATTGATGTAGAATCAAAAGTTTTGAAAAGACATGGCAGATTATATCAATAAATACTTACTTACAGACTACAGCAGAAAATAGTCCTACACAGTTTTGATGATATCTGCTGTACATTGTTTTTTTTTTTTTTCTTCTTTCTTTTTGTCCAGGAGTGATTTTTATAAACATTTCTTTTTCTGATTCACAATATACCTTATGCATGGTTATAATCCTGAAAATGAAGTTGGGTAAGAGTTTACCTGTACACTTACATTTTGTGTGTCTGTGTGTGTTTGTGTAAGTGTGTGTGTGTGTGTTTGTGTGTGTATATGTATGTATGTATCTGTGTGTGTGTGTGTGTGTGTGTGTGTGGTATTCGATCTTCACCATAGAAAAATAGATTTTGCATCATCAGTTAAGCAATTTTGTTCCTCCAGGTTTCAGAAAGCTGTATCCATTCCTGTAATGTCATGTCTCAGAAATAAGAATAAGATTGTTCGGCACACCCCGTTTCAACTCCTTCGATTGTTTTTGTTTTTTTTAGATATTTCTTTTTTTTTTTTTTATTACTGTGCCAAGGCACCCTATAAACTGGTTTTTCAAGGAGGGTCAAGAGAGAAAATGCTTCATTACATTAACAATTCTGTTTGATCAGAACTGGCTAAAGGTGGTCTGTTTCTCAAGAACTTCGAGGTAATCGGGCTCAGACTGCAATTTCGCTTTTAGCTCCAGATACTCGTTCCTGTTGGGCTCCACGTAAACAGTACTGGGCGCCGTGCCGTAGAGCACCGTTTCTCTTATCCTCTCCGGGTGCAAGAACTGACGTCTGACATCAAAGTTTGGGTTGTACGTGTACGACACGGGCCCTGTGTACTTGTACTCTAAATTGGCACCTGCAGGGATGGACGGGATTGGCTGATGGGGGGACTGCTTGTCGGGCTCCAGGATGCCCCTGAAGAAATGGTCAGCGTCTTGTACAGGGGACGGGTTTTCTCGCGGCTCGATAGTGCTAACGCTGTACGTGGGGCTCCTCATCGTACTATCCCTCTCCTCGTCCGGGGTACTCCGGTACGTGACCTTGAGCTCGTGGAGGTCACGGTAATCCTCCACGGTGTTGCCTTCCCGTGACCTGTAAATGGGGTTTTTGCACATGTGGCCCATGGGATGAGGGATGTACTCGTAGACGTGGCCGGCCGGCGCTTTCACTTTTGGGCCGGACCGGTTGCTGTAGAGGCTGTACTGCAAGTTAAAAGAGCTGACATCCGAATTGTTGGTGCTCGTGCGGTCACTTTGTGACTTTTTGCGCTTTTTCATCACCACTACAAAGAGCCCAGCAGCCACGAAGACGGACATGATGAAAACGAGCAGGAGGCTGAGGATGAGAACGGAAAGGGGCACCGTGCTGCTGGGGGAGTTGGATTTCTGGGGGGCGTCTGTGGTGACGGCTCGGTCGTCCATGGGCTCCTCCGTGGGGGGAGTCGGCGAGACGTAAGCGTCAGAGTAGTCCGGGCAGAGCTGCTCGGACTGGATGGAACGAACGTCCGTGCCGGCGTGGCGTTTGGGCGTCTCGCACACGACCTCATTAACCACGGTGCCGGCGCTGAGCTGCTCCAGCCAGATCTTCATCCCCACTATGTCGCAGGAGCAGTCCCAGGGGTTCTCGAACAGATCTATCTGCACCAGCAGCTTCAGCTGATCTAAAACACCACTCACGGCCAGGTTCTGGAAATGGTTGTTGCGCAGATTAAGCCTCGACAGAGAGAGGCTGGAAAAGATCCCCACAGGTAAAGTTTTCAGGAGGTTATTGTTGAGGAAAAGCAGCTGGAGATTAGGGAGGTAGCGGAAAGTGCCCGCGTCGACCTCCTTGATTTTGTTGTACTCTAAATAAAGATACTGCAAGTTCTGCAAACCAAAAAACATCTCTCCTGTAAGCCTGTCCATGAGATTACCATTTAAATACAGCCTACGCAGGTTGGTTAAATCCCCAAAAGCTCGGTCGTGGATCAGGGATATCCTGTTGTTCCCCAGGTGAAGCAAATCCAATCCAGTGGCATCAACAAAATCGGATCTCCGCACCACAGGGATGTAATTTCCAGTGAGATACATTTTTTTCGGATTGTATGGCTTGGGTTTTAGATCAGCAATGCTTTCAATCTTTCGCTCTTGGCAGTTGACATTTAACCCAATTTCAGATATCTGCAGGTTGCACGTGCAGGCAGTGGGGCAGTCCAAAGGCACAGGAGATTTGGTCTGAAAAGCAATGATGGGGCCGTACGGGTTACTGCCTCCTATCCGGGAGGTGGGCTTTACCCTAGTTCTGTTAAACTGCCGCGTGCCCTTGGTCGGCTTGGAGGAGGACCTGAAAACAGCCGAGGAGGTGGCAGATGCTGTGACAGCAGCTGGCGTGGTCTGGTAATATCCATTCGTGCTGCTTGGAGGTGCAGGTCTGACCGTCTCTTCCAGGGGTCTTCGTGGACAGAGCTCCTGCTTGGACACCTCGTCCAGGTCCCTGCCGTGCAGCCTGAACGGCGTCTCGCACACCACCTCCCCCACCAGGGCCGTGTACGCGATACTCTCCAGCCAGGCTTTGAGGGCGATGAGCTCGCAGGAGCAATTCCACGGGTTCTCCTCGAGTTGTAATTCCACCACTTTGTCCATGTGCTCCAGGAGGCCCATGTAGGGGAACATCTTCAACCGGTTCCCCCTCAGGTCCAAGTGCGTAAGGGGGACGTTCCGGAAGATGTTCGGGGGCAGGGCCGAGAGCAAGTTGTCATTTAAAATCATCACTGTCAGTTGGTGTAGTTTGCTCAAAGCATTGGGCTCAATGTTAGTGATGTAATTATAATCAATCTGTAGGTATTCCAAACTCTCCAGTCCCGCAAAGGTGTCATCCCTCAGGACTTCGATTTTGTTGTTGTTCAGGTGCAGCCTTCTTAATCCCTGGAGTCCATTGAAGGCACCCGACTCCACCTCCGAGATGTCATTGTTCCCCAAGTGCAGGATGGTCACCCCGGTGTAGTTGATAAAATCATTGACTGACAGCTTCTTGAGGAGGTTCCCCGTCAGCAGGAGGTGGTACATGGAGAAGTGGACCGGGCTGATCTCCGTCAGTCTGATGATCCCCCGGTTCTCGCAGCTCACCGTCAGGATCCCCTCCTTCTCCTCGCACGTGCACAGGTTTCGGCAGATCTCCCCATAATTGTCATACATCTCAACCAGCCTCAGAGATGATGCAATCAGAAGGATTATTTTTAGGATCCAGATATGCATTTTTCCTGGGAGAGGATGCCCCAGCTCACTCAAGTGCGGTACCAGTATGAGGTGTCATCTGAAATGAGGACAAGAAAAAGAAAAGCACGGGTTCTGTTTTATATGTGGCAATATTTTGCACGCACGCACACACACACACACACACACACACACACACACACACACACACACACACACACACACACACACACAGAGGGAAAAAAAAAAGATGCAGAGACAGACACTGGCCAGAGAAAGAGCAGAGTCCATGATGAGCAAACATTTGAGGTATGCATGACAAACACACAAAATCAAGCAAAAGTAAGGGCCTGTTGGTGATTGTTCCCTCTGCAGATTTCCTAAAGCTGCAATATTTTGGCCTTGTTGTGCGAGTTAAAGCTTTAATAATTGCACACAGACGCGTTGCCGTACATTCAAGTTGTTAACACAACTACCCGCGGTGGACAGCCACTGCGCATTTTTGATAGCTCGCCTGAATTCCAATCCATCTTTGAAAGGGAGGAAGAGAAACAAAATCATCTCCATCCACCATATGCGGACTGATAAATGCGATCATTTACTTGTTGTTAAGAATTTGTTCTCATCTCCCTTCCAAAAAAATAAAAAAATAAAAAAATAAAAAGGGAAAGAACCGTCAACGTTTCTCAAGCAACAACATCGCTTTGTGTGATGGATGATGTACCAACGGGATTTCTTCAATACGACTCACCCCCTCCCTCTTTCTGCCCCCCCCCCCACAAAAAAAACACAACATTAAAAACCTCAAGGATGAACTCCTATCTCCTAAAGCATGAAGATTACACACTCACCCCGCATACCCGACGACTTGTGCAAACTGTCGGCTCCCTCCTCTCCTCTCCGTCCGTCCACACAGCATGAGGATTTTTCTTTTCTTTTTTTTTTTTTTTTATTCCCTGGCTCTATGATTAAACCGATCCTTGTGCGTGTGTGAAGGAGGGGGGGGGGGAGAAAAAAAAAAGAAACCTCCTCTCATGATAAACGAATCGACTCCATGTTCAAATCCGTTGTTTTAACATATTTCTTTAAAAAAGAGAGAGCGAGCTGAATATCAGCCTGTACGAGGCGACAGTCGCAGCCCTTCTTCTGCCCACAGGCGGAAAAAAAAAAAAAGAAATGAGAGGAGTTGATCAAATAGGCAAGTGTTGCTGATCAGGAAGCGGATTTCCGATCCAAAAATGCATTCTGACTTTTAAAAAAAAATCCCATAATCTTGTAATATGTATATGGCATCTGCTGTATAGAAGGTTACAGATCCTCTCTCTCTCTCTCTCTCTCTCTCTCTCTCTCCGACGCGTGAGCGCGCGTGCTCAGACCCGCACGCACGCACGCACGCATGCACGCACGCACACACACACACAACTGGTCTGCGTGCGTTCCTTAAAAGAGCACAAAAAGCCCCACACATCGACCCGCTACATCTCTCCCACAACAAAAAAAAAAAAAAAAAAAAAAAAATACGCGCATTTTCTCGCACAGTCAATTTGGTGCGTCTCCAATTCGTTCACATTATTATAATGATGGTTATACTGCATCAACCTCTTAAAAGATTAAAAAAAAAAAAAAAAAAAGAAAGAAACGTGAGGGATGATGGAGATAACTTGGAAAGAAAACGAGTGCAGATGGAGGTTATGGGAAACTGTGACGGTGCGTGTCAGAGATGCGGGGCTTGTTATCGCCACAGCGGCCGCAGACACCTTGCTTTACAGCATCTTAAATCCGGATCAACTTCAGCACCGCAGCTGAAGGGAGGAAGGGAGGAAGAAAGGGAGATTTCAGCACCGCGGACAGCTCCCCCGAAATGCGGCCAACGCAACAGAAGGAAGGAGGGGGGGGGGGTAAAAAAAAAAAAACATGTCCTCTTACCGTGCGGATCCCGGTGAACGCCAAAGCATCCCGAAAATCACGGCTGTGCCCCGTCTCTGTCCTCCAGCCTCACTGAAAACATGGATCTCGCCGTCCTCCCTCCTCTTCGCCGGAGAAAAGGGTTTTAGAAAATGATTTAACAAAAAAAGCAGTAAAAAATAAGAATAAAAAGAATAAAAGTCAAGTCTCCTCCGCGTTTAGCTCCATAAACCAGAAGGGAATCAGTCTCATTCACGCCAGTAACGTGCCAGCCGGCTCGCAGAAGCGGGCTCCCGTCTTCCTCCAAACGAAATTAGCAGTGTCATCTCGGAAAAAGAGCCAAAACCAAAGTTCGAGCATGGTGGAGGCAGCGTGGTAATCCCACATCAGACAGGACTTGCCGCATGCATTTCAACTGTGACTCGCGTCCGGTGCGCACTTGGCGGAGCGCGGAGGAGACGCCACGGATCCCCCCGTTGTCCGCCGCCGGTGGTGCGGCTCGGACCAGTCCGTGCGCGGATCTGCACAGGGTCTCTCTGATTTCAGTTGCGCCCAGATGTTGATCGGCGGTTTGCCTCCTCCAGATTTCTCCCCGGATGACTCGATCCGGCTCTCTCCCCGCAGCAGCAGCAGCAGCAGCAGCAGGAGCAGCAGCCCCGCATCGGTCATACGACGCCCCGCGTGCGCGCACGAGCTTTATCTCCCCACCGACGCTTCAACTAGTGGAACTTGATTTCGGTTGGTGCAAACCAGCGCATACCCTGCAGCCATGGACGCATTATGAAACAATTACCACAATATGACAGTGAAAATCAAAAATAACCATAATGATAGAAACGGCTCGTGAAAAGGCGTAAACATCCCTCCCCCGATCTGTGGACTGACGCGGCGCGGAATGGAAAAGCAATTTAATGCGTGCAATACTCTTTAAGGGGCTATGGTGATGTGGATGGAGGTGGGGAGGTAGAAGGAGGGAGAGGGAGGAAAGAAAAAATAAGGGAGGCTGGAAGAAGACCCGTAGAGGGCAGCACAATGATGAGGAAAGAGGCTTCTTGGCAGCCTTGCTTTTTTTCCTGCTCTGCACTTTGGTGTCTTCTGATTCAACCAGCAACAACCATTTCATTTGTCACACTCAGTTTTCTCTCTTTTTCCACCAAGCCTGGCCCTTTTTATTCCCACATTTAATCATGTACAAGTTCTTTCCTTCTTTCTTCGGATCGTTACAAATTGACCAGGAGAGTGCCATTATTGTGCGTGGAGATGGGAAACGGTCTTCAAGATCGTCTTCAAGTGAGTGTAGAGACCAGGCGCAGGTGGAAAGCAGCACATTGTTCATGCAAAAATATCACCTCATGACATCACAACTGTATCCTAAAGAAAGACAACACAATAGGAAGCTTTGAATTGAATAAATTATATCAGTAAAAGGAAAAATGTAACAATAAATGGGTCAGAGCGGTGGAATTCACATCAAAAAGGCCTGAAATCATCCAGACATACTACAAAAAAGTCTAAAGAGAACTTTATAAGGTTTAGTTCAAAGCGGTAAAGTGGTGACAAAGACACAAAATGGCAATCGGAGGAAGCAAAACATCCTAAATAACACAGGAGTTGTTTTAAAAAAAGTGACAAACAAACGTAAAATCACATTAAACGCACACAGTAATGTGTGCAAAACCCACAAAACCACCAATTAGAGGCACAAAGTGACATAAAATTGGAATCAGTAAGAAGGGGAAGTGTTTTTTTTTTAGCTGTTTATCACTCTCAAAGTCATTCAACATGAATTTTAGTGTCTGATGTGGATTATCTGCTTAATGATTACATGATCGACCTATCAAATGAATGTCTTTAAATACTCTAACATGATTAAGTCAAAATTCCTCTTCATGCCACATACTTGCATTGTCATTGTTTTTTTTTTTTTTTCTTTTTTCGTCTCATCCATCTACTTAGTGCTTTGTTTTTTGATTTGGTTCAGTAAACATAAAACGATAGCTTGGGGTGGGAGGAGTTGGGGGTGTGTGCTCTGCCTTCAGCCATGCCTTTCATTTGCCTCATGTGGTTTTTTTTTTTTTTACCCTCTGCCCCCTGTGAACCCAGTCTCTGGTTTAAATGTGAGCTCTGCCCCGTAGTTCTCCTCGTCGACCTTCAGCCGATCGCAGAATGGAGAAAAATGGGTGTTAAAGGCGACGCGCAAGGTCAAGCAAACATTCACTCGTCGTTCGGGCTTCCGTGGATTAAAGCTTATAGTCCCGGAAAACACAACTTTTACACGAGATCTGCATTGAGAGAAATGAATTTTCCCTGTGGGATTAGGCTCTAATCCAGTTTTGCACCACATACTCCAGCCTGCTAATGCCGCCACGTTGCTCTAAGTGCATTTATTTATTTTTCTCCCTCCGCCAAATCGCGGCTTATTTTGCCCCCCGCCATCCTTTTTCTTGTTGAAAGAGCAAATCGAGTCAAAGCCACAGCTGCCCTCTCACCCTCCCGATTGCAGGACGGGAAACTTTAAAGGCACTTAAACCAAAGCCTGAACAGAAAATCAAATTAAATCTAGCGTATGGTGGGCTGCCATGTCCAAAGAGATTTCCCACTTAGCCAGTATTGTGTGGTAATAAGTCAAAATCTTGTGCTTTCTTTAGCGTGTACGCGAGCGACAATAAGCGGATGTGGCATCCGTGCCCGCCTCGTGGAAATTAGCCGTGGAGATGCACTGAATTATCGTAAAGTCTGAAGTTGGGTAATCGTGTTAAGGGTGGTCTATCCTGTGAGGACGGGCCAGTCTGGATCGGGGGCGCAGCGGCGTGGTGCGGCTCTCCCACGTCACCGTCTTCCCCGCCTAAATAACTTCGTGCCATGCCGAGAGGAGAGTTCGATACCCTTGATGAAGCCACGTTGGAGTTCCCGAGGAGTCGACCGAGCTGGACGCAGCTGTGCGTCCGCGGACTCGAATCCCTCCCTCACAAAAGGCTAATGGCTCTCCGCAAACATGAACGCTATTACCATAGATCATCTGGGTGAAGCGCGTAATGTTATGATCACGACTCGCAGAAACGGCCCAGTTATTAAATGCAAATGAAAGTTGACTCCGTGCCGACTCCGGCGTGGATCTTTTGCAACTTCCCGGCAAAATTTCAAGCGTGACACGAAAGGCTTTATTTTCATCAACATGATTATTATCAGAGGTGCAAAAGTCATGAGAATCTGTTATCAGGAGGGTCATTTAGCTCATGTATAATCAATGCAAAACAAGAATTGTTGTTTATGCCACCTTGGTATGCACCCTTCATATCTCCAAGGAGTGACATTCCTGTTTCTTTAACACAACAATAAATGCTTTTTCTCCCTGCATGTTTGCTGTATGACAAACTCAACCATTGTGGTCGAGTACGGCCAGTAAAAACTTTCAATGTAGTAATCTAGTGGACACTCACTTTAGTTTGCTTTCTCAAGGTGGAAAGAACAAGAACAAACTCAGTTCCATCCAGGTTGTTTCATACTTGTCTGGACGTGCAGGATTTAAATCTTTTCTCAAAGCCCTGAGAGAGAGAGAGAGAGAGAGAGAACAACGTTCTCCGTTCTCCATGCAGCTGAAATAAGCTGTTCAGTCCTCTTTGTTGTGCCACACACGCGTGGAAGTGTCATCGATTTACTGTTGCAGTGATGTCTCTCGGGTTTTGTCTCTCAGGGTGTCGTGCATTGTGCCGTCTCGGGCTGACCCGGGGAGTCAAGGACCGCAACAACGCTCAGCAACATGAAGCGCGTCTCTTCATGGAAAATAAACTCCACCAGTTTTCACCACGCTTGCGGGCTTCAGTGGTTTCAGTAGCCGGCTGTACAAGTTCCAGCTTTCATTAGAATACGATTGATATCTGTGGAAAGTTCGGCAATGTTTTCAAGTGAAAACAGGAAACTTTTGTCATGTTTTGGGTGCCCGTTTGCAGTTGCTCAATGTTTTTTTTTCTTTCTTTATTCTCGCCTTTAGAGTAAAATTCAATAATGCTGGTGTTTTCACTTTTTCAGACTTCTTTTTTTAACATTTTTGGATTTTGATTTTTTTTTTTTTTTTTTGTCGCAAAAGCTATGAACTGGATGTTTGACAGTTTTTAAAAAGAAATCCATTTTTCTTCATTCCACAAATGTATTTGAAAATGTGATCGTGAGCAATACTCTCAACATGATCTTTTCCTGATGATAAGATAAGCTATAATAACATATCATGTGACATTTTAACTGCGTATTCACCGGATGAGCCTCGCTGCGTTTCATTCCTCTGCTCTCAGCCTCTTCCTTCATGTCTGCTCTCCCCTCAGGCTCCTCGTGGCTCCGCCCTTCATGTCTCCCACCCTGATTGCTGCTTGATTGTTGCCAGCTGTGCCTCGTTGCGTCTCCTCCTCGGGCTCTCTTGTCAGACGCCGGTGTGTGTCTTGCAGTGTGTGTGGTGTCCGTTCCAGCCCTTTACCCAGCCTGTCCTTGTTTTCATGTTTGAGATCTCCCCTGTCCATCTGTGTTGCTCCGCTGACTGATGTTCCCCGTTTCCCGGTGACAGAGCAAACTGTCTGGAGCGCCGTCGCCCCCTGAGTCGTGCTTTCGCTCTCCTGGAAGTTCAAAACTCACATATTCAGTTCAGTTCAATTGTTTTGCATACACCAGGTAAAGGTGGAGAAGTCTGGATGAACTCAGTGACGACTTTGTAGAAGATCGTGTGACTGCTGGTCTCAAGGAACCAAAAAAACAGGCATAACGAGAGCATTGTACCCGACTCTCCTTCTCCAAGTCCACCAACTCTGACGGGAAAATGAGTTGTGATGGTAATTGTTGGTAAAGTTTGCGTTTGTAGACTCAGTTTGACTCGATATCAGAGAAAAAAAAGCCTTCTGGTAGCGAGGCTGTGAGCCAAACACAGTGGGCAGGATGATAATGAAGTGCGCCTAAAAGCAAACATCTCACTGGGGACATGCGATACAACATTGCATTATTGCTTGTTTTGTTTTTTGTTTTTATAATTTGACAATATTTAGAGCACATCTTTGGGAAATTACATTTAATTTTACAGTTCTGCTTGACGGAGTGAGTTCAGCGAAGGGTTCCAGCGTGCCGTTGTTTGTTGTCGCATATACAAATTGATTAAAATGTGCACTCCGGATAATTTCCTCTGCTGGACTCGACTCTGATGAAATACAGTAAACCCAGATCTGACAGAACTTGCATAATGCCATCCATTCCTTTCCACTTGTTTCAGCCGGTGCTGCCTTCACGCTCCAAAACGTTGGCCATGCAGTAAAGCTAGAAACTAAATGACCAACGTGATGGAAGAATCCTTCACCAGCTTTTCTCCTCATGCATAAGAACGTTCTGAGTGTCTGGCTTTAATAGAAGGTAAACCCCTTTTTGTCAGCACCGAGGTTGACGCGCATTGTGCTGTGATTAACTCCGAGGTCTCATCTGGTTTGTGTGTCCAAGAGGCCGATCGGCGCTGCCAGCAATTTCCGTCCCCGGAACAGGTCTCTGGGGCCGGGATCCTTTCAGAACACAGATAATATGGAATTAAAAAGCAATTTTAGCTCGACTGGCACGTCTTCTGGAGATCCGGCGCAGAAATTGCTTCACGTAAACAACCCAGGACGTAGGTTTTTTTTTTTTTTTTTTTTCTTTTTTCGACGCCGTCCGTAATGGAGCGAAGGCTAATGAGACAAGCGAGGACGGATCGGACCGGGAAGTGAAAACGCTTTGTTGCCTCGCGCCGGTGTCACTCCACCAATCATCCGGATAAATTGATTCAGTCCTTGCGGTGCCACATTTAATGCAACTTCCCATAGAAGCGCATTAGTTGGCTTTTCAATTTTGACGGCTGTATTCAACGTGAATAAAGCAATATTCATGCGACTGATCTCTGGATTCCGTGTGCTTTGTAGAGCGTGACGTGGCGGCAGCGAGAAGAAAATATTTCAGCTTTTCGTCATTTTCGGTCTGATAGTTCAAGCTCTCAAATGTGACATTCAAATAAAGAAAACAGTTCAAAGGTTGGCCAGCTAAAATATGAGCCAATCTGGAACCAATCTGCCAGCTGTAATGGCTAAAATTGATTCAAGCAAAATAGCAAAAACTGTCTGAAATTGTCAAACGGTAACCAAATATTTTAACTGAAATTCCTAATTGCTTTCGCAAAAGCAAAAAAAATAAAATTGAAATCCGACAAACATTTAAACTGTCATCCAAAAAATAGGCTAATAACCAGGAAACGAGTTGAAACTGTGGCTTTCAGGCTGTCGTTTACCCGACGGGGGGGGGTGCAGGAGACTGCCTTTTCCCCTCAGGATTTCTCTACTTTTTTGATTTTTGTGGATGCGTCATCACAGCATACGAAAGAGCTAAATAGCGGACATGATTTTAATTTTTCAAGGCAAAATATAAAGTAAAGAGTAAACAACCTTTATTATCACAGCTATGCCAATTATGTACAATATATGAAGCAGCACAGAAGATGAATAGATCGCTAAATGTCACCTTTTATCAAGCAATATCGTTAAATTTGGCCTTGAGAAAAGCATCATAGAACATTTATCCCAGCGCTATGGTGAATTCTGCGCCTGTTATTTGCGGTTTGATTTTTCTGGCCTTCTCGTGTTTTCTAATTGGACGGTGAAAGCCTCCACTCGATCTAACACTCAAAATTTGAAAAGAAAGCCTCCCCGGCGTGACCTGCAACCCTCCCTCCCATCCGTGTTTGAAAAGGCTGCCCCTTCAATTTCACACGCCACATCGTGGCACCAGCGTTACCCAGAATGCAACTTGACAGCTGACATTTTGGTCCAAGTTTTTGGGTAGGTAGCAGTAGCCTCCGGCGAACTTCGGGGGTCCGTCGGGGTCGCTTTGCTGCAACTTTTCCCAAAGTTCTCGAATAGTTCAGTCTTCAGCTCGATAGAAGTACATTTCCGCAGTACGACAAAACTCAGTGGATTCGCAAAAGGTTGGAAAAACCATGAAAAAGAGAAGTATTTACACCCTGTTTGCACTTACAAATATCCAAATGAAAGGGAAACATCATGCTCAATGAAATATAGAAGACGGAAAAAATGCTAAATAGATACTATGGATTAGAAAATAAATACACTGAAAGATCTTGTTAAATTCAAGTAATTTCAAGGTCAAGGTCAAAGCCTTGACCTTGAAATCGACAAACATCGACAAAGTACAATTATATAAGTTTTAGAAACATATTTTCCAGGCTTTTCCCATCATGCACTGACCTTTTGCACTCCAGACTTGAGACCAAAACCTTGACTTTATGGTAGGCCCATTTTGATTTGATGAGGAGGATAAAAAGTTCCTTTCCCTTCAGTTTATTTGCCTTGTTTTGACTTACAAAGAGCAACGCTTGCAGCCTGATGCCAGTTGATATCCGCCGCGTTCACTTTTTATCTTTTCATTCCTTTCCCTTTTCCTGGATGCTTACCTGTCGACGCCACAGTCTCTAATCAAAGGCAGTGGAGCTAAAGTCTGCGCATTCATCACAGCTCCGGATGATGTAGAGCCGTGGTGTGATTTCCCACCAAAGAGCAGGAGCACAGCTGCTCTGACAGCCGTGATTGATGGTCAAAGCGGTGCAGGGGGGTTTCACAGGGAGCCCTTCCCTTTGTTTTCTTTTTTTTTTTTCCCCCCTCTTTCCTTTCTTTTTCTTTTTTTTTTTTTGTTTTTTTCTTCTTGACTCGGCTCCAGCCGACGCGAGTGCGGTGATTTAAAAACGTTGAATCGGTAACATGCAAACTTTAACCAGAGGCTCTAATGAAATGAGCTGCTGACAACGCGATAAGTGCATCCTCGCTGTATCTGGGAAGTGGATGGGATCGACTTATTAGCTCCCCGGTGCGGAGGAACAAAAAGCGGCGAACCATAACCGAGTCGAGTCCATTCGTTTGACTGCAGTCAGCAGGCATGAAGGCTTTTAAGGTTATGAGCGCACCGCAGGCGGGAAACGACGCCTTTGTAGGTTTACCTAACCAGTGTGCCAGTTAATCATCCTGTCAAGAAGTCAGTCATTAGCGCGCTAAACCCACATCGGTGCTTTTGGGATGCTCGGATCATTATTTAGCCGGGATGCAGAGATCAGTACCACAGTCTGTTTTTCCACTCCAGCAAGTATACTAGAAATCACACCTGGGCTTTGTAAATCCATTACAAATAATGGATTGAGTAGAAACTAATGTACCTGATACATGCAACACAAGCAGTTCGCTCTGTTTTTTTATGAATAACAACTTGTAAAGGAGTTCTGAGGCTGGAATCGAACCGGGGAACTTTTCATGTGAGTTAAAACAGTTCATCTCAACCCTAATTAACAGTATATGCTATTCCTGAGTGGTCGATTATCAAAATAAGGTGCCGTATGGTTGGCCAGGATCCGTTTTTGTGTTCGACCTGTGCACGCATGGCTTCCAGTTTCTTGGCTGATTAGTGACTTTTAATTTGCGCCGAGGTGTGTTTTTTCGAGCGGGTGAAGCCCCGTTTGCACGACGACGTTTTCAAGTTCGCTCCAGCCCTGGCAAGAGAAGGAACTTTCAGGAAAACACCCTTGCGCTGCTTGAAGTCAAACGTCTCCGGAAACACAGACTCAGATCGTCTATTCATTCTCAGCCTCTGTTACTGAACAACCTCTCTATCAACTCCCATCAAGTGCAAAGCTCTGTTTTTTTCGGTTTGCGCGCCGGAGACGCTTCCGCGAAATCTAAAAATGAACAAGCACCAACCGCCACTTCGCGGAGGTCCCCTCGGGGCAGGAAATAACAACAGGTGAGAAGAAGTGGCTGCAAAGTCACATGCGGGTCTTTACAAGCTGGATGCTCTATTTTCAGCCGCAGTCTTTCCCCATTCAATATTCAAATATGCAGATTCTTCAGGGGCGAAGTTTATTGATGCACTTTAAGTGTTCTGCAGTCGTCCTCTTTAACTTTTAGGTAATCATTTTGACTCCACTGTCTTCCAATTCAAATTAAAAAAAAAAATCACTGCCGGATTTTAATCTGTGAGTGAACAAGCAGGGGGGAAAGAGGGGGGGAGTCGAGGCTTGCCAAACCAATTAGGCAGGCAATAATGGATCTGCAAGTCACCAGAGGAACCACTTGCCCTCGATTTAAATAGTCAAGATAATTACAGTATATTCAAAAAAAAAAAATCCCGAATGAGAATATCAGTGTGTACAAATCAATTCGGCGAGCCACTTTTTTTCCTTTGTGCGCCTCCAGTCAGAAGTCAGACTAAGTGACACTGGTGTCTTTTAGTTCCCGGCACTCTCTGCCTCAACGTGTCAGCCGCCTTTATGCTCCAGACACTTTCAGCTAATAAGGAAGGAGCACAAAGGAAGCCAAATCCTCCAAAAACAATGTTTTTTTTTTTTGTGTGTGTTTTGTTTTGTTTTTTTCCTTCAAACAATTAGCTTTAATTTAAAGCAACAACTCATCTCGCTCTTTATGTCTCTTTTGGCTTTCCCGACACACACAGGTTGAAAGATTGTGCAGCGGCTGTTCAGGGCCTGACAGTCTGGGCACTGGATCAGTCAGTGGATTTGGGGGCTGGCGGCTGGTGGCTAAAGCTATCCCCCTCGGTGCACTGACAGAGCAACTTGCTTCACACTGGAACCCAGCTAATACGACTGTGTGTGTGTGTGTGTGTGTGTGTGTGTGTGTGTGTGTGTGTCAGCCAGTCTGTATCTGCAATCAGGATTTGTCTTGCCCCTGGTGGACTCCCTGACAGCCGAGATGAAAAGCACAAACGATATGAAGACTCCCGTGGCCCAGAAAAACAAATTTGACACATTCGGTGCTGTAGGGACGTGCGATCAATTAATGCGCCTCCCAGTCCGCGCTCCCTCTGCATCAATTTCTACTCCTTGTCCACAGAATGTTTTGTAAAACCAGCCTTTGCATGAGCTTTTTGTTTTGTTTTATGACATGGCCTCCTTTAAAATCAAAAATGATCTTGTGAATCGTTCCTTTGCTGATATTTTCAAATATGATTGTGAAAGTTTTGCTTCTTTGAGAAAATGACATTTCTGTTTTTCAGGCCAAAGAAAGCAGAAGAAGTCATAGATGGAGTGTTTTATTCTGAGCTCGCTCATCACAAACGTATTCAGCGTCTTGGTCGCCCGCTGTCACTTTCACTGCTGCTTGACTGAAGGTGAGTCTTCACATTGCATGAAAAATTCATTGAATAATAGTGAAGAATTCAACCGAAACCCCTTTTCATCCAGCAAACATATATATATGTTGCATTCATTAAGGTTCTATTGTCTCTGACATTCACTTTATTTGTTTTCACCAGAGTGCGATCACTTCCCAAACTACAAAACCACAAAGCGCCGTCCAATTCGCTCCAGACCGCCCTTTTTGAAATGTACTTCAGATCAGCCTCAGAGGCTTGTTGTTGAATGTTTAACACACTGTGTAATCACTTTTATATCTGCGGTGGCCTCCTG
Source organism: Salarias fasciatus (assembly GCF_902148845.1). NCBI lineage: Eukaryota > Metazoa > Chordata > Actinopteri > Blenniiformes > Blenniidae > Salarias > Salarias fasciatus. The sequence continues at coordinate 11,129,461 of NW_021941230.1, forward strand.
GAGTTGTATTATCTGTGTGAGGTTGCCAAGTAACAGGTGGAAACTCGATGAAGGTGCCAGTCGAGCCGAGAGGTAACTGTCTGTTAAACATGGGATTGATCTTCAAATTAAACTCTCAGCAGGACAGAACACATGTCATCCACACTCTTTTGGCAAGATCGACTCCACAAACTGTTTTAATGATTTTTCTGGGCACAAAATTAGATATTATTCTGTTCATTTATAGAAATTATAGAAAAAAGTAGAAAGATAAATTCTTTTACTTTCAGACTGATACTAATACTTTCATGATGGGATGAGTTTCACGTCTTGTTTCCGCTCTACATTTAGTTCATTTCTCTGTAGCCTTTTTCCATAAAGATCGACTGACTGCTGCAGCGAGAAAAAATGGCAAGGTCTTTGTTCCTCTTCAATCTGAAAAAGTTGAGCGTTTCCAATTTTGAGCGTCTGTAGAATGAGTTTTGAGAAATTGACACAATAAACGACATTTTGATATGGAAACAATTATTGTTTTGGGTTTATTCTAACTATTTAATATGCTTTAGAATGGAATTCAACACAGAATCAAAATACATTTTAAATAATTGTATAGCCATTGATAAAAAAAAGACATAATTTATTCAACGATGATTAAAAAATATCCTATATGGCAAAATCCCAATAAAATAATGATCATAACAAAGGTAGAAAACCAACAAAAAAAGTGAAGCACAGAAATAAAAATAAACACAAATGAATAATACAATAAAGTGGATTTAAAAATAGTGATAATAATGAGTGATAAATAATAAAAAACCTTGCAGTTTGGACAATAATACCACTGACAGAAGGACAGATAAACACGTATCTGTTTACTGGCTATAAGTGAATGTGTATAAAATGTGTCTCCTCACAGGAATTCGATTCAATGGCCTCAAATAGATAATCAACGAAGAGAGAAAGCGGGGCTGTCCAGCCGCGGCTCTGCCGTCACTGAAATCCACATTTCGTGAGCGATGCACCTCCGTTCCTGGTGGAGAACACAAATGTGAATCCTGCACTCCGGCATCTCTTCGTTTTCATGGAAATTCTCACTTGTGCGGCAACAGACGCGTTATTCGACAAACAGGATGAATAATTAATACAGCTTTGTCAAAATATATATAGCAGTGTTTCCCCCAGATATTCCTCAGCAAACAGGGACTTATATTTAGACTTGTGTTTTTAATGGTAATATTTTTTTGTGAGTGTGTGTGTGTGTGTGTGTGTGTGTGAGATCATCATCAAACCCCCTTTTTTTTTTTTTTTTTTTTCTCTCCCCCACGAGATCCCATTACCATAAAATGACTTTCCCCTTTCCCTCCCTGTCACGGAGAGGAAGGAGTAACTCGTCTCATAAGCCGGCGTCGGCTTCAATCATCCAGGAGAAGATCTGGAGGGAGGCCGCGCTTCATGTTGCGCCTTTGAACGTCATGTCATTTGACATGTAGAGAGGAAACGGAGCGCGTGAGCGAGGGGGGGGGGGAGAACTCGGGGAGACCCCTCTGACACTTCCAAACAATGCTGACGAAAAAAAAAAAAAAAAAAAAAGAAAAAGAAGTCTGCATTATTTATAGCAGTGAGATTGCAGAAACCTTACTTGACGCAAGCAGAAGTGTGTCACAAAGGAAGTCTTTTTTTCCCCCCTCTCCGTCTTCATGCTTGTGAAATATTAAAAAAAACCGCCCATGTTAAGGTCAGACGAAACCCAGTGCTTTCTGTTACAGGCATATAAATGCTTCATTTTTCAGACTTTTGCGCATAATAGACACTTCAGTCGGCAGATCGGTGAAATCGAGCAGAGCGCAGAAGATTCTTGACAACTTTGTGTGGCAATGGCTGCAATTTTGAGGAAAAAAAAAAATCAAACAATTTCATGAAATCGAACTGGAGAAAATGTGGAAACTTTTTATTGCAGTTTGTGTTAGCGATCACGTTGAGGAAACGCATATGAAACAAATCACATGATTCAAGTTAGATTCTGATTATCATATTTTAAAAACAGTTTCCTCCAAGAACGTTTAAATAGTCAGTCTTTACACACAAATTACAAATAAGTAAGATAAAGTTAAAAGTCAATGGTATTTACACTTTTTATTCGTGTTTCATACAAAGTCATGAATTATTTTTCATGTAGCAAAGACGAATGTCTGTTCTGTCTCGGAATTATGTATTTTAAAGGACTGAAAGTTGTTACCGCTCATAAACTTTTTAATTTTTCAAAAAATGTCTATTACATTCTGCAAAGGAACTCATAAATTATGACTATATTTTCACGTAATGTGAAATTTCTAGACATGCTGCTTAAATGTTGCTTCAAAAAAACTGTCCGACTTACTGGTAGCGATGTCGTGCTGACAGTCAGGGATAAAGGTTGACGAACTGCACAGTTTATTAAAGAAACTAAACCCTCTGGAACCAAATCTGGTGTCGTCGCCGTCATTATTAATATTTGATGTTCCGTAATCCAACCTCACTTTGCCAAACTTGAGTTTCCGCTTCTTCCACCGTTTCTGCTCTTTCTCTCCAAGAAAGCAGCAATGAAGTGAATTAGCGAGCGCGCACAGTGAATGCACATTATATGTCCAGCGGGAGCAAGAGCGCTTGTCTTGGACGCACTATAGACGAAGAATGTTGCTTCCGGTCCCCGTTGACAAGACACAATCAGGCCAGAGCAGCTGTTTATTCTGGAAGGCTAGGTGGAGGACGGGGCTGTCATGACGTTCCAACAACCAAGAGCCGCTTCGACTATTTGATGTCCCACACAATGCGCGTTGAGACAAAGAGAGAGAGAGAGAGAGAGAGAAAATACAGTGACCCCTGGATCACCCTTTGGCAACGTGGAGGATCGGGCAAACTGCACTTCTAAGAGTACGGCTGAAGTCCTGTGGGAGGGGTTTGCTGGGTGGAATTCACTGGAAAGACGGCGTGAGGGGAGGAAAAACGAAACATTTCTTGCATTCAGCAACTTTTTTGCAAGTCATTTACTTTCAGTGATTTCAAATAACCGAGTGTGAACTGGTTGAAATCGTGGCCTCTTTACTCTGCACATGGTATTTATACCATCGCTCTGGTGTTTCGGCTTCTTTTCAGGCGGAACTTGAACATTTAAAAAAAAAAAAAAAAGATGAATTCCTGTTTTTTGTGGGGAAATTATCCAGCTATCAATCAATATATTACCGTACCGCAGCGATTTCCTACCAACAGAGTAATTTTGTCCCTGAGTTAGCAAACAATCATCCTCAGTTCTGGGAATTTATTAAAATCGACCAAAAGCATTCATAGCTATGAGCAATGCTGAGTACGAGAGAGGGAGAGAGAAAGAACATTCACTGGATAAACGACCAAAACGGAACGAGAGAGAGGTAGTTTAAGGGTTCAGACGTTGAGACTGCATTGACCCACATTAACTCCTTGTTGAATCTTTTATTTACATGCCAGAGTTTCCATTTCAAGACATTCCAGGACTTTCAAGAATCACTGAAATATTGCAAATTTTCAAACAAGCCCACATTGTCACAGTTTCCCACATTGTAGAGCTCTTAAAAACTCTGGAATGATGTAAAACCTTCAAACTCCAACACTTCCCAGAGCTCCAAAAACATTCTCAAACTCTTGAAACCTCCTCTGGATGTGATGGTTTCCAGTTTCTCCCGAATTCTATCAATCTAAAATTCTCAAACTGTCCAAAATACTAAAGCTTGCACAAATTCTGTAACCCAGAATGGCTCACAGGTTTCAGGACCCTGACTGTCTGGAACCTTGAGTCGGCTCACAGCAGCGCTTCCCTCTGCCCCCCCTCGCCTTCTCTGTCTTTGTAACTTTGAGGGAATGTTCCCCGGCGTCGCTCTCAAACCAACAGGTTGAAGTTAATCAGATGGAAATGAGCTCCTTCCGAGCCCGGATCGATGGCGATCTGTTGGAAGCCATGTGAACGATGTGTGACGCGCTGCGGGGCGGCGGCTGTTGCCACAGCAGGGGGGGAACGGAGTGCACGTTCCCTCCACCTGCGCCTCCGTCCGCTCCCGTCGTTCCAACTGTGACTGCTGCTTCCTGCTGTTCCCAAACCTGTGGACGAAAGCTGCACCTCAGTTACTGTACAAAAAAAGAAAAAAAAAACCCACTTAAATAGAAATCTAAATGGATTTAGTTGTTTTGAATTTCTAATTGAAATGGAAAAAGGCGCCTGGTTTGGACGCTGGCCGTCTCTATCACCGCCGCTTCTCCCCGTGGGAATGAAGAGGGGTTAAAGAGAGAGTGAAACGACGGGGAGCCAAGGTGTTTCTCGCTCCCAAAGGTAATTACATATTGATCCAAGTCACTGAAGATCTAAACGGTGACACTGCATTTAGTTTTATCTTAAAAGGAGGCTTCGCTCTGTTTTTCTTTCCTCGCCACCCCCCACCCCTACAGTGGCCGAGAGAGACAGAGAGAGAGAGAGAGAGAGAGGAAATGATATTCAGCTAATTACATTTTCATGGAGCTGTCCCTCTTCCCTTGTCTCTCGCTTTCAGGTTTCTGTTGTTATGGACTTTACAATTACTTGATAATTAAATGGCGGGGGCCTTTCTGCTCTGCTGTTTGCCGAAGCCTTTATTCGTTGGCTGAGGGAGACTTTTTTTAAATTAGCGAGTCACTCCTTTTTTCTCCGCCTCTCGCTCTCCTTCTCTGTCTTTCAGACTTCAGACATTGCCTGTCCAATGATCCAGAACAGTCTTCAGCGCCCCCCTCATCCACCCCTGCTGATGAATTAAAAGCGCTCCTTCGACATTTGAGGCTTTTTCTGAGGATTCAGCGGCAGAAAACCAGTAGAAAATACAAAGATTTTCATCAAAAAAAAAAAAAGGGAATAACTCTACATTTCAGAGGGTTTTTTTATTGGTGGATGAACACAGTGTTAACAGCAGTCAATCTGGAGGCCACCAGCATGTATGGGGTTTGGGAAAATATGCTTGAAAAGCTGAACAAGACAGAAAACATGAAGATTATTAAGCAGTCCTGTCATGAATAAAACTTTGCAGCTTCATGTTTTGTTCCAGGAGCCGCTGAAAGATTTCATTCAATCATATCCGCCGAGGAGGAGACGGACCAAATGAAAGGCAGTCCTTTATTTATTTCTTCCTAATTCAGATAGTTTCCTTTTCGAGCTCCGCCAACAAAGCGTGCCCTGCTTGACCCCCACCAAGTTATTGTAAAAATTTCAATTCAATGTTTTATCTCGCACGCCCCGATTTCGCAACACTCTCCGGGGTCCGCGCGCACGTCTGACTCACTCCGTTCTCCATTGAGCCGAGCGGAGCGTTGCATCACTCGGCGATGGCGTGCGGAGGAGTTGGGCTCAGGAGGCCGCGCTCAACCCTGCACCTCGTCTTACCTTGAGAGGTCTTTCTGCTTCAGAAAAGCTGCAAAGAGCGATTCAGGAAGGCCGTGACGGCAAGTGGGAGGAGCCAGCTGGCAGGGCAGACCGGGACTGCGCCATCGTCAATATGTGGAAATGAATGCATGAGAGAAACGCTGCTCGATGCCCACGGTCAGAGAGATGCCGTTTGGCAGTTTTCATGCATTATACCATGTGTCACACACTTTTTTCTTTCATTTTCAGGTATATTCTGGGGTTTTTCTCTGCCTGAGCAGGGCCTCAGGTGAGGATACTTCCACTAATTGGGAACCACTAAAGAGAAGTGGGGAAGTAAACCTTGTTGTTTTCTATTTCCTCGAACAGCAGGAGCTGCAGTAATGGCAGCGGCAGCAGCATCTGGCCATATGTAGTTCCTCTTTTCCTTATTAGTCCTGTTTTTTTTTTTTACTTAGTCGGTGCTCAAGTTCTGTTTCTGCTGCTTTATGTTTTAACTGCTTTTGTTATACGGAGTTGAAAGAAGCACATTTTTCTGATGGGCCCCCTTTGGGACTTGACAGGTTTTCCTGAGTTCAGCTTCAAGGGGCGGTTGATTGGATTAGTCCAGTGTTTTAAGTTTAGCTTCTCTTGGTTTTATAGCCACTTGCTTGTTGTTACCACACCTGCTCAAAAACAAATGGATATGAAATCGCTTCAGCAACCAACAGCTCTTTCTCTTTTGTGTCGTCAATAAAAATTGCCAAGAACCTTTTGTCTCTTTTTACTTCCAGTTGACGCGATTCTAGAGCCAAAGCTGCTTCGTAACCACTGAAAATCACCGGTGAAATCACAAAGCATTCGAGTACAAAAGTAACCAAAACTCTCCTTCAGTGCTTTGCGATGGATGCGAACGGGGATTCAAAAAACTTCTCAAAGCTTTCACGATCACATATTTCATCAGCTGCAGCGTCAGGCATTGGTTTACATTAGCGTCAGCTCAGAGACTCAGTTTAAGCTGTGATAACTTCTTAAAAAATGAGATGAAATCAGTCAAAAGCGACTCTGTGATTTCACTTTCATTCCCAGTGTGCGCCTGATCTGCAGAGCTTCAAAGCTCCCAGCGCTCTGGAAGCTCCTCAGACGCTTCCCCATGATGCTCTCCTTCTGACTTCTCAGCTGATTTGGCCCCATTTCACATATCATACCTTATCTTTCTATTGCCTCAGCCAAGTTCTCAGCCTTATTTCGCTCTCTTTTTTTTTTTTTTTTTTACCCCCGCACTCCATCTCATTCCCCTTCTTTTTTCGCTCCAACTTCATCACCCTTCACTCTGAAAAGGGATTGAATATCACATCATTCTGCCTTCGCTGTCCGGCTCACCACACTGCCGGTTATTTCCAGGATGCAAGGGCCAAAAGCGAGAATTATTTCGCTTGTATTAAAGGTAAATTACACTGCATCGCGTCAAAGTAAATCAGGGTTTTCAGCTATCATGGAAGCGTGGAGTAGCTCAAGCTTTAAACCACGGCTGATGGCTTTTATTCGCCCTGTTATGAACCTCAGAAAAGTAATTCAGTGTTTTTCAGGGATATATTGACTAGAAATTGTAAGAATATGGATTATATACTTACGTAATGTTGCACAGTGCCGTCAGTTGAAGTATCGTTGGAGGAATAACCCTTCGATCTTCAATCTGTCAACGGGAAGCATTAGCACGGCAGCATGTTGTGGGTGGAGTTTTCTAATGCAACTTTGCATTTTCACAGTCTTAATTGTCTCACAAGGACCAGATGGAGCGTCTTGGCTTGGGTCGACACAACAAGAAGATAATCAAAAGCACTTTTCATTATTTTTGAAAGTCAAGTCTAAGTGAGGAATAAACGGCCAGCAGTAACTCTCAGTAGCATGCTAAAAGCATCTTGCTTAGGCTGATTTGTTTGGAAATTGTCGCCATTAGCATTGCACACACTCGGGATGACTTGTTAATCTTCACAGTGAATAGCAGCCATCCTAAATTGACCACGGAAATGTGATGGCAGGTGCTTGCTCGAGTCAACGGTGTTGCCACCCACCGCAGTGCAACAGTTACATCACACCCACAAAGGAGCAGAGGAGATGTTTTATTCCTTTCCCCACTTCACTGACAAACACATGAATACCCTCCCAGCCCTGCAGTAATTGCCAGATTTGATATGAATGTCATTTCAACCTCAGAGGTGTCAGGATTCTGCAGAGGTACTTTGTGCGCGCCGCACAAAAGCAACAGAGGAGGAAGCGTCTTCCTCGGAGGCTGAATTATGGCACAATCGAGCAACTGTTCGGATGTGCCGTAATTTTGCCTTTGAGGACAAAGACGACACCCCTTTAGAAGTTAGCGTGACATATTTTATGAGAAGTGGCACTTTTCGGAGACTTTCTGGGTCGTGTGAAGGGGGGGATAGTGACAAACTGCAGCGATTAAAAGTGAGCTGACGCCGCGATCCCCAGTCAAAAACATAGGCACGCACGAGTAGAAGATGCACGAAATCAATAGTTCTCAGTCGAATAAAGGGACTGAACACCATCAATAGGATCACTTTGAAGAAGAAATCGGTTCGTTTCACAACCCCTAGTAAGAAAAGAGTCAAGTAAGCCCTGCTTGAGCCAGAACGGGCCCATTGGGCAGAAAGAGAGGCTCCCTATTGTTTCTGCATTCCGGAGCCAGTTTGGCACAGAAGGGAGGACCTGCAACTCTGGATAAGACCTCGGTGTGGGCGCGGGGAAAGTTATAGGACCTCTGACTGATTCACAACATAATGAGCGGGCCGACTGGGCCGCCAGTGCTCCCACAGCCAGCGAAAGGTTAAGAGCTCATGTGCCATTTAGGAGAGCTGTGGAGGGACGGTGCTAAATGTGGCCTGGCCAGGCAGATCAGCCCTGAGCCACTGAACTGAGATCGATGCTCAGCACCAACATGACCTCCCTACATTTTACCTCCATAATGTAATATATCCACATTACATTCCTTCTGTAATTGCAAATAAGGCATAAAACATATGTCGTGTGCAAATGCAGTTCATCAGTGGTTAATTCCTGCAGGGTATGCCTGAAAAAGTGGACAATTCTGTACTTTTACAGAGCAGTCGGATTACTTTTTCTTTCCAATTTTTTTTTTTGTTCTTTTCTGCCTCAGCAATGCTAATAACATCTTGGACCACTCTGTAAATGGTTTGGGTTCTTTCTATCACTCAAAAATGTCAAGATTAGTCTTTATTTAATTTGAATCCAGCCTGCCTCAAAGTGCTGCGAGAAATCCCCCGACATAAACAGCACTAACCTTTTTATCAGGCTCATTTCCATTAAAAAACGGTTTTGTTAAAAGTAAAAAGAATAGATTATCTGAAACTTTCATTCTGATTTGAGAAAATATGCAGTACAATTATTTTTCTAGCTTTGACATGTCTTATCAGATGCTGTTTTTATTTTGTTTCTATTTTTGTCTTTGTTGTTGTGAAATCACACACACATGCATGGAGAGTACAACTCACGATTAACACAGTGCACAGACATTGTTTTTTTGTTTTTAGCTTAACCTATGGAAAACTGTGATAGTTATTCTACACACTGTTAGCTTTTGGTAGCAGCCCTGAGGCACTCTGTACTTTACTTTTGATTTATTCCCTTTTTTCAGAACATTATCCAGACACGTCCACTTTCATCCATCTCAGCATAACTGGAGGTTATATTTGACGCTGCTCATCATGGCTGGCATCCAGATGGGGAGCATCCCATATGGAAAGCATACAACTCCAATAAGGGTTCCAGCTGATGAGATTTCCACCAGGCTTCTCGTCTTGCAGTGACCTCCCACCCCGAGCTCGGTCTTAACTCCACGCTAAGCTGCATCATAACAAACTTAACCGTGGCTCCCCAGTGAGGCGAGATCGGCCTGTGTGCAGTCATCCAGAGGGGAATGCCCCTCCAGGGTAAATGAGACATGTATGTTCCCGAACATTCGCCAAAGACCGCCCTGGCACATGCAGATAACGCTGGAGGAGACATTATGGGAAGTAATGGGCATGAGAAGTCCTAATCCCTCCCAAAAGCTATACGCAACGCTATAAAATTTCCTCCAATATCCTGTCAAGATCCTCAAATGCAGTTAATTATGCCCACTGTGAAACACTGATTCACTTTAAATCCTTCATGTTCTCAGTTCGGCTCTTGCAAGCTGACCAGAAAGAAGAAGAAAAAAAAAAAAAGATATTACTCTGCAAGTCTTGCACGCAGCCCGAATCTGTCAAGAAAGGTTTGATAAGGGCCTCCTTGTATTTTGCTTGTCTTTCTCCACACCAGCCCTTGTCTGTGGAGGGCTCTAAAATAAGAAATCCCTCTCTGCAGATATAATTAATCACTCTGGGAGAACAGGGCGTGTAATTATTTAGGTTAGCACAGGACTCTCCAAACCTCTTCCACCCCCTCTTCATGCTCCATATGGGAAGCGAGGCTCTTTTTATGAGACGTGTAACCGAACCGAGCCCTGACGAGAGAGTCTCGGTTCGCTTGAAGGACAGTCGTTGCACACAGTAAATGCCAGGTTGTGTGTCAGTTAAACATTCCGCACAAGCTTCAGCAGATTTTTTTTTCACCATTTCAAAAGAAATACTTAATTTCTGTGGCTTCTTCTTCTTCTTTCAGATTTCCACAGTAACAAATGCGAAGTCAGATGTTGAGGTGAGACTTTCATAAAAGTTGACTAATGATGATAACGGTGACGATCAAAGCTGGAGTGCGCGGCCCAGACAATGTTATTCCTTCATGCTGGAGGAATGAGGAGCTAAACAGAAGCAGCAGAGGGGTATTTGTTGAGCGCAGGCGAGGCGATGAAAGAGGGAGGTGGGATCGTCTCGCGTCTTCCTTTCTCCCCCAGCCTCTCTCGCAGGCAATTATACTCCCTCCCCCTCACTGATAAAGAGTTCAGCATCAGTTCACCAAAAGATTAATACGCCACAATGAGCACACCCTTTGGAAGTGTCCCGGGCTACTCCGGAGTTTTGCCCGATTAGAGGGGACCTCAGCTAAAATCCCCCCCCCCCTCTGCAGACAAGTCCAGCAGCCCTCAGAAAGTTGCGATTGTGCTGCGTCAGCGGTTTTGCGCAGAGGCAAAGGGGAGAGGGGGGGGGGGGGGCGGCCGAGAAATGCAAGCTCTGCCAATTGGATAACACGGGTGCCCAAATGAGAGATGGCAGCTCTTGTCAGGATGGTGATTGAGCCACGCGTTCTGGAAGGGAGGGGAGACTGATAGCGTATTTCGTGGATGGTGCGATACCCCCAACGAGGGACAAGGGCTGAGTGTCCGAGGCCGACCTCAGCCTACAGCCACGCTAACTCTCAAGATAATTTCTTGTTGAGCCTGCCATATGAGATACTCGTTGCTCTTCTTGATGTTCGGACCTCCGTAAACAGACTGATCATGCAATCGTGAGCTGTCTCGCACAGTCGAATCGACAAAAAGAAGCCGTTCCCTTGATAGACTTTGAGGCCAAGTGCCAACAAGCTAATATAATCAGAATAGCTACTTTAAAATGCTAATGCGAGGCCGGTTTATTGTTTCTGTGCGTCTGTCATGGCAGAGTCAGAGGCTGGACAAAGGCATCGGTACTAATCCTGTGGGAACGGCGATTGTCAAAAAATGTCAGGACCATCCATTCGAGCACTTGTCAGGTTGTCTCGCTGCGTGTCAAACATGTCAACCTGTGGGTGGGACGAGATAAAAAGTCGACACGTCAACGCAATTAAGAGCGTCCCCTCTCGGGACCGCAAGCAGTTGGTAATCCGGCCGGGGAGGAGTTGGGATTTTGGTATTTCGCTTGAATCAAAGGGTAAACCCGGCGAGCGATTGACAGACTGAGTCGTTGTTGGCATCGCTAAAAAAAAAAAAGTATCTTTCACTTCTGGGAGCAAGAAGAGGACTCAGTAACAAAAATAGCTTTTAGAGCAAATCCAGGGGTTTTGGTGTGAAGGTTGAGACTTGAACCAGTGATGGACCTGAAGGTAAAACGTGCGATCGGTGTGTGGGTGATTTCATCTTGGTGCACTTCCTTCGTCGGTGTCATGGCTTCATGCCGCGGAAACACAGATGCAAGTCCTCCCCCCCCCCCCCCACCACCACCACCACCTCCCTCCCTGCCTGCCTGCCTCCCCTCGCCCTCCTCTCCCCTCCCCCGACCCATCGTTGTCTTTCATTCCTCTCCCACACACTGTCTGCTAACAGCGCCGACTCTGAAGTGACTAATGCTTTAAAAGTTCCTGTAGCCAGGGGAGAAGGCTGTCAAGCGAAATTATATGTTGGAACAATCTTTTATCATCTTGAATGTTGTCATTTGCCTTCTCCGAGTAAGTGACACAACTTTGAATCTGAAAGTAAACTGTAACATTAAGAATTTTAGTCACAGTTTGCATAAAGCGCCAACATATGCCTGCTGTTTTTGTTTCTTTTTTTTTTTTTTTTTCCGACCTTCAACAAAGACAAACAAACACATTTAGCCATTCGTCACTGGATTCATACTTATATATGGATGGAAATTATACAGGGTTATTTGTATTAATAATGTTTGAAAGAAGCTAAATAGATTTATTTATTCAGATTGACATTTAAAGTGCTGTTTCATAGTTTTAAATGAGAAGGGTAAGAACTCTAAAACCTGGAAGACATAATATGTGTTCATTTTTATAATAGCTTTCAAGAGTTGACATTTTTGCACACAATGCCTAAAGAATATTGGAAAATTCAAAAGAAAAATCTGAAAGTTTTTCAACTATTTCAGCTCATATAGCTGTTTTATGACCAAGTTTGAAAATCTATTGACGCATTATCGGATTTGAGTGCCACCTTTTTCGTTCTTGAACCCCTTTGAAAAATTGCGCGACAGAACTTAAACGAAGTCTGAGAGGAAAGTACAGAAGAGGAAGGAGGAAAGAGTTTGCGAAAGAGAAGACAAGAGCCTTGAGTAAGGCTGAATGGATGGCGGAGCACACTCAGATAAAGAGGGTGTCACCTTACCAAGGATGAGAAGACGAGGACAAAGACAACAACAAATATGCTCTATTTTCTTTGATGGGATCTTGAGTGTGGGAAAGGTGAACCAGAAGCGCGGTCATATAAGGAGGAAAATGCACATTCAATCCCACATCAGTGTTATTTTTAAGGTCTTGGCCTCAGTCTCCGCAGATTATTTTACAGGTGAACAAGCAGAGGTTGGAAAGTGAGCTTTAAGGTCAACAGAAAGAGAGCGCTCGCCGGCTCCTGATAATGTCTTCACTGGAAATGAAACAAGATTTGTTCACGGATCTCCAGGGATACGGCTGCGGTATGAATATAACATTACAATTACAGACACCGGACGGAGACAGGTTAGAGAAACTGATCTATAAAGATCGGTGTTGCCGTTTCTTTTCATTGACTCTACTCTTCAAAAGGAAACTTCCACAACCTGCAGCCTCAAAATAAAAACGGCTTTGCATTGAGGTCAAGGAAATCCGAACCGAAAGGACGAATTCTAGGAGGATGACTCAACCGATGTCCGGGGTCTGCAACCTCAAGCTCTTCTGCATGGGCTTGTGGAAGAGTTGAAATGACTAAAAGGCTAAAATTGTCAGGACCCAAATCAATCCACTGAAAATACGTGTTGCCACTTCTAAATTACAGTTGGGAAACTTCATAAATGCAACCAATACAGCTATAAAGGAACTCAAAGTTTCCACATCGTTTGAGATTTCGCTTAAATTTGATTTGATGAAAATTGACAAAAACAATCATTTAATCATAAACATTGCGGACTTCTTGTCCAAGCAACTGAAACTTCTACAAAAATAAGGATTTCTCTCACACCTAAATAAAGCACTTGGCTGGTTGTTATCTTTTGGTGAGCCAGGCTTTTAATTATGAATTAGTTCCAAAAGGGCTTAAGACGCCTCACCAAAGCAGCTGGGATTCTTTTTTTCTTTTTTTTTTTCCATTTCAGTGGCATATTTCTTTCTCGGAAGTTTGTCCCTGACCGACTATTACATTCCAACCTGAATAGTTGTGTCTTTGTGGAGACTGTGAATTGCTGGCCGGATGCGGCGGTGTAATGAAAAGCGGCGGGCAGCCCCCGCCACTGTAACTGACAGCCTACCAAAGACTCTCTGGCAGGTCCACTCACCCATTCACAGCAGACCTCAGACGGTCGACAGCCTGGGAAACAAAATTGCTGTATTGCTTTCTGATGATAACGACCAAATCACATCAGACCTCATGAAAAGGCTGATTATGCTTTTTTTTTTTTTTTTTCAAGCTTCTTTCTATAATTTCCTTCCTATACATTTTCTTTGATGTGTTCTTTTAGTTTTCGATAGAAGTGATTTTTCTCCAAAGCAAATGAAGGTTTATCGGGGGCACCTTGTGTTCCTTCCTGATTTTATGCTTCAACTACTTCCCTCACTCCATTCCCTGAAAAAGTGTTCATTTATAGACTATTACAAAACGTTCTCGCCATCTTTTTAATTGTGAGGTCAATTCATCCTCAAATAGATGGATGAAAAAAAGTCCAAACCTGCAAGAGAAATCAAACGCCGGTGGTGGAAAAGAGCAAAGATGTGTCCGATACATTGTCAGAAAATTGATTCGCCTCGCTTCTCAGGGGGATTTCATCAAATTATTGAGAGAGAACAGAGAAAAAAAGGGTGGAGAAGAAAGAAAAAAAAAAAACTCTATTTGCCCATTCATGGGATCTCTTGCTGCACGCTCCCTCCACCCTTAATGCTCCTGTTCTTTCTGATTACAGCATTCTAACGGAATACTAATCGAGCAAGAAAATGGCGACACGTTACTCCGAGCGAAGTTCAGGACCTCGGCTAATTCTGTTCAGCATCGGAGTGGAACCGGCTTTTAATGGCTCTCGAGTACAGTTATGAATGAAAGCCGACACTGTGGGCTATGAATTGCACATGCTCGTCAGTGCCTGAAAGAGAAACAAGCGTCCCTATTTAGGAAATAACACCTTGTTTAAATGTGAAAAAGCTAACACCCTGCACAGGATTTTCTGACCCAACTAGTGTCATAAATGCAATCGATGTGCTTTAAATTACCTCGAAATGTTTGTTTTTTTCCCCAAGATAATGATTGATGACTTAAAAATTAATTCATTCCATCGAGATATAATGATGGCATGAGAGCTCACAGGATTGTCCTCACGCATTAAATCTCACGCCGAGGCACAGAGACACCTAATCACATGGATCCCAACCCATGTTGGATTGTGTCGGATCTCATTTTTCCTGAATGACTGCCAAAAGCCGGGTTGGCGGATGCATACGAGTCCAGTTCTTCAGGAGATTCATTAACCCGTAGTGCAATCAATTAGCATTTAGCTTATGCTGATCACGCTTTTTATTCCTTACCTGATCGTTGTGCGTGATCCACGTTGCGTCCGCCGCTACGGCACATCCTCGTTGCGCAATTTGCAGTGATTAATTGCTTTTTGTGGGCGCATGAAAAAAAGGTCCCCAGCAATCCGCAACTGTTGGGTTGCTTGGATACCGGTTGACATTTGATACTTGTATTTCTCACCTAGCCATCATCACGATGTAATGAGGCTGCTTTCATCACGAAATAGTCGACGAAAAGGACAGTGGCCTTGCTTGTCCTTTATGCCGCCTTTTGTATTGACCCCAATCCCCTCTGGGTGTAGCTTCCAAAGGTTGGAGATGCAGGAATCAAAATGCCACTTCAGTTCTTTTCATTTCATTCAGGGAACGCCGCGAGAGCGTCGTAGATTATGAGCTGATCTGAAGGAAATCTAGAAATATGAGGTGTAATAAAGTCATGCGAAGGAAATCTTGCCACTAGCAATAAAAAGGGAGCCAAGAGAAGTGCTGAGGGTCTGAATCGGCTGCCAAAACATGTAGAAAAACCTCAAGGAGAGCTGGGAATGCACAACTTTAAAGAAATCGAAAAGTTGCATCGCTTTATTTTTAGCCGTTCACTTTCATGCCTTACCCTGTATCTGTCGGTTCCATTGGAGGACGGGACTCTGGGGGTCTGTGGAGAAACCCCTTGGAGACTTGAGAGAAAAATCTATGGGGCACATAATGATGATACATATTGTGTTCATTTAGCTGAGTCAAGCCAGAGCTCACTGACTAGTGCAGTGCAGAGAGAAGCAGGGTCCTTAGATCAGTTAGTAACTGTGCGTCAGCGGGATGTAAATTCATCGGTTTATTACCGGCTTTACGCCGGCGGCGGCACCTCTTTGCCAGAGTCGTAAACTCCACCTCGGTGGCAGCGGCTTTCTCGTGGGGACGATAAAGACTTAGCCACACCGGTAGTCAAATGAAAAACCAGCGAGGCTGTCAAGAGGACCGCTGGGGGAAAAGTGTCTCCCGGCCGGACTCGGAGAGCGGTCGATGTGTTTAATTGCTGGAGTTACCAGTCGGAGACGTTGCCTATCGGCCGTCGGCAGTCGCCAGACAGAAATCCCGGTTGTTTCGGCTCTGATTTTTAGAGAGGCCCCCTTAAGCTGCCAGAGATTTAGAAAAAAAAAAAAAAAACAAAAGCTCGCAGGTGTGACTGTGTTGCGGTTAAGGCTCACTCCAGCCAGAGGAGACAAAGCGAGTGGCTCTTGGCACGCGTCCGCCTTTTCCCCGTGCAGAGCGCCCTCCGAGGCTTTTACCGGTTAGCGCATTTCGGGCCTCGCCGTTCCCCCCCCCCACCTGCACCGGCCTCTCTGTGTGAGCGAGAACAATAGCTGCCTGGAAAACGGCACCCCTCTGTTGCTCCGTGTCCTTGGCTTTGCGCTGATGGCAACGGACACAATGCGCGCGCCGTCTTCTCATGGCGGGGAGATCGGAGGTAGCCGCGGCTAAAGCCAGGCCCGAGCAACTGGTGTCCAACCAGTTGATTGGATACATTATCCACGCTGGCCTTTTTATACTGATCACATTAGCCTGAATGGAACCGCCGGAGACCAATTTTGAGAAATAACGGCCAGAAAAGTGTTGCAATTTTCCTGTGATTTAAAGGTGAGTGCGACAGGAAACGACGTTTATGATCACGTTTATGATATTTTTTTATGAACCAAGGCTGTACAGATTACATCTGAATTGAAAAGGGTTTTTGTGACTTTCTGCCACATGAAAATGATCTTCAGCCACAGCATGTGTTCAACCTTTCACAACAATTGTTAAGTAACATAACTATACCTTAGAGCCTTTTATATTTCTTTGGACTTTTATTTGCACTGATTTTAACAGTTCTACCTTCTGTTTTACACTCTTTCAGACACGCCCTGTGTCTTTCCTTTTTCGCCATTTCCACAGATTTGAGCTTTTTTTGTTACGATATCAGTTTTAGCTAGCTTTAGCTGATCTTAGGGCAAGACACCCAGTGGCGGACAAGCATGTTCCACATCAGCCGCCTCCATTTTTCTGTGATTGCATCAGTGAATGTTTGAATGCGACGGACCACGTGAAGCACTTTCAAACCGCTCAAGTGGTCAAATATGCTATTTTTTATGCAATGTCCCCGCATTTCCTTTCTGTCTCGTTCAGATGGGGCTGAGGTGGCGATGTAAGCACGGAGTATAGTATTGTACAGAAAAAAAGTACGATTTGTAAATTCTCCTCGCACAGCCCTTGAGTACAGCATGACACACTTTCCTCATCCTGGTCCTGGGGGGATCTGGGCTACGTAGCTTCAGGGCCTCAATCAGCGGAGCTAACCCAAGGCCAGGCTCCAGGGGTAGATCACTGCAAGTCTCAGCTATCAGGGAGACATTTTCTTGCATGCATCAAAGGAATTTTTAGACTTTTTTGTTGACTTCCTGATCTGTCTGCTATTGGAGACCACGCTGACTATATGTCAGTCCAACATGATGGAAGTGGTAAAGGAAAGCATGCATGAAGTATATGGAGAGAAAAAGGCCTGATCTGGAATTAACCTCGACAGTAATTGACTGGTAATTGAGTGGTTTTTGCAGTCAAATCAACAGATCAGCAGATTCCTTTGTATTTTCTTTTTTTATGCTTCGCAGAATGCTTGATGGAAACTTTTTACTTGCTGTCTGGTAATTCCCAGATATTTAAAGGAATGGGAAAAATGAAGCACGAATTCTTAGAAAAGTGTCCTAATGAAGGTTTTGCAGGCAGTAAATATCACTAAATGACATTAGTCAGTCTTGTGACAGTGTCATTGTGACTGCAAATCATCACTTGGAATAATATGACAATCCACACGAGGCTCAGTCAGGTTGTCCCGACACACACAAAACTCAGTTTTGCATAAAGTGTGATTAGACGATGAGAACTGCCTGAATTAGAAACTCAGATTTATATCTTTTCTGTTGGTGTTGTAGAAAAGAATGTGGACACACACTGAGTGACGACGACAAAGAGCCAGAACACAAAAAAGTGGACCTGAAAGTAACACTGTTCCCCTTTTTTTTAATCATCTCTGTTCATGTCTGCACCTCAAGGTGAGATTACGTAATCCATATCCTCCGGCTCTTCTTCTCTGCACCTCCGTTTGTGCTTTTTATGGCAAACTTTTCCCCGCGCATTTTTTGTCCCCTTAAGGTTCGCCGCGAGCAAAGTGGCTTCGCTTGATGCTAAGTGTTCTCATTCTGAAAATATACCCGGGTGTTGGCAAGCAAAAGGTAATTTTAGATGCTTTGAAGAGGCAAAAAAAAAACCAGAAGGGATGAATGCAATATTCCATTCAGCACACATGAGCCCGCTCAGATGTTACGAGAAGCTACGTTTCGGTTCTTTTATACTCTTAAAACAGTCGCGATAGTTTATTTGAACTCAAGCAGTGGTACTCTGATCAGACACCAGCTCGTCATCTCTTTTATATTTTACTATCTTAGCAGACTCTTGTGCAATCAGGATCCAGTCTTAGATGTTTCTTAGAGTCTGGGTTCAGAACGTTTTCTCTCCTTTCTCATCTTTGCATGTACGATAAAACCAAGAGTACAGTTACAAGCAGTTTGTTGCTCAGCACGAGGTTCACGGCGTCTGGAACATCTTTTCCAACACTGCATCATAAGCCGAACCTCGCAGTCAAGCTGTGCATGGGACTTTCAGGGACGAGCGCAACTCAACACTGTAATAAAAGAGGGGAAGAAAAAAAAAAAACCCTCCGATATCCCAGAATTGTTGCTGTCATCTCATCAAAATACGGGCAATGGTTGATGCTTAAGACGGGAAACTTATTCTGGGGTCGCTGATCAAATCAAGCGTCGCACTCCTCGCTGTGATGTTTTATTGCTGTTATTATTTGGAGTCGCGCTTTTTGCTGAGCGCGCCGCTTCGCCTCGAGATTGAGTGCGTCGGCCCTGTGGCTGAAATATCTGGCACTGGCTCGCCCGCCGTGGCAGCGCCGACCGCTCCGATCGCGCAGGACGTTCGGGTTGACCTGAGAAGTGCCGACTCACTGGCGCCGGTCAGTTCTAGGATAGAGGATGCACTTTTTCTTTCTCTCTCTCTCTCTTTTTTTTTTTTGCCATTGGACAAGAAATCATTGGATGATTTCTGTTTATTTAACTTTGACCATATTGTCGCTGCCAATTCTAATTGCATCTTGGAGCATCAGCAGTCGTTCTGCAGCCATGTTTCCCCCCTCCCCTCCCCCGTTCAGGGACCGGCTCACTCGAGGACTCCGATTCGAGGCCAAATTCAAAATGACAAATATAGCCTTCTTTTGCTCAAACTCGGAGTACACTGCTGTAAAATCCTTTGTGATGATAGAAATTTGACCAGCTGATGGATCAAAACTACATTCTTGGAATTCCAGGGTGTTTTGTGGTGGGTTTGCTAATGCTATGTAGATCTGGAACGACTCCAGACGTCTCAGAGATCGTTTTGAAGGCTCTACATTGTCCCCGACACTCGCACGTGTGGGAATTATGTATGTTTTTCTCTGTGAAAGTGCCACGCGTCGGCTACATTGCAGCTGGCGCCATGTAAATAAAACTGGATTAAAATGAAATGGATTAATAGCTTCGTCTTGCCAGGATTTATTCCCAGCTTCCCTACTCAGCTAGCAAAATAATAAATATCGTATTTTCCTCCTTTATATTGGAAAGAGGTATAAATAATGAGTTAAATGTTGTGTTTTTACACTCTTTATCAAATGATGGTTTGGATGAGTTGGCTAAAGCAGGTCAGGAAGCTGATTCAGATACAACACTTTATCTTATGGAATTAATTTGACTTGATTATGATTCTGGATCTGTTTCGGGAAAAGCTGATCCCAACTTTGATTCCAACTAAATTAGCGCTCGCCGTCCTCCGCAGGGGAGTCTGAACCTTTCCGTGCATGTTCGTCAGCGTCACTGCAGACATATCAATCGACCTACATGAACACGCTGGAAACAATTAGCATCTGGACCCACTGGAGTTCCAGTCTTTCCAAGCTGCACTTTTACAACGAGTCTCAGAGGTTTCGTCTTCTGCGTCGGAACCCATCTTGATGAATTATTTCCAGCGCGCCCGGGGCGGATCGCGTTTCCTCCCTGGGACAACTGACGGGTGCGTGATTGAAAGACGTGAAGGAAACGACTAATAAATGCAGCGGCTCGTCGTTGCAGCGTATGCTGATGATCTGAGCGCTGCTGACGGGAGATTCTGCGCGAGGCGGCTGACTGTTACCAATGGCTGCACAGTCGGGACTGCAGATGGAGCGAGATTTACTGTGTTTGCGTGTCGGGTTTCTTGTGTTTTTTGGCGCGCGGGGCGTGTGAAGCGTGAGTAATTCCCGGGATAAAATTATCCTGGGAATTCCTGGGGCTGAAATCCATCTTGGAAACTACACGCTGCAGCACTGCTGCTGCTTCTTATTTTGGGGGTGATGTATTTCCAGGTTTTCAAGCTTGGTTTTTTTTTTTTTTTTTCCTCCCTCTTCAGTGGAAGAAACGACGCTCCAAAACAGGCGAGATGGGTGATGTGGAGTCTTATTATACTGAGGGAAAATACTATCTCGGTCAGTTCAGGATTAGTCATTTTAAAAATGGATTATTGGCTTCCTATTATCGTTTGCCCTTTTATATCCCCGGGAAAGTTAGATTACCAAAACAGCTAATTTGTTCAATTTGAAACAATGTCAGTTTAATGTCAGGTTTGCTTCCACGTTATCGCCCGCCGTGTTATTCTCTTTTTTTCATGATTATTTTCGGGTCTTGCGAACAGGTCCTGCATGCTAATCAGCGCTGCCCTTCAAGCTGTTGTCCATACGCTCATTACCAGAGCCGGACACGTGAAATCGGTGTGACACTTTGATTTGAAGACAGTTTTTCAGCGGCTGTTCTAAGCTCTCACGATTCTCCTGATAATAACTCGTGATTAACAGTTGTCATGATGTGCAGACTGTGGAAAAAAAAAATGACGTGACCATTTAAACCATAAGCCTCCGTAATTCCACAGACAAGTTTCATTTTTACCGAATGTCCCTTTATTAAAAGCACTTTTCCTTACATGCGTTCACTCTTTCTATTAACCAGTGATGCAAGGAAGAGAAAGTAGAGACGTTGGCCCTCATTTATCAAACGATCGGGTGCAAATCTGAGCGGTGAGCTGATCATGCACACGAGGCTCGCGTGGCATTAGCGAAACTTTCGTACCGCACCGATCTCGGCGTTCGAGTGATCAGGTGCTGATAATGCGGCGCCTGAATTTGATCATTATGTTACGCCCTGAAATATTCATGGTTCTGAAGCCACGCCCACTGAGGTCAAACAGGGAAAAGGAGCGATTTTGGCATTCTTCGGAAGAATAAAAACTGAAATTGGAGGAAAATAGAACAACGCTGTCTGGAGGACGATCACGGCAGAGGTGAACAGCGTCGCCTGGGCGAACGAACACCAGCTGAGCTCTGAACATATTATTGGTCCGTTAATTTTACCCTGATATAACAAATGTTAAGTCTGACTCACGTTATACAGCTCAGATTTTTATTGTGCCGTCCGCTGCCGGTGCTGGACCGAGATCGGCCATCATCGCGGTGGAGATCCTGGAAAGATAAACAGAAATCGGTCATCTACTGGCCGCAGTAGTGACCAGGCTGGAGAGAATCAATAATCAATAATACACTGAAAAAAAATGAAAGACACTTTATAGAAGTCTTAATAAAACGTTTGACTAAATGTCGACTGTCTGTATTTAATCTCCCTTTAGCGAATATGTTATTTTCTAAGCTGCTGGCATCACATCACTGATTAAATAAATCATTTTCTAAACGTTAGAGTATATTCACATTTCAGACGTGGTTCATCAGGTCCAGTCTCCTCCTGCTGGTTCCAACATCGGGTCCTCTCGTGGCGCCGGTGCATCAAAAGTCACTTCATCGGTCAATGCAATATTGTGTAAAACTACACAGGCTAAAATAAAGCCACACACCTGTTCGGAGCTAAACGGCAGCGTTTCCCCCCAGCTGGATCTGAGCGTCTAAAGCTGCTCCGCAGCAGCGTGTGCGTCTTTGCACGCTGTTAAAACAGCGCTCCTCTCCGTGGCAAGATAGACCAGCAGCCGTACTGAAAGCTGAAAAACCTTCATTAATCTCATGTTTCTTCAAATGTCTCCCCCTGCCATGCAAATGGAGGGCGCACGCTCTCATGACTGTATGGCCAAGAAGGCGGTCACAACACAGCGGAAGTGTTGGTTAAATAGATCCACCACATGTGAAACCCATTCAAGTCCATAACTGAAAGAGTCATGCTTAGAGTTTCAAATACATACGATTGATTGATCGATTGATTGATTGATTGATTGATTGATTGATTGATTGATTGATTGCATTTATTTATCCAGTCAAGTTTTCATTATTTATTATTTCATTCATTTTGGGAAAAATGATTCTAAAACAAGTTGATTGCTTGATTGGACAAGTGCATTTATATATCTATTTTCTTTACTTAATGCTAGTTTTTTTCATATTTGTTTTTTTTAAATGAGTAACAATTCCTCTGTTTTTTTTAATTGTATGAATCTACTTTTTCTTGTCCAGCTTCGTTTTTTTTACTTGAGAATATTGTTATTTATTTATTTTTTAATATTAAAGGTGCATTAAAGTGTTTTCATGTTTCATGCGAAACAACGGCCCCTGCAGGCCTTGGGCGTAACTGCAGCTCAGTGAAACACTCGTGCCTGTGGCTTGCGTCCATGTACGTGCACGGAAGAGGGGAACTCCTTCCTCGCTCTTTTAGCAGCGCTCGAGTAAGATTTTAAGTTTCTTTTACCTGGTGGGGTCTGTGCTGGAGTGGTGGCAGTGCTCGAAGCCGGTCTTTTCTTACTTTCTGGAAGATCCATCCTCAATAAGGAAATCAGGCCAACGGGAGCGCGCATTACGTCACATCATCTCAAATTCTCCCCAAAAAAATTCTGGTGCCGGACCGACACTGCGACTTTCAAGTGACAATTTAACGCTGTTAGGGCGATTTACAATGAATATGTCAGGGCACATTGTACACATCACTGAACATGTGTAACATATTTATGGTGGAAAATAAGTATTTTTAAAGTTGAAATGCACCTTTAATATTTTTTTTTAAACTAGTACATCTACACAATATTAATTTATTCAAGTTTAGGTGAATTTTTAGCACTTTTTTTTATTTTTCTTCTTTTTTTTCAACTTTCTAAAAAAAAATATGTATTTATTTATTTATTATTTTTTTTTTTTTTTATTCATTAGCTCCAGCAACAATTTGACCGGTGGCACCATTTTCCTTTCACATTATAAACATGTAGTCATGCTGATTTTTTTTTTTTTTTTTTTTTTAAACACATCGCTCTTCTGTCTGGAACGAGTGCCGCATGCTATAAACTCATCAAGCCACCAGCGCGCAGCCTTCACCTCAACACTCTGACGCCGGTTGCATTTCCCCCAATCCATTAAAGCTCTCTGCTCTCTTAACTGAGCGACGCGTCCGCACGGACACCGGCGGGTAAGTCAAGCATAAGGTGACCCAGCTGAGCAATAGGATGAAATTACTGCTCTTACAGAGCCCTTGGCCCCGTGCCTGGTCAAAACCATTGTCCCTGACATTGTGCGGGGTTGTGATGTGTGTCTATACGAGGGAGACGGAAACTCGCCTGCGCCGGGGAAGACTCACCTGCGTTGAATATCAAGTAAATGAATTATTTTTCAATGGAGGAGCGAAAAAAGGAGATGGCGAAATTAATCTGAGGAGCCAGCTGTCTTTGTGCTCGGTGCACTCCGCTGATGATGTATTCTCCTGTCGGCCAGCGGATGAGATGAGTAAGTGGAACCCTCATTCTTAATGTTGTCCACAACAACACAATTTGCAGCCGAGGCTCTTATTTGGGAGGGCAGGAGGTCGACCCACTCCACTCACTTCAGTTAACTACTCGCGAATTAAGTTGTGGCGCCGACAAAATCATTTTTATAACCTCCCTGCGGTTAAATAAAGGAGGATATTTGGACTTTCTCTGGTGGAATCACTTAAATGTCAATGCAATCCTTTTTTTTTTTTTTTTTTGCGTGGGTGGCGTGCATTCTGGATTCTTGTCCCAGTGAGAAGAAAAGTGCAAAACATGCAGCTGATTCGCAGCAACCAGCAAAGATTCAGGCACATCAGAAGCAACTCAGCTAATCGAGGCAGATTCCAGAAAGGCCACTCAGTGTTCAACAACAAATTTGCATCCTCATGCGAAGAGATGGGTGCATCCAGGTTGCTGGTAATCAACTAAGAATCCACCAGAAATGGAAAGATGTAAACACAGACATCGATCTTTCAGATCAAAGTCGTGGAGCAGCCGAGGAAATGCTGCTCGCTGTAATATTAACACACACAAGCACAGGCACAAACGACACACGCCTATTCAGTCGTTGATTTGCCAATATTGTGGCATGCATTTCTTGATATTGTCTAATTCATCATCAGATATCAGTTTTAGTTTTAGCTCTCGATTTAAACAGGGGTATGAAGTAGAATAGAGAGATACTTTATTAATCCCAAACTGGGGAATTCTGGCATTGCAGCAGTAGCGAGCAAACAAAAGTAAAAAATATATAATTTACGCATGCAGCCATTTGTAATTCTGCGCTATGAAGTTTTTATAATAGAAAAATTGGGAGCTACTGATTGAGACCATCATTTTTTAACATGCAGAATGTTTTTAACGAACACTGACTTTTGTCTGACAGTGAAAAAAAAAAAAAATCACATCAACACAAGAAGCGGAATTGAAAAAGAAACAAAAACAGCACTATAATAATTAAAAAAAAATATGATGACAATGACAATAATGCTTTGTTAATGTCAGACGATTTGTGCAACGTGAGCAGAGAAGAGAAAAGTGGCATCTTCATTCAAATCGTGGAGAATATTTAATGGCATGTGGATTATATTGTTATTTTCAGACAACAGATGGTTTGCCTTTTGGTTTTTTTTTCTCTCCAGCTGTCGACACAAAGTCTTCTCTCATTATCCTGAGCCGCAGTGAGAGAATAAGAGAGGCGAAAGCATCAACTTTGAGGAATTCTTTCGGGAGCGAAACAATCTTTGCGCAATTAAAATGAAATATTATGTATTTAGTCTGCTAAATTGTCCCCGTTTGTTTTGAGGCATGTGATCGATGGTGAAAATGGACAGTGTGGTGGAGGAAGGGTGGGGCTTCGGCAGAGAACAAAACTGAGTCACGGCGGGCGTCGCGTACAGTTTGAAGGACCCGGTGGTGTTTTGAAAATCGTAATTCTCTATCTGGTGACTTTGTGTTCAATTAACTTGAACATATAGGTTGGACCAGGCTGCGAGAGCGCTAATTTTTCTCGTACAATCCAATTATTGGGTTTTTACAGCAGTCTTTTTTAAATTCAATGTTCCACACTGTGTTTTCCTCTCTCTTTCTTTGTGTCTGAAATCTATTAGGAGCTACAGAAACGTCCCTCCGTCTGGTCTCCGGCACTTGGAGCTTGGCATATACGGAATTCCCTTCCCTACCTACATGTCATGGATTGTCGAGTTCACTGTGCACTGATCTCCTGGAGCGTCTCTGCTGAACCTTCAATACAAATCACCTCCACACAAATGAGAAGAAAAAAAAAAAAATCAGCCATAAATAAATATTTCAGTGTTTCAAATAACCTGCACAACTGCATCCGACATGTAGTGCATCGTCTGCATAAGTGGTGATACTGAGCTGCCTGTGTAGAGGACAGCTGCGTTTGTTTTCCATAAACATCTATTAAAAAAAAAACACGATCCCTCAACTTTTCATTCTGTGTGAATGAATTACAAATTTTTCAATTTTGCTCCTTCCAAACCTCCCAAATAGTACAATTATTCATGCAGATGTGTGCGTGTGTGTGTGTGTGTTTTATTTAACCGAAATGTACAAACAACCATTGAATGGATTGTCATGAAAATCGACGACGCCGTTCTTTTCCACTCTGCAGATGGCCCGGAGCAAAGATGAGGCTGGAAATAACAACTGCTCCCAGAGAGAGAGAGACACTTTACAAATGCAATTCTAATTCATTTCATGGGGACATTTAACTACTTGACAGAAGAAAAAAAATTTAAAAAAAAAATCCCACACACAGCTCAACTACAGCGATACCGTGTACTTTTAGCCACTTTTATTTACCCCCAGGATGCATTGGTTCGGCGGCGGTGAGATAAACGCATAAAAACAGTGATGACAGTTTTGTGCATTTGTGTGTGGGTGAAACACAGTGCATACCAAACAGGTTGTTTTTGAAGAACTGGGGGGACTCTCCGTCTCTCTCTCTCTCTCTCTCTCTCTGTCTTGTTGTTTTTTTTTTTTTTTTTTTTGCATTTTGCTTTTCTCATCCTGACTTTCTCTCACTCATTCACGTGACCAAACTCTTTAGTGGATGAATTCCTCTTTGATTCAATAACAAACTCCGTGCCCGCTTGTTTACTCCTGCAGGATTCATTCAGTCGGCGCAATTAACGCGTCTCGCTGGTGTTCTGCCGGAGGGCTGCCGGCGCCGCAGCGCTCGCGCACACGCCAGCCCCACGCAGCACAGGGCGCACGAAATGACGCTTGTTTGCCAGCGATGACCGGCGCCCGTCACGAGCGGGTGGGTTTTAATCTTGCGGCTCCACTTCCGCTCCAGCGGGTTCACTTCGACGGTAAATTAGTACAAGAGAGCGGGAGTCGTTCTCCATTGTACTCCCTGAAAAGTGATCATTTTTTATGCATCGCAAGTCCGAGCGCTTCAGACCTCAAATTGAGGGTAAAAGACAAGGGTGTGCTTTTTGCCCACCACTTAAACTGCCGCCCTGTTTTTGTATTCACTTTTATCTGTATCGCCACTTCTTTTTCCGGTGAATCATTCTGTAGCTCCAAGTGTGACATTTCAGCACATTCTGAAGCTTTCTTCGAGCCTGAGATCTTAATTTCGAGGTTCTTGCTCGTGCATTTCCTCACAAGCGGCAGCATTAGCTTGAGCATGAGCATCAGCTGAGTTTTGGTCACACGAGGCTGAAGCCGCTGCATCCCCTCGCAGTGCACGATCTGCCTTTTTAAATAGTTTCTCTCTGGTTTCAACATTCTGGCGTGAATTACATTAACAAATGGGGCCGAAAAGCCAAAAAAAAAAAAAAAAAAAAAAATCACCCGAGCGCAGCGTCAAATGGCAACCGATGCAGCCGACAGTCGACAAAGCCAGAAGGATGAGAGCTGCGCTGAAACATGGATTCCCAGCAAAGTCAAGGCTTTTCGTCTTTTTCGCATCCAAGCAGATTTACTGTGGCGTGCTTCAAAATGAGCAGACAGAGAGCATCCAGTGCTTGCATTCATCTGTTCGGTTATGGGGAAGTGGAGCTGATTCTTACAAACACATGCATTCACACCTAAGCCTGAAGGGAAATTAAAGCCACCAT
This sequence comes from Salarias fasciatus, assembly GCF_902148845.1. NCBI lineage: Eukaryota > Metazoa > Chordata > Actinopteri > Blenniiformes > Blenniidae > Salarias > Salarias fasciatus. The sequence continues at coordinate 11,156,701 of NW_021941230.1, forward strand.
TAGGAGCTGTTATGCTGCCCGAAAGGGGCAAATCTTTTATTATTTTGTCTCTGTAAATCGAGAAGAGTTCAGAAAAGCAGTTCGGTGACACCCGCATCATCGAGTCCTTATAAATGAACCAACCAATGCCAGTTCTCATCATGTGCGAATGTTGTTGTTCCGCTGGACAAAACCGACAAACAGTAAATAATCTATTCAAAGCATATTCTGTTATCCGGTTGGTTTTTCCAACAGATGGCTGCAACATTTCCTGGCTAACTGCCCTAAATACCTGAGAAGAAATTTCTTTTTTTTTTTTTTCCGTCCATGCAACAAATCAGTGTAAAAAAAGAATTAAAAAAAACAAGGTGTTTATCTGCATCTGTGTCCTGGACAAGGCTGTTTGTGATTTCCATAAACATATGTTTATTTATTCATATTTATCGGTATCACAGGGCAAATTTGTCACCTAAACGCGCTTGATTTCCAGCCAACTGCCCCTTTTTAAAAGGTCTGCGGCTCATTTGCATCGACCTGCATCCTGAGCGAGCGGCGCCCAGCGGGGCGTCGGCAGGAAGCGCCCGGCGAGCCAAAAGGAGGCAGTCATTTGAATGCCTGCATGAAATTAGTCAGGTGTCGGCGCTGCGCGGAGCATATCAATAGAAGCAAACCCCCCCCCTCCCTCCCCCCCACCTCCCCCCCTCTCCAGTAATGTGAAGGAAACAAATGCGTCTCGCTGAAGACTCATCATTCCACCCAGATGATGTTTGCTGAAAGCCTAATGACTGTGTCTGCCGGCGCATGCGCCTCCGTCGGCTTCAACCTGTCTAAATTTAGTTTGCCGCCTGCAAAACAAAAAAAAAAAAAAAAAAAGTGCTGCGCCGAACACAAACGACGGCTCTTTTCCAAATCCTCCGAGGCACATTTCGAGCTATTAGCCACGCTTCTTTTATTTTATTTTTTTTGTCTCCTCTTCCCTTTAAAACAACAATATTGCCTTTCTAATCAGGTGAACCCGTGAGTGTTTCATGTTCGCGCGTTAGTCTGTTTTTCCCCTCTCTCATGTTTGAAGTGGAAATCTCTCATCTTTGTGTAGAGTCACATGCTTTTTGCTCAGCGAATGTGGATTCATCCCTGCCGGTGACCTGCAATTATCGAGCCTTTGTCAGGTTTTCATAGGAAGCAGCACTTTGGTACCCGGCGAGGCCGCGACGCAGCGAGAGAGCAACAGTTATTCTGTCCCATCATTTATTTGTGTGTGTGTGTGTGTGTGTTTCAAGATGAGGGGATTTCCTCCTGCAAACCATTTTTTTAGATCCATACCGGTTTGATTTAAAACTCATATTTCATGATTCCAAACACCTTCCAGACTGTGCTACCACTTCATAAAAAAAAAACAAAAAAAAACACTGCAAAACAATCAATGGAACCACTTCCAGACACAGTCTTTGCTGAACTGGAAACTAATCACCAGTCATGTTTAAATTAGATCAAACATCTGTGTTCTGTCTGCATCGTCCCCCGCTCTGGTTTCATCAGCGAGGAGGGCAGACGGTGTCGTCTTTGTGGGCAAAATCAAGAAAAATAGATTTCTCATAAGACAGCGCGCGTTGGTGGGGAAAAAGGAGGCTCGCTGACAACAGCTGGCAGACGACAATGCATCTCCTGAAAGTCCTCATCTCAAGGCTGATGGATGATCGCTGGAGATGGAGGGGGTCCGCGCCGCAGCCGTTCTCCATTTCAGTCCCCGTCATTCCAAACTTTTTTTTTTTTTTTTCCTCCTCACACCTCCGTTGGTTGGTTTGCAGTTCATCTTTGATAGCCGTATTGGAAGCTGATGCTGGTATTATCGGAAACCCTGCCGAGCCTCCTAATTGGCGCCATTACAAGTTTGTCAGAGAAACTACTGCAACAATGGTAAATCCAAATGAATCAGTGACCAAAAAAAAAAAAAAAAAATGATAAATTCAATATTCACTCCCGTAAACTGTTCTAATACCGTCGAACGTGTTCGGCACCTCAGTGCATCAGTCTGTTTCCCTCATGTCATGCTTGAACGCAAACTAGCAGTGGAATACTCAGTTCAAGGGAAAAGTGAATTATTTTCAGGAAACGCATTAAATTTCGAGCCCTGAAGCTGATCGCAGCAATCGTAGAGTTATTGTGTTCAACAACAATGGGATTTCAACCTCGGTGGCTTTTTCGCGCATCGCATTGTGTCCTTTGTTGCATGTGGTGACGTCAAACACGCCGCACCACACATTAATGGACAGAGAACATATATATATATGTGCTCACAAAGAAATAGAAGTGGCAGCATTAGTGAATTCAAAGCAAGGTAGTTTTATTTGTACAGCGTATTTCAGCAATGACGCAAGTTTTAAATGCCAGTGATCAAGCTTCCTAAATGCAGCTTAAAAACATAAAGCCTGTGTGTGTTTGAGCCGTCCTCTTCTGATTTTCAACATGCTTTGCAGGTTGTATTTGGTTAATGGTGGTTTTAAAAAAAAAAAAAAAAAAAAAACAACGCCTCCTTTCTTCTCGGCGCGTGGAAACATGAGCGACGCTGGAGTAACTTGTAAGGCCCAGCACAGCAGGAAGTGAGAAACTAAGTGAAATTCTGCAGCGTGCGACTGGGGAAGGGCACAATGGGCAGGCCGGGCGAGACGGAGGGACCCCGAGGGGATCAATAATCACAGTGGACAGCGGCAGACTGTGCATTTGGCCCGCTCCTGTCAATTACTCTGGCTTGGCCGGTGGGCAGCAGCAGCAGCAGCAGCAGCAGCAGCAGCAGCAGTGAGGCAAGTTCTCCATATCTGCCTTCTCGCTCATTTTTTTTTTTTTTTCAACCAGCAACGACCTCGATCAGTAAATAAATGCCTCGTTGACCCGTCTGTGGAGCCGTCTTTCAAATATAAAGCCACTGCATCGCGCCATAGCGAGCCAGCTGCTAATGGTGGAGCATTAAAGCCTCATTGTGGCTAATGGAGAACTGCATTCAAGCTGCTTCTGAAGTCCCTGTCCTCTTTCCACAGTTTAATCCTTTAATGCAGCTTCTTTCTTTTCTTGTTTTTTTTTTATAAGGGTGGGGGCTCTTTTTAGATATCCGTCTGCACAGGCTGGTTAATTTATGGTCTGGACGTGTTTTTGATGCTCTGCTTGTACTGTGATGGACTTAAGTGGACATTTTTTTTTTCAGCTCTTGTGTCTTTTTCTCGCCTGCAAGCTGGATTGTCGCACTAAAGATGGATTTTTGTTGGCTTAAGCTGCTCTTTTGTCGCTGCTGGCCTTTTTTCTCTGATTCTGTTGCTGTCAGAGATTTTCTCCCTGTTAGAAATGTGTTTTTTTTTTTTTTTTTTTCCGCTCCCGTGGGAATAACGGCGTTCCCTGTGCTCTTCTGACCCGACTGCGTGAAGTGCTTTGAGATAAATCCTCTTTGAATGAGGCTGAGTTTGAAGAAATCTTGTTGATTGAGTTTACAGTGTTATAGTCAACACACAACTCAACTCAACTCACTGAAGAAGACAGAATCATTGTCGTGCTTATCAGACAATAAGCCAATCTCTTATACCGCAAATATGAAATAATGACAGAACAATTGTCGAAGCAAATTGTCTTAAAATAGAGATTCTGACATTTAATTTACAGCTCCATGTTGTGGATGATTTTTTTTTTTTTAATTAATTTCTCTTCTTTTTGCAGATAATGTGGCTGTTTGATTTTTTGTGAAGCAGGCTATACTTAAAGTGTAAAACTTTATTTATTTTTCCCATCTGTTTATTTTAAATATATGTATATATATGTATATATATATATATATATATATATATATATATATATATATATATATATATATACAGAACTGTATTCATGGAGCATGTCCCTGATGAAATTTCTGACATTATTTGTTGTTTTAAATGTCCAATTTCTTATTGCTATTTATTTATTTATTTATTTTTCATCTCATTTTTTTTAATTCAGACTTCCATTCATGAAGTATGCCACCTTTCATTTTTTTTTTTGTTTATGTCCAATTTCATGAGGCTCTTTAATTAATTATTAATGTATTTATTTGGAGTGTGGTTTGAAATAAGACACAACACACATTTGTTATTGTTGTTTGTTTTTTTTTACCTATGTTGTCTGAAAAGATCACGTGCTGATTGAAATATTTATTTAGATATTTATTTGGAGCCCTTTTTTTCCAAAACAGTTTCATCAAACTGGTCAGACCTGAATCCTGTCTCTCCTGAACAACAGCACCCCCACAGCATGATGCTGCCACCACCGTGTTTCACAGTGGGGCTGGTGTGTTGGGCAGTGACGTCTTTCTGACACACATTTTGCACCTTATCCAAAAACGTCAGTTTTGATCTGATCTGAGCAAACTGAACGCTTTTTTTTTTTCTTTTTCTGGATTTGTTTCAGTAATGGCATTCTTCTTACCGCTCTTCCAAAAACACTGAATGAAGACTGCAGGACTGATCGTCCCTCCTAAACTGTGGATCTTTGCGTTAAACTTCTCCACGCCTGTCTGGTTTGTTCCTCGGTCGTCATGACGCCTTTCTTCACAAATGTTTTCTAATGAACGTCTCAGGCCTTCACAGCTCTATTCATGGTGGACTCTGCTAATTAGGTGACCTCTGAAAGTATTTGGATGCACTGGATTTTATGTTAAGCTATTAGAGTGAAGGGGTATTGATACTTTTCCAAAGTCACTATAGCTTCAGAACCGATCTTGACCTCCTTGTGGACTTCGCTCTCTGGATCTCCACCTGCGGCCCTCGGAGTGTTTGTCCTCAGCTCGCCTGTAATTACCTCTCCTCTCTGATCCCTTAATACCTCCAAGCGAGCAAAGACACCTCCAGGGTGTCTGCGACTCTGTGTGTGTGTGTGTGTGTGTTTGTGCTCATGCACGTTGCAGCGTGTGCACGTGCCGGACTCCTCTGGGGCGTTTTGGATAAATAAGAGTGAATTCCAGATTGATTACCCAAGAGTGAATGCACTGGTGTTCAATTTAATTCAAAAAGCTGCAACCTGAGAGGACGCCCTCAGCTTCTGCTCATAATTAAAGGAAGTCATATTTAGCTTTAGCAGCGTGACTTTTTAAACCGTATTGATTGCAATATATGTGCCGGGGGCTTTACGGGGTGGGGGGGGGGGGGCTTCGATATTTCACCTGCGTGTTTCACGTGGACGGTCAAGCAGGAGCAGCTTTTTTTACGGCGGCGCGACCCGCGTCGACTCTCTCTCTCTGCAAAATGAGAAATGTGTCGCTTTTATGCTCATGGTGAATTGCGCAATCAAGCCCTCGGAGTCTGCTTAAAGCACAAAGTTGATACGTTTAAATAGAAGAGGCCGTTTATGAAAAATGCGCTTGTTAACTGTAAATGCTCCACGCTTATTGCTAGTTGCTATATGTGTTCTCCTGCTGCTGTAATGGTGCTTTTCACAGCACGTTCCCATCAGAGCAGTACTCGGAATAAACGATGGAACCTTTAGTGGAGTTAACTTTTAGTTATTAAGTTATTAAGTTGTAATTTTAGCGTGTAATTTTAGCGTGCCTTGCATTATGTCAGTTAGCCTTTCAACGTTTTCAAATTTTCCAAATAAAATTGTACTTTTTTAAAAGTACAATTTATTGGAAAATTTGAAAGCTGTCATTTTAGCGTTTCTTTTTTTTAATGCCACATAACTTCTTAGCATATCAACTATTGACGTGAGTTAGCTTCAGACTTTTGATGTTGCTTTGCATTTTGATGGGCACTGATGGAACTCTCACAGACTTTGCCCATTTAGCACTTACATTTTTTAAGTAGGAAGCCATTTCACCTCAACTAGTTCACATGTGCATTTGCATTTTGGTGTATCCAGGGTTTTGTGTGAGTAAATATTGTAGGTTTTGTTTTTTTTTTGGCTGGCAGTCTTTTCTTTAAGACAAGCTTCTCATTTGACAAGTGGATCAGTGTCATCTGATTTCACTGATTCAACGTGTGCAAAACAATGAAATTTAGTGTGTTTGCTGATTATCTTCCCGACAGGAAGCGTGTGTAATGTAAAAATTATAGGTACTGACTCAGAACCCTGCGGAACGCCATTTTTAACTTTAGTATAAGCTGCATACTCACCAGTTAACATAAATGAAGGGACTGAAACCAGTTTAGTGGTGCACCTGTAAACTTAATAATACCAGAATGCGGCACAATACTTGAAATGTTGGTGAGCATTTCAGCTCATACTGTAAGTTTGCATTTTATCACTTCAAAAAGCCAATATTTCACAACATAAGAATGTGATGAGGTTGTTTGAACGGATCAGGATGGATCCCAGCCACCTCAGGTCTGCAGATACCCTTTGAACTCCTGCAGACGAGAGGAACCAATCACAGCGCAGGGCAGGGATTACACGTCCTCGGAGGGCTGGGAAAAGCCTCGGGGTCCCTCACACGTGGCTGCAGGCGGACGACTTGACTTGGCCTTCGCCTGCTGCCACTGCTGATAAAGATGGATGAACGGATAGACGCTCACTACCTTTGAGCGTCTGAACTCGGTCCAGGAGCGGTTTTTAGATCTGATCTTGTTGGATTAAGCTTTACAACTTTTGACATTTTCAAGAAATCTGTTTAAATTGGTACTTCACATCAGGCTCGTCTAATTGTTCGGGTGTGATGCTGAGAATTTTTGCATTTTGCAGGAGAGAACATCAAGAAGAAAGAATTCTCTCCAGGTTACACAGGCCACTCAGCTTAAACAAAAACCGCGTTTGAACCTGAAGTTGAACCACGCTGAAGCCGAAAACCTGGAATATTTTAGCGCATTCAACCTTGCAGATTAGCATTTTAATATATTCCGTTGTCAAACAAGTTTGGTTCCAGTGGTTAACATTTTACCTCACCTTTGAAATCAATGTTCTCACCAGAAATCAGTGCGAATAAAACAAATATAGTCAGTAATTGAGCCAGAGCTTTACTTCTCTTGGGATTTTGTTGATGTTGAACTCTGATTTGGAGAAAACTAAACAATTCTGACAGAGTTTTTGTTATTTATCCTCACTTGTTTTCTTTTTTTTTTTTTCCAGTTCTGTAGTCAACATGTGGGGCGCAGCGTTCTCCACCACAGGGAGGAAACACTTTAAAAATTCCTCTTGGAGCAGAGACTGATCCCGCAGGGCAATCATCAGGCTGCTCACACATTGCAGATCTGACAGTGAGCGACTGTAATCCTTCAGTCTCTGGAATAAAAAGTGAAAATAAAAGCGAACGGTTGATTTGGTGCATGGATTGCCGAGTCTCTGTGTGCTCTTATCAAATCTTTTTTTTTTTTTTTTTTTGTTTTTCAGCTTGCAATTTGTTGAAAAATCAAAATACCTGCAATATGATAAAGAGCTAACACCCAGTTTTTGCCAGGAGGAGGTTAAAGGGGACGCCTTTTCCAGAATGGACATTTTTTTCCCCCCTCTAAAGTTTGAGAAGAAAACCCAGTGATCAATATATAAATTGAAACTGGAAGATTGTTGTGAGCTTGATTAAAATGGTAAAAATATGAAAGAAAACCTATTTAAAACAAGGAAAAAAAAGCAAAGATTTCGCTCAAATATATCAAATAGAGATATGAACGTGCCTTTTGTAACTTGATTTTTTTGACCCATTTCAGCATTTTTAACCTTCTTTCACTAATTCAGGTGTCCATGGAACAAAACAGTCAGCCAGGATTTTGCTTAAAGGGGCTCACATCGCCAAACAAATGTCAAATGGCTTTGCTCGCACACACACACACACACACACACACACACTTACGCTCACCTCCTGGAGACTGATGCAGTGGGTGATTGTGTGGGAAGTTCCTCTGTCATCGTTAGAGGCTCCTGTCGGTGAGGTTACATTAGCAGTTCCCGATAAGCCCCCGCCTCTGCCGCCACATGGGGGGGGGGGGGGGGGGGTCAGCAGCACGCTTGTCTTATCGAACCGGCGTGTCGATGGAGGTCAGAGACTGGGAATCACTTCAGCGGGGCCGTTTGATCTCCCCTGCACACTGTTTCAAATCATCAGAAGTGTACAAGCCAACCGGCTGGAGCCAACCTGACTCATTAGCCGCTGAGGCGGGCTAACGAGGCGAATCGGGCTGCTGCTGAGTCACAAAGGTTAAAGGTTAACAATTTGAAAACATGACGTTTCTTTACCAGATCTGGTTGGATGCGCAGCTCGATCATGCCTTTTTATATAAAAGAATACACTAATCCCAGCTATAGGAACTGACGGAAGCTAATCAAACAAAACTAAAATAACAAATTAAGACTACTAAATCAACTAAAAACAAGTAATGAGCCATCCTTGAGCAAGGCATGGAGTTAAAACAACAGTGAAAAACTGTCAACACACACTTTGATATTTACGATGATCCGGGAGCAGCTTTTGCAACGCTGGAGTAATGAGGCCCGTAATGCCGATGGCCTCATATCCCCCGCCTCGGAGACAAATCCCCCTCTACATGAGCCACGGGTGAGCGTGCACAGGCGAACACAAAGGGCGCCCGAAGATTCATCTTATTGAGCTCGCAGGGGAGTCATCCGCCACGGCGACGCGCTGAAGGTCAGGGAAGTGGCGCTCCGTGCGCTTCGCGTTGGATCGCTGCGCGCGCAACAGACCCGCCAAACACGAACGAAATAGAATAAACAGGAGCGCGAGAGCGGATGAAGCGCAGATTTATGTGAAACATAGAGCAATGAAGCCACTGTGGAGCGCCGGCGCAGCGCCGCCGGCTGGCGGCGAGTGTCGGTGTGGCGTCGGAAGAGGAGCCCCGTTCGCACGGCGACGTTTCAAGGGACAACGCTTCGCCGCGTTGCAGTTTCGGAAAGGTTTCGGGTTTACGCGGGTGCATTTTGAAAACGACGCCCGTTTCGACGGAAACAGCGCAACTCCGACCACCGTTACCGTGTGAAGCTCGTGTAAAAAAAAAAAAAAAAAATCATGTCTTTTTGTGCATGAATACTCTCAGCTAGCCGTGGGTGGAGGCGGGGGCCCCGATCGAGGGAGTGGGTGGTGATGGTGGTGGTGGTGGTGGGGGGGGGCGGAGGGGCAGCGAGTGTTTTAGAGCCCCGGCTCGGCACGTCAAGGAGATTAATGCACCGCTATTGTCTCCGGTTCTCATCAGAACACTTTTATCTGCAGAAAATGACAGAGCTTGCACTTTTCATTATGTACGTTAGCTCGCGAGCTCGGCAACCCCCCCCCCCCCCCACCACCTTCCACTCCACCTCACTTTCCCCTTTCAGAAAAAAAAAAAAAAAAAATGGCTTCTCGGGTGTGCATACAGATGGAGCATGGCTTGTTTGTGTTAGAAAATAAAATGTGGTTCCTGCGCTCTCTCATTTTGCATGCCCAGCTCGTCACTCTCCACGACTGAATCCTAAATTTGACACGGTAATTGCTGTTTTTTTTGTGTCTCGTGAGTGCGGACATGGAGAGGATGGATCGTTCCATTGATTGTTTGAGAGCGTGGCCGCATCGTGAGTGCGCGTGTCTTTGTTCTTGGCTCCTGCGTCCCTCGGGCCGAGCGGCTGAAAGTGTGCTTGGTGCAGGTGCGGATTGAACCGCTCGGCTGACCCGACTTAACCACGACGGCGCTGCCGGCCTTTCTTCTCGCAGCGTCCATTCGCGCCCATTTCAAGCGTGTTTGGACTTTATCCGTCTCTCCGAGCTGCGCTATCGCTGTTTTCGAGGGTTTTCAAAACCAGCTTTCATGTCAGTTTGACTGCAGAAGTTTTCACTTCATCAACAAAATTAATTCACCGGCGAAATCCTCATCTCTGAGCAAACCTGAGGCTTCTGGGTAACTTTGACTTTGTAGTCTTGCTGCACTTTTGGAATGCCAACTTTCCAGAGCATCCAAGTAATTTTTTTTTCTTTCTGAGGCAATAAAAGATTGTGTGTGTGTGTGTGTGTGTGTGTGTGTGTGTGTGTGTGTGTGTGTGTGTGTGTCACTGTTTGAGCAAAATGAGATCAAGAATCCACGGGAGGATGTGAACAAAGCAGCAGCCTTCAGTCTCCAAAAGCTTCTGATCAAAGGTTTTGAGATTTAATAGAGCGACATTTTGACCAAATAAAAGCAGCTGATCCATCTCTGTGAAAACGAGCACATCCTGACCGTGCTGCTCCACCCCGAAACACCCCGTTTCCATGGAGACCAATATTGAATCCTCTTGTAGCGGTACTCACAGTTTTAGCACTGTTTTGTGTCTTTCTCTGCCGGTTCCACAGTTTTTTTTGCTGGTTTTAAGGAATTGGGCCATTCTGGCAGTATTTAATCCTTTTTTTTGCTGTTCTGAATCATCCATCACCTCCAGCAGATGTCCTCCTGACGCTCTCCACCGTTCGGCATCCTTGTGTCTCTCTGACCTTTTTAAGTGCACCTCCAAACATTCACCGCCCGGCCACTCAGTGCCTTTCAGTCCCCGTACCGACGTGGTTAAAGTGAGTCTTTCTTCGCTTTTTGCACAGCTAATTCCAATTTACCCCAGCCTGTCACGGGTTATGTAATCATGAATCATCCGTGCCAATTAGCCCAAACAAACTGCTGAGTCCAGGCAATAAATAGACGCGTGCTATTGTTTCATGTTTGCCGACAAACACAAACAAAGTCTGGGAGTTTCACGCGTTGGGCGTAGCGCTGGGGTTGATCAGGCGTGTTTGCCCCCCACCAAAAACTCCAGCTTGATTGCGCAATAGCAGCGCGATTGGCAGCGCTGACTCACTGGATTTCTGGCGCCCGATTAGCGATTGCTGACTGGTTCAAACACAGATTTCTCACAGTTCCGCCGCACTTGGACGTGAAGGGGCTGACTCACTCCTCAACTCAACACCGACGTAGTGAAGCCAACGCTTCATCCCGAAGAGTGGTCAGGGTGACAGCAGCCTCCGTCATACCTGAATGATTAACTGTGGCTCTTATGGATTTGATCATTTTTGGCAGTTTCTCTTTCTTCTTTCTTCCAGAGAAATTAAAAAAAAAAAATAAAATAAATATAAAAACACCACAAGGTCAGAAGTGAGGAGAAAATGCCCGAAATCCCCCAAAGGCTTGTGTCTTTTTGAATTAAAATATGGCACACTCCAGCAACAGCCCTTGCTCTCACTGTAGATTAAAGCCACCAGAGTATCTGTATCTTCTCTCACAGCTATGGATGTAGCAACCTTTTTGGCTCAGTGAGAATCATCGGGGGGGGGAGGGGGGGGGGGGGGGGAGGTCCATGAGGCACAGGCTTTTCCTTTGATGGCATTTTTTTGATGCATAAATGCAGCGAAAGGGATAGAGAACCCAAGGAACGCAAGCTAAAGTCCAACATCTCAGCCTTGGGCCATGCTGGTTAGTTATTTAGTCAGTGTTCTTTGATCTGTTTCTGTCATTTAGCTGCTCTTTTGGTGGCGGGATGGATGCAAATCGGCAGAGAAGCACCAGGGAGAGTTTCTGCAATGTCACATCCTTTTTCAAGGCCCAGTAACTCTATATGAGTCAACTGAAGAGTAGTTTTTTTGCAACTAGCCTTACTTTGTCTCACTGGAAAAGCCTTGAAGACATCTCTATGACAGGGACGGAGAGATTCGATGCAGGAAATGCAGACATGATTTATTAAAAGACGACTGCAATTAAGAAACGAAGGTGGTGTAAACCCAGATGAGGCGCAAGACGACCGAAGACGACAAAGGCATGGAATGAATAGGGTTTCTCTGGGAAATTTTTGGAAATTATGATAAAAAAAAAAGTTCCAGGAGGTCAAAAATGAGTTTAAATACATACAGCTGAATTCATGACAAGTAAAATGTAGTCAAATTGTAGAAACACGAGCCATATAGACAGAGAAGTAAACCTGCACAGAAAGAACATGCCACAACCAAGTAGATGTGAATATGACGGTAAGAAATTTTTATTTCTTTAGTTTTTTACGACTTTTGATGTTTTGAGGCTGGATTCGGCTGGTGCAGCACAAATCAAGGTCAAAGACTCATGGGGTTCGAATTTCCTCCCGTGCTTTTAACAAACCAGCGATCCTGCGGTCTGAGGAAGATGAACATTTTCACTTTAGATTCTTTTTTTTTTTCTCTCTTCTCTTTGTGTCTCGGAGTCAGAAACCTTTTGTGTGTTTGTTTCATGGCTGCATTTCGGTTTTCATTGAATCTGACATTTGCTGACCTTCTTGGAGCGTCATCAAGGTGAGACTATTCTTCGATGAGTTTAACTCTGCTGTTGTCTTTTGTCGGAGCTGAAATACAGATTCTTTGAGCAGGGTTTTGTGTTGCATTTTTCAAACACACAAGGTTGTCGTTTCGAGTGAAAAGAGTCCAAACAAAGAAGAAAACTGCGTAAATCACTTCAGCGTGCATGAAGTCGCACTAATTGTCCTCGGCTTCGATCGGCCCAAAACTTGTTTCATACATCTTGTCGTGGGAGGAAGGCAAAAAAAAAAAACTAAACAGCAACGTGCCGAGCGCTAATGTCAGTAATTGAAAATAGGGGGGGGGGGGAATTGATTGAATAGACAAGCTTTACACCAGCACGTATATTTCACGGCTTCCCGGATGAGCGGCCGCAGAAGAGCTAGCGAACCCTGAAATGGGATTTCTCTCCACACAACATTTCAGACGCTCGTTCAACAGCGCTCGCGTGCCGGAGTTACATCCGCCGCTGAGCGCAGAGGCACGTTCGGATAAAATGCAAATCACACTGGGAGGGAAACACCCTCAGACAAGTGCGGGGTGGGGCGGTGGATGTCTTGGCCCTTCTGGACAGAACATCCGCTTTGCGATGCTCGCCTGGCGCTCGACACTCGTATCAATCGGCCAAATCGAAGACGGCTTCGCGTGGTACAAGTGTGTCTCATCCCCCAAAGCGAATTGGACCCACTTGACGATATAAGACGGTTAATTGTCCTCCCAAAGAAAGACGCTTTGCAGAGGAGGGAGAGCAGTCGGGGGAGGGGAACGGGATGGGATTTTATTTCTGAGGTGTCGTTGGGTCTCGCGCAACCGTTGGGACCTCCGATTAAGGAAAAACATCCAGGGCAAGACGAATGGGATTCGAAGAGAGAACGCCGAGGGAGAAGATGAGAATGTGAAATTAGGGAGGGTCTGCAACCTTTAGTGCTGAAGGAGACTTTTTGCAACTTTACACAGAATACAATAGTTATCCTTTAAAATGAAAAGTTGTGTGTGTATAGTATTGTTTCATAAACAGAGCTGCACAGTACAAAATTTTAGTCACCCTTTAGAACCATTTTTCAATATACTCCACATCTTTTAACTATGTATAATTATAATTTTTTTTTTCACTATGTCATGGACTCGAGCTTTTAGTAGCCAATTTAGATTTTTTTTGCAGTTTCTTTTCTTCAAAATTTTAATATCTATTTATTTTCTTGCAATTTTAATCATTTTTGTTGCTGCTTCAACTCTTCAGTGATTTTTCCGTTCTTATTTTTCTTCTTTTTATCTTTTTAAACAGGTTTAAATATTGTTGGCTGCTGAAGTTATTTCATTCATTTTGTACTCCCAGCTCGACGTTTTTCTGAAAACTCATTTGAGCTGCTTCAGATGGGGGTTAGAGTGACAAGGAGAAGTTGTGGATCGCTACTTTTCATTGTGGCGTGTTCCTTTTTTCACGTTTGCTGGCTAACATCTTCTCTTTCCTCCTGAAGTGCTGTGAAAAGCTCCAATTTCCAGTTTTTTTTTTTTCTTTTTGTGTGATGGAAAAAAGGGTTCAAAATATGTTTCTCTGTGTTGCAAAGCATCCTTGTTAAGCCCCATCTTTGTTTTCCACTTGTTCGTCAAAGGGAATCTTAAAGGCTTCCGGTGTGTGTGCGCGTTGGAGATAAATGGCTGCTATAGGTCTTCCTCCAGCATCTATAGAGGAGGTATTCCTTCCAGTTTGGGGATATAAGACGCAAAGAAGGTAAAGGGTGCATCGTGGCTCTTTTGTAATGCATAATACAGTGCGGAATCCGATCTGTCGCCTTTATCTCAATTCTATTTTTATCACCTTTTGATCAGAGCGGCTGGGTTTTTAAAGATGAGCGTGCTCAGAGGAGTTTTTGGCAAAGAATGACGAGCCTGTGCGGAAGGTTCCGGATGAAAGGGGTTTTTGAATATTCAAGCAAACACCGGAATGAAAGAATGCATGTTCAAGATAGTTCGTTAATGATGGATTTTTTTTTTTCTTTATTTTGATGTTTTCTGCCACAGGAAGCATGGCGGCCCTGCCCTGGGATTTCCCCCCCCGTAAAGCGGGGCTAACTTGGGGTCCCGGTGCTCGGATGTGGTGCGAAGTGACATTTCTAAGTGGAGCAGTTTGGAAATATTCACACACTTGATGTGAGCTGACTGCAGACTTGACTTTGGATCTGCAAGGATGAGGTTGAATATGAGGCGAGCATCAGTTTCCAAACCGCTGAGCTTTATCTCATGAGTAGTTTTGGCTGACAGATGATGGATTTGAATTTTCTTGTTCTTGTTGGAAGCTTGAAATCTTCATACGTCTAAATGTTGAGTGAATATATGCGGCCATTGTGTTTTAATTAATTCATTTACAGTTTACCCTTCAGTTATTGAAAATTGAAGGCTGACGAAAGTCCTGTTAGGACAAGGCGTCCCCCTGACCCCGCAGGCTCAGCGTTGGCTTGTCATCGCCTAACTCCTGTAATGCAAACAAATCACATGTGTCTGTTTCTTTGTGCGGCTGCCCTACATGCACCTGTGGCTTATTTGTGTCTGGGACTCGGCTCAAAATCTCCAGTTAATCAGACTGAAGTAATTAGGAATTGTTTGCACAGGCAGAGAGCAATTGCTTGCCCAGATGGAGAGCTCGTACCCCCCAAAGTGCTACCTGCTCCGCGTGTTTAGGAAATTCCATCGCAAATTAAATCTGGGTTTAGTCTGTGATATCTCATTCCTGCGACTCATCTTATCTCCAGTTCCCACTTAAGAAGTTGCCTCAGAGCGGCGATAAGAGGCGGAGGGAGAGGAACGCCGCGATCCCGCTCCTG
Source organism: Salarias fasciatus (assembly GCF_902148845.1). Taxonomy (NCBI): domain Eukaryota; kingdom Metazoa; phylum Chordata; class Actinopteri; order Blenniiformes; family Blenniidae; genus Salarias; species Salarias fasciatus. The sequence continues at coordinate 11,171,710 of NW_021941230.1, forward strand.
ACAGATTAATTCATATAGGATGGGGGGGGGGGGAGGAAATAAAAGGTCTGCGTGCGAACGCAGCGTCTCAGGCATTCCATAATGTCCGCGATTGGAGTGGGGAGAGAGACGGAAACACGCCACAGAAAAGTCAATTGTTCGTTCTCTCACTGAATGGAACAAAAGCCAAGGACATGTGATGAATGAGTAGGAGAAGAAGTGCTGGAGAAGAAGTGATTATCAGGAAGTTATGTCATGAAAATCTGGATGAGGTGTATGATGGTAGCTCAGCAAAATCTTTATCGTTTCAAACTCCTCGGCCCGGTGTTACGACGTCAGACTGACAGATAATAAGAGGTTACAGGTTCTGTCATCTCATAAAACCGAATAAATCAGGTGTTCATTAAATATGCAGGAAATTGATACTTAAATGTCTGCTTCTGAGTTCCGATTTGCCTCAGTTGTGGATGACAAAGCATGATTTCACTGGAGTCAAACTCCATTAAAATTAGCAATAAATCCAAACACTTTGGTCTGTAACGAAAACATTGTTGTGTTTGTTCGTTTCTTACCCCCAATTGACAAAGACTCATTTGTTAAATGTAAAACTGCAATTGTATATTATAAGACTTTTCTTTCTGATTGAATATTCTGTCATTTTGAATTTGCAATGCATGGAAATGTAATTAGTGATGTATTGTGCAGCCGAAAACTATAATCGCACTACAATTTGGACACTAATAAGATTAATCTATTTGAGGAAAACAAAAAAATAGGAGAGAAGTTAGAAGACGCTTTTTCGTTGCAGTAATCAATTATTTTCTGCAAGTGGAAATCATGATTTTAATATTGCCAATGTGTCTACAAACGCATGTGCGTGTTAGAACCATGTTTTCCCGTGTTGAAAACGAAAAAAGCGTATTTTTTTTGTGTATCAGAATCAGTTTTACTCCCAACAGAGACAAGTTAACTATCCTTTTTGGCAGAATGGCTTTAATCTGACTCATCATTTTTGAGGTTTTATTTCAGATTTTTTTTTGTCCATTTCGGGCCGTCGGCTTTGAAGAGTGTTCCCCAAATCAGAAGAGCGTCAGCTCTCCTAACTCCCTGCCTCTGTGCTGAAGTAACATCTCTGTATTTCTCCCTTCTCTCTGCCCTCCATCCAGATATTATTGAGCTTTTGGTAATTCCTGTTTCCATGGCAACGTGAGTCAAGTCATCCTGTGGACGGTGGGGGGAGACGGAGGGAGGGAGCCAGTGGAAAAGTGTCTGAATGTGCCGGCTTCTTCCAAGAGTGGGCCGTTGCTCTGCTCTGCTTCTGGGAGTTCGGCTTGAATTCTGGTTGTCTCGCTCTGATTACGCACAACGTGGCGTCCAACACACTCCAGAGTCCAAGGTGTTCAGAAAAACACAATATAAAACCAATGCATTATTATTATTATTATTATTATTATTATTATTATTATTAAAAGGTCACAGCAATTTTTCCCCGAGATCCAACTAGATAAATACACATTTACGTCCTTTACGTCTTCATCGGCCTCCATCATTTCCATCCATCAGAGCTATTATGTGGCTTTTCTCCAGCGGATGTCCGCACACTACTGCACATCAGGTGGCAAAAGTTTTCTGATGTATGCTTCCTGTCGTGAAGTATTGTGACTTAACACGTGCCCCCACTGACTCGCCGATGGTGTGGCGCATAACGAGAAGGGTGTCGTATTGATTGAGTCTCCTCGCCGTCGCGTCCGCCTCATGCAGTATGCAGACAATTTAGACCAGCAAGCGTCGTGGCATCCGTGCACAGTGTGTTCCCGATGCGTCTGGGATCTTTAAAAAAAAAATAAAAGCGAGATCGCGAGGAGATGCTGGGTGATTGTTCAAAGGAGCCATAACCTTTCCATTGTAACTGAACATTAGATGATATATTCCATCTCATTTAGAGACAAACGGTGCAAGCATAAGGTAAAAAGGTAAAGAAAAACGTTGACATTGAGCTGTTAAGAAGGTCTTGGTACGACAATGCCGAGCAGGTGCGAAAAAGGCAACTGGATCTGAAGACTGGCAGCTGAACAAGGCAGTTTTTCTTCCACAAACTTGTTTCGTATAACAAATAAACTGTTGTACGACAAATAAAAGATTTTAAAGGAAGCACAGCTACTCTCGTGTAACAATTTCTGTGTCACAATCTCTTCATTTTCATCAAATTTATTCATTCTCCTTTGTTGCTGTGGAAAAATTGAAATTGTACAGACTTTTCAGTCGTACGGGTCCGTAGACTCATGCTTGCCTGAGTTCAGCTGTCTTGCTGATGCTGCCAGTGGAGTAAATCCACTGATATGAAAGCAAGAAATTAATAAAGATGAATCAAGCAATGACTGGTTTGCAGTAAAAATCTCAACAGGGGGCGAGTTGTGGGATTGTCGAAATCTCTTTACGATATTCTTTGTTATGAAATGAGAACTTCTGTTAGGCTATATTTTCACCATAATTAATAACATGCCGTCTTTGTCCAGCTACGTTATTGAGATAATGACATCAAGCCCATTTTTTTCTGTTTGCAAATGCAAATTAGCAAGGTGATTAGCGGCTGCATTTTCCCCATATTTGTTGATGAATGAAAAAGCGTAATTTATTCTTAATCACTTATTTATTTATTTATTTATTTTTGCATGGAAGGAAATTAAGCGACCTCGCAGCACCTTCAGCAAACAAGCTCATTAGCACATGTTTTCCAAACTTAGATCAGACCGCGTGCGAGTGAATACGAGGTGTGGGAAGCCAGCAGCTAACACCTGGTGTGGCGTTCGCGGCGAATCAAACAGGTCCGTGCGACGCCTAAATTCATGGATCAGTGTTACGCAGACGAATCAGAGAAATCAGCTGTGTAGAGGCGTACCAGACGGGAGCAATTGGCGAGCCATTTTTTTCATGGCAAGCAGGAGTTAAAGTTTCATAGATTTCCACATTATCCTCATTATTCATTCATCTATTGTCTTGAAACATTGTTGTCATGGAAACGGACCTCCGCCTGAGAAATGCCGTCATTCAGTACTCTTGTAGTTTTCTTATTGATTAAAGTTTCTGCCAATGAATGTAATTGGGATCAGTTAATGCTGCCATATAGGAAATTAGACGTTGCAGGTCTCCTGCATCCCGCCGCCGTTCCGTCTGCTCTAATGTAGAACAAGTGGTCATTGGGGATTAGCGAGCGCACGTATCCGTGGCACTTTAGCGCTCCCCGCGACGCCATCCTGGAGGTCACACGACGCTGAAGGCAGATCCTCAGATATCGCCCAAATTGGAAGCGTTTGCGGCCCGGCGGGGCCGGCCTCCGGGAGGACGACGCGTGCGTTAATGGCGGCGCTAATGAACATCGATGATGCGTACGATAAAGTCCTTGTCTCTGTGTTTCCTCGGCGCACGCGGCGCGGACACCAAAGGACAAACCTGATCGAGGATAAGAAAGCAGATTAAAATATATAGAGCCGCTCCTCGTTTGTTATAATATTAGCTCTGGCCTTCAAATCACCTCTTACCCACAGTGCATCATTACTGCCATTTCATTTTCTTTATTCTTTGCTGTGTGTGTGTGTGTGTGTGTGTGTGTGTGTGTGTGTGTCTGTGTGTGTGATAAAAACCCAGCAGGAGGAAGCGCGTCAAGCTTAAAATCTTAAAGTTAATCCAGTTTCTTGCCAATTGTTGCCGCTGCTAATTCCCTAAGTAGTTTAAAATCTACCAGCTGGCCGTGACCAATGCTTCACACCCTAAAAATTGCTGAGTCACCATTTAAAGAAGAGCCACTTTATGATTTAACCATTGAGATTAATCACTTTGTTTCGTAATAGGCGTGACTTACGCACAACTCCACACGCTCGATGGCGCGTTTTAGCTGAAACCGCGATGTGTTGATCCTCCTCATCCTCTTTATTTCCAGCTCCTTGCTCATTTCCCATCTCCAACACCAACCATGTTTCCTTCTTGTCGTCTGTCGTCTCTTTTTTCTGCATCATCTGCGTTTCCTCCTCGCGCCTCTGGAACCGGTTTGGGTTGAGTTTCACACTCGCAGAGACGTGTGTGTGACTGAATTCGTGGGTGAACAAGGATTACCGGAGTGGATCGACGCCGCCGACGCATCAGAACTGCTCAAGAGAGTAGAGCATGCAAGATGGTTGGATTTATTTCACGCAGCACAATGTCACACAGGCATATCCTATAATATACGACAAGTCTGTGAGGTTTTAAATCCATCCAAACGTTTGAATTTTCAATGAGCTCAAAGTTTCCTCAAAGATGACTGGTAATTGTAAAAACTTAAAAAATATATATATATTCAGACATAACTCACTAAAAAACTCACTTTTTTCCAACAAATTTCATACAAAGATGCTTGTTGAGCAAAGTGAACGTGTCCTGACTTCAGTTGTAAGATGAGTTGATTTCTCATGTTTGTCAGATTAAAGGTGCTGTAGGCAGGATTTTGCTAGTCAATGCTAATTTTTCTGTGTTTTCTTTGGATTAAATGTGAGAGTATCCATTGATAGTCCTTTAGGAGTGTAGCATAATTGCAGTACCGCGAGGGCGCAGCGTTTCCATCTGTCTCTGTTCTGAGCTGAAAAGGAATCTCGACAGCTCCAGGTATCTTTGACCAATCAGAAGAGCCCCTGAGGCTCTAACCGTGATTGGTCGAGGGGCGTTCGTCGCACGTTCTTGTGGGAGGGGCTTAACTTGTGTAAGGGCGTGATGTCAGAGAAAACAGGACAGGATTGTCTGTGCTGGGTTTCAAATCACCATCTTGCAGAGATACCAAATCCTGCCTACAGCACCTTTAACTCTGACTATTCGTAAACAAGATGTTTTAATAAAGTTATTTTAGACGAAAGTGAAAATTTACATATTCCAAGAAAGCTGAATTGGATTGAGTGTTTTCACACTTTTTTTAGGTAATATTACCAAAATGAATCACTTTATGTAGACGCTGATAAATCTCATGAATGCTGTGTTATAATTTTAAGCTTAACGCCCAATTTCCAGATCTTTCTCATGTAACGAGAAATAATCAACAGCAGAGATTTGAGAAGCGAGCGCGTACACACTTTATTTAACTAATACAAAAATCATCTTCAGATAAATCCTCACTGTGCTCCTCCACATTACTGTCAGTGTCGCCGCTGCGAGGCACGAATCCGCCGTGCACCCGTAGACAGTCGGCGACCTTTTTCCAACACTTCATCCTCTGATAGTAACCGCATCACTTCCTGTGAGTCACAAGCTGTTAATCTCCCAGAAAAGTGTTGAAACAGTTTATAGCTAAATAGTCACGACTCAGAGGAGGGAAGTACTTAAAGTTGGCCCGAGGCTGAGTTCCAATATTGATTGAAGATGCTGGAAAAAGTAGTTTGACACACACACACATATGCAAGTAGGAAATTACACAAAGGCTCCACTTTTTGGCTTCCTGTGAGCCTTTCAGCCACTTCTCGTGACCTTTTCGCAATATTTCTGCATGGTTTGGAGTTTAAATGCAGTTTTCAGAGAGTAACTACCCCGAACTCTTAAATCCACCCTCAGAAAAATCGATTGTGGGACGTTAGAAGACAGAAAGTAGCACATTATGTCAGTTCTGATTCTTTTAAGGGTGAAGTCACCAAACGTTTATCATAAATCATTAATACATGTTTTACCTCGAAACAGTGTTGATGTTGTGATCAAAGGTTCCTGCAAGGTTTGCGTGTTTATTACTTTGTGTTTATTTATTTATTTATTTACTTACTTATTTATTTACTTATTTATTGATGTAGGTGAAATTGCAGTCAGGGTTTAAAGGCTGAATTGAATGTTTTTTGTTTTTTTTTAACTTTCTTTTTTTGTCACTTTTTTGAAGAATCCCTAATCTTGTGTTCCTTGAATAAGAAGCATTTGTCTCTTCACCTGCGGTGCTCAGGGTTTTCATGAGAGACACAGAGACACATTACAAATATACTTATTTCAAAGAAAAACAATCAACCATAAACATCTCTCCTGTGAGGCCCCTGAGGGCGGAGTTGCAACGGTCACAATAGTTTCCATCTTTACTTTTAATGCTCTAAAAAAAAAGAGTATTTTTTTTCTGTGATAAACGCACCATGTACGCAAGTGAGAAACGCAAAGCAGCGCTGCACATTTCATGAAGTATTCCATGACAAGCAGGTAAGAAATGTAACTGAATGTTGTACAAACAGCACAAAATACCAAGAAATGAACAATAAAGTTGAGAAGGAGAAGAACAGCAGACTGTGAGCGAGGACATCGTGCGCGACAGTTCCGCGTTCACATCATGACTTGTTTTTGTCGGTCGTTGACAAGGACGCCTCGGTTTACTTTCTTTTATTTTACTGTAATGAAAAGATGTTTGGAAGATAGATCATTGTTCACATCTGCTATAAGCAGACAAGACACTGTTTTAAAGTCAACCTCTTTTCTTTTTTTTTTTTTTTTTTTACGATGCTCTTCTAACTGGACTTTTATTTTTGTTTTATTTCATGAGGCAAATACTTGAATGTGTATTCTAATCAGGGCGTGGCTCCAAAATGTGTTGGATTCTGTGCAAATGAATAATATGAACAACATAAACTGTAACAACATGTTGACAATTGAATGTTATGTGAAGAAAGAGTTTCTAAATAAATATACACTAACAAATGTTGATCTTTTTTATTATAATCTATTAAATCTTTAGTTCATGTCCGCATTAAAGGTTCTGAATTTGGTAAGCATAATTTCAATGACTGCCATAAAATTATCGAATGATTTCACCCAAAAGAAATTTTAGATTTACATATTATCTGCTTCTACTGTTCAAATTTTGTTTAAAAACAACTATTATTGATTTTGATTACCAAAACCACAATATTTGGGTATTTCCATTACTGGGAAAAATTTGAGCTTAAATAGGTTACGATGGATCATTGAAATCCAGTTTGATCCTATCAAGACTCCTATAAGTTATGTATCAGTAAATTAATGTGCATATTTTAATTTAGACATGTCTTTTTTTTTTCTGTTTTGGCATTACATCAAGACTACAGTGTTGTCAGCATATGGATGCATTTCTTGATTTGGTTTTATGTAAAATCCGTACAATTCATGGTTCTCTCTCCGCTCTTCCTCCTGAGTGTGCAATGAGCCTGGCTCTGGAGCGTCCTGATGTCTGGAGTCGCCCCTGCGTCTGGTGGGCTGCCGTCATCCCCCAAAAATAGTTGTTGTTCTTCTTCCTCGGCATCCGATTGTCAAAGCTTTGAATCATGTCTCAGCCCATCCGAAAACAGAAGCCGCAGCGGCATCTTAAAGCACCACCCAGCAACCCCCCCCACCTTCTCCACCCTCCACCACCGGCTCCAACATCAAGCAGGCAGCAGTGTCCTACATAAAAAAAGACAGAGGGGGGGATGAAGGCGACATGAAAACCAAAACGGCCTCCCAGGGGAAAGAACAGGGATGAGAAGAGTGAAGAAGAAGCAGCGGACACACACACACACACACACACACACACACACACACACACACACACACACACACACGACAATCACCCTACAGGAGAGTTTCTACTTCTTACTCTATTTATCATTGTTAAACCCTTCGGTCCACATGACTCATGGCACGTGAGAGCAAGTGGCTGTCGTTTGTGTGACACACTCACACACTCACACACACACACACACACACAGAAACATACAAAAACTCCGAGTAACTCATTAACATAAAATAAATTATATCTGTGTGAAATATATGTTAATGATATTCATTTTATACTCTATTGTGCAAAAAACATCATAGATCATAAATTATAGATGTAAGTTAAATTAATTTAAAAAGTAACTTTGTTGTATATGCATGGAAATAACAATGTCCTAATTAATTTAATAAATTATTGAACAGTAAAATAAACATGTGTAAAGTGTTTAAATAAATAAGGGAGCATTTGAATTGAAGTTCCCATTGAAATTCACTTTTTACAAGTTATTTGTTTTGCTTCCTTGAATGCATATACTATAGATATCCAACTGAATTATGTTCCGGGTCTGTGATGAAGATCAAATGCAGTATCATTTACCTTGATGGTAAATTAAAGCAATGATCAGAACTCACATCAGTTACTGTGCAAAACTACTGAAAAAATGCAAAAAATGAAAAAAAACACAGTAAAGATTTCCAGGCTACAGAAAAAAAAAAAAAACAAAAAAAAAAACACTGAAATATAATTTGTTCTCAAAAGTGAGAATCAGTCACTGATTTTATCCCTCTCAAAAAAAAAATTATGTAGTTGAAGATTTGTTGATCCTGAAAACAACAGAAATAAATGTGATTATTACAATTATTATAAAATCTATTAACTGAATAGTCAAATTGTAAAAAAAAAAAAAAAAGGTAAGATTAAAAAATATTCTGCAAAAGACTTAAAAAATAAAAAAGGCCAACAATTCAAACAGCATTAAACTTTTTTGAAACTGCTGTCTTCATTGAAAATCCTCGATATGTTAAATAGTGAGTATTTATAGGCATTTTTATCGGGATGCAGCTCCTATTTAAAACTCTCTGAGTCACACTCGGGTCTGTGAGTCTGGAACATCCAAACATGACTTATTTCTGTGAAATCTGCAGCTACAAATCTCCATATCTACACTCACGCTCAATTTTCTTTGTATTACTGATGTTGTGCATCCCGTGAGAAGCAGGTTACCAGGAGATAGAAGAAATAAATACGACCTATGTGAGGACTGTGGAATAAAATTCTTCACATACTCATGTATTCCGATCCTGTCAATGTGATATGAGGAGTTTAAAATCAAATAAATTGCATTTTAGCAAATGTTCATTTAAAAAAAAAAAAAACCCATGAAAGACACATCAAACACGTTGATCAGATGAATCAATGCAGCTCCGTCCTTTGGCCACATGTCAGCATTGTTTTCATTCATGCTCAACTATTTCCTTCAGGGAAGTAGACGAGCAGCTGCGTTGCTATGGCAACTTCTCCATTGACATATCAGATTGTCTCATGTCATGCCTTACTAATAAAATCATAGAATCATCCACCAGTCCCACAATGCTTTGCAGACATGCAGACATGATCGCATCCCATAGATGGAGATTCGCACACAGCTCTGGGAAGTAAGAGATTCTGTTTCCATGGACTCTAATGGCATAACTGTGAATCGGACTGGGCAATCTAATCGGATAGAAGCGTTTACATGATTGAATCCGTTTATCTATGATCCATAACGCCACAGCTCATGAGAGAGCGGCCATTTAATACACCTCTCTCCAGTGCAATAACACTCGTTATGATGCTGGGATTAACACACTAAGTAGCAACTATTTATGCTCGGTAGCCGTCAGTTGCAAGCTATCAGTTCAATCCAGTAACCGAATTGTTACTTCTAATCTTGTAATTCTTGGACTTGGGGATTTTTTTTTTCAAATTAAAGTACCTGAAACAGATTCACAGTCTGATGATAGAACGCGTTGTTACGGCCGTCGCCACACTGTCTTGCATTCTTCCTCCCTAAAGCGTGCGAGTGTGTTGATTTGTGGGTCTGTGTGAACGCGGTTCCCAGGTTGCACCTGGGGAGCCTGACTCGAGGGCAGCTCGTCAGCCAATCCTGCGAAGCCACCCGGCAGCTCGCTGCAACCAGCAGCGCTCACACGCCTCCTGCGTTCACAGATACTATGTTAGCTAGTGAGACGCTCGCTTCTGTGTTTCTGGTTTCAGGAACCTTTGTTGTATTCCCGTTAGTTTTAGTTCCCTTTTGGGCGTGGGGTTTTGTGTATTGATAACTCTGTTGTAGAGTCCACTTCTGTTCCTGTTGCGTCTTACTTGAGTTAATAAATAACTTTTTTTGCTATTTAACATCATTGGCTTTTATGTTACTTCTTTGTTTCTTTCTCCCGACGAGCTGGTCACAACACGCATCCTGATAAGAAACACAAACAAGGAAATTCACGTCATTTCATGTTCAGCTCATTCTTACAAGCGTAAATGTACTTTACAGGCTGTGTCAGGGTCAACCTGAGGCTTCACAGTCAATAAATACCTCACCAGTCCCTGTTTTTTTTTTTTTTCTTTTTCTTTTTGTCCCACACGCTTTTCTATTGTTGTTTTTCCTTGTTCCAACATGTCATCATTCAAATTCCAAAGCCGGTCTCAGTGGAGAGAGAAAGTCAAAAACAACTGGGTTCCCCGCTGAGCGCTGATCCTGCCGGCGTCTCCAACTGTTCACCAGCGTCTAATAAATTCACCTGCGCCGAGGCTGCTTGCACCGAGAGTTTTGATCACATCTGATTCGCGTGAATAGAGAATTCAACCTTGTGGGGAATGAAAGTGACACATAGATGTGCAGATAATGATGATGTGGGCAGGGAAGACACAGAGAAGTTGCAGGATGATCATTTCTGACAGTTTAAAAAAAAAAAAACCATCACATTCGAAGTCGTTACACCAATTAGCAGCCTCCAGTCCAGAATCCAGCGGGCAGAGAGGGGGGGGGGGTTAATGGCCGCCGCCGTTCAAACAGTCCACGCCTTCTGGTGTCAGTGCAGGCTCCGAACACAGAAAGTAAAACAGCAATTATCTGTTTCCAAGGACAAACAGCGCAGGAATCAATGAGGGGGGCTTTTTTTCTCTCAAAGTGAGCGTGTTGGCGTTGGCTGGGGGAAAATTGTGATTGGTTTCGAACTCAGGTGATTGATGGCGAAGGATGGAAAGCTGCAGAACCTACTTTTGTGCACAAAAAGGTGCACGGTAACACGACTTTTTCCATGGACGCGAATCGAAGCGCCCGAAGACTGAGGAGCGTAATTTACTTCTCCTTGTTGCAGCCTGGATTGATTTCACTACACTGCGTGTTGCTCTTCTTTTTTAGTTGCGTTCGGACTGAATTGAGCGGCAAAGAAAGGCGGGGTTGCTGTGTGTGTTTCCAGCTGGGAATGGCCTGTTTTGATTCTCGGGATTTCCTGAAGTGGGACGTATTGTGCTTTACAGACACATACGTCCACTTTAGATTCACGATAATCGACCTATTTGTGAGAAATGATGATTCTTTGATTGTGTTTTAGTTTATATTGATAGATCAAATTTGATTAGCGTTATTGATTGAGTTCAGTCTGATATTTAATATATAATAATTTTTTTTTTTTTACTTTCTTGTAAAAGTTTAAGTAATTCTTTCACATATTATCACAAATATATAGGCTCATGCTAGTTTTTGATGTCCAACCCCCAGTTCAGACACTAATTGTGAATGCCAGCTTTCCTCACAGCCAATCCAAAAGAAACTCCACAGTTTATCACCTGCCACGAGGCTGCATTGGTTTTCAGACATACACTTAATACATTTTCAATGCGATCATGATCATATAGTTCATTTCTTGAGCCCATTAAACTACTTAATAAGACTCATCCACAGGCGGTGGATCATCAGGTGGTTTCTGCCCTCATAAAAAGGAGAAATATCGGATTAATGGTAAAAGGAATGAATTTAGAAAAAAGAAATGGATGCCTTTTTTTTTTTTTTTTTTTTTTTTTTTTTTGTTAAAGCCATAGAGAATTATACGACCTCTGTGTCCTGGAAGGAAACTGCAGGCCTGCGGCGGGATGACTGTAATTTGCAGCCTGTCTCCAGATAAGCAGTCTCCGGCATATGTGTAATGTAAACTCAACAACTCAAAATGAACGACTTGCTCGTCATCTTCCATGAGCGCTGAAAGGCCTCCAGCGAGCGGTGCGAGTCTCCTTTGGAGCGACGCGCTCGACTTTTCTGGAACGTTAATGTTTATTGCTCCTTTTGAGTGCCGACAAACCACGGAGCGATTCCACTACGACGCAAAAGTGGAACTGGATTTACAAGATTTTTTTTTTTTTTTTTTTTTTAATTTTTCAATATACGCATCGACTGCTGCTACTTTAAGCAAACGACAAGCGCCATGGTTACCATGGCTACGCCCCGCCGATCTCCTCCATCACTCAGTCATTGAAGTGTCCACATGATGAATAACTGCATCGCGCCCATTAACCAGTTCCCATCTCCAGTCCCGACGTAATCCACAAAGAGCAAATCAAACCTTGAAGAAAGAAGGAAAGAAAAGAGCTCTCCCTCTTTTCTTCCCCACTCTGTTCTCATTAATTTTCCCTGTCGGACTGGGCCGTGCATTATCCGCTCATCAAGGCGGCGTCGCATATTGGCCGAGAAGGAAAAGGTCAGACAACAAAATTTTGTGTTTGCAACCTAAAGTGCGCCATTCAGCGTTTTAATTAACAAGCGGGAGCGGATGAAAAATGAATGAGCTGGGAGTAGTAAAAGAAAAGGCTTTGTATGGCCTGAAGGAGAGCAGAGACGTAGTGATAATGTTCTCCAATAGCTGGCTGGGAAACAGTAGATGAATGTCACAGGGAGTCTAAAGGGGAAAAAAAAAAGAAAAAAATGAATGATTTTCCCTGTTTGTTCATTCTTCAAATCTGTTTTTTTTTTTTTTTTTTTTTATTACATTAAACCCCAATTTGAAGGAATGGCTTTAATGTTGAAACAAAATTTTGAATTGGCGCTTCATGTATGGATAGATTAATTGTACTTCTGGTGAAAAAAATCCAAATTGGTCCACAACTCACTGCAGGTCGCATGCTGCAGGAAATGCTGGGCTGCAGAACACGATCCGGGACTTTCCGACTCTGGATGGGTCTGATCATGTGAGTGTAGTGAAGGTGGCTGAAATGCTTGATGATCACAGGATCCACTCCTGTCAATATGTCCTGAAATGTGACACCAAAAAGTACGTCAATAAATAAGATGTCAAAGCAGACAAATCAGAAAAAGACACAGATGCAGGGATGGTTTGGAAGTCATTGCGTTGCTTGTCGTTGCTGAATAGCCTTCCCTCAAAGTAATGGTCAAATCTTGAGTTCAAGTCCAGAAAAAGACTGATTTCCCGCTGGATGGTCTGGATGAATGCACTTCCGATGCAGGAACACTATCTTCTAGCTGTGACATTTGAAAGATCTGACTTTTTTAACTCTGCTCCGACCGAGAGAACAACGTGTAAACCATCCACCGTGGGGGTACGACCGTCAGAGGAGGCGAAAGAAACATCTTCGCCTCGCCGTGGGTTGAGGCGGCGGTGGAGCACGGCGCCGTTTCCAGTGTCACATCACCGCAGTGGCACCTTGCACAGGTTTGACTCCGCCAGAGAAAGTAACTGATGCGCCGTCGATGGAAACCCATGGAAACCCTCATGCGGAAAATGGATTTATCGGTGTTACGGAGCCTTATCTGATCTTTTTTTCCTTTTTCTTTTCCCTAAGCTGAAGCCTGTCCCTGCTCGGTCCAATGCATGTCTGGAAGTAGAGGCAGCTGATGAAGCCCTGGCGCAACCAGAACCTTTGTCAGCAGACTTTTTACAATAAGCTCAGACCTTCAAGCATTTTCGTTTGAGAAAAGTTTGGTTTACAAGGCAACGTTGTGGAAACTGCATCTGTTTACACAGAAAACACTGAAATCATACACAGTACCGCTGTTTTCAAAAAGTTGTTTATTCCTTGTTTACATGGAGATAGAATTGTATTCAAAAAAAGTTGGTTCCAAGCACCGTTGTGGTGTAAACAGACACCCACAATGCAACGAAAGCTCTTCGTTTTGTATTGGGAAACGCCACGTAAACGGGCAGTCAGTGTACTGCCAAACTTCACAAGTAGAATTCAGGAGAACCGTCAAATTTGGATTGTCGTATTCAATCGGGTTGTGTGTTTGTAAAAAGTTGCCGATATCTTGAATAAATGTGTTCTGATGAGTTTCTTTTGTTCCTTCAAACACAAGGCTCCATTGTTCATTCCTCCACCCTCAGTGTCTGTGTGTATGAGTCTGATTTGTTGATTGACTGATTGCTGCGGGGCGGGTGGGGAGAGCTGCCTGAGCTGACAGAGACCTCCGATTGGCTGATCACTGGAACTCAGAGGGATTTAAGGCCGCCAGCTGCCGACAACACCACCCTCTGCTCTGGGAGAAGGTTCCCGTGTTTGAGTGTCTGCTGGGAGTTAAATTGACGTGTGTTAATTACAAAGAAAGAAAAAAAAAAACAATCTTCAGTTAGTAGTATTTTTATTTCCTTTTGATTAGTGTAAGCTGTCAGAGTGAGAAGGCCTGTTTTTATTTGGCACTGCCACGCTGTTCTCCTGTGTTCCTGCTGTCTTTTAGGTCGGAAAATTGCCTTTTGATTCCTTTTCTCTTTTGTTAGAGAAGCTGAGGGACATTAGCGTGTCTTCGTTTGGAGGAAACAACAAATGAAACGTCGATCCATGAGTCTTTGTCGCTCTCAGCAATGAATCCCACACAGGCTCAGGTATAACATGCAAACTCCACACGGACAGCACCGTGGATTTGCCGCTTGGAGCCAGTAACGTATTTAGCGTGAGGAAAGGACGCCAACCTACCGCCTCATTATCGCGGGAAATTGCCTAATTAGCTGCTCTCAAAGGTTTCGGTTAATTAGCTCATGCGTCTTCTTTTATACGGTTTCCTTTGCCGACTCGAGTTTATCATGTCTGAGCTGGATTCCAGGAAGTGTCTTTCCGATGGTTTTCTTTCACATTGAGCAGCGAAAATCTTGCTTCCCTTTTAGGGAGTCAGTCATGAGTTTGATTCCCCCAACTTTTCTCTCCTTGCTACACTCTAAACATGCCTGGCACAAATAAAATCAGCGGTAGGTAATTCATTGAGTGGAACACTTTCACGACTTTCTCCATTAGTGTCACATTACAGACACACACACAAACACACATTTAAAGACCGTTTAATTACGTCTGGGTGAAATCCGACCAGCCAATCCAGTAGCTTTTAGACATAAAGGAAACAAACCGAGTTTCAGGTCTGAACTGCAAAAGGGTCATTGGGCCTCTGACATAACCAGGAGTCCATATTATCACCTTTTTGCAATCTCATGCGTTTGATTTCGTGCACAGGAGTCCGATTTAAGCTTTGATACGAGAAGAAATAAAGTGAAAAGGAGCAGTGAGGGTGACTCAATGCCCATTATGCAACTTGTTATTAGTGTGTACCTTTTATTCCTGAAAGTAGAGCCCCAAAGACAAACTGAAGAACAAAAGCTAACAGCTAGTTTGTGGTTAAAAGTACAACTGCATTCCCTTTGATCAATGCATTGTAAAAAAAAAAAAAAAAAAAAAAAAACTAAAAAGAAGAAAGTAAACATTTTTCCAGCCCCCCTCACGCGCTCACACTGGAGTTTTTCTAAAAGTAGGGCACAATGAAGACCATATTCTTTACTTTAATTTAGCAAGTGTTTATGCTAATAGAGGTGAGGAGTCTGTGCTTGATATAGATCATTGCTTGGGGGATCGGAGCAATAAAATCTGAGCAGGGTTAACTATATATCGTGGCCTTACCAGTTACGGCGCATGCTGTGGGACTGTGCCTGGGAGAAGAAAAAAAAAGAAAAAAAAAAAGGAGCCTATAGAGTTCTGCGTTCTGAACGTGCTTTGTGGTGAACTATCTTTGGCTACGCTTGCTGTTAACCTTTGTCAATGATATAATTTGGGTAAGTGGTGTGCCTTTTAATTGCTCGCCTTAATTTTAGAACAGCACTCAGTAATTGAAGCCATAAAAATGTCCTCAGGTGGCTCGGGCCAGCCGTAAAGGCACAGCACGCAACTGGAGGGCAACAGTTTTAGGACTGGAGCCAGTTTATTGGCCTTTTTTAACCCCCCCCCCTACTGTTTCTTAATGTTTAATGCAAGAACTCATTCAAACTGGACGATAAAGTATCAGCACCGTCTTGATTTGATTTGTAACTTCTGACACTTACTTTACCTGAGTAGGGTTTTTTTTTCTTCTTTTTTTCCCATAAACAGTCAAATACGTGGTTGGAATAAGTGGACTGCATATGATTTTATTTTATCTATATCTTATTTTATTTATATCTTTCATTCGCAATCATGAAATAAATAAAGTGAAATGACTGAGAGGTAATTTCAAAAAGTCCTATTAAAACAGTTCAGTTGTTCAAACGTTCATCATGATGCTGACCTGACAATCAGGACATTTCAGTCATTATTTTTGACAGAGTGAGGTGTTCTCATGCAAAACACATGAAATTAAAGGTGAAACTATGCATTTGAATATGCACCACAGTCGCAGTAAAAGGTTCAGTTGCACAAGCAGATCGAGAACAGCAACAATAACAGCCTCCAGAGTATCATAACCCCTAGTTCATATTTTCAGAGTGGCGAATGCCTTTAAATAGCAATGTAACTTGGTCATCTGTCCATAAAGACAGTTTTTATTTATAGTGAATTGTGTTTTCATTTCAAGAAAGGTTTGTTTTCAGAGTTTCTGCTGTTCATGTCAGTACATATCTTCTTTAAAACATTGCCATCAAAGCATGAAACCTTTTTTGAACACAAAAAAAATATCAAACATTGTGCTTAAACGTATGACATCTTAAAAACAGGGTCTTTCCAAATCAAGATGCGTGAAATGAAGTGTCTTTTCAAGCTCGAGGAAAGGAACCCGTCTGAGATAAGACAGAAACATCAGAGTGAAGAAAGGCCCTGCAGAGGTTCCACTTCGTGTTCAGGTTCAGGATCTCCTCTGAACATCTTCACATCAATGCCACTCGGGCCTCTCGCTCGTCCATCACTGCAAGAAACCCGGCTTTAATAGGCTGTGAGCAAAGCGAGTGTGCGCCTTCCTCGGGCCGCTCTGCCTTCGAGGTCAGGAGGAGTTCAAGAAAATCGTGGCCGACACCTCACGCCATGCTCCACGGCTAAGACTCCTCCCCTCCGGCAGGACAGTCACATCTCCGAGAGCCGAAACAGGAAGCGCTCGGTTAGAGCGAGTTACAGAGCACCTGGAGGCAGACGTCCAGACCTTATCCAGTGTGTGAGCGCACACACGCATGCAAGATGCACGAGGGAGTGAAGTAGTCACTGATGTCTCCGTTTTGGTTTTCCACAGCTGGAAACAGCAAAACGATTTTTAACTATCAACTGCCAACAACTTTTGGACAATATAAACCATCAGTGTGTGTGTGTGTATGTGTGTGTGTGTGTGTGTTTTTATGAGAGGTGATTGTGTTGGTATTTCTAATCCAAAGCGCTCGGACGGATAATTAATCTTATTTACAACCTGCAGCTCTGGGAGTAGAAGCTTTAAGAGGAGCACTTGTGGTCAGCGTCACACCGTCTTTCTGTTTCACCCCGGGGGCTCTCCGAGATGATGAGATACGGAATAATTCATTCAACTGTTGAATTTTTAATTAAAAATTCTCACCCCGTATGTTATATGCCAAATTCACTTGAAGCATGTCGTATTGAAGGGGGGGGGGGAAAGAAAAGGTGGCGGAATGAGAAAAGAAAGTCAGGGGATGTTTTTCGGGGGAATTTCACATTTAAAGATACAGTGTAATCATTAAAATTTATAACAGTAGAAAAACAAATTCATTTTGCAATCCATTTTTAGCACTATTTTATTGTTTTTGTCCTCAATGTCTTTCTTTTCTTCTGTTTCCGTGTTATTTTATCGCTTGTGGCTTCCCAGAAATGCGGAATCCCACATTTCCCCGTGATGCAACCGACAAGAGACGAGCGAGTGCACGACGTGATCACAGGAATAGTTTTCCTTGAGACAGCCCACACATTGTTCCACATGTGTACAATTAAGCCAATGCTAAGATGTTTCAAATCCAACTTGTTGACGGAACAAAACCGTGCCAGATCCTCTGCTTCTCCCACAGCTCGCGTCGATATTAGTAAATTCTATATGCTTTTCCCACCAGTGTGTTCAGCGTTATCGTCGTGATTACGCTGGTGCTGGGCTCAGAGCACAGCTAAGCCTCGGAACGGAGGCTGCGGTCTTGTTCCAGACTTTGGGAAGTTGCTCTCGGAAGCCGCGGAAGACATTAAACAGCCGGTTTCACAAGGCTTACGACAAGCAGACTAATCTCAATGTGTGCAATCTGAACGCGGCGCTCCTTTGATGCCGAAACGAGCGCGCTAATGGCGACGAGATATGCGCGGCTAATGAAGAGCCCGTCTCAGATTCTTAACTCGGCGTCTGCGCTTTTTGACACACAATCCAATCAACCCCTCGAGCGCAAATATTGTTACCCCAGTCTGTAAATAAGGTAAGTAGGCGACTCGTGCAGCACGCGTCTACGGATCACACGCGGTAAATTAACAACCGTCTGGTGTGGGGTTTAGCATGTTGTAATATATTTGGCAGGACCAGTAATTATAAAACTAGGCCATATTGCAATGGGAGATAATTAACGGTAGCAACGTCCCTGGGAGGTTTTTGTGGAGTGGGGGAGGCTTTGACACAGCCTATTCAATTATGTCCTTCCCTGTGGGTCCGGAAACCCAGAATATAGAATATCTAAATTAGGCACATGACAAATCTCTCACCAAGTCAGATGGAGCAGGTCACACATGGCAAGGGGGGCTGATAAGTTGTACTTGAAGTTTCATGCAGGTAGATAGAAAGTTGTCAACTCTGTGAAAGTTGTGGTGAAGAGGAGGATTCATCCCGTCGTAACATCAGGCTCTTCATTACGGAGGACGAGGAACGTCTGGAAACAGACAGAAATGGGAGCCGTGAGTCAAGAGATCAATTAATGAGATGCCAGAAAACCTCTCAAAATTGCCTATTGATTTTTTTTTTTTTTTTTTTTTTATTACTGCATATGTACAGCTAATTGCATTATTCCTCCGATATCCTGATCATAGCTGATGTAATGTTCATGTCCAAATGATTCTCATGACTCCACTGGACTCAACGAGATTGCCGTTATCGACAGGACGCGGTCCTCCTGACGTGTCCGTGCTTCATAAATTACAAGAGGTAACTGGTTCTCACGTGGAGGAAAAGATGAAAGACGTAAAAAAACAATTCCTTTCTTTCTTTTACGCCTCTCTAACAAGCGAGGGGATCAGCTACAAAACCTGTCCTCTCTTTGTTCTGAATCTAGCACATCGCACGCAAAGAAGTGGGTCACTTCTGTCGACACGGGAATTCGAGACTTCGACATTTGACCCTTTGCGCGTAACCCTCTCAACACCTGCACGCCGAGCATCCCGCTAAAAATAACCTGGCAGCGACGGAACCGAGCGAGAGGCTGGACAATTACAGGTCGCGACACGAACATAAACAGTAAATAGGTTAATGATGATGAGCACGGTTTTGATGTATTCATCTGACGGCGAAATGGTGGAAGTGGCTAATAGCTGTCCTAGCACATTCTGTCCATTAGCGACTCTCCCCGTCGTAAAGATGTCAGGAATGCCTGAAGGTCAATATCACTAAAGCCATTAAACGTCGTGGTCTGCTGGCCATTGAGGCCAAGGCCAATAGCCCGGCCAGGTGATCAATATTCAGCAAGAACGTTTGACAAAGAACCAGGTGTAGGAAGACACACTCTAACAGTCCATTTATGCGCCTGGAAATCAGATACTTAAGCCAAGGGCCTCTGCCACCTCCTAGCATCCAGTATGTTGGAATGTTGGTTGTTTTTGTAATAAAACCACACATAGCTCGTGCAAACAGGGCCTGATTGTGACACTGACAAGCTTTTCTGTAATGTTATGATGTGGAACAAAGGCCCTTGTCGGATGCGGCGGCACAGAGGTGTGTTGAGAGCTCGCAAATCCATCTTCGATGTCACACCCTTGAAACGAGGAGGATGGTCAGGGATTTTCCCGGGGATCAATATAGATGTGCGAATTTGCATATCAAAGCGCGGCAGATTAAGTTGGCTGATCTTTTCCTGTACATACTGTATCGCCAAGCGAGCGTTTTAAATTTGACACCAGCCGGCAGCTCCACGGAGAGCACAGAGTGCTTCATCATCACAAGGTCTGTCACTGGGCTTCTTCAGCGAGGCAAAATACTAATAGCTTTCTTCCACTGTGTGAAATGAAGGACTTATAACCTGAGGTATCCCATAACTTTTACAATGTTTGCGCTGTATTTTACAGGAAGGTGAAGTCGAAGGAGGGAAGAGGAGCTATTTGGTCCATAGGTTTAGCACTTGGCTGAGAAGCATTGGTCTTCCAATAACATGAAACGTTCCTTTCATTTGAAGCTTGGAAATTCAGTTTGGGACTTTAACGGCTTCTCCGAGGCGTCAAACAGCAGTCAATGACGACACACGAAGCTCCCACAGCTTCCAAAAGTCACCCGATTCAGAAGGTATTAACCCGTGAGAGCTCTTCACGTTATCCTTGAATACTGAACCAAACAAATGAAAGCTTCTGGATTCGGACTAATCGAGGAAAAAAAGTCAAGTGCTCCCATTTTCTCTTTGTTTGCACGAGATGAAATCGTTATGAAACTCCAAGAGAGAGCAAGACGTCACAGAATGCTCATGCCACAGCTTCAGGTACTCAGTTATTCTTTCTCACACAGCAAAATCAATCACACTACTGTGAGATTGTCAAGTGTGCGTCCTTAAGGGATCGCACAAGAGAAAGTTCACACAAAATTTGGATTAAACAAAACAAATGAAATGGTTAGGGGCGTAACGGTACACAAAAGCCACGGTACGGTACGTACCTCGGTGTAAGGGTCACGGTTCGGTACGTTTTTCGGTACAGTGGGGAAAAAGTAAAAAAAGCTCACAAATGTACCAGAACATTTTTCCCAAGCTTTCCCATGTGACACATTATTGGCCCAGTTTACATGGTGTTTTTTCAATCCGATTGTAAACAATAGTATTAAACGCGAGTGTATTCATGTAGGCATACAAAGCATCCACGATGAATCCTCGTTTACAAGGACCCTGTGACATGCGCACAAAGTCTCACGAGGAACTTGCAGGTCTTCCTCTCTGCAGCAGCAGTCCTCAGCACCAAGCAGAGAGTTTTTATCTGCTGATATCTGCTCAAATAATGTCCCAAAATCTCCATGATACGCTGCTGAAGGAGCGGCTGCTCCCCTGACCGCAGCACCGCAGTACGGAGCAGCACGTCTCGGTGTGAGCTCTGCGCAGCACGCTGATGTTTCGAATTAACTGGTGCTCATTTTAACTTGTGACCAATAATGACTGAAACATCTAGTCGTTCTTGCGAACGTTGGTTATCGACAGTTACAGTGAGTGTATACGTTTAAAGTCTTTTGTGAGTCTTACTTTAACAACTGCTGTTATCAGCATGTGTCTACACAGACCTCCGCTGTCATTCGTTAACACGGGAACCAGTTAATCCATAACACCAGCCGGCGATCGCTCGTATTCTGCTATGGAGCGCTTTATACAACTCGCTATTGCGCGATTTGGTTCCATCTCGCCTCTCCAATGTTTTTTCTGTCGGGGTTTTGTACTAAAAAAGTGTTTTTCAACCACCGTGGCGTTCTCTGCTGGTTTTTTGACTGTGCTGCTTCCGTTTACTGGCACGTCACACGTCACTCCGTATGAGGGAACGCACGCGGAACAAATGCGCTCCCGTTTAATCCGCTCCGCCACACGCTGCAGCTCTCATTCCGCTTGTACTTTCTTATTTGTTTGTTCATGTTTGGACCTGCTTGTTCTACTTCTTCTTCTTCTGTGATAATGGTGGTTGCCGGCAGCTTTTAGGCTCATTACCGCCATCTAAGGTTGGAATTTTTTTTTTTTTTTACTCACTGGTGTATTCGTCGTGTGATTGTGTGTGCCGAACCGTGACGGTACGGGACGAATACAAATACCGTTACACTCCTAGAAATGGTACAAGTTTTTTTTTTTTTCATGAGAAGACATTTACAGAACAGAATTCCTCCTTACTGTAATGAAAAATGATGAAAAACCCTTAGTGCAACAAATGCCAAAGACTATTTAAGAAGACAAATAAGGTTTAGGTCTAAAAGCCTCTAACTTGATGAAGTTTTACTTTTATTGCTGAAGGTTTTCAATAATGTGGAAAATCCAACATTTAGTCAGAACAACACCACTTTGAGTATAAGAACAAAGCTGCATTTGAGTCTTTTGGACAGTTAGTCAATCATATTTGTGATTCTAAGGCTGAAACGTGAAATATGAACGAACCTCTTCGGGATTTAAAAAGAAAAACCCTTAAAATACTGCCCTGCCCCCTCAGCAGACTCCCCTTGTGTTGCGTTCACCATAAGCCGCCTAAATCTGTCGACACTATTTTTTTGAGGGGGGTCTCGTCAAAAGCTTTTCACAAAATCTCCTAAATACGAATACACAACAGCCTCGTCCAAGTTGAGTTCATCGCTTTTGCTTTATATTCAGGGGAAGGAATCGTTTTCCCAAAAGTGTCCCCACGATGTGCTACTCCGGCACTAAAGTTATTGCCGTCGCATATTTTTTGTCAGGCATGACTGTTTTATTCAGGCCATTCATCTTGTTGCTTAAAAACCATTATTTATGCCGTTCCCCATCTTAAGTTAATCTTCTAAAGGGTGAGATTTATGCCTATGGAAAGCAACCGTTCTCCACATGAGAATTAAGCAGAATGGGAAATGATATATTTCAGCTGTTTGACGTTAAGCACTTAGCACGTTCCTCAGACTGTGGATGTGCAGAAAATCAGCCATATGTTCAATAAATTTCGGCTGATGCCTTCCGTTTGGGTGTCTTGGGTTTATTCTGAGCCCCGTCCAGAGGTTTGACAGTGGAGTATCGATACATCTACCCTTAAAATGATTATAAAAGCTTTATGTGCATGCTGAAGGTGCCAGTCCACCGCTGGGTATAGCGATTTTATCCCTCCTCTGACAATAAAGGGAAGATGAACTGTGTAGACACTGTAGCAGAACCCAGGGTGATTTTCTGCAGATAAAGGGACGTTTTCTGGTTTCAGATCTGGTTCACAACACGATGATATGAAGCTTATTTCTGCAGCAGAGCTCAGAGCGGCATTGTGTGATGCTTTAGATCTGGACTCGGTTTGTATTCCCCAGATGGAGCATCAAATCTCTGCTGCGGACCTCGCCAAACCTCCATTTAACTTGTTTTTAAGGTCTATATTTTGAGTGTCAGAGGTCCACTGAAGGTGGAGTGACACTCATGCAATCAAATGTTACCCTCATTCTTGCATCTGAAACTAATAAATCCTTCACTTGTCGGTGTTTGCTACAGCTTACCAACCCTTCACGCCACTTCAAAAGCAACTGTCTTTTGAAGCTGGCGCTCGGTGGCATTTCAGAGCAGAGAGTTGGTTAAACCGTCACATCTGCAGCGCGGGGCTGTTTGATTAAACTAGGCGTCACTGATTATGACAAGTTGCAAAGTGATTTCAAGTGTAGAAACAGAAATACAGCGAGTTCAGCATATGTGAGGTATTTATAGCATCGGATTCTTGCAGTTACTTTCGTAATGAAACCATAGACACACATGCGAGACTGATGCACTTTAAACAATAACAATGGCGAGCACGTGGACAGACGACCAAGTGGAATTGTTGTTACGGGTGACTCTCAACTCTGAAATTACCAAGTCCAGGAGAATTTGGACTATGGAGTAGCAGCATTCGCGCTGTCGACACAGGTGGAGTCTGATTGTTTTCACAAAGTTCCCTCGTTGTGAGCTGTTTTCAGAAATTTGCATTTTCAGTGGCTCCAAACACCCAATAGTAAATGGACACTCAAAACGCTTTGTCCATTTTTAAGCGGCCTTAAATCCTGATGTTGCACAAGCTGATGAAACTTGGGCATGGCTTCCAGATTATGCAAAAATACTGAGAGAGGTTTATGCTTTATGACTGCAATTGTTTGCATCAGCTTCTAGCAAAGACGCTCCTGTTGTGCTGAAACGCATTTCATCGACTGGCCCCCCATGGCTTTTATTTATGGACTTTGTTGAAAGATATTTTCTGTCGCCGACCCCGTTAGAGCACACAATTCCTTCAAGATCTCCTCTGTTGGTTTTTTTCTTCCCAAAGCTTTGATTTTAGCACACTTCTTCCACTGATCAAAATGTACGGTATCTCTGTCATTTCCAGAAGATCCTTGAGTAAACATAATTTAACGCATCCAAAACCCTTATTTTAAAACTCCTGTTTCGCACATATTGTCATTCTTAGTGTTTTTCACCTGCAAGGCACATGCAAATTGAATTCTATTTATATGAGCGTGGAATTCAGCACGCTTTATGCAAGTTCTGTGGTAATTGGATGAGTCAATCTTAACGCTAGTGTGAACAGTTAATTGAGAAATAGGAGTGAATAAGTCGTCGTACAGTAGAGTATCTGTTGGGGGTTTTGCGGAGAATGAAGTGAGGGGCAAATTGAATCCTGCTAGACTTCTAAACCTGGTGCAGTGTTAATCAGATGGATGGAGAATGAATGAATGAATGAATGAATGAATGAGTTGACAGGAGCAACAGCAGCCCCGCCATCTCTCTCTGCCAGGGGGAAGAGGGCGAGCGGCCGTCGCTGCCTCCTATCCTTCTCACAGCTCTCCGCTCGCTCTCCTGTGAGCCACATCCCGCCGTGCCCGGGGCGCTGTGACACACACATGGGCGTGCGCGCTCATGCACGCGCACCCACATCCGCCCGGTCTCCTCATTGGCTGCGCCGCTGCAGAGATGCACGCATATAACGGAGGGAGTGACGTGCCCCAGGTCGGAGCCTTGACTCCATTCCACCTCGACAGTGCGCCTCGGGAGGGCCTCCGTGACACACTGCTCGCTGCAGATAATACGCGAATCGCGATGTGATGCTAGCAAATGAGTACATTATGTTCCTGTCAGCACCTCGTAGAGGAGCTGGACCATCATTCAACATGCGATTAAAGCACACACCATCCCAGCACCCTTTATATATATATTTATATGTATATTTATACAAGAAATTTAAATGCATGCGTGTATTTGGCATGTTCCTGATAGAAGCTGCACGTGTAAATTGTCTCTGGCGGCATATAATTGCACTCTGGGAGGAAATCGCACGGAGAAGGATGGATATTGTTATTGAGGGATATGTATTTCTAGCATCTCAATTACTGATTAGTGGCTCATCTTCATCTTTCATGCACCAAAAATGATGATTTCTGGTGTTGATGTCCGTGACATGCTTCTCTTAGAACTCTTTTTTTTTTAGCTGTTTCAGACCAAGCCAAAAGTAGCAACTTTCCCCAAAGTGTTTCAAACAAGAACTGAGGTCCAAACTACTTTTCGTCTCTATTTTAAATGGTTAAATCCAGTCCAAAACCCCCCCTGCGCCCGCCGTGCCAACCAATCGCAACTTAAAAGTCAACAGTAGGGTAATAGGAAGGCTGACCTCGCTGGATTGAAATGACCCGCACGGCAAAAGTATCTGAGCGATGCCTAATACTCCATTTTCGCTGTGGTGCAATAGCTCACCTTCATTGTAGAAGCGAGCGGAGGCTTTATAGGAAGGATCCAGTGCTGGCCTTTTCTTTTTGTATTACCATATTGCCGTTTGAACAACTGCAAGCCGACAGGAGAAACTGGGCCGAGACGTAAACAATACATCTAAAAACTCAAGTATTTGCACACAAACCGCCTCTGAAAGCCTTCAGGGTGCAAACAGGTTTCCAGTGATAAATCCCGACATGTTTGTTTCCGGTGAAACCTCCACGGGGGATCTTTAACACCGCGGGCTCCGGTTGCCAGTTCAGTTTTTAATCCGCGAGACGTTTTAATTAGCCGTAGTTAATCTGTTGTGTTCATAAGGTTTACATGCGAGCGTCACTTGGAGTGAGTCACATGCAATTTGTGATGGTTTTTTTTGTTGTTTGCTAGTTTAATTGAGAAAGAGTTTGATCTCTTATAGCGCATTAGGAAAAAAACAAAAAAGAAAACCTAAAGCGGGCAATGTACTTACGTTGATAAGTCTCTGCCTGGTGGATAAACATCATGAGACATGGCTTTTGTGGGATTTCCATGCAACTCGGATGTAATTGTTTCTCATTGTTTGAGGCAGTTTTCTAATGAAAGACAATTATTTCTTTTGAAATGTTCTTGACGTAAATTGTGAGATTATTATCCGACCTGTCGTTTGAAAGTCGTCTGTTTGATTTAACCTCGTGGTGTCATTGTGACTTAGAATAGTTGGTTGCAGCTTCACCTGTCTTCCCTGTGTTTGACTAGCAGAGGTACCAAAAAAAAAGAAAAAAAGGTAGCGTCTCATATATATGCATAGGGGAAGGAAAACTGATGCATAATGTAGAGATTTTGACGAGACATGACATCTGAGTAATTATTGAGTGAGGTGAAAGGTAAAGCTGAGTGCTTCAGCTGTGGAGAACAGATCGCTGTGTTCAGCGATCACACTCTACTCCGTGAATCACTGAAGTCGACTCACGTGCTGCATTATGCTGCGGCAAAAATGGAGTTAACGCTGTTTAAAGGCGATGAACTGCTCACCATGAGTCCAGCCCTTCAAAGCCACTTTGACTTCAGCGTCACGAATACACCGGCCAGACTTTTTGGTGCAGTCCACGTTGTGGAAGAACAGTCGCGTCCCGGCGTGAGTCCGTTACGTAACGGCTTGATTTGCTGGTATTCATCCATTAGTCATCACATGTGCATCAAAAACCTCACGAAACCCTGATCTCACGGCGAACGGCCCGACCGAACCCCAGCACAATGTCCCAGAAGTTATTCCAACTTTCTGTGAACGATTAGAATCAACAAGCAAAGCAAGAGAAGAAACTCTTGTTTTGTTATGGACAACCTTTTTTCTGTATCCTTCAATGCACAATGGTACAGTACATTTGTTCTGGCTGTTATTCCTCTTTGTGTGTTTTTTTTTTTTTTTTTTTTTTCTCACAAGGCTGGAGGGAGGGAGAGAGAAAACAGTTTTGCTTATTATCTCTATTTTGTGATATAAGTGAAATCAGAACAGCGTGGAGCACAAGAACAACGCCGGTGGCTGTCTGGAGGAGGTTTGGCAAATAACGCACGGGTTTTTAGAGGACTCAAACGAGTCCCCGCAGAAGTCTGTCTCGGATGCCGATGCTCGTCCTCGGGGGAGGGCCTCGCGCTGATTAATCAGCGGAGGATCTAAAGTTAAAACATGGCAAGGTTTTAAGATTGTTGCTTCATCCTTCGGCAGCACCGCTGCCAGCACTTGGGACCGTTGTCTGGGGGATGTTTTGCCCTTTTCGACACACTCATCGGGGTCATTCGAGTGAATTTCGCTGCTCTGCTCCGTCCATCTGGGTAGGCTCTTTGTCAAAATGTGTGCTCCATCTCATCGGCTTGTTTTTCAAAGCCTATTCTTTTGTGCATATTCATCTAATGTGACTGGGCTGACTAATACAGCCGGGCTCTTGTTCAAGGGCGACGGCTGTAAAGAATGGCACAAGCATTCATCAGTTTTCCTTGAAGAGGTAGCGACCGGCATGTCACCCACCTGTTTAATTAAAAGGAAAATGTCAGAGGCGTTCGTGAAGCCTATGTTCACGGAGTCTATCAAGAGATCCCTCGCTGAATCATAATATATCATCGCGCTACAGTGTGAGATTAGCATATTCAGAGGGCAAACAGTGTGTTATAAACAGGAAGCGGCCCTACGTCACGCAGCGGGTTATGAAATATTAATGAATTAAATGCCGGCCTATTAATACAGTGATGAGTTGTGATATGTCAGGATCTGTCTGAATCAGCCCAGCAGGTGAGGAAGTGATTGCTCACATTGCATGCAGGCTTTTCCATTTATTCATCAGAGCAGAGGGTCACAGGAGCGACGAGGAGAAGTTGAGCTTTTACAAGTTTGGGAGGGGGAGGTCAGAGTCTCCTTTGACTTGAAGATTCATTTGTCTCTTTAAATTTTGGTCATTTTCATTAAAAATGCCAAAAGCCACATTTGGCCAAAATCACAGGCCTCTTTCTAGGTACGGCTGACTGCTGGAGTGATGCCAGTTTGCATGCTGTACCATCATCTGAACTGGACTCGCGCTCCTCAAACCAGAATCAGAACAGAATCCCTAAAGACCAGGATTGATCGGGTGGTTTGTTAGAGGACCCAAGACAAGCGCCGTGTTTGTCGTCACCTCGACCGTCCACAGACACGGAAGAGTCGACGCTATAATACGAGTGTGAAGGATAAAATAACCTTCCCTGCTACGAGGGGAGCCTGATTACAGTTTCGTTCTTTCAGCCCTCACCCCCCCCGGTGGTCTTAATCAAGAGGACAAAATAGCCTCTCACCTACAGAGATGTATGTCGCTAAGCCTGCGTCACGCAATCAAGAGATTGAGATTCTGGACTTTTCTGCTCCTGATTGCAAACAACAACAGTAAAATGACTGTCTTGACATCCCCCACTTTGGTGGGTAACTCCTAATTTTAACCGCTGATTCAAATTTCGTGCTGTTTTCGAAGTTTATGTTGAAGATGCAGAAGATCTGCTTTTACCGATTTGGCTGAAATTATGCAGACGCAGCTGACAGTTCTCTTCTTGATATATTTCCCTTTTAATTCAATATTGACTTAAGAATGAGCTCCAAAACTTGTTTTCTGTTTAGATTTTTGAGCAACATTAAAGGGGGTTACGAGAAAGAAGGTGAAAAAGAAGAGGGGTGTTTCATCACATGAGTCCGTCTGGAACCACAAAACTCCATCTTTTTCAGCCTTTTTTTGTCATTTCCGTGAAAAGGGGGGGGGGGGGGGGGGGGGGGCTAGGGTACCTTAAAGCTTCGACACATCGTGTTGGGAAAGTGACAGGCGGCCTCTCCGCAGGGGCCAAGGACCCCCGTCGCATTTCGTGCATGTTCGCCGGGCAGACGGCGCCAAGTTTAAATTTAAAGCCGCTGTTTACAGTAAACGACTTCTTACGCGCTCATTTCAATGACAATGGCGCGAGTGTTGTGCTACAGTGCGTGGGAGGACTACAAGAGCGGCTGAACGGGAAAAATGGGACAGCAGCATAAGCACCAGAGAGATCAGGCTATTGTTTCTCTCTCTCTCTCTCTCTCTCCTCTAAATATACAGAATTCAGCTTCCTGTGGCAGCACAGACACCCAGAGACAGAGAGGGGGAAAGAGAGAGAGAGAATGACATAACCAGCCCTCAGAGAGGAATCCACTCCTCCTGGTGCGTCAGGCTTTTATTGCCCTCTTCCTGCCGCTGCGTGCACTGCAGCGCTCTCCCTCACTGACACGTGTGATCCTTGTGACGCTGCCGCTCCGGGGCGCCGGTGTCTGTCCAGTGCGGGTAAACATGTGGATCCTCACATGTGTTGCGGGCGAGGTGGACGTGAAGCCGCCCCTCCTTCCAATCTTGTGTGTTTACACCCCTAAAAGAAGCTCTTCAGAAGACCTGACGGTGTAAGAAAAGCCATTTCCAACAGATACTTGTAGCCCGATGAGACTCACAATGTGTCAGTAGAAGACCTTGAGGCTTTCTCTATGAGAGTGATGTTGAATGCAGGGCATACAGCTAACCAACTCAATGCATCTTGTGTACGGATTCTTTTATATTCTGGCTTTGCCTTTCTCAACGTCAAGCCTCCCAACAAAATACATATTACATGATCATTGCATCCCACACACACGCACAAACACAAACACTTTTGTGGTTGTTTTCTAGAGTCATGGCATAAATTCTGGATTCCAGCAGAAGGTAGTGTTCTCAGAGGTCGCTGCAACAGAATGCAATCGAACTCTGAAGTGCCGTCCTTTGTGACCGCGGAGCCGCAGCATATTAAAGAAAGACACCTGATCTGAGTGAGCGGGCTATCATCAGGTTTCTGCAGGGCTTCATGCAGAGAGTACGGAATCCCAATCTATCACTTTGCCAGAGGAGCTGAAAAGATCGGAGTGCCATAAAGTGATCCATGTGCATAACAAGGAAGGATATCAGGGCAAAAGGATTCTCAGTGGTCAAAACGCATAGGCGGCTTGGAACGTTTTTGGATGTGACTTCTGTGTTCACAACTTGCCTGAAGTGGCTGAAGAGATCATAGATGCAGATTTGAATCAGCATCAACAGCCAGGCTGGCGTTCTGCCTCAGTTTAGCCTTCTGCTATTGTTGTAAGTCAGCTGAAACAGAAAAAGGGGGAAGATGCTCAATGATCCACATGTTCTGTGAACTGTAACATGCCAATATGTTCATCTGAGAATATATTCTAAAGCTAGCGTTGCTCAGATTTGCCTTAAAAAGTGGCAGGAAGTGGCAGGAAGTGGCCCCCGTTAGTGTTCATATCACTGTGACACAATGCTCCTGCAGCCGGTGTCGTCTTGGCGCTCGGCCTTGCGGTGTTGTCGATGACTCCGGATGGTGTATCAGACCTGTGATACGGTTCACCCTGCTCTTTATTGGCCGGAATGAACCGATACGGGCTCCTAAATTTACAAATGCACAGCGTGATTGAAGGTGGGGAGTCGGCGTGTGAGCGACTAATCTCACACATGACTCATCTTCAAATCATATCTTAAGTACTGCAGACAGCTCGTATCTCGGAAATAAGTTAATAAAACTGACATTTTGTCTTCCTCAAGGCCCTGCTAACGAGTGAGTCACGGTGTCGCATGTCACGTCCTCAGAAGAACAGGAAGTCACATGCTGTCCCTGCCGATCGTGCATCAGGACTGAGAGACAGAGATTTGTAAGGAGGGCTCGCCGGCGAGGTGTTGTGACCGCCCCGCGACATTGCCTGTGCACACAGGTTAATTGTGGCAGGTTTTGGTTCCCGTCGCGCCGTGTGTGCCAGCACCGCGCCTGGTAATTACCGTGACCCAGATCCTGCGGCAGCTCAGAACACCAGCGAGTGTCGGCGGCGACCGCCAGCTCTCACACGCCCATACGTGAACAGGAGGACGTAATGATGGATGCTACTCCACTGTAGGTTTAAAAATAACTTCTGCTGCCTAAACATATGTTCCTTCGGGCCGAGTGATTTAATGAGTCACCCAAGACGAAGAGCAACAGATAAGAATTTCCTCCCCCGACTCTCCAAAGCGTGGGATCATTTACTCCACATCTCAGCGCAGTGCAGATGATTTTTCAATTTCCATGTTCCTCCTGGGTTTCCTGAAACATATTGAGACTTCTGTCCTGAGTAATGGCTTTTCCCGACTGTCGAGATAGCTTCTAGATACAATTTACAACCGCTGCCGTCTTCACGAAGCACGAGGAAATGCACACACGTGCCGGCGAACTGTGCGGCGGACAACAAAACTTCGGGTGAAGGTGGTTTGCGGTGCCTGGATTTAGGCGATTCTCCTGAATGAACACAGCTACAGTGGATGAAAGCTGAGGCTCCACTCACAGCAACACTTTCTGGTGAAAACCTTACATTGCAATACAAGTGATTTGCAATTTTTTTTGTGAGCCAAAGCAGCCTTGAAGCTCAGGCTCTTCCGTCTGGAGTCTCTTGATGTTTTCCAGGTCCTTCTCCAAACGTAGCTTTCCTTATTTGTGTTTCTGATGGAGGTGCAGAGGAGCCAGCGACCGTCTGGCGTTGAGGAATGTGGCAGACTCAGGAAGGATGACCCGACTCCTGTGGATTTTTTTTAAAAAGCTTCAAGTGGAACAGTTCTTTAAACAGATACAACACACAGCTATCACATCTGTCTGGGTCTTTTCACGTTATTGGCCCGGACAGGGAGGGTCTTGCATGATTCACTTTAGGGAATACGCCCTCTGGTGGCGCACCTGGGGAACAAGGCATTTGCAGTAGTACTGTCTGATGAGGATGGGAAAACCATTTTTGGAGAAATAAAACAAATTACAATGGGGAACAGTAAAATATTATGGGGGTGGTCCATTTTCTCCTTACAGGAACTCTGCATGGCTGAGCAAGGGCCAGGTTACAATTACTATTTGTTCGTGTCCGACTTTCATGTTGGTTTTAACTCGGCCCACTGGCGATGGTTGAGGAGATGTGCTTTACTGTGTTTCTTTTGGTTCTAAAGTAGGGCAGGCAGCAATTAAGTGTCCCCAAGAAGGAAAAACATGTTTCGTGATCTTCCGTGGCTACAGCGGGGTTGCAACAGGTAGTTTTTGGAAAATAAACTTTCAGCTGGGACTGGATCATGGTGGACGGGAAGACAGGAATCACCTTTACGAGTCGGAGCAAACTCATCTGTCGGCACAGAAGCAGCAATGAGAGACGTAACTTTCTGTTCATTTAAACAAATAACAATCGCCTCAGGTGGGCAGTTTTTAAACCCTTCTGCCAAAATGAGCTCATGCATGTTTTAATTTTGCTAGTGTGGCACCATTTATCGATATTTGCAAAATCCATTTATGTCTGGTTGGCTGTCTTCTCACACATCCACAATTTTTTGACCCAAAAGCTTCTGGTAGAACTCACAGGCATGAAGAACAGTGGCCTTCACCCTTTCATGATTAAAGACTCCCTTCAGTTCAGAGAGCAGTACACTTTCTGAGCCTTCCCAACTAATTTGCATTGGGAAGCGTTCAGGCCAATGCAGAGCAGCAGTTCAAATGCACTGAAATATGAATCGACTCCAAATTCTCCAAATGGCTGAAATTGCGCAATGTGCCGACTCACAATCAAGCAGTCATGGGGGTCAGGGTGCGGTGACCAATGGGATGATGATGGGCCTGCAAATACAGCGCTCTATCTCCAGTGCGCCCACCCTTTGGTGCATGGCTTTGACCTCCAACTCCTGCTTACACGTTTCCGCCTCCTAAATCTGCAGAGTCAGCTCCTCTGCAGTCATGCAGGTCCTGGACGGCAGGTCTGGAGAAGAGGCATAAAAACCAGCAGGTTTACCAACCTGAAGTCCACCTGTGTGGGCAGGCTCTCCCAGCAGACCGTTTAGACGCAGCCGAACGCAAAAGAGCTCCTTCAACTCCTCTTTCTTTGTGTTAAGTGACACCAAAAAAATCAGCAATCAAAATTAAATCCTTCCTTCTACTTTCATCCAGTTTTTCCACCGTTGGCTCAGAAGTGAAATCTTCTCATTTAAAATTCAGGATTTTTTTTTTTTCCCAGAAAAACTGCCAATCAGAAAAGAAGAGCTCAGAGAATCAAAAGGACTCGCCTTACTCGACGACCACGAACAAGCGTGCCTCTAATAAAGGACGAAGAATCACACCATGAGCTGGACCCCTCCCACGAAACCCAGCACTCAAAAGAGTTTATTACTAAACAAAAACAACAGGATCAAAAACCCAATAAACTCATTCAGAGGACTCTCTGCCTATCTAACAAAAGAAAAAGGAACAATAAGACAACTCCTGCTCTATGTTTTGTTTGTTTACCAGGGACATCAGCCTTGTCAAAAGTTTTAAATCGCAGAGTACTGAGCCCAGTTCACTGAAATATCTACTACCTTCACGATTCTCTACTTTTATTGCAAGACTTTTTTATCGCTAAATAAAGACTCATACATAAGTCTTTAAACATTGTGCTTGTGAATAAGTAAAACAAATCAATCGTTAACGTTTCCATCCAATTTTACCTTAAATTATGCAAATTTAGCAACTCTGATGATGAAGTATTTGCATATCATTTATAACACTTAAAGCCCTGCTTCTTCAGACTGATTTCACTTTTTCTCTCCCTTAACCCATGAGAAGTACTTTGTCTCAAACGGAACCCCCGCCCCCCTCCCCCCCCACCGAAGCTGGGCCCATGTACTTGCTGGCTCCGATAATTTTTTACTGTATAATTTCTTACATAAATGACCCGCGGGGCTCCAGGTGTCATTAGAAACATACTTTCGCGGTGTGTGTTTTATCACCACTGTTAATTTTACGAGGGCCGTTAAGTTAAGTGGAGGTGGATGCTGCCAGCAATCATGCTGCTTGAATCAGCGGTTTATTAACGCCCTGCACCCCCCCCCCCCCCCCCCCCCCACCTCTAACCACCACCACCACCACCCACCCCCCCCCCCGCCCCCCCAAAAAAGAAGGAGTAAAAATCAGAGGAATTCTCCGGCAAATGTCTCGAGGTTGAAAAATCCTGCGATTCAAAGTCATCTGAGTTATCGATCTGTGCGGGGAAACAAACGAGAAACAGAAACTCGTGCAGGTGTTTTGAGGATTTTCTGGCTTTCGCGACTTCTTGCTCGTTGCTGGCAGTCGAAATGACTTGGCAATGAAGTGGCTTTTCAAAAAAAAAAAAAAAAACAGAAGAAAAGAGAGGGAAAAAAGCAGCATTGATAAGAGGGTGCAAGATATTTGTGCTGAGCGAGTGGGGCAATAAAATTGCTTATCAGTCACTTACAAAGAGCAATAAAGTTGTGAAACAGTAATTACACTTCGGCCTGTTCGTTGGAAAACATTCGAGCGGAGTCGTGCACGCTCTGTGCTTCCCTTACGCTTTTAGCATGAGTGGATGGGCTAAAATGGGACGCTGCTAATTTTCACGGTCGGCTGGTTTGTATCATTTCGTGCAATTAGCCCAAAAAAGCTAAAAACACCCAATTGAACCACCTCGACACGCTACTTTGTCCTCTATTTATAACATGCATGGGAGTAAATACAGGAACATCTTTCTGTGTGCCAGTTTGTTTTCTTCTTTTTCTTCTTCTTCTTTTTTTTTTTTTTTCTGTGTCAATCCATGCCCTTTTCAACATGCAAATAAACAATTACACCCCGAGTTAAATTGAAATCTTCCAATCCTACAAAGCAATTTAGAAATCATGGAGGATTTTGGCTTCCAGGCAACAATGGAATGCATTAATTTAAATGCTGTTTACCTCATGCGTACACATAATTAGATCTGATGTGCAGCTGAGTGTTTATATTCATGAGCCTCCACTTGAAGACTGATTACCAACCTTTTCACGTGGGGTTTTTTTTTTTATGTTTGAAGTTAGTTTCCTATTGAGAAACATGCAACTAATAGCCTCACGACACCTCAGACATGAAGAGGAAACCAACTTCAATGAAACACTCGACTACGGTTTTTATACTTGACCTGTCTTGTGAGTTTACACTCTTAAAAAAACTGACACCAGCATCTCAATTGTCGAGACTCAGAAAAGCAGCTCCCCCTGAGGCAACAGTGCAGCCTCAAATCATGATGCTCCCTCCACCGTGCTTCGCAGGGCATTTTGTGCGGTGAATAACTTAAGAACACTCTCATCAGTCCACAATTCATTTTCCCTTTCAGCTGGTCCTGTAAGAGATTTTAACTGGCTACTAATATAAACCAATAGAGGAAAAAGGAGTCATGCTCATTTGCTGCGCTCTGAAGTTACGTGCATGTTCTGTTCGCGTGCAAGCAAGCCCCGTCTCTGATAGTTTACTTCTCAAGATTGTCCCTTTGGCTGCTTCTAAAATTCAATTACACATCAAAAGAAAAGAGTAACAGTATCTAGCTTCAAACCCTGGCCCAGTAATCCCGCTGTGAGTGTTCCAGGACGCCACCGGTCACTGCAGATGAAGGTGACATGCAACATTTAACCCCTTCCTCTTGATTCGGGGATTAAACGCGCCGATCTGCTGCCAGCGGGACTATTTCATGGAGTGACTTTGGCCGCCGTCTGCCCTGAGCACTTGAAAACGCTGAGCATTAACCTACGCCCCTGGCACATGATCAATAAGGCTTGTGAGATCTGTGCGCTGGCACACACACACACACACACACACGCACACGCACACATGAACAGCCATGCCTTCCATCACTGAAACTATTAACACCATGCCAGGATCGATCAGTCACCCTTGGCTCCTTTTCCCACCGTCCGTCATCGGTACGTGCGGCGTCCGCGTGCGTGCATGCGATCGCATATGCACACTTGCAGAATGTTTGTGCTCCTCCGCATTTTCCCCCCTCACTCCATTTATCTGGTCTGACAGCTGACATCGCTCCATATTAGCGGCGAGCGCTGACAGCCGGGCGACCGAGCCAAACAGTTGATAAAATGCATGATATTAAAACAAAAAAATCCTCATATCGGAGTCGTTGACCTTTCGCTGAGAGGAGGAGCTTCCTGCAGCAGTCTGATGGCAAGAATTCAACTGCAGGTTCGCAGTGTAGTGCTCAGCAGCTATCTGGTCCCCGGCGGTGCTGTTAATAATGGGAGGCAATCTGCCTCGCCGAGACGTGGGAAATGTAGTCATCTGCAGCACAGTGGTGCGACCGGCTAAACGCTGCTAATTGATATGGACGGCAGGAGCCTCTCAGTGTGTGGGATTAGACGGTGGCGTGGCGACGACGGCCTCAGAAAGGGGGACAGAGTCTCTCTCTCTTTTTCTTCTTTTTTTTTTTTTTCCTTTCACCTCTCGTTCACTACTTTTATTCCCCCCACACATCGGTATTCCACTAAGCCCATCTATTTTTACTCCCTGTCCAATGATTGATGTCTCCTTTCAGCATGTACACCCTTGCTATCCACAGGGATGAATAAACCACAGATGAGCGGCAATCTGCAGGGAGTACAAACACACACACACACACACGGCACAAGCACTCACACTGGAAATGCACACAGATGTTCACATTCAGGGGTATAAAATGCAACCGAAATGCATCATAAAAGACACTGAGATGCAGGAAACACAGCGCAATGCTCCCAAGCAAGCGTCAAACACGGATCCGGCGTCTTCAAAGAGTTAACAGGACGAGGCTTTGGGGGAGTGATCGAGCGCCGTGCCTCGTCCAGATTATAGAGTTTATGTTCCCACAGCGTGATAAAGCAAAAGATGCAGGGTCACGGAACGGATACAGAGCATGCGGGCTGACAAAAGGTCTCACTCTGTTTCACTGACACACCTAATTGTGAGTCCTTTTAACTCCTGGACAGGCAATTTATGGGATATTCACCTTGGGGGACTATTTATATATGAACAAGAGCCAGAGAATAGGCCACTTACTCCGGGGGGCAATGCAGCATGATTGACTCAGCCGCTCTGTTTGGAAGAGCCACCAGTGCCCTCTAGTGTCCCAACTTCCACCCAACAGCCGGCGCAGCTCAAGACACTAACACAATGTTCAGCTCTTTATTCTTCCAGCGCAGTTTCCCTGGAAGCTGCTGTTGTGCTTTGGGAGACGGATCCATGAGCACGGCTAAGTGAATACTGTCAGATTCCACAGCTTTTCCCCATCAGGGCCTTCAGTCCCAACTATGGTAATTGGCAGACTTTTCAAAGGAAGTGAGACTTTAAAACGGAGTTCAGTAAGCTGTGGCTGCTACAAGTTTTAACAATGGAAAAAAAAACAAGGTTTAAATATCTGTACCCGAAGATTTTTCACCATTTTAGAGCTTAAAATTACATTGTTTTACTGCAATTTCGTGTTTTAAATGAAAGAATCTTTTTTAATGATCAGACACGGAGGACCATTCCGTTCGGTGCTAATAAGAGACGTTGCTCTAAAATGCCTAATGATATCTCTGCCTTTTGCACATTTCTCTGCAGCCCAAAGTCATTTGTGAGCAGCCCAGACTTTGAAATCCCGTCTCATCTGTCACATTTCCATCGGACTTTGATTTCATGCAAAGAAAATCCTGCACAAGTAATTGCTTGCAAAGTTTGACCTTTAGGTAATCCCTGCAAGTCAGAACAGTCTGCTTCAAGTGATAAGGCGCTACACAGGCTGGCGATAGGGCTGCGCAGTGGATCGCGCATTCACCGTCGTTCCAACGTGGTTTCCATTGATCGCGATCAATTCTCGAAAACCTGGGCGAAGTTTTAATCCATGAGCAGCGAAGATTATTTCATATCTGGCGGCCGCATAAGTTCGAAGTGTCAAGATCGATGAAAAGTGACCGAAAGTAACAAATTGTGCATCTAAAATGCAGCAGATGCACCAAAACAGCCCATTGGAGTTGGTGTAAATAATCCGGGGGCGAGAGAAAGAGCACTGCTATTTACCAAATCTGAAACCTTTGTGTTTTCAACGAGAGACGGAGGAGTTTCCATACCTGCAAAGTAAAGTTGGACTCTCTCCACCGGTCTCGGCTATGCTAACAATGCTAATTGCCCTCTTGTACGTGAACGCCTCCTGATCGCTCCAGCAAAGCCTGCAGCGGCGGCTGTTTACTGCGCTGTAATTCCTGCAACGACGCTGTAAAACATCACTGTCAAAACAATAAATGCAAACAGGCCCCGCCAATTATCACGTATTTGTCTGTGCGCCGCACACGACAGTCGGAGCTCGCCTCGGCGCCGCTGTTGACAGTCGAAGGCTTTATTGTGGGGTAATTAGCTCCGAGGTAGCGGCTGAAGGCAAACAGATAAACTAATACAAAGATACACAGCTCCTATAAAGAGATCCTCCATGACTGATCCGGGTCGTGACGACGGGGGGACGAAGTTTCCCTTCCTCAAACACGGGTTGTGCATTATGTTTCGATTGCTGGGTAATTAGACGCCATCTTTTTTCTCTCTTTTTTTTATTTTTTGAAGTCCTGCCTCGTCCCAGGCGCCGTGCTGTCAGCTGGTATGTACCTGCGTGCTCTTTTGGGCAAATCACCTTCATTATGAATGTGTCTCATTACGCTAATGAGACGATTTCATTATCACTTAAACGACCTTGTCCCCGGTGCTAAACAAGGCCGGCTGCCGCCAACCCGGTGGGCTCCCGGAGTGGGATCGCAGTGGGGGGGGGGGGGGGGGGCAGCCGTGATGTGAATGGAGACGTGGAATTGAAGCGTTTTGCCGCGTGTCCAGACGAGAGGGAGCCGCATTAGCTGCTGGTTGACAGCATGCCGACACACCGCTAGGTCTTAATTGAAGCCCGTCCCCCACATTCGGCCATTAGCATGAAGAAATCGTTAGTATGTTGCACATGCAGCGTGCAGATATTTACTTGCTAGCTACGCTAAAACGAGGACTGAACAGTAATTCTATCCTGTAGTTCAAGGAAAGAATTTTGATACCAAAGTCAGCATGTTGCTAACACTTTTAAGAAAGCTAACGCTAAATTATTGTTTTTTCCTTTTTATTCATGTAAAAAGAGGCTTAAAGATGGCTAAACTTTCCAAATGGCAGTAAAATGGGTGAAAAGATCTGAGACTTTTCTGAGGGAGATAAAGTAAAATAGTAAAATAAAATAGCTAAAAGAACTGAAATTGTGACAAGTAGCTGAGTAGCAGTCAAAATAGCTGAAACTGTTATATTCCTAAAAATGACTAAAGGTCTTAAATTGACAAACACATAAAAATTAAATTGAAAATGGAAGTAGCAAAAAATAACTGACAGTTACAAAATGATGAAAAAGACAAATTGCTAAACGAAAAAAGGGACGAAATCTCTGAATATGGTCATTTTTGCTCTTTCTTTGAAATGTTTTATTCACACTGTCATTCCATCTGTTTTTTCACATTTCAGCAGTGTTCGCTTAAGTCGTCTATTTAAATAGTTGTTGCAATTTTTGCTTTATTAGGGTGCTTTCATACCTACCGCTAGAGTGGTTCGGTTTGGACATAAATTATTCATAAACGTCGCAGCTGTCAACTAGTTCGGTTCACATTCACACCACTTGTTTTTGCAGATGAACTATCCACTATGACCCTCCTGCCTCTTGGTGGCGCTGTTCACACAATAGTGTGTTTTGGGTGACGGAAGTGAACCCTGATTGGCCAGCATGTGTGACGTGATGTGCCGCGCGGCTTGCTACGGAAGCCTCCGCCGACCAAAAAGCCTTCTCCACAACAGAGCGGACAGGAGCGAGGCTGGTCAACGTTCACACCAGCAGCGGACCGCACCGAGACCGCACCGAGACCGCCTCCTCGAGGAGGTCTCGGTGCGGTTCTTTGTCCCGGACCAAAACTAACTGGTTTGCTTTCACACCAGCGCGTACGAACCGAACCTGCAGGAGTTTGGGTCTCTAGTCCGCTTCAAGCGGACCAAATGCTGTTGGTGTGAAAGCACCCTTAGTTTCAGCCATTTAAGCTGTTTTATCAATTTTCACTATTTTAACCCTTTTTCTTTGTCAAGAAATTTGAAGCACTTTTATTCTTTTTAGCCACAGAAACCACTTTAACTTTTTTAGATATTCTGAATATTTCTACTTTTTTATTGTTGTCTTGGCAGTTTTGGCCAAATTTGAAATTATTTCCAGAAGAGTCTGGTTGTATTTCCATATGATTTGGTGAGATCTGGTTGACCCTCCTCTGAAATGATCACTTTGGGTGTTTTTTTTCCCTTTCAGCTCCATCCGTCTTCAACCCTCAGACCATTTACATGCCACGTATGTTCCGGTGCTCCATGAGACACACACTTTCTGAATGCGGAGCTACCTGGCTGTCACTGAGATCCACTCTTATCCTTGGAGAGGCACTCAATCTGTTTGGTGAGTGACCTTTAGTTGTTGGAGAGCTTATCTGCTGCTTTTAAAGCACCCTACACCCCAGAACTAATCCTTGGAGCCAAACACTGCCCGCCTAATCCGGGCTCCCCCGAGCTCCTCCTCCTTCACCATCCGCTTTAATTGTATCCGCGGCTCGTGCGGGTCTGTTTCGTTTGTGTCTTGTATGAATTTCACTGATCTCTGCATCAAGCTCGGACTCACTCGGCCTCTTTGTGTGTGTGAGCAGGGGTGTGTGTGTGCTTTTGCATTTGACCGGCACGGTGACCACGAAGCCATCAGGGTGCATTTAGGAGGATTTCCACTGTGTGGGAGGGGATCAGGACCGGAGTCGGAACCAAAGCTGTGCGGCCACGAGCCCAGAATTAGCATTCAGTGTGTGTGTGTGTGTGTGTGTGTGTGTGTGTGTGTGTGTGTGCCTGGTCACAGTGTGCGAATGAAAGTAATTGCCAGTGGAGGGCAGCCTGCAGCTGAGGCCCAGAGATGTGTCAGCCTCTGAATTTCAGCTCTGCAGCCTTCCTCCGGCGAGCTCACAACGCTCCCGCATCATCTTAATGTCCTGAAAGTGCACATGCATGTGCACGATGAGTTATTTCCAGCACGAGTTTAGCTTTCCTGATGCATGATTTTTAGCACCTCCGCTTGCATGGCTTATCTTTCAGAGGCTTTGCGGAGAGAAAAGCGTAAATACATCGAAAGTACAAAGAAAAAAAAAAATCCATATATCTTGGTTTTCCAACGAGCCTTTGATGTTGCTTGTGCTGTCAGAAAACCAAAATTTAATTAATGACAGTATATTCCACCTCAGATTTAATTGCCTTCTCAGAGGGGGGAATTATTCAAGCTGATTGTAGCCTGTCTGTCCCAGGGTTTGGAAACGTGATGGATGATTGGGATGTTTTGAGGCTGAAACAACAATTAGTGACTGATTAGAATCCAAAACACAGTTTATTTGCCACAAAAACAAACATGTTTTTTTATGTTTTGTTTCAAGCAGAGGACGAGTAGAGGTGTGCAGATTGAAGATTAGCAGGCCGCAGCAGATCCAGGAGTAAAATCTTGTGCTTTTTACCCTGTTCTCCCTGTTTAAAAGATATAAATGAGCCAAAAATAATTAATTCTCTAAATATAATCCCACAGATCTCACTTTCAATGGATGCATGTTTACTCAGAAATGCACATGCTTTGATTTGATGTGGAGTGAACTGGTGTTGCGTTCACTGACCAGCAGAGGGCCACAAAAACTAACAATTGACGACACATGTTCCTTCCAGCCTGCAACGAGAGAGAGAGAGAGAGAGAGAGAGGGGGAGAGAGAGAAAGAAAATCACTTTGAATAAATTGCTCTGCTTATTTTTCCCTCTGAGGTTTGCAGGGCTAATAGCATGTGCAATGTTTGATCAACAAATTAGACTTGCAGATAAATAAATGTCCAGGACGCCTGGTGATTACATGTGCACGGTGTTTGCTGAAGCCTGTCAGGTTCTGGAGCGTTGGTTTTGAGCCCAAAATGGCCGTCGGTCGCCACAGTGACCCTCAGCGACCGGCGCCGACAGAGCGAGGGGAGCGTGTGGCGGGCGGCCAGCGTCCCCAGGCCCCGCCCATCGCTCAGACAAGCCGGGGACGCGTACAGATCGTAGATCGTGAGATGGAGTCGTGGACACAAAAGGCGAAGGGGGGGGGGGGGGCGCGTCCACATCACAATAGCTCCACATCCTTTCTGTGGACACAAAAGGCGGCGTTAATTAAAAGTCGTCCCCGCTGAACAATAAGCAGGATATTGCTCAGGTAGTCATCTTTTGTTGCAGGTTTTCGGGGTTGAACAGGTGTTCTCACTTATCAGCTGATGACTCACGCAGGTGGAGAAGAGAAAAGAAGGAAGGGCGCCGCATGACGAATGGGACTGGATTGCTAATAAGATTATGTTTTTTCTTCTTCTTGTGGCTTCGATGATCAATGAACTGTGTGAGCAATGCACGTGAGCCCGCAGTGTTGTGATACTCCAGAGAGATCATTTTCAAGGTGGCGGTCTTGTCTTGATCTTGTCTCGGTCTTGGGTCGTTTTCACTCAACCACACTAAAATTCTACAGTGTCCCGTTCACACTTTGCTGGCTTTTATTAACGTTTAACCTTTTACGTGAGGATAAAACAGCTCATAAAGTTGTGCCACCGGTTGAGTTATAAATACTTCATTGCATTTCTGAAGCTTCATAACAATTTAAAGCGAATGGTAATTCAATCTTTTTGAAACATTTATGATAGATTTAACTGTCGACACATTTAACAATTCTATTTTGGCTGTTTCCACTCTCGCTGTGTATCTTTTTTTTTTCCATTTATCTATTTTAACTCATTTTTATTGGTCCTATTTAAACATTCTGCTTATGTTTTCCTTCACTGTATTTATTTGATTTAGTCTGTTGCAGCTATTTTAGAAATTTTTAACATTTTAAAAATGTTTCAGCCAAATTTATGGGCTTCAGCTATTTCGAAGGGACTGAGTTGTTTTATCTTTATTGTTCAGTTTTAGCTAGCAATGTTGACTCTTTGAGAATTTTTGGCACATTTTCATTTGCTGCATTACACCCGAGGCCTGCAGGCGGCGCTGTTTCGCAGAAAACGTGCAAACTCCTTAATGCGCCTTCAAATTTGTTTAATTTGAATGAATTTTCGCTGTGTGGAGGTGATCTAAGGGTCTTCACACTAATTCCACCTGTAAATATGAGCACTTAACTACCTTTCCCTTGCATCCTTACATGACTGTTGCCCCTCCTTAAAAGCCATCATAAGGTTCTGGATTCGACTTGAGGTCTAAGCCCTCTTTTATCTGTGATTTCTGTGACGTCTAGTAAAGAGAATGTCCTGAAGCCCATCGCGGAAAAACAGCCGCTCTTCTTTTCCCGTCCTTTCCTGTCAGATCGGTTATTTGCACCTGTTTTCTCTCGCTCCGTCGTACACCTGAAGCGTGTGGCCCTGAGGGGGAGAGGGATCAAATCCGACACCTGCCATGTTCCGCGCGCTGCTGCTGCTGCTGCATCTTTGCGTTCAAATGCCTTGCGATCACTTCTGCACCCCCCACAAAAAAAAAAAAAAAAACAGATCTGCAATAAATACGTGTCTTCTTTTTGAGCTAAACTTTGAACTCAGCTGCGCTCATGTGTGGGAGACATTTTCCAAAAGGAGGCTGCAGCGACGAGGCGATTGAGAGTCAGAACAAAGACAAATAAATTAAAGCGAGTCGGTAATTCCCACCGTCCTCAAAGGAGCCGAGGTTCAGTGGCCTGCAGCTCTGCGCCAGAGCGTCCTTCCTTCTTCTCTTCTTAGTTACTCGAATAAATAAACAGCGGTAGCCATGTGAAAGTGTCTCATTACAATCCTTAAATCCTCGCTGGCCGCTGGGGAAGCCACAGTTCCTCCCGC
The DNA here is from genome assembly GCF_902148845.1 of Salarias fasciatus. Classification (NCBI taxonomy): domain Eukaryota; kingdom Metazoa; phylum Chordata; class Actinopteri; order Blenniiformes; family Blenniidae; genus Salarias; species Salarias fasciatus. Next base: position 11,215,287 of record NW_021941230.1, read on the forward strand.
CTCGCCATGCGTGAGTTTGATTAACCTGCATTCAGCAAGCGTAACCTTCGGTGCACACGTGTGCACTTGTCTTTATTGCGCAACACTGCAAAAGACAGGTTGGGCTGCTGGAAGGCAGCAAGCCTGGGCCTGAGTCAGAGCTCTCAGCCTGTTTGCCAAAGAGGCGGGATCTGAAACCCAGGATGGAGGAAGCGATCTTTGTCGTGACTCTCGCTAAGTCGTTGGGCTAACAGAGCGAAAACCCGCTGACCCGGAGAGATGAGAGCAAATGTCACCTGTCTTCCCTGTGAGTTTACCTGAACTCACAAGTAAAGAAAACATGTTTGCAGCTAATGTCACAAACCTGAAACTTGTCCCCGTTCCTCGCCCAGCCAACCGGGTCAGGATGTTAGCCGCTATCTTGTCCGACAGCTTTAGAGGACGAGTGATAAGTGAAAAGTGAGAAGCCACCCAGGTATCCCTCCGCGGTCTGCTGCTCCATGCTAACGACAGCGGTGTGATAACAGAAGGCTGCATCACCTCCTTTATTAATGGCTTCGAGGCTGGACACTTGTTGGGAAGTTTTTTAAGGTTTTTTTTACGTGGCTTATGCAGCCGTATCCATCAGTGGATCATAAGTACACTTAGAGTTGGTTTGAAGCAGGAAGTGGATAAGGACACTGGGACAGATCAGAGGAGCACTTTCAGGCCACTCGTCTCGCTAAAGAGGCTCTTTCCAGCGCTCGCCTGACGTGCGATATATGGAAGAGACCCGTTAAAGGTACAGACGAACAGTCACACTCGTGATCGAACCGTCTGACGCGTGTCGACGTCTGGTGAAAAACAGTGACTCGAAGCTAAACGGACAGAAAGCAAGCAAAGGACGCAAGTCAAGGGTCTTCAACAGGTTTACGAGAACTTTTCAGAAAACTTTTGTGTTTACACAGTAATGTTTTCAAAATGATGTACATTTCTTTATTTATTTGACCGTTCTTTATACAGGTGGGCTCCATTGAGACCCAGGGTCTCGTTTTCAGGAGGGACCTGTCGGGAGCAGCCAACGCAAAGTCACAACCAAACAATGGTGAAATCCCTAAAAACCAACAAAATAAAACATAAAACATGAGAATGGTGCAGGTCTTAAGAGCAGGAGAGAGGTAGTGAGGAGCATGCGCAAACGCTCACTCACACTCGGCCGGAGATTTTTCGAAGTCGACTTTTTGCGTTTCACTGAGCGCTCAGATTTATTTTCTGCCATGTACTGAGCTTCAACATCACCATTTGCTTCAATGACTTTGTTTATTTCAACTGAGAGGTTTTTTTTTGGGTTTTTTTTTTAACTTTCCTTGAGCTCCTCCTCAGACATCAAGGTGTGTGTTCTGCTTATGTTTTGCTGATGATCTACTGGTGTTCAGTTGCTGCAGGATTACAGAATCGGCCATTTAGTGTTCCGCTCACTGGACTGTTTGTTCTGGTTCTTTTCCAGGTTTCAGTGGTTTCACTGTTGGTTTTTCACTATTAAGCTCGGCCCCCTAGTGGGAGCTGTGCTTTGTCTTTGAAATGCCACTTATTGCCCAGGAAATGCAGAAAATGCAAACTTCAAGCCTGGATTCAAACTGGGAGTTTTCTCACTGTGATGCAGTACTTGCAAACCACTACACTGTGATTTAAAGTGATGAAAGCAAAGAATTTGGCACCTGTTCCATGTGAGACTTCCATCGGAGTTAAGGTTACTGGAATTAAATCGAGATAAAGTCTTGCACACTTTACAAAAAGCGGTTTGATCTTTCATTAAATTGATTCGAAACCCCGCTGTCCATCTCAAACAAACATTTCCTTCAAATCCACGGACTCTCAGCTGCGAAATGGCAGCTTGAGTGTCGAACCCGCGCTGGGTTTGACTTTTTCCCTCGCTGCAGAAGTGTCTGAAAAGTGGAACGCCGCGAGAGAAAAAAAGTACACAATGTGACAGTGTAGCGCTGTCAGACTGGGTGGAATAACAAGGTTTTTCCAGCTTTGTTGGGGAATAAAAGTTCATAATACGTATATTCCGATCAATGCAAAGAGTGCAAATTTCTATTCCGCGCAAAAATCCTTTTTTTCCAATGTGCATCGAAACAGCTGAAGAGTTCCCCTGCACGTGTTTTTTCTTCTTCTTCTTCTTCTTCTTCTTGTGATTGAGTGCAGGAGGTGAGCAGTGCAAGAATCTTGCATTCTGTTTCTGACGGCTACGCTTCTGACAGGAGAAATAAAAAGGAGCGAGACTAAATTTACCCCCCCCCCCCCCCCCCAACCCCTTAAAAAAATAAAAAAAAATAAAATATAAAGCCTCCCTGATGCAGAGCATGCGAGACATCTCAGGCTACAGCACACACACTGTGTGCAGCACACGACCGTAGGTGGGCCCAAGACACGAATAAAACACACACACACACACACACACAGATGCAGCTAGTTGGGAAGAGATTCTTGTGTTCTGGACCTCGGTCACGAGGCAGAGCTTCTGTGAAGACGACCGATCGCGACGTTGGAGGCGGCTTTCCGCCTTAAGGTGCACACAAAAGCCAAGAATACATCGATTTGCTTCCCAAAACGCGGCAGAAATGAGGACCTTGATTGTAGAAAATTGAAGACAAACAGCTGTGGAATGCACTGATGATAATTGTGCACATTGTTACGCAGCCATTATGCAAAGTGTTATGTAAAAATCTCCAGCAGAAGACACTCGGCTTTCAGAGAACAACACCGGAAAAGGCGTGAGAGCTCCCAAATCATGCATATGAACAGTTTTCGCTAAGATACAGACTGAAAAACAGCTTTTGCATTTTTTTTCCAGCCAAAAAATCCACACACAAGAAGTCGGATGAAGAGTTGGTTGAACTGAACGCTTCCCCGGGCTCGCTCTATCAGACGAGTGGGAGGCGCGTAATTGTACCAATACAACTTCTGCCATGTTCCCGTCAAAATGTGGAGGTAATAGAGAGGTAACTGTGAAAGCAGGGATCACTCTGCGGAGGGCTTCTTTTTTCTTGACGTTCCCCTCTCTTTGAGCGTGGCGATTCTGATGGAAATGGGACGGACGTGTCAGAGCGGTTGCCAACCGACGGTTCCTTTTGCGAGTGTCACCCTACTTTTTGACTTCAGTTTTCCAACCGAGCACAACGCCCGAGAAGAGACGGTTCGGTATTTTGAAGAGCATGACGAAAAAACAAAAGTCCTGGAGAGTTAAATTATATGGAAATAAGAAAACAGCCATGACTCATGTTTATCTGATCCTATTTTTAGAAAATCGATGTTTTGTTTCCACCGCCTCCGTACAGCCATCCAGCTCTTCAGATGTGTTCATCTAACATCCCCGAACCGTAAGACCCTAAACCCCAGATTAAGGTCTTGGTCACATTCAGATTTTAAGACATGTTCGCTAAGACCTCTAAACACTCGACACACCCTTCATCCACTCATTCAGACCTGTCCTGAGACGCTAATCCTCAGATTAAGGTCTTGGTCACATTCAGATTCTAAGACGTGTTCATCAAGGCCTCTAAAACGCTCTACAGACCCCTCATCCATCGATCAGGATCAGGGCCCTGAACCAGACTAAGGCCCTAATCCGGTTTCATCCTCACTTCCAGAGGGTCAAAGTGTTTCCAGGCACTTCCACCACCAAGATGTGTTGGATTTATTTTTTTTCTAATCTTGTAAAAGTTTCACTTTATTTTGACTTAATAATTGAAATTAAAATTAGGTTCAAATGTGGTTCACATCACTTTCCTCTTTTAATAAGCTGTCAAATCAATAATGTAATCAGCTTTGGAAATTGGCTTGTGGACCATCCGTTGCCCCTCTCCGGCCGAATCTGTAGCTCAGACTCTTGAAATCCAGGGCTTGTTCACGCAGCAACGATTTTAAGTGAAGAGCCAAAGCTTTCGTCGTGTTTTAGGTTTTCTGTTTACTGTTTTACTATGGTGTCGACAGTTCTTCTGCACGTGTGTGAATGGACATTAGGAATAATGTTTCCTCCAAAGTATCAGGACTCTGAGGTCATTTTCTCCAGGAATTAGTCGTTTTTTCAGCTGACAGTCGATTCTAATAACAATCCGACTTGGTCAAACACTAAACTGTAATCTGATCCCCTCCGTGAGATGATGCCTGTTTTAACAACCAGCCTGAAAGTGGCCTCAACCCACAAAGGCAAGTACAAAGAAAAACACTGGTCTTATCTGTGGATCTGCTCCCGTGATGTTAGCTCACTTTTTGATGAAGCACCTGAGCTGCTCGCGGAGCCCCGCATAAAGAACGCGCCGACAAAAGAGCCTTAATGGCTTTTAACAGATTCTCAGCGAGAGAAAGTGGGTGAGAGCATTTTTCAAGGAGGCCGTGAAAGGATCGGGCGCGTTCACTCTCGGAGAGAATGGGAAGCCATCAGGAGGCCGAGTCTGTGTCACCGTTTCCAACAGCCGCTTGATAAAAAGGTTACGAACACTCATATCGTCAGGGTGACTCCGTATATACAGTGGATTTCTCCGAGCATCAATTAGTCACACGTCGGCTGGCTGTGTTTCATTTCGCTCAAACACAAGCCCGCGCGTCTTTTCAAGGTTGGAATTGTTCACACTTTCTTCGTCGGACCACCTCCTCTGAGAGGATCCGTCTGGGTTCGGGGTCACCGCTGGGGTCAAGCGCTCGGTTCCAGATGGGAGTCATTTTACAATAATCCTGTGACAAACCCGCTTTGACTTCAAGCTGTGGACGAGTGAGAGAAGCAGCTGAGAGAGGGGCCGACGATACCTGCCGCATCTGAAAGCGATCAGTCCAGGAAACATGAATCTCAAGGTTGCACGTGCAGCGGTTTGATCTGCCAGCCTGTTTTTAGCCTTTCAAGTCTTCGGGTTGGAATAATGATGATAGACTTTATTAGCTCCCGCGGCACAGGGGAGGTCAGGAGGTCAGGCCGGGCGGCGGCTCGGCTGGAGATCGGTAGCGGTTCTGAGAGGTCCGCACAAGGACACGGAGCAGCGTGAGCCTTCGTTTGGTTGCATGATGGAAGACCTGCCGCTGTTCGTTTTGACTACAAAACACCAAAACGTCAGACCAATGTCTGTTTGGCAGAATATTAATATTACAATTTGGAATTCATTTAACATCATCACCTTAACTGTTTAATAACTACAAGCCATAATATAATAAAGAGGACTTTATTATTTGGTAATGTCTGTTTTTATTTTGAAGTTTTCCTGTAGATATAGTTGAAGGCATGGGAACTACGTATTAATTCATATTATGCAACATTATTTTTTTAATTATGGTTTTAACTTTTCTTTCTTATTGACTTTTACGTTTAAAATGGCCAAAGTTGTTATAAAATAGGAAGCCCATTGTTAGATTATTGGTCACTGCAAACATGTCACTTATTCTGTGCACCCTTTCTCCTTGTATTTGTTGGAAGATATGTGTGTATGTATCATCAAACTGTATAATATCTATGAACTCTGAGCCTAATCATTGCATCAGTCCTTTCTGGTTTTGCAGATGCACCCATTTTCAACTCGTCAGGGCGAGATTTCCCCCTGACATTGTGAGAATCTCCATGAGGAGGAGCTCTGTCGAACTGGCATGGAGCGTTCGAAACCTGTAAAATCACCCAAATTTACGCACACAGATGACCGGAAACCGCCCGAATTTCAGAACCCACGTACAAAACAAGGTTTTATATTTCGAGGACGAGAGCAGTTGCCGGGGAAATGAAACAGTCTCTTATTGTGAAGGGCTTCTCCGGATCTGTTTGCTCCTCAATCCCTCCGCCCTGACTCCGTCTCCCTCCGCCTGTCCACCTCGACAGCATGCAAATTGCCGAGCAACTCCAATATATCGCAGATTGCTTAAGTACGCAGAGCGCGCGGCGCGGCGCGAGAGCGGGGCAGCTGGTGCGCGCTTTTCCCGTCTCCCAAGCGGACTGTTCAGAATGGAAGGAACGCCTGAGAGTGATTACAACTCCGCCGCATCCCTGCAACTTAAACCCTTCAATTAATCTCGGAGAAGGGGGGAGTGTGTGTGTGTGTGTGTGTGTGGAGGCTGGAGGGAGAGCGGGGCTGCTGCGCTCATCATCCCGGGACCGGAGTGACACCGCGCCGCACCGCAGCGCGCCGGGATCATCCAGGACGAGACGAGCCCCGTGAAGTTTTTTTTTTTTTTTTTTTTTTTTTTTGGCTTTTTTTCTTCTTCTTTTCCGTTCAAGGCGAGAACTGTGAAAGCCTGTTCAATGCGTCGCCTCCTCGCACGCGCACATGGACTGGTGAAATTTGGACTAACCTGCGTCTTTTGTCACCGGTTGTAGTCGGTAAGTAAAGAACCGGCGTCGACCATGACTCGTTTGTGCGTCTGTTCACCTCCAGAATCTAATCTCATAATGTGAGTGGTTACTTCTTTTTCTCCCTCTTGGCACTCGTGCGCGTTTCTCTGTAAAGGTGACGAGGAATCCAGGTGTCCGGGACGGGCAGGTTCCGACTGGTTTGAAGTATGTTACTGTTGGAAGTCTTGACTTTTACGCGCGGCGCGCCCTGATAAATCAACGTACACATCATGCGTCGCCAGCATGCATTCACGAGAGGATCAGCAGTGGAATACACACGCGCGCGCGCGCGCGCGCACTCACGAGAAGAGTGCACAGGCTTGCGGGGAGGGTGAAGGGGACCTGGAGTTTTCCTGAGGGGGCTCCATTACCTCCAGCACACCTGGCTGCCTGCCACACGCAGTTACTGTATCCCACAGCGCCGCGCTGCCTTATGGTAATCCGGGCTGGTGTGCAGACACCCTGCCTCTCGTTACAGCCCCGAAACTTCGCTTTAAGTGGCGCATTTTTTTTTTATTTATTTTTTTTTTTTTTGCGGCATCTGCACTTTTAACTGATTGCTATACCTGATATTTTCGTCCTCCCCTGGCCACTCCAGTTTGACATGTAACCACAGCTAAATATAGTTATTGCGCATGCATGGCTGAGGTTCCTCCTTCCTGCTTTATCACAGGTGTATTTTCTTTTTTTAATAGGGGGAGGCCTTGCGTCACGCTTTGCGGCAGCCAATCGCACAGCTTCCGCACATTATCTCATTAGGTGTAGTATTGTTAACACTGCTGGCCCTGCTGGATCTCCGCTGATTAAATAAATCTGGGCTAAATTTTGCACCTAATTTAATCGGTTTGCACTTTGTCCCGGCGCAGAGTCAGCATTTTACTTTCTCTTCAATTAGACAAAGAGGTTACAGTCTAATTAAGTGCACATTAATGAGCAAAGTGGTGTCCAATTAGCTTTAAGTTGCACATGGCATAATTGAGTCCTGATCCCAATTTACTGCATGGCTGAATCGGTGGTTAACAGTGTGGATGTAGGCACTGAGTAGCTTCAATGTATAGACTTTTATTTAACGCTCCTGGACGGGGGATTAATTAACGGTTGGTGAGTTTTGGGGAGACGCAAAGGTAGTGTGGCTAATTGAGGAAATAAAGCACAATGGTGAGGATTCACAGGCCTTGCTTTTTGTGTTTTTTTTTTTTTTTCCAGGGGAAAAAAAACAAAAAGCCCTCACTGTTTACTTGTTGTGGATATCAGTCGGTGCAGTGGAGCTTTAGACCCGCACTGAACAAACTGTTTGCAACCGAGAGAAGCACAAATATGTGTTTGAATAGGTGTTGTACGGCGTAAAGCGGCCAAAGGAAATTGGCCTGACAGGTGCGAGCAGCCTGCAGATTTCCAGCATCAGCTCAGGCGGGAGGCAGAGCTGCAGGCCCGGTGGAAGAAGGCACGGCGGAACTTTATTAATGCACGCTATTTCCAGACGGAGAAATCCTGCAGATAAATTGGAGAAACTTGCGGAAAGGAAGTAGGCAGCACGAGCCCACAGCATGTTGAATCAGTCAAATATATATATATATAATAGAAGGAAGAACAAGGGGCAAGAGAGTTGAACTATCTCTTGCCTCTTGAGTGGGCGGATGTCATAATTATCATTTCTCCAGGATTGCGGTGGAGGGCCGCGGGCGCTGGCAGGATCTCTGCAGATATGTGGGTGTAGCGGTGGTGTCGACCCTGTAGGGCAAGCCACATCACTTCCAATACAGAGGAAAGAGGGACAAGTCCCACCATAATTGGTGCCTGGGAACAGTGCAGGGCACTCGGGGAAGCTGATAGACGGTCAGGGCAAGAGAGGGAAACTCTGTGTGTGTGTGTGTATGTGTAAACAAAGAAGAGAAGCACACACACACACACACACACACACACACACTCAGGGGGCTCTAATCTGCGATCCCATGTCAGGCTGAAATGAAACGACCCCTCCACTGGACGCAACAAGTCTCACTATCTTACATCTTCCGTCTCGGCCTCCTTCTAATTCTCTGTTTCAGCCCCGCGAGCCAAAAGGCGGGCCCGGCTTTTGCGTATCGGCGGACGGCACGCCATTGTTGGTGTGTGACCTCTGAGGTGAGAGGGGCAAAAAGGCAGGAGACGAGTCTGTTGCTACTTCCTGCTCATAAAGACACAGGGTAAAAATCAATCGTCGGGTTATATAGTGGGAGAAAATGCTCTTTCGTGGTTTTTTTTCAGGCGCTACATTCTCAAAAAGATGCTCGAGCTGAGTGTGAGTGTGTGTTAGTTGACAGACCACACTACCCATCCAGTCCTGTGTACGCTTAAGCCACTCTTTCTGCCGTGCCGCTTCTGACCAGGGGTGTGTTATCTCACAACACGTGGAAGAAAATAGCCTCTTTCAGCTCGTCCTATAAACCTCCCTGTCAGGAGGAATATAGGCGCTGGGAGCTCCAGGCCAGTGGATCTCTTATTGGAGTCTGGCGAGTCAATAGAGTCCTTGCAGGGCTTTTCAATATTGTTTTTTTTTTTCCCTTCTCACCCCGACTTGGAGCCTTGGCAACCAGAAGCAAGCCTTTACAGTCTTTCTCGACACACCAGACTCATGATCTGCCTCTGAGGTCATGGAAGAGCACAGCAACATGGTTTTCTGGTTGTTTTTTTGAGGCGCTGGGCCTTCAGTCTGTCCATTTCCACAAAATTTCTCATGAATATTGATAAAATCAGTCGTCGGGAGCGTGACGTTGTTGGTTGCGTTGGGCTGTGGTCCACCAAAAGTGCTCAGTGAGCAGATTATTTAGGACAATAAACACCCCGCTGCCTTTGTTTGAGACGCAGCCCTCCCTGCCGGCGTGGCATGTGACGTGCGTTGCGCAGCCTTCCTGCTGCCTGTGTTGCCTGTAAATACATTTAATCCTCAACATTTTGTTATGGTTTGAAGCGTTTCTGAGGCACTTGGCCTTTAAAAAAAGACCAAAAAAAAAAAAAAAAAAAAAAAACCCACAGGCTTTATATTGTACTTCTCCTCCTAAGTATGCGCTCAGGATGCTGCCCAGCTACTTTTGCCTCCCCTCAGTGGCTTTCCCGCTTAATTGGTCTTGAAAGGCCTTGTTCAGTCGGACGGTGCAGGTCACCTCAAACCTTCTGTAGCTGTTAAGTCATCAGACTCTCAATTAACTCCACCACAGCACCTGATTTAAAACTGTACTGGCCAACAAAAAAAAAAAAAAACAGGTCTCTGAATTTGCATCAAAGTTGCTGTCTTAAGTGTTGAGACAAGGCTTTTATGTTCACTTGTTATGAGGCTTTTATAACTCTCCCTACTCCTCACTTGTGTTATGTAACCTGAAACCAAGCTGAACCACATACTTCTTTATTTATTGAGCCAAATTTGTGGGATTATTCACCGTCATGTACTATATTTAGTGAGTAATTAAGTGTCTTCTGCAAATTAACATACGGACTTGACATCTGTCCTTCTTTAGACCATTTTAGAAGGCTGACTGGAGCCAAGCCGCTGTGGAAGAGAGTCCTTTCTGTTCATCAATCCCGAAGCTCTGCCTCCCGTCTGTGCATCCGATACCCACTGTTCCAATGAGTCTTGTTATTTCCTTCGGCTCAAGGCTGGATTTCCTTCAGGCGAATTTGCATCAGTGTGCTCGGAGTGTCAGATGGGTGGAGTTCTCAGTTCGGCTGGCTCTGCATCATAAAGCAACTTATACTGATCCCAGAATGACACGGGAATGAATTATGGAAGTGTCTGGCGAATAAATAGGGAGCGGGCAGAGAACAGAGAGAGACAGAGAGAATGGGGCTACATGATCCAAGCAGTGATTTCTCTCTCTTCCTCTGACAGATAAAACTTGCCGGCGCACGTTTTCCAAAACAGAAAGAGGCGGCATGTGACTCTGCGCTAATCCTGTGTGCTGCTATAACTTTTTCTTTAACCCCCGGAGACGTGGAGTAACACTTACACAACCTTGACTCTAGAGACTGATGCAACGGCAACACGTTTCAGAAGATTTCACGACTTTAAAAGCCTCGGATTGCTCTGTGATCTGCAGTAACTCGTAGTGTGAGGGAAGGGAAACCTTTTGCATTGGACTTGAAACCGCCTCCAGTGGACACATTCAAATTCATCCCCCGAGGAGTTAAGTGGTTTGACCTTGGCGCTTGAGAAAAATTTGTATATGTTTTGGATGAGTTATCCCAAAGGTAATCCTCAGGGCTTGAACCCGGGACACCTGGAGTTTGGATACTTCCCATATCTGTTTCACTGAGAATATGGACTGGGAGTCATGGCTCTCTGTGATTGTCGATCAATATCCCGGATGAACAGAAGGGTTATCGTGTAAACTGTGCCTTAGCCATAACAGTTGTGTTATATTATTGATCTGTGACGGCCTACCTGTGGTCTGAGATCCTCCTCAGAGAAGGCGTCAAGAGGCTTGAGTTTTGGCCATCTTTCACTGTCATAAGAAGACGCTTTGTGGACGCAGTCCAGATTGGGAAATCTCAAAATTTTAAACATATCCTGCTGAAAACACATCTATCTTTTGTCATTTTCTGAGGCTTTTCCCAGTTAATTGTCACCTGAAAGGATCCCATTCAGCTGTTACTAATGATCGCAGCCACGAGCAGCTGTGGTCATAAAACAAACAGCTCATGACTTTGCGGTAAGCTCGTCCAATTAGTAAACTCAGCAGAGTCCTCCCGGAGAACCGTAGGTGTGCATCGGAATACAATTATCACCTTTTTGATAGAGAACGCTGCAAAACAACCCTCATGCCTCGGTAATCGCTCGCAAAGCGGCAGCGTTTATTGGTTAGCGTCGTTTTATGTTTTTAGCACTTCTGTTAGAGGCACGTTTAAAACCATCGCCAGTGGATAAACTGTTGTCATACGTCTTTTTTTAATGCCAAATTATGAAGATTTAGTTCACCAAATGGTGCGTTTTAATTCACGGCCCAGGCAACACAAGTTGTGATTAACGTTGTTCGCATTGTTGCCTGCTTCACAGAATGTTCTAGGTGGCGCCCCGTCTTTTGTTTACCCTCTATCAGCTGGTCCGACTACCTATATTATGTGGCTCCGCTGAGACTGAGGGCTTTTTTCTTTTTTTTTTTGTATCAGATGGCTGATCTTCACCTATTTCTGGAGTGAGTCATAAGACTGTCATTACCATTAGCCCGTGGCCTTTTTCTTTTCACTGTGGGTGGATACTTCTCTTTAAACGGCCGATTGAGACGAGATAAAGATCAAAAAGTGATGAGAAAGAACGCGCTATTTAAAGGCGAGGAATGAGTGCTTGCAGGCTCTTCCACAATAAAAGATTGACACAATTTTGCAGAAGTACAAATATGGATTCTCTGCAACAGCTATGCTTATTTTGTTTTGTTTTTTTTTTTAATGTTTGCTGTTTCTGAATTGAGTATTCTGAACAAATTTATCTACAGTTTGCCAGTCTTGCTGGTGAGTCACTCTTGAATAAAAAGTGTCCCTTTCGCTGTCTCTCTCTGTCTGTTATTTATTTATTTATTTATTTTTTTTTAAAGGGACAGTGACTGGAAATATACATGTGTTTGGTGCAGATGGGTCTCCTTACAAAACACACCTCGACTCCACTGTATACACGGCATAATATGCCCGCTCATTTCTAGGGGAACTAATTACTGCGCATTAGTTAAACAGACCATTTGAAATGCAAGCCTGCTAAATCACGCTCGCCAGCGGAGCCGAGCCACCGCCCCCCCCTCCTCCCCTTCCCCTCTCCACACAGCCTTTGTGTTCTATTATTAGTTCTATCATGCATATGTTCTCTATCAGAAATTAAGGCCCACCAGCGGAGAGCTGTAAATGAGGCCGGCTGCAGAGAAGTCGAGTCGGTTCTGTCGTCAAATACGTGCAATGTGCAGGAGATGGGGGGGGGCGGGGGGCCACGAGCCGTCGCCCGAGGACGTGTGCTCGCAACGCGGCCAAAAGGATCTTGGTTTCAGCATGGCCGAGCAGCTGGTGGAGAAACTACGGGTGGCTGAAGTCCAACAACACCTACCCGAGTGGAAAACTGCGCTTGTTTCCTTCCTGTAAGCCACACAAGTTTTTGGTGAAGTTCCGCTGGCCTCTGCAGAAGTCTTCTCACGCCGCACCTCCAGAGAGCGCCGGGAGTGAAGTGTCAAAGCGTTTGATCGTCACGCGCGCGCGCGGAGCTTTTTTACACATCTGTTTGTGCGGGCCTGACGGCGGAGCTCGGGCTTCGGTGAATTAAAACCCCACTCTTTCAACCTCCCCTTCTTGTCAGGATCCATTAATCACCGCAGCTGCAGGTAACCTCGCGAGTGGGAGCGCCGAGGTCACTCACGCTGGGGCGACTGTGAGGCTTTTTAGAAAAACAACTTTCAGAAAACAAATATTCGGCGCTTCTCCATGAGATCAGTTGAAAGCACAAGATGACTTTTATCGGTTTTGACTGAGTTGGGGAGAACGGTTGTATCTGCTGGGTGCCACTAGGGATAACAAGCCTTTCGTACTTGTACGTCAAGTTGCCTCACGCTATGGAAAAAGGAATTAAGGCTTTTGCCTTATGGGCTATTTGTGGCTCCAGCATGCTTTACTTACTTTGACAGTGACAAGGACAGAACATGACTATAGCTACGTCCATATTATCTAAAAATAATATTCTGAACCGTCAACCGGAAAGTGTGCACGCCACTCGGCGCAGCTCAGATCTTTATCTGCATCGTGTCGATTTACTCCAGCGTACGACGGACGCGTTTGCGATATCAGCGCGCCAATTCGGCAGATCTCCTGCTTGTGAATACGTAGAAGTCGGCATGCAGGCGTCTGTCGGAGTCGGGCGGCGTTATTGTCCGACCCCAAGCATCCGTAATGAAAACGGGATCCGGTAGCCGGGGAGAAGTCGTCAACAACACGACGCGTTTGTCAGTGTCGGAGCAATTATGAGTTCCCTTAGCGGGGGTTGCACGCTGCGTGTTTACCAGCAAAGATTTGTACCACATAGACAAGTCGTGACAGTTAATCTAATGCGGTGGGTCCAATTACGCCGGTTGGTGCTCAGGCAGGAAAATAAAGTGGAGTTAAGTAGAAAAATATAGTGCAGAACCTGAGTTTTTGTCTTGCTTGAAACATCCTCGAGCAGAAAAAAAACCCCCAAAAACACTGAATTATGAACATGCCCAAGACTTGCGGTTGAATCTGACCCCTGACCTCGCAGATGTTTGGCAAAGTTGAACTCCAGGTCAGTCTTACGAGCGCACGGCACATCCTGGACCAACGAGTCCTCAGTGTTCATGTTCTGGAGAGTTACGCCGCATACAAAAAGCCACATCAACATGAAAGGTGGTGTTATGCTCATGAGGAGAATCACTCGCGGGTTTTTCATGATATTATGAAACACTTCACTACGCTGGAACAATGCAATTTATTACAAATGAAGCATGAACTCGCTATTTATGGCCTCGTACGTGGACAAAGCCTATTGAGTCATAAATATTCCACCATCGTTTTTATGTTTCCCTTCACTTCTCTCCCCCCCCCGCTGTCAAGCTCTCCCTCAACTCCACTTCGTTTTTCTTCTGGTTTCATTTGATGTTGGAGGACGAGAAGGACACCGCCCGTACGCATGAGGAGAGATCTCGCACGGCTTCAGGAGATCCCTAATTGAATTGTCTGAGCAGCGAGAGATGCACATTTGAATCTGTTAAAAACAAAAAAAAACAAAAAAAGCAAAGACGAGCACCAACCGGTGAAGTGTTTGATCCTGCGCCCGTCACACTGCGTCCCCATGCAACATTGATTGGCTGAAAAATGGATCCGTTCGAGAAGTCTGTTTGAAATAAAGAAGAAAGACTGCCTTTCCATCCCTGCCGTCTGCAGTTATCATGCCGTATGAGATAGCGTCTCTTAGTAATGTCTTTATTTCAATAAATGGCGTCCTATGAGCCTTTGGGGTCGTGAAGGTGGGTGCATCAGGCCACCGCCACACTACCGAACAAGAAAATGTAGATAAACAACAAAAACTGAGGAGCCGTCGTGTTATCGCCGTCAAAACAGTACATATTTAATAGGGTTGACAAATTATGTTTTGATGTTTCGTTATATTTTGCCAATTTCTCTTCCAGCGATAAACGGGAAGCTTGTAAACAATCTAATGTGTCTATTTTCAACACTGATAATTGAAGAAAGGAAACTTTTGTTTATTTTAGCCACCATGTGACTTTTTTACTTTTGGAATTGTATATTTCAGACGGTGTGTTGGGAAACCGCTGTTCGGCTTTATGGTACAAGTTGCAAAGGACTTGCTGTGATAAATATCATTATGTAATTTAAAAAAAATATAGACGATGTCACTATGATTTCACTGACAGCGAAAGCATCACAATATATAGCAATTTACAATATACAGGTCCCAAAGGGCTGGTGGAAATGTACAAAATTCTACATGTTGGGCCCATCAGCTGGAGCCCTACTGCTCCAGATTGACTTTCACTTCTTGGTTTTGAACTTACTTCATACTTTATGGCAACAGGCCAAACAATTAGAGGCATAAAAGCATGGTTGAATAAATAAAGGAAGCTACTGAAACTCTGCCTTTGGGACCCCACAGAGGAGGCCTATGATAAAATACATAAATAATAATAATAATAAAAAAAAAACAAAATCCAAGGTGGCACAATTGCTTCTTGGTAAAAGTGGGTCCAAAAGAGAGAGCACACTGTTTTTTGGAAGTGTACACGTCACAGCACGAAGACATCAAGATTGCATTCTATGTTCTTTGGTAGTTTATCACAATTCAAATCGTGATCGCAACAACGGATAACGTTGCAAGATGTTTCACGATAAGTAGCCTGAGTTCATTTGAACTTGTTTGGTAAACATGATCTGAATCTCACCGCCTCGACATTTTTTGCTTTTGTAATCCGTTCGTGAGAAGATGCTCGTCATTCTGCAGATTTCTCAGCGGAAGCTGCCTCTACTCGGAGCGCCATATGTCCCTGCAGGCGATAGCACTCAGCTAATTATTGTCTTGAACCGTGTCGGACGTGCTGCTTCCCCCGTAGAAGTTCATCAGCGGAGGCATGAAGACATCATTCGTCCACTTGGGTCCACTTAAGTCGGTCAGTAGTTTGTCAGTGGTCTTTTGGCAAGGAGCGTTAAAAGATTATTCTTCTTAATTTACCTGATGATGAGGCTTTCATAGTGTGTGCGATATTTAAATCGATAGTCTGTGGAGTGAGGAGTCTTGATCAATTGTTACTGCAAAGTTACAAGAGACCTTGAGGTGCGTGTGCCAGAAAACCGAAAGAATATCGAACATTCTGTTGACTTGGTTTTTATCCTTTTTTTTTTTTTTTTTTATTCCGTACTTTTACCCAGAGGCACAAATATTGTATAAGGGCATGGTGAAACAAACAAAAAGCGAGAAAAAGAAGCAAAGTTGCAACTTTCGAGAATATTTCAGATCAGCTCTTTGCTTATGAGCGATATTTTCCTTCAAGCAGTCTGCTTATATCAATTATTTCAACCACTATCTACACTGTGCACCGTGGAAAGCATTACTCGCTGAAGGCAGCCGCGGACGCCCCCTCGATGTGCGTGCGCCGTGTCTCGCTACTTTCACCAGGGAGGAGGTTTTTCTTCCTCTAACATATGTCAAAAGAAGGTCGAGTGCTATTTGAGACATGTAACTCGTGAGTCAGAGGTTTCAGTCTCTGACAAACACACAGTGGGATCGGCTCAACTCGCCGTTGCCGGAGTGAAACTTTGTGGATTTTAATGGGACTGTTTGAACAGAAAACCACCTGTCAACTTTCAAGCGTTTGTTGAGAAAACTGTCACTCTGATACAGGGAAGTGATCAATAAATAATACTGCAGTCATGTGATTTCACACACAAATGGACTGATGGTTAATATTGTTTATTATCACTGAAGCTTTTGAATCGAGTGCCCCCCCCCCCCCCCCCCCCCCCACCCCTGTTATGTAATGTGAGGCTAGAAGAATGTTATCTATGTTCACATTAACTGTGATATTGTTGGGTTAAAGTGCATTCGTTAACAGCATTGCTGCATTTAGATGCCTGCAAAGTGAGAAGGGCATCGGTTCGGAACGTCATATTATTGACTTAGGAGTGTGCGAATGACAAGCTAACGGCTAACGGCTAACAATTCATTACCACAAAAACAGAAGAAATATAAATCACCAAGTTGTACTCGCACATTAAGCCAAAACCACAAATGAGTTGAGGGTTATTATCAATATTTTGAATTAGCTTTTGGAGTTTTTTGCTGTTTGCCACTGGCCAGCCATCCAGGGCAGCTATAAAATAGCTCGCTTCAAAAATTGATTGGTTCTGAAAAGTAAAATTTCAAAATGAGAGATGCTGGCACGATGATAAGACTTACAATCAATCCTCGAGTAATCTGAAAAAAACCCAACTTTATTATCTTTCATAAATGCTGACAGAATGAAAATGTACTTTATTATCTATGGAGTTACATTTCTGTTTTTAGCATACTGAGAAGTAGCACACTAAAAAGTCTTCACACGCTTCTCCACATTTAGAATTACTGGTTTATTTGTAGCGAGCAATCGACATTGACTAAGCTAAAAAGTGGTCTTTTTTTCACCTTTATTTGTAATTGGTTGGAGTTTTACAGAGCGCCGTTTCTTCTTGGAGCTGTTTGAAATTTCCCACTTTGCCGGGGGGAATATGTGAGGAACGTTCCCATTTCCCCACTTCTTCCTGAACGCCCCGTCATCTCTTGTATAATCAGTGAATATTTGATTGGTTCTTGATGTTGGGAAGATGTGGATCTTCCTAACAGTCCCATGAGAAGTGTTTTTATTTGAAGATGTAATCCTCAGCCCTGCGGTTCAGGCTTTATAAGGACTGTTTTTGCTTGTTTCGGTGTTTTTGGAGGTCAGCGCTGTTTTCAGGATGTGAGGCTGCACTAAATTTATGTTTCAGTATCATCCTCGAACTCTGGAATGTTTTCAGAACAGGGAAAAAAAAAAAAAAAACCTTTACTTTTTTCCCATTTATGTTCACAGAGTTAAAATATTCTAATGTAAGCAACAGAGCGCAAGTCTTGCCGGTGATATTCTTCCAGGAGTGCAGGTGTGGAGGCATAAATACACATTTGACATTAATTGTTGAATAAATTTCACACTGAACGGAACATGGAGTGCTGAGCAGTTTGGGGTGAATGCATGTTCTACTGAATGCGTAGTTCGGGCACAACAGGAATTCACCCCCCCCCCCCCCCCCCCCCCCCCCCCCCAGGTTGAAAAAAACCGACTTCGCTCATTTTCAGACATGCAGGGAGAAAACTGCTTTTACATCAACTGACTTTTTTTTTTGCTTTTTCGAGTGACTCACACTGAGTAAGTTTTAGTTCACATGAGTCCACATTGAAGAGGGCAAAGGAATGAAATGAGAAAGTCTTTTTCTTATTTTTAACTACCATTATCTTACTGTGAGTCACTGGATGGAGTCTTGCTCATCCTTTGAAATATATATTTACTCTCTGCTAAGATTCAGCATCCGAATAGAAACGGTTTCTCAGGATTTTCATTAGTAGGACGGGACACATTAATATGTACATTCCTCTAAAGCTACTAAATATAGGACCCTTTTTAGTGGGTGTTTGGAAATCTATCAGTTTAATAAGGCATGCGGGAGACAATGTTTGCCACTGCTATATATTTTTCATGCTTTTTTTTTTTTTTTTAACTATGTAAAGGCGTTTCTACATTGCACAAATGCTTTCTTCCGAGAGGACTGTGTCTTCTCTTCATGCATATAATCATCTCATAAATGTGATTTTACACTCTTTTAAGGCGCACAACAAGCAGAGTCTATAACACATGAAACTTGGATGACAGAGGCTGAGCAGTCATTCAAAGTCATATCAAAGCTCAAGCGAGTCTCTGTGATTTGATTTGTGTCTTCGTGACGTCCGAAACACGCACGTTTAACACTTCTTCTTCTGCCCCTCCCTCTCTCTCTCTCTCTCTCTCTCTCTCTCTCTCTCTCTCTCTCTCTCTCTCTGTCTGCAGATACCTCAGGCCGAAATGCTGCCCTGTGTCATTTTCCTCGGCTTGTTTCTCACCGCAGCCCGATCCCAAGACATCCAGCCCTCAGAGGCATCGTCCTCCATCAGCGAGTCTTGTGACTCCCTGTGTTCATGCGAGGGGAAAGATGGCGTCCTCCATCTCAACTGCGAGCAGAGGAACATCAGCAAAATCTCCCAAATCAGAGTCCCGTCAGGCGTGCCCTTCCACCTGAACCTTTACAAAAACGACTTGGTGGAGCTGCGCGCCGAGGAAATGGAAGGGCTTAAGAATGCCCTTTCGCTGCATATAGGGGGTAATAGCATACAAGAGCTGGAGCCGGGGGTCTTCAGCGCGCTCGGTTCACTGAAAAAACTGCACATAAATAGCAATTTCCTCGTCACTCTGAAGGAGGACACTTTTCAGGGCCTGGTGAATTTGGAGTTTCTCCAAGCCGACACGAATTTCATCCGGGTCATCGAGCCGGGGGCCTTCAACAAGCTGATTCGTCTCAAGGTCCTGATCCTCAATGACAATTCCATCGAGTTCTTGCCCAGCAACATATTCCGCTTTGTGCCCCTCACTCACCTGGACCTGCGGGGCAACAAACTGCAGACGCTGCCTTACGTGGGCTTTCTGGAGCACATCGGGCGGATCATGGAGCTCCTGCTGGAGGACAACGAGTGGGTCTGCGACTGTGACATTTTCCACCTGAAGATCTGGATGGAAAACATGAGGGCGCAGTCGGCCATCGGCGACGTGATCTGCACCACCCCGCATCACCTTAAAGGGACCATCCTGGCGAAAGTCAAACGGGACGTGCTCTGCCCGTCTCACGCCGACATCAACCTGGAGGAGCCTTCGAAGTCTCTGGATATGGTCGTGACTCCTTCCACCAAAGTGTCTCAGATTCCCAAGCTGACCGACGCCAAAGACGACGCCAGGGTGCCGACGCCGTCTCACATCCCTGGCAGTCCGTGCGTGGAGCACTGCTCCTGCCACAACCACCCCGTGGCTGGGTTTCTCATGCATTGCCAGGACCGAGGGATTCAAAAGGTGTCGGATATCGGAATCCTCCAGCAAAGCCCCACTAAGCTGGTCATGACAGGAAATATGATTCAGAGACTCCTGAAGTATGATTTTGTCACATACGACAGCTTAGAATTGCTCAACCTGGCCAACAACAGAATTGATTATGTTGATAATGAAACTTTCCTGAGCTTGAGCAGTTTGAAAAAACTGTACTTGAACGGCAACCGGATCGAGAAGCTGTTCTCCACCATGTTCGTGGGACTCCACAACCTGGAATACTTGTATCTGGAATACAACCTCATCAAAGAGATTGCCCCCGGCACTTTTAATCCCCTGCCCAACCTGAAGCTGCTGTTTTTAAATAACAACCTGCTCGGCTCCCTGCCGGCGCAGATCTTCCGTAACGTGCCCCTCGCCAAGTTAAACCTGAGGAAGAATCTGCTCATGCACCTGCCGGTGAGCAACGTGCTCGATCAGCTGGACTCGTTGGAGCAGATTTATTTGGAAGACAACCCCTGGGACTGCAGCTGCGACTTGCTCAGCCTCAAACAGTGGGTGGAGAAGCAGAGGAAGGACACGGTGGTGGGCTCCATCCTGTGTCACACGCCCAAGAAAGTGATGCAGGCGGAGCTGAGGAGCCTCCATCACGAGGCGCTGTGTCCCGGCTTAGGGACGTACCACCCGGCTGCAGGCGGGGAGGAGAGCGTGACGGCCACCGTGGGCCCCGATGGCAGCGACAGGAACGTTTTCCTCGCCCTCACGGACACGATCCCGCTCTCGGTGCTCATCCTGAGTCTCCTCGTGTTCGTCCTCATGATCATATTCTGCTCGGCCGGGCTGGTGGTGTTCGTGGTGCATCGGAGGCGGCGTCGGGCGAAAAGGAAGGCGGCCGAGGAGCAGCCGCGGGAGAATACCAGCAGCAGTTCGCCCTTACACCTCCACTACAGCATGTACGGACAGAAGACCACCCACCACACGCTGACGCAAAGAACGGGGTCCGCCACGCTGTACGAGGAACGCTCGCACAGTCCCATCGTGCAGATCTGCCGCAACCCCACCTACTGCTCCCAGCACAAGGACGCCGACCTGGATTACGGCGTGGACGAACCCAGCACCAAGCAGCCCCTCTGCCGGAGCATCATGGAGAAGGAGAACACGTCCCCGCTGACGGGCAGCTCCAAGTTCCGGCCCGCGGCCGGGGAGTGCCCGGCGGAGTTCGTCACGCTGGGGAATCCCAGCTCGCTGTACCGGAACATTCTGGAACGGGAAAAAGAGCTGCAGCAGCTCGGCATCACCGAGTACCTGCGCAAAAACATGCCTCAGCTGCAGTCGGCCGTGGACATGCAGGTCCCGGGGCACCAGGAGGAGCTGAAGCTCATGGAGGCGATCATGTACACGAGGCCGCGCAAGGTCATGCTGGAGCAAACTAAGAACGAGTACTTTGAACTCAAAGCGAACCTGCACACCGAGCCAGACTACTTGGAGGTTCTGGAGCATCAAACTGCATTTAACTGAGCTGAAACGGAAAAAAAGACAGCGATTATATATCGAGTTTGAACCAAGTGCCTTGTCCTGCCCTCTTCTACTTTACACAGTGTGAGATAGAATATATATACAGATTATATATATATATATTATATTATATCATGGGCACATGTGTTTAACTGTAGCACAGAATGTAACTGGTTGATTTCTTCTGTTGAAAGGTGCAACACATTGGGCCAAAATTTTTTTTTTTTTTTTTGGACCATTGATTAGATTTCCACAGCAGCCAAATGAATCGATCCCTACAGCACAGTCACTCCCAGTCCCACCCGCTCCTCTTATCTCCATCTTATAGGATGAAGCAGATATTCGAGAAGGAGCGAATTCCAATCACCGCTTGACCCAGAACTGCTGTTTTAATCAGCGTGACCTGATTACAGCCTCTGTCAACAAGAGCCAGCTGGAACGCTTTAAACCATAAATGCTCATTGTGCCGTACAGTCAGCAAATTGCCAACTTGTACATCGGATAAGCCAGTGGTCGGGGTTGGGCGACTGAGCAAACCTGCACGCTTGCAGTCAGAGGATCTATATTTATTTACAGCTGAGATTTCTATCTATTTTTTTTTTCCTTTCAGTCAGTTAAGTAGTGCACTTCGACTATATCCACAACTGTAACCTTGTACAAATGCATTGCACTAATCAAATGCCATAAGGTGGTGCATGACAATCAACAGAGTCCTGCTGAAACTTTTTTTAGTTTTTTTGATTTGTACCAGATGGAATGAGCCACTTGTGTGTGTGCGTGTGATCATTTTGTGTGTGTCTGTGTGTGTGTGTGTGTGTGTATGTGTGTGTGAGAGCGCGAGACTGTTTTTGATGCCACCCTTTCATGTCTTTTGAGTTTTGATGCTAACCTGTTAGCACGAGACGATGTGACGTCGGATCGCGGCCGCATTTCAGGAGTTACACAATTTACCGAGTCACAGACATCCAGAACAGTCCATGTAAGCACACACACACACTCTGTAGCTTTTCTACCTTACTTAGATTTAATTATTTATTCTGTATATTTTGTACATACCTCTGTTCCATTATCTCTTTTGGTTTTTGTGTGCCTTCAGTGCTGTACAGAACATAAACAGAAGTTGTAACTGAAACAGGAAATAAAGAATTGCAATATGAGTGAAAGCGGGGCAGCTAATTGGAGACAAGGTGATGTGTGTAAGTCGTGATCGGAAACCTCCTCTGCGCCGCACGTTCTCCCCGCTAATTGAGACGGCAGAAGAAAAGCGTTATCGGCCCCTTCCACAGTGCACATGCATACGTGTACAAACAGCATTCGCTTCTCTTCCTGCTGTGTGAATAATTTAGCCCCCCACGATGGCTTCGGCCTGGTCCTTAATCACACAACAGTGGCTGCAGGGTTTTCCGCCAGCCACAGTTTTCTGCGGGATTTTTTTTTTTTTTTTTTTTTTTCCGTTGCTGCCCTCTCTCCAGAGAAAACGACAGACCCTCGCTAATTCCTCCATTTTTTTTTTTTTTTTTGTCATCATTGATGCATGTGAAGTTTGCAGAGACACACACTTTGCCGTGCGGCATCCAGAGGTCCACGCACATGAATAAATAAATGTTTACAGATCTGCGGGCACACATCTTTTAATGCATGCAAACACACACACACACACACACGCACACACAGCGGGGAAGACAAATGATCTTCTGCAGCTTGATCCTGTGAGAGTCATAAGAAAAACGCCCCTCCAGAGGTGAGACGTCAGCAGAGTGCAGAGCGGCGTTCAGAGAGATTATTTACCTGCTTTCAAATCAAAGGGATTCACTCATGAACAAAAGCTCCCATCATGCAACGGCACTGACGAGTCTGGTCAAGAGAGAGGAAAGCCATTGCCTCACAAATCAAATAATTCAATGTGAAAATCAGAGCCTGGACTTACAGTGCTCTTTTGCGTCATGTCGTATGTTGTTTTTTTTTTTTTTTTTTTGGTTTTAAAATGTCAGGATGACCCAGTCTCCGGAACAGGATTCAGCTTGGAGGAATAATTCCATCTTGAAGAGAAGATGTTTGCAGGCTCGGGCTGCAAGGATGAAAGGAAAATTTATCTCGAGTACTCCATTAACGATACGGTGAATACAAGCATGTAATTTTGCTTCCTCCTTTTCTGATTTGGGCTTTTTTTTTTTTTTTTTTTGTAGATTTCCAGAAGCGGTGGTTCTGTTTTTGGGTCATTTATGTTGGATTTTTCCGCTTATGAGGCCCTGTTTACATGGCACACTTTTCAAGTGTGTTGTGTCAACGGACCCCCGAAAGACAAAGAAAATGCTCCATTATAGTGTGAAAAGTTTTAAACGGAGCCTGAATCCCGCCCCATGGCCACCAGATAGGGAACAATCACAGCTGGTGATGCTTGGTCTAGTGCAGGGGTCTGCTACCTTTTGGAGCAAAAGAGCTATTTTTGTGACTTTCCACTATGTCAAGTTGGATTGGAGTCATAAAGCACATTCAGTCTTTAAAATGAGACTAATGCAGCTTATGGAGTTTCATATATAGTTTTGATTCACATACAAAGACTGTATCTTAGGACACAGTTCAGAATAATGAACCTTAAAAAACATTTAACCAAATTTCCTACTTGATTTTAACAGTTTTGCGCCTCTTTTTAAGCTTTTTTGTTGACAGTTTTGAAATGTAGCTGTTTTAGCCGTTTTACCTCCTTTTCATCAGTTTTGCTTGTTTTTTCTAACCATGTCTAATTTTTTTTTAGAAACCTAGACATTTACCATTTTTTAAGCTGCTCTGTTTTCTTCTTTTCCCATTTCTTGTGGTTTTAGCTATTTTTCTCGTTTTTTGTTTTTTATTACTGTTTGAACCAAGATTGGCAAATCCTTTTGAATAGTACTGTGGTGTAACTACAATAAAGTAACTTCAATCTTCATTCACACGTTTGTTAATCCTGTGAAATATATAATTACACAAACACTGCGCTTGGTTATTTTAATGTGAAATTGAAAAAAAAAACAAACTGAAAACTAATGGGTAATGATTTTAATACAAGCAAAGCAGCTTACAAATGCAAATATTAGCATTTGTGTCCAATTCATTAGCGCAGGCGGTACTGCAGATGATATGTCAGCTTCATTGGCAGAAGTCTGAAAAATCTATATCGTGTCAGTAATTATTTATAAGAAGGTCTATCTGTTCCATCTCTCCTGCAGCCACAGGTCATTAATATTCATATTGGACAACGGCTCCTCTGGGCAACAATATCGATACAGCTCCGCTGTGTCCAAGCGATTCGCCCTTCGCTCTTTTGTTGTTTCAGGAGTCAATTAGTGCCCGGTGTTAACATTATTGAAGCCGTGGCGTTTTCCTCGGATTTAATTCCCGTTGACATTTGGTGAACGGTGACTGGCGGAGCTGCGGAATTATCGAACGCCTCGACCGTGATCGCAGGGAGGGCGAAAAGGCCTTTACGCAACCGGCGAATGTTCAGAAACTTGACTGAAGAGCGTCGACGAGGACCTGAAAGATTCTGAACGAGTCCGTCTGACTGTCCAGTTCCGTTCTGCCTTCCGGGCTGTGACAGGCCTCTTCCCAGCATGCACTGCAGAGGTGCCTGCCAGGTGACGCATTGTGTATTTGTAATACATCCAATGAGTCTTTTTGGGGGGGAAAGTTCTCCATTCTTTGAGAAAATAAGGAGAAAGTGAAGAGAAATTGATCCATATTATGTGTCCACATGCTGAGAATAGATGAAGCGTCGACTTTGTTCCTCCCCTGTCTGAGCCGTGGTCTGTTGTGGAGTTTTTACCCCGGGGTTGTTGGGCTGGCGCACAGTTTAAACACCCGAGTCGGTGACCCAGTTTTCAACATCAGAAGTATTCAGTCATGGGATATTTTGTGTTGGATCTTTTGTTGCCTCTCAGGTATGGTGGATAAAAACAGCATGAATGGGTTCGGGAATAAAATCCCTCAAACCTAAAACATCCATTGACAAGGTACTTGTGAATTTTCTGGGTCTGGTTTTTTTTTTTTTTTTCTTTTTTTCATGAATTCTTTCTGGTCGATTTGTATGTCTGAGGTGTATTTTTCAGTGAAATTGCAAAACTTTTGTTACATTTTTGGGGGGTCTGTATATTGAATCCACTGAAACTCAGGAAGCAGAGTGTGTGTGGGGTCACTCAGAATCCGGTGCGCTGATTTCTGCGTCCGTTGATCACAGAGGGTTGTGAGAGTTCGATGGGGCTGTTCGATCTTCTTTGAGCAGGCTTTGACTGTTTTCAACAGGCGATTTCTGTTTTGCAGAGTGATAAGAGACAAACAAGCAGATAAAGGAAAAGGTTGTGACCTTTTCAATAAAAGAAAAATAGAATGTCATGGAATCACAACAGCAGCGATGGTTTTGGAAAAAGAAACAGACAACGGTACTCTCAGCAACAACCGGACAATCGCACGAGCAGAAATTATCCTGTTTTCATAAGAAGAACGCCGCAGCAGCAGTAAAACGCCCTGCACAGCTCAGTTTGAGCTTGAGTGGACAAACCTCGTAAAGAAATAGAGCAGTGAATTCTTAAAACTGCAGATACGAGCTTTTATTTTAGTCCCAAGACTCTAAATTGATTAAAAAAGCAAGTAAATCTTTGGGCAATGCTAAAGGTTCGAGACAGCAGCTCTGTCAATGTTTGTCATGTCTGAGAAAACGTACCCACAAAAGCTTTAACATTGTAGTCACTGATCAGCCCGGGCAGCGATAAAGCCAGTTTCTAAAAATAAGGAAATGAAATTGCTGCACTCTATCACCAAACAGCTCTGAGGAATGCATTTCACAGCCCAGACTGATGATCTATAAGAGTAAAAGTATCGACGGGAGAATTTCTCCCTTTGAAGGATGGCGTGCTGAATTTTATTGGTTCCCCACGTATGTAACTCGGTGAAAACGGATGGAGGGTAATAAAGAAAAATGCACAGTGTGAGAGAGATCATAAACTGATAGATTAAATGGCAGCTAACAGGAGAACAAGCACGGGAATAGATTTAGTTTTATGAAGAACATTGATTTGTCCAGTTGTTCACAAAGGGCTTTTTTTTTTTTTTTTTAATCATCTCACGTCGATGTTGAAACAGTCATTGTTTCACGATCCATAGCACTCAAAGAAAACTAATTATCTTTCATCGATTAACCTTATTAAACGCTCACAGCTCGTGAAAGAGGCTGTGTGCTGATGCACGGAGTTTTCGATAAACTCTAGTCCCAAAAATAGGTTTGTCAGTCGAGGTCGTGTTTTGATCGCAGTTATTTCAGCACGTGACTCTAATCATGCTATCGTCTCAAATATGACTCTTGGTATGGCTTTAAAATTAAGAAAAACTTAAGGACAAGGAAGTGATTTTACATAAATCTCTTGAGCTGAGCTCATTGGTAAAAATTAGCTAAGCTGCGTAGCTTAGCATGGCTAGCATTATGCTTGAAAAATTTAAAGTAATATGATTTTGTCGAAATGTATTAATCTCTTCATGTCATATTCAGACCTCGGACCCTTTCCTGTAATCTTTAGCGTCCTTTACAGTGGGTCCCAGACTTCAAGTTGAGAAGCATTGCTTTAGAAACATCCTTTCTAACAGAGGAGAATGCTAATGGTTTTCAGCATTTAGCATTTCTCGCTCGACTCCAATGAAATCAGAGAAAAATTAGTTTAGTATTCTCCAGTGACTCGCCTCCGATCCTGGATGCTACTTGCCAAAAACTTGATTTTTTTTTTTGTTTGTTTGTTTTTTTTTTAGCAGGGTTAGCTTCCACAGCGCTAGTTCTGATTTTTAGATTCTGCATCAGCAGGAAGTCAATCTGGAAATCGTCTCACTTTTCTTTCCCCGTCGGCGATGTGGTAAAGCTCATGCCTCGATACATCGGCGTGCTATCATGCGTTACCTTGTTTGCACAGGCTAATGCTCGACGGCGCGAGGCTAACGCCGTTCGCTCCTTAGTTTTTCCTTACGCGAGAGCGTCGGAACCGTGGCCAAAACTGAAATCGAGAGTGACAACCGTTGTCGCCCGGAGCCGAGAGATCCACTGTTCTCACCTGAACTGTCCGTATCCCCGTAGAGCGCCCGGTTCTTTCTGCTTTGCTGGCGAGTCGCCCCCACCCCACCCCACCCCCCCGAGCAGAACACAAACCGAGCACGGTTCAGATGAAAGGCAGCGACCGACACAGATGTAACGCATATGACCTTTGATCATACGAAGCCTGTGCATCACAGGAAGGAAAAAAATAAACAAGCAGAAGTGAACGAGCGTCGTCCCATAAGTGCCCCCCCCCCCCCCCCCGCCCTCCTCTGTATGGATGCAATGAATTGGATTTTATAGGCGAGGAGAAGCCTATTCATGCAGGAGTATTTTGCATGCAGCATGCCTGCACGTCCCATAAGAGACCGCTCGCTGTTGCATCTTGGAAAGTCGCGCTGACGCTACCAGAAGGGGCGAGCTGGGGAGTCACAAGTCAAACTTATGGGGGCACCCCCCCCCCCCAACACACACACACAGACACACACACACACACTTGTACATGTCAGGGTGGATCTCCTCCTGCGATCCCAACGCAACAATATGAATTCCCATATTATTTCGAGCTAATGACCCTCCCTGGAGCACATCTCCGTCCGGCCCACTCGGAACAGGGAAGCGGATTGCGGTTCCTCCCTCCGCTGAACGACGGGGCAATTAAACGTTTCACAGTGTGCCGGCATTAGCGGCGCCACTGCAGAGGCTCCCAGCGATCGTCCTCCTCAAAGAGCCGTCACGCAAGGCACAAAGAGATGAGACGTGGGCTTATCCCTCGTCTCACTCGGTGTTTTTTTGTTCTATTTTCCTCTGTTCACCTCATTTCAACTTAACTTTCCTCCTAATTTTTTTTTTTTTTTTTTTGTCTCTGTGGCTCAGAGGTGCGTCTGATCCATATCAATTAGGCAGATAAACTTTGTGCCTCTGCCCTCCAGGTGATCCCGTCTCTGCTTAGTTTTCTGTAAGGTAAGAATCAACAGATCAAGAGGAGCAACCAAAAAACAAGTGTGCTCGCTAACATTGGAAGTGAAGTGCGTTGAAGCACAGATAAGAAGGGAATATTTTAGTAGTTTGGCAGAGAAAACAGGGACAAAAAGTCCACATTTGCTGCGGCAAATGAAGCATGAATACTTGAGACATGCCAGCAGTTGTGCTCGGCGTTTGGCTTGTTCGAGGTGCCACATGTATGATTAAACAAGTTCACGTTTTTATAAATTTATGCCAGGAAGTCATGAACTTCCTACACTTGCACTCTCTGCCCTCATGCTCCGCGAGCAAGGTTCAAGATGTGCAAAATCGTAATTGCGACAAGATCAGCAAGCCGTGTGAGTGACAGATTAGCGTCTGCGCTAACGGACGGAGGTGGAGGAACTGCCAATTTTTTTGGTTATAAGTTAAAAATGAGGCGTATGAGTGTAAAATATATAAATGAAGCTTTTCAAGGGCCGTCGAAACGACTTGAGGAGGAAATGGTATTTCACTTATATGAGGAACAATGACGCCTTTCTCAAGAGAAAAACTAAAAAAAAAAATCACATTTTGTTTAATGTAATTAAACAGGAACCCTCTGCAGAGCGATATCAATCAATTCTGGAGAAATTATGTCAGAAAACTTTAAAAAGCAGTGTGTTAAAGTTAAATACCAGCGTTTAAAGACCCCATATAGTAGAGGCAGTGGTTTCAAGGTATTTTCCTGATTCATCTTTTGAGCTGAAACTTGAGTTTCACCACATTTGGCCACATTATTTGAGCTTTTATATTTGATACATGAGATATGAGTCATTCACTGAGCTTTGGGGGACACAATTAAAATGATGATATGATATTTGATTCACAAGAACAGTAAAAAATTATTTTTTTCTTGTGATGCTACCTGGCCAGCTATGAAGCTACAGAACTGATTTCAACAGGTTAATTTTGATAAGATATATAAGAAACATCAATAAAATAGTAGTTCACTTTCCAGTAATCCTATTTCATTGCAACAACATATCACAAACTGCTTGAATATTGGTGGCACAGTTTAATTTATCTGTTAGCATTTCTCTCACAATGTCTGAGTGGCTACAATTTAATTCGCCCAAATGAGGAAGCCATCGATTTGTCCTCTCGCCATTTATGAAGCTCAGTGGGGTTTTTCGCAGATGCCTCCGCGTTGTCCCTCCTGTTCCGGTCTGATTGGCTGATTTAAGTCCGTTTTTTCGGACTCTGCTTCCTGTTGTTTTGGATGCCGCTTCCCTGCATCACACCTGAATCGGAGGTTGTTATCAGGCTCCTGCAGAAGCTGGACAGGCCCCACTCATTTGAATCCCTGCGAGAGGTTCGATAACTTGAAGGCTCTTTAGGGTTGCAGGAAGTTTTCTGACAATCGCAGCAACAGATTTGAAGTTTCCTGGTCACATCGGGCCCTGGAGACCCCCGCTGTCTCAGCCTGGGAGACACACACTTCCACTGTCTGTTTGGGGGCTTAGGACCGTCCCTTGGTGAATTCGCTAAGTCCCCGAAGTCTCTTATGTGGATTTTTGAAGCCTCTTAGTTGGAATTATAGCCAGTCCCCTAATCTGTTGGATTTAAGAGAAGCGGATTGCTCTCGAAGAAAAAGGAAAACATTGTAGCGAGCGGAGAAAAGACCTTCATTTCTGTAAAACTGTCAATTAGAAAAAGAGATTTTTTTTTCTTTCCAAGGACTCTCCTGGAAAATCTAAAACATTCGTGTTGATGAGGTTAAAAGCCTCCTGTGAGGTTTGTGTGTCCGAGTTTCCTCTGGGCCTCATGCGTCTCGTTCTCCTAACGTCGGAAGCCAAAACAATTCGAGTCACTCCTCAGCTGTCGGTAAAGATGCTGAGAAGGAGGCAGTGTTTTTTTTTTTTTTTTTTTTTTTGTTTATTTTCTCCCGTCTTTTCACAAAGATCTGGGACGTATTAAATATTTATTCATGCTGTGGTTTTAGACTTCGTGTTGCAGCCGGTTATGGAAAAAGAAAAAAAAAAATCCCTAATTAGTGACAGTTTCAAGCCACACTTCACAGGCTTTAACTGCACCAGTCGTTTGACAAGGATACACTTGGATTTTTTCCTCTTTCTTCCTCCATTTCCAGTCCTCCGGTGGGGTTTCAGCGTGTAATCAAGGCCAGTTTTATATAGCACCGCCATTGTTGTTGCTTCACCTGTAATAAATGTCAGCGAGTCCAGGATACCGGTGAAGAACACACACACACACACGCAGACACACACCAGGGAGCTCATCAGTTTGCCGCTCAGACTCATGCGGTGCGTTTGATTTGCATACCACAGGACGCATGCACGTATGAGGAGACCCACACGCCCACGAGTCTCAGCTCGACTCGGCGCCGCTCGGCCCAGTGCACACGGCACACGGCTCCATGTGCGCATGGAGTTCCCGAGCTCACTGAAGCCAGCTCGACGCCACCCACGGCGTCACACACACACACACATACACACACCTCCCTGTGAATCACTGTCTCATAACACGGAGCCATTTGCATGAGCTTCCTGTCAAACTCCGCAAGCAGAGCTGCTCCGGATCGATAATCGGTGCGAAATTTAGAAGAATCGCCCCTGAACTCCGCGCAGACCTCCGCTGGATAAGCGGTGACTCACAGCAGAAAGCCTGGGAGGCCTTTTAGTGGGATGCACGATGCGTTGGAGTGATTAGGATGCTGGCTGGAGCGAGGTCAGATGTAGCTCCGTGAAGATTCCCCTTCACCTCTTCCTCTTCATTTTGTAGGAATGCAGCGAGGTGCCACTATCCTCTCCAGCTAATCTCCTGCTCCATCGCCCTCCGGGGCTATATTTAGCCGC
Organism: Salarias fasciatus; assembly: GCF_902148845.1. Lineage (NCBI taxonomy): Eukaryota > Metazoa > Chordata > Actinopteri > Blenniiformes > Blenniidae > Salarias > Salarias fasciatus. The sequence continues at coordinate 11,246,106 of NW_021941230.1, forward strand.
CTTGCTGCACCTACACAAATGAGCCCACTCCACGATTATGCAGCCTGCATCACACTCGGAAGGAAAAAGTTGCAAATCTCCACAGATTGAACCTCAAATCCTCCAGGAGATGATGTGGATGTGACAGCGAGGTCCCTCCCTTGAGCTTGTTTTTCTTCTCTTTTGTCCTCTCCAACACTGAAATTACTCAAGCATCTCAGCTATGTGCTCTTTGAGCTTTGCTGTCAATCACTGCAGAGGGAAACCAAACCAGGCATGGAGCAGTTTTGCATGCTGGCTGTCCATACACCCGAGGACATACGGATATCTTATGTCTGTTTGTGAAGACATTAAAGATCGATTGTTTCTGTTTTGGGACACGCTGAAAGCATTTCTGCTGTTAGCTGCATTGTAGGTTTGTACTGCCAATCAAGACCAGCCTGGTAAGAAGGAAGTGTATTCCAGTGTTTTTAATTGATTGTGTATTCACTTTTCATCTCAAATCTCACAAAAGTCGCCACAAACCAGCTTGTTTTCAAGCACAAGATTCAATTTACACCGGTATTTTCAACGTTGCATCGACAGATGCTTACAAAACCTGGTGTGTTCTGCAACATACCTTCAACACAATAGCACCTGCAGGGCTGAAAGCATCTTTAGCAGACTTACCAACAGCTTGTAAAATGCGCCAAGTTGTCAGAACAATCGCAGGAATTCTGACGTGCTGCAGAGATACGGCGCTTCTGATGCCTGTCAAGTCCTGTCTTTGAATGCAGCACCAACAGACCAGACTTCAAAACAACTGTACCACAGTCAGACCACACGAAAGACACAGCTGCAGCAGAACTCATGAAGAAAATCTTCCTTTAAACTCAGTCTTGATCATGAGTCTGGTGGGACTCAGGTTTGAATCCTCGATGATAGCTTCATTTAATGACCCATTTTACCAATTGGTATTATTATTATTTGTTAATATTATTCCTATGATAAAAATCGTTGGTTTGTTGAGGATGGATTTTGATTGGGAAAAAAAGTGTCAGTGTAACAGATGATGGAACGGAAGAAGTAATTTTATATTTGTCTATTGGCAAGACTGTCATAGCATATTATACAGTTTTTTTCTTTAAAATGTACCTTTGTTTTTTTGTCCCATCCTTTGCTTGTGTCTACACAGAAGCCCACACTGTTAAATCTGAAAGCACTTACTCAGCATTTCTGTATTTGAAACATGCTGATGTCTTCGCTCTGCCTCAGTCTTCACATGAATATGCTGTATCCACATAAATGAGTCTTTTTTTCCATGTTCCGTGTGTACACTTAATTGTTTTTGGTGTGCTTCTGCTTTTCTGAGGTGTTAGAGCGCCACCGCAGACCTGATGTAAATACTAGAGTGTCATCGGCGTATTGACATTTCTTTATGTGGTTTCGTGTTCACACAAAGCTATTTTTTTCTTCATGTGAGCAGCATTTGAGTCAAGGTATGGGCAGAAAAGGCAATAAGATAAACTGCAGACTAATGTAAATAAAACTCATAGAAATTCTAATAAGTGTATTTCTTCTTTGCTTCACAAAATGAGCTACAAACGACTCAGCTGTGTCATATCTTCCAATCCCAAGGTTGCAGGTTCCATCCCCTTTTTTACTATAATCATATGTCAGTGTGCTTAAGCAAGACACCAAATCCCTACTCATATTGTCAAAGCACCTTGCATGGTGTGCACTATATTTTGAGACTATGCCATTAAATTGTTATCAATATTTTGCACAGCTTTTTAAAAGCGGTGAAAAACATGATCCTGTTCTTTATTCCAATGTTTTTAGATGCTCTAAGTGACTTTCGAGGACTTATAAGCATAAATATCAAAGAAAACAAGAAAAAGAGTCCAAATGTTTACATTTCTATGCAATAAATGTAAAATGTATTGAAATTAATTAAATTTCAGAGGAGAAAAAGAAATGTTTTGGTTGTAGATAATACACTGGCAGCTGAGTGTGAATGGTGCATGCCCGGCAGGTGTTCAATCACTCACACCTGCAGTTCATTTAGGTTCTCAGTAGGTGGTTTAAACCCTCCCAAACCACAGCTTCCTTTTTTGCCAGAAGACAGAGGCAGAGTTTCTGGCTCACGGTGCTTCTTTAAACAGTCAGATTCTTCAACAAATGTGATTGCAGATCTCACAAGAAAAGAGCAGCGTTGCATCCCAATAACCTAGATATTGCCTTGGAGGATTAAAGAAAAAAAAAATTTTTGGTAATGGCTTTGAGGGTGGGGAAAAAAAAAAAGAGAAATTCCTCCTTAATGGTTGTTTTCGAGTGCTGCTCCAAACATGCAAAAATGAGCTTACAGCAAGTTACTACTTCCCCTCATTTTGTTTTTTTTTTTAATCATGCTTTCCTCAAGGACTTTTCTGGCGAGCACAAAGGCAAAAGAAGGATTACATAAATTTAAGGTTTATTACACATAACATGAGCCACAGGTATGGGAGCAGTGACTGTGACCAAGGCAGGGTGGGTGGAGCAGGTTTGTGCTAAATCATGGATAAAATATGGAAGATGCTGACATGGCCCGTTCCCTTTTGTGTCAAGACAACGACACGCTGCAAGGTTATGCGTCGGATGGCTTTAATGGGGTGGTTTTTGGTTGAATCGTTTGGGCTGGGGTGCCCACACAGTGTGAGGTGACTCATCGCTTCGCCTTTTTAGGGGGCTGTGAAACTTGGTGTGTGAGAATGTCAGCTGTCAATTACCCACAAATGAGTGAAATATTGGTGTCGCCGGGTTTCCTCGCAATGAAGAGAGAGGCACGCCAGCTGCAATGTAATATACAATTAAGGGCTTAATGCGCGGTGCCAAAATTTATAATGAGAGATTTAATGTGATTGCAGAGTGTGCGAGCCGCGGTGTCCTGAGCGGGGGTTGTAATGTGCAGCCTCTGAAGCCGCTGCTTTATTCCACAAGTCAGCATTCACCCGTCACCTGCTCGAGCAGAAGCGCTGCTATTTTAATTAAGAGAGCGTCTCTGAGCTGGCATCATACAGGCCTGCGCGACTGCTCAATCACAGGTGCTGCTGTCTATTTTTGTTCCATAATCCCTCTGAAAAATTTGAGGAAATTGGCCTGTTTACTGTGCTTATCAACAACCTAAAAATGCTGCACATTTTACCTGAACTCAAACGTGCATGAAGGTGTTTAATTATTTGCTTGCAACAGCGTGACTCGCACATGAAAGTGCAAGAAAAATTCTCTAAAATAAGAGCAAAAATCGCAGCATGAATAGGAAAGATCCTGACAAACATTGTCACTAAAGAAAAAGCCGCAACACTGCCAAAGTTGGAGACATAACTAAGATAGCCAACGCAGAGGGAAGAAGCTTGAAACTCTATGCAAAAGCTGCACCGTGAATGTAAAACACCTCAAAATAAATGGAATCTGAGAAAACATAAATGCAAACAGTGACATCAGTGCAAAAAGCTGCAAACATGAATGCACAAAGCTGCATGAAACTGACAACATGAAGGTAAAAAAAAACCTCAAAATGAATGCAAAAAGATTAAAAAAAAAAAAACATGCAAAAAGCCTCAAAATGAATGCAGCAAGTGACAGGGTGAACACATAAGGCTTCAAAATAAATGCAAAAAGCCTAAAATAGAAAAATGGCAACATATGCATAAAGCCACAAAATTATTGCGAAAAGTCTCAAAATAAATGTTAAAGTGACGACATGAATGCAAATACCTCAAAATGAATGCCAAAAGCTACAACATGAAAGCAAAAGTCACAATATGAATGCACAAAACTGCATAAAACTCGCAACATGAATGCAATAAGCTTCCAAATAAATGTATAAAGTAACAATGTGAATGCAAACAGCCTCAGAATGAATGCCAAAAAAGCCAAAACCGTAAGTCAACCACTGGAACATGAATGTACAAAGCTAAATATGAATGCATAATCGATGCAAAACCCACAGCATGAACTCACAGCACTTTTGTTTATCAGCTTTTCTTCTGCATTATAGTTTATTGTGGAGCATCGACTGATCAAACTTTATGGAGGCAGTTCTTGTGAAACCCTGCAAGAATCGCTTCTGCAGCGAACTGACAATAATAATGCGCCTGATCTGGGGGATAACACAAACCAAATGACACGAATCACGAGTAACAATGAGCAGATCTGATTTGTTTGTCAAGTCGCGCGTGTGAAATTTAAACGCTGCATCGGAAGGGGGACGGCAGCTGGAGGCGTCCTCTCGGCGGCGTCTGTCGTACACCTTCAGACTTTTGCTCATTTCCATCGCAGCGTGAGCTCCCGTCACTCAGGTGAGCATCCGTGCGCTCTATCGCCGTCTGAGTCGACCGGCTTGTTTCCAGATTACGACGCGACGGCGCCCGCGTTTCATAATTAGCTTTTGATTCTGCTGTTTGTGTTTACAGATAACGGGAAGCGCCATCCCGGCTTCAAAGAGCCTCTCCACGGGGTGAGATGGATGTGACAAAGTGGGCATGTTTTGAGGGATTACACTCCCGTTCAGCAACTCCAGCCGGTGTCAGGTGACTGGCAGCGAGCGGCGCGTAAACGCAACGCGACGCTGATATGAAGACGCTCGACTGTGGTACAATGAAATAACGATTAAAACAAACTTTGACAAAGGCCCAAATTAAGACTTCGGCTTTACGATGATGGATCACCTCGCCGGCTCGGCAGCAGCGGCAATTTTCAGCTTGTTTCAAGTATAGAATTGAGTGGCAGTAAATAGCTTATTCTAAAGGGATGAAAACAAGAACAAAAAAAAAATCCTTTCACTCCGAAAACTCAATGATTGATTTTCTGCTCCTTAATTCCAGGCTTTGTGCTCAAGAGAAGCGCCGTCCCGCGGTTATGGGGGAACAATTTGGATTTACAAACGTGGAGATTTTCAAAGGGAGAAAGAAACTGCAGCCACACGGATTGAGAGGAGCCACAGCCACCCGGAGAAGTCCTCAAAGAATCACTGAAAAGGGAGTAAATAGATGTGGAAGGAGGACAATTACCCCTCGAATCAAGGCCTCTTAGAGTGAAGCTCCTCCTTAAAGAAGAAGCTTCAGGGTCAAAGCCATGCAACATCCCGCCTGCTTAAAGGAGATTAGTCTACTTCCCTAGATTTGCCTAAAAGACCATTGAGGTGTCCGTCAGTGTGTTTTCCCCCTTCGAGGCCATAATTCCTTTGCCCCTGGCCTCATCAGCTGGCAGATAATCTGGTTCCAGACTTCTTGGGGGGGGTTTCCTGATTGGAACCAGATCTGCTTCTGCAGCCGAGGCGCAAAAAAAAAAAAAAAAAAACAAAAAAGTTCCTGGAGGGGGTGTTGAGGTGATAAATACTCCCAGAGTGACTTAAACCCGCCCTGCATGACCAGCGTTGACTTTACAGGTGATAGTTTCAGGCGATAAACCTCGAGCTCCTCGCGCGTCCGCACAGCGTTTAATGGAAACAACCGATAAAACCAACCAGCGGGAAGTCATTTCAGGGCAATTTTACCGAGGAAAAAAACCAACAATTCTACATGGACAACTGGCGGAGACATGAAAAAAGATAAAGAAAGAAAAAAAAAAAAGTCATTTCAAGTGAATTCAAAACTTTGGTTGTGCCTGTTCACACGATAACGGCACTCAGAGACACTGGAAACAACTTTCTGAGAACGACTCAGTCTCTGAGTGAACAGGAGAACGCTGCATTCATTTCATTTGTCACAAGCACAATGACATGCACAGTGAAATTTACAGACTCTTGATATAATAATCATGAGAAAAAAGATAAAACACACCAGGAAGTTGCGGAATGTGGCAATGAATAGGTGAAATAAATATTCCCCAGTGTGTCTCTGTTGTATTCGATACGACAGAATGTGACGGTCACGGTGAAGGTCATGGAAAAACTGCAATAAATAAATTAAAAAAAAATAAAAGGACTGGACCTTTCAGCTGCTGAAATGCAAAAACGCTGCGTTTTCACTAAAAACCTTGAGGACAGATGGACAGGGCATTCAAACCATGGTCCGGGTGTGTGTGTGTGTATGGGGGGGGGGGGGGTCTTTCGGGGTTCTCTGTTCACTTCAACAGACATAAATCTACTCTTTTCAAAGGGGATAAAATCACAAGACTTCCATAGTTCTGCAGGGCTGAAAACTCCTTCACGGTGGAGATTGATCAGCCCCTCACAGATGACGGTCCTCGGGGGTTTCCTGTCAAGACTTTAAAAAAAAAAATAAAAAAAAAAAAAACGCTTCCGCAGTTCCACATGTTCCAGAAACCTTCATTTTTCCTGTTCAGAGAATTTTTTCTGTCTTTTTTTTTCTGGGATTCTTTGTAACGCCATCAGCTAATTCACTCCGCGGTTCGACTGAATTAACCCCAAACTCCGTCTCGCGGAGTGAAGGTCCTGCATGTCTCCCCGTCTCCTTCACGCATAATTCAAATTAATGAGCCTGGATCAGGCTTCGACTGACTCCACCGTGACCCAGAGGAGCATTTCAGGCTGCAGTCGCACCTGTCACGTCTGATCTGGTTCCGCCGACCCTGGAAGGATGCGCTGCGCGGTTGCGGTTCATTAGCGGATTTAAGAGTCCGAGCGCTGGTGCGACAGTTTGTCATGTAAACCTCTCAGAAGGGGGGGGGGGGGGAAAGAAGGTGTCGGTCAATTACCAGATGGAGAGGTGGAGAACTTTCTGATGGAGAACTTTTGAAGTGACGGCCTTCGAAAGCGCCGGACCGATGAGGAGTATTTGACTAGTTGCTGGCAAGTTCTTGAAGCTCAATATGTGTGAAGTCATTCAGACAATCAGTCGGTCTGATATCCCCACTTTTCCCGTTAAACACTGCCGTGATTGTTCCAGGCGTCAGTGGCGGCGATCAGCTGACGGATCTGACCGCCCGAGGCCGCCGCTTGTCCGATCGCGTGGGAGCGCTCCGACTTCCTCGAAAAAGTGACACCCGATCCGCTTCAAAAGGCCGCGCGACGCTGGGACGGTCTCTCCTCGCGAAGCGCTGTGAACTTAACGATTTGTGCCAAGTGCCGCACGCCGGCTTGGCGGCTCCGCGTCGGCTCCCAGCGGAGACTTTCAAACACGCTCTCCATCACCGGGAGGGACGGGCCGCGGACCGCACGGACGTGGACGGCTGACGTGTGATTCACACAGTCTGCTGTTCAGGGCTGCGAGGAGGACACCCTGAAGGGGTCGGGGCGGCGGCGGCGGCGGCGAAGGCATGTGGACGATCACGGCTGCCACAAAGAGTTCATACACGTTCTGTTAAAAAAAAAAAAAAAAAAAAAGGGGGGGGGGAAGAGAGAGAAACGGCTCTCAGGCTTCTGGCGGAAAAAAATATTTCTAAAAACATTCCTGTGATCTTGAATAGTTTGCTTATGCTGGATATAAACAACCCGCTTTCCGAAGAAGACCACGGAGCCTTAATCTTGAATTCGAAACGCCTCCGATGAAAGGACGGCGCACGACTCGCACAGTTTCGTGATTTGGACTTCTTCGCCCCTTGTTTCCCCTTCATCAGCAGCTGCGGACGCCTCCTGCAAAACTCAGACCCTTGAGCAACAAATCCAAACATCGCTGAGGCCGTGTAAACTGTCACTACGCGCAACTTCACTTTGGGGGAAGGAACTGACCTTGTTTAGCGTCTGTAGGGGGGGGAAATAAAGCAGGAAGCGGAGCGCTGGTGGATCTACCTTTTCAGACGTTTCTTTTCCCTTTGAGCGCCAACGAAGCGGGGAAGAAAGAGACTCCGCCGGCTCGCCGCTTTCATCCGAGTCAAAATGATCTGACTTGAGCTGCATCGAATTATCATCGCAGGCGAACCATTAATGACTCTGGATCTCTGACTTTTGAAAACGACTCACACACACACACACACACACACAAAAAAAAGGAAAACCCTTCCAAAAGAGCTCATTACTCTCCGCCAGTCCCCACTGCGTCCACTGTACATTAAGCCTGCGTTTTGTGGATAATGACCTTGTGTTGTTACGCGGCCTGTCATGGGTTATATCAGTAATGGTCCTCAAGCCACTGTCTCTCACTGTTGCTTCGGAAATGACACAAGTTGAGGACGCACATGTGCGCGCACACACACACACACACACACACATATATATAAAGTTGGTTGACAGTGCTTTTTTTCCCCAGGAGCAGAGAGCTACTGGCCAAGTCGCGCCGTCTCGACACCTTGTCACAACTCTCGGTCTTGAGTGGTTGGAATTGTGTGTGTGTGTGTGTGTGTGTGTGTGTGTGTGTGTGTGTGTGTGTGATCTGCTCAGCCATATCAATGTGACACGGCAAAGCGCAAAGCTGATTGCGAGCGTTTCTCTCTTGGGGGGGGGGTTTGATGGTGTCCTGCTATCAAGAAGAAAAAAAAAAAAATAAAAAAAAGGTCATTTACATGAAGTCTGGCTGGGTGTAAATTGCCCCATTTTCATCTTTGGATTAGATAACCGGGTTACATCACCGGGATCCATTTCACACTCGGCTGCTCTTCCTCCTCACGGATCGCCTCGGTGATGCGACGCGATGGGGTTAATGTCTCAAGACTTCATGAGTTAAAAATTAGGACGAGCGCCGGTTTTGAGGCTCTGGACGGCGAACCAAACAGAAAGGGAGGGGGTGGGTGGGGTCGGGGGGGGGGGGGGGGGGGGGGGGGGGGGGGGGGGGTAACTGGAAGAAGCCGCCTGCGTTTCCTTTGATGTGTTCGCTTGATCATGCAAGCCGGCCGCAACCGACTGTAATGTAAAAATACATTTCGGGTGACACATCCTCCTAAATGTGTCTCAGATCAAAGAAAGTACATAATTTTGTTTTCCTTCTCCACATTTTTTTTTTTTTTTTAAAGCGCTCCCAGGTCCACTGTGCATAATCCATTTTCAAGACTTCTTCGCTCTGCGTACCTTTCTGTGGGGGGGGGAACAGCGGGGTCACGGGAGGTTGCGAGGGGAGCGTTCGCCTCCCTCCGCTCGCCGTCAGGAACAAAGGGATGAACGGATTAAAGCGTTCAGGACGGTGTCTCCCTCCCCTGATCTCCAGGTGTCTCAGGTGGGAGCGGGGCGTGAGCGGCGCGCCGCTGGCGCGGAGTATCTTGGCGAGTTCCCGGGGTTTGAATTATTAATGTCCGACATGAAAGTAAACAGAAAAAGCTTGTCTGTGTTGTTGGGGAAATTGTCTCGTTCCCCGTCGACTTGTTGGAAGCGAGCGTTTTTAAAAACTCCCGAGCGGAGGACCGGGCGTCTAATCAGCAGCGCGAGCATTTTAAAAATGCTGTATCATCCTTTGAATTCACAAGTAATGCCAATATTTTCTCATCTCCAGCTCGTTTACATTTCAGCGACGCTTCGTTTCGCTGTTTTTTTTTTTTTTTTTTCCTTTTTTTCCTTGAACCGCCCTCGACGAGGATCCAGTCACGAACAAGACGCTGTATGTTTTCCCCTCCGTTACAACGCAAAGTGATATCATCTCGGCAGCTTAATATCCGAAGATAAGAGGGGAAAAGTAATTAATTTTTAAATCCTTCCTCTTGCTTCTTTGTGCGTCTGTGTGAAGTTTCTCTTACGTGACTTTCCAGGGTAAGCCGTTACTTTCCTCCAGGAAAGACAAGCGAGAAACTCCGCCCTCGTACCTTTAATCTCCTGCAATATGAGGCTTTATTTTTATCTGAATCCGCTTTTTTTAAATAACACATCTTCTCCAGAAGACCTTGAGTATTTGTAAAAAAAAAAAAAAAAAAAAAAATGGTACAGGGAGGCTGGTGCCGCAGGATTTAATTGCGATCTCAATGTCAGGCTGTACGATCGTATAACTGCATTAACGTGCGCCCGTGAGGCTTCCTACCTCTCCGTGTGGAGTTTGTTGACATGACAAACTTCTTTCGAGCAAAGGAAGGAAGAGAATTTGCGAGTTGATGGACGATCCCCCAAGAAAATCCGCAATTTTTTGCATTTGGATACTTTGAACACCAAGACAGTGAAAACTCTTGTCTTGCATTGGGAATTATACCACAAACGAAAGAAGACTTGACTCAAATCCTGCAATTCGTTTTTTTTTTTTTTCTGAATTCCATTTCCAGATCTGAAGGTTATTTTGAGAGCGGTGCAGCGGTGGTTGACCGGGGCTGTTTGCCGCTGTGACGTCCGGTCGCTCAAAAGAGAGATGGAAAACGATACGGCCCCGGAAAAGTTTCTGCCGACCGAAAATCTGATGCAAAAAAAAAAAAAAAAAATGTGCGTTGTGGAACGGGAACAGACCAGAGTCCCTCCACTATCTCCATTCATCTTTCCCTCTCATTGCTGTTTTGCATCGCCGTCCCTAAAGCCCAGAGACATCTTTTTAATCTCCACCTGCAAAAAAGCGATCCCCGAATTTAGTCTATTATAGAACAAACTATAAAGCCAAAATGAGGAACTTCTGGCTCGACGGATAAGAGACGCTTGGAATCATTTGGAATGCAGTTACTGTCCTTATTCTTATAAGTAGGCCAGGCTGAGGTGGAAAACTTGAGTTTTTTTAGCCAAAGTAAAGAGAGACGAGTGGGATTCTGACAATCACGCCTTCGATTCGTGATTCTCAGCTTGTTCTAGACTGAATGAAATGATCCAGATTTGAAGAAACAGGAAGTTTATCAGCAAAAATGCTCATAAACTTGTAAATACGGATTTGCAAAACACTATGTTGTTTATATTTTGTAACTTCATATTAAAGTGTTCCACATATTACTTAACTTTTTTACCTGTGTTGTCCCAGCCATTTTTAACTCTTCGTGCTTCTTTTAAGCCAAAGCAGTTGCTTGAGTTTTGCTGTGCACGGAGTGCAAATGAACCGAAAACTGTCTGAACGGACAGTTTCTCTTTCTCGGCTGAGTGCGAGATGTTTTTAGATGCTGCGCACCGACAAACTGCGTCGCATTGTTGCAACAATAGTTAGCAACATCGGAGCGTTTTCAACTTCTGGAGGCCTAAATAACACTTTGCCACTAACAGAATGAGGGAGATTTTTACAAGCAGGGAAGCACACACCTTCATTATTGCAGTTCGACACACTCGAGGGTTTGGAAGCTCCCGGTTTATTTGGTGTTCATTGTTAATTTACAATACTGGGGCCACACTGTGACAGGACTTTTCTCTATTAGCATTTTGCAACACTGCAATTTATATTTCATTACTGGCGGTCACAGAGTCGCCTGTGGAAGAGTGTAGAGGGTGAAATTTTTTGAAATAGATTGCAGATTTTGCAGGATTTGTTCCTCTCAAGCTTGTTTTTTTTTTTTTTTTTTAATGAAGTGCAATTTTGAAATAATAATTTACTTTTTGAGCCTAAAGTAATTGCTCCAAGCAGCTTGTAGAGGAATACATCAGAGAGCACGGAGACAATAACAGCGGACACTTAGCAAAGACAGGAAGAATCACCGGATAACTCAATAACCTGCTCCCTGTCAGGCAATCTGGCATCCGGTTAAATTCAGATCTGCCTGACAGGCTGCCCCGGTGTGGCTTCAGCTCCCATCAGGCATCTGTTCCTGTCTGGCAGCCATACCTGCTCCCTCGCTTGGCAGCGTAACGCCGCCTAACAGTCTGCGTGTCTCACAACATGCAGCTTGTATCGCTCTATACCTTCAAGGCATCGATTCGGAAAAGCGGCCCGGAAGGCAAATCCTGCTCACTCCGAGTCTTCGCCCCAAAGCCTCAACACGAAATCCCTCAAGTACAAGTTGTTGTTGTTGTTGATGATGCTGCTGCAATGAGTCTGAGGACTTGGATTCACGAGGAGCTGTTTCAGGAGCACGAAAACCGCGTTGCAGAGGTGGAAGGTTGATTTGATAGCAGGTGGAGGTGGCTCGGATGATAAAACAACCCCCCACGTCTTCACAAGACCGAGAGCGCCGGAGGATTCTCTGACAGCGTGACCTGTTACATGTTCTTTTGGCAACGGCAGCGGTAATGGAACTGCCCCTTGATTAGAATTTTAATTAGGATTACAGGTAGCGGTCTGGCTAATGGCTCTCGTTTCTCACGATTGGCCGATTTGCACAGAGAAATGGGGCGGATTAGGATGTGTCAGCAGGACGTGAGAACGCCGTCTGGATCGCGGAAATTAGACAAACCCCGAGGAATTTCTGGTCTGGGTTCCTGAAGGTGGATCATGAGATTTTCAAGTCGGAAAGCAAAAACAACATGGCAGCGGCATCAAAACATTCCACCACATCTTGAACCGAATCCCAGTCCACCTCCAGCCCGGAGACAAAAGCAACGCCAGCAGCAGAGGAGTGTAACTTTTTTTTTTTTTTTTTTTCTTCACCAGCCTGACAGCGACCGGCCGATCACAGCCGAAACACGCGGCGGATCAGCCGTCAGGTTTCACCACAACTTCAGAACTCAAAGGACCTGAATGATTTAGACGAAGCCAGGTTACATGCTCGGAGCGACGCATCCAGCGGGATTGAGGAGAGCTCTTCAGATGGATCTGTGTCAGTGTGTGTGTGTGAGAAAGAATCCTGTGCTCTCTGCAGCCAGATGTCTGCAAAGCAATCCCTCTGCACAATTACCTCCAGACATCTGGGACCTATAAACAAAGCTCCGTCTCTCTCCCTGCTGCTGTTGTCTCTTCATCGCGGCCCTCTCCCATAAGTCCACCTCCTCTGGTTTTCTCTGTGCGGCTCGGTTTTTGACTCATCCCCTCCATGCATATATTCATTCCCCTCTCCGTCCCCACACATGCATGTTTTCCTCTTCCTGTTCTGCACACGCTCGCATCCAATAGCTGTCGTTTTCTTCTTCCCCCCCCCTCCCCTCCCCTCCTTGCAGCCCGTGCCCACCTTGTTTCCTTCCCTCGCCGTCTTCTTCCTCGCGCCGCGCTCGCTTGTCACTCCGCTTGACTCTTGTCAAAACATCACCTCCTCCCTCGGCGCGGCGGCGGCGGCGGCAGCGGGGCCTGTTTGTTATTCAAATAGATTTTCATGAGATTGTCACCTGGCGCGTTGCATATATGGGGAGTTTTTCAACAGGCGTGAATCATCATGCAAATCGTCGCGTGCACGCCGAACGGCTGTCGTCGGAAAAATGCAATCAAGAGCGCGCCACTTGCTTAACCAAAGCGAAAGAAGAGGAGGCACTTGGGAGAAGTGAGCGGAGATCGTTGAGTCTGTCTCGGCTGATCTTGACACCGGCGTGCGAAGCGGCGCGTATTATTTATTCTTAAACACAATTTGCGAGTGACAGTCGTCTGTGAAGCGCTTGCTGTGCGAGCTCGCGCATCGCCGTGTCAGAGTGGGGAAGACTTCACTGCGGCCGCGTCCTAATTCTTTGACGACGTCGTCCGGCTTTCAGATACATTTTTTAACGATTCGGCCTCAGTTAGCGCCGCAGTTCGAGCGATGCCTCGCAGACGCCGCCGCGGCGAACGAGACCACGGAGAGGTCAACTGGGGGGGACTGCGTAACGGTGTTTACTGAAGGAAAAGAGACGCCGGACTTTCGCTCGCGTCAGAGAGCGGTCACCCGGAGCGGCGCCGCAGGTCTGCGAGGAGACGGCGAGGTTGTGAAAAGGCCTTAACAACTGAATCCCAATGATATTTAATGAGCGAGGTGGGGGGGGGGGGCGGTCAGGAGTGAAGGTGAGGGGAAGCGGCAGACAGCGGATGAAGGGAAGCCTTCTCATTACACACCTGGTGTTTTCATGCCTTGCGGGGACGCCGCATCGTCGAGCGTTCGCTTCCTGCTCCAGTGAGCCTCGCCCGGAAGAATCTGGGGGTCAGGTTGACGCTTTTCCCCGGCAGGGTGCGCGCTTTATTCCACCTTAAGTTGAAAATAATAATCACTTCTGGTTTTTACGTGTTCCTTGAAGATGAACAGTCATGAGTTAATCACTTTTCTGAAAAAAAAAACTATCTGGAATTTCAAAGACATAAAAGTCTCAATGAGCTGTAAATTTCAGCTTCTGAATGACCGAAGTTTTTATATATGTCTCCAAACTTTTGAAAGCAAAATGGTGTGGACATTTAGTAACGCTGGATTGTGATACTTTGACCTCCGTTGCCTGGGAGTTACTTTTAGCCAAGGCTCTCTCTGCATGAATACAGACATAACTTGACTTTATTTACGCGGCTGTCTTTAATTTTTAACTATCATAATACAACATCTGCAAATTTTTCTACCATCTTAGTAAAATCAATAATAATTCCCAGTGAAAACTCAAGATGAGGCTTGTTTATTCATGCGGTCGTTCAATTTAAGCACTTTAATCTTCAGCAAATACAGAGAGAAAGCTGATTTGCCATTGTGATGCAGTAAGGTGAATATTATGAGCCGATCATTAGAACTGAGCGCAGAGTCTTGATCAAGCGCACGGCGGGGATGGAGCGGTTGTTGGCCCTTTGAGGTTGAGGTGTAATGATTGTTCTGGAACAAGTGTCCATTTGGCACTTGTAATCCCGCTCCTTGGGTTTGTTATTGGAGAACCGGCATACAGTAATTGCCTTTTCACTACTGTAGACATTCATTTTAGCAATAAAAACAAGGGCAGAGGAACATTATGTCTGGGACAACCAGGCAAATCACATTGATTATGTTGAAACACGAACAAACAGGGAAAAAAAAAACAAAAAAAAAAAACAATCTCAGCCTGCAGGAACACGATCATCCCGAACAAAAAGGAAAAAAAAACAAAAAAAAAACAACCTGCTTCTGAATCCTAATTTCGTCACTGTACGTATCGTCCTGGGGATGCGTGGTAAACAATATAATGAGGTGAGGAGGAGCGTGTGCACGTGGCAGCGTCTGAACTGTGTGTCTGGGAGTGTTTGCACGGGGATAAATAATTCCTCTGCCGTGTCTTGTGATGATTATTGGTGCCAGAGGAGTAAACGGGGCCCGGCAGAGTTTACCGTGGCCCAGATAGCTCAGGTATTCTGTCACAGCAATCTAAATATGACCAGCGACGGGGGGGGGGAGGGGGGTGTCGGTGTGAGCTGGCTGCTTTTGTCCAGGGGATAAACACCGGTGCACAGGAGGGTGATTTAAGGGGAGCGAAGGTGGGTGGCTGCGCGCGGCTGGAAACGGCAACCCGGAGGATCATCTCCCGGCGTCAGAGCGCCGCCGCTCGTTTCCGAGGAGGACGGGGACGAGTTGATCTGCTGAATTCAGAGTTCGCTCTCATTGCATGCAGTCGGAAGTGGAACTGAAGCGCAGTCGTAACATATTGAGGATAGCCTAAAAAAAAAAAAAAGAAAACGAAAGCTTTGTTCATCTTTCAGTGAAACATAAAAGGCGCCGCTGCTCCCAACTGGATATTATTGACCTTGCCACTCCCCCCGTCGGCTTCCTGAATATGTGACGAGGCTTTTCATTTATTCTGAGAGAGTCCTTGAAGCTGCTCGTCCCCGTCACCCTCCGCTTCAGGTGGGACTGTCGACCTTGTAAAAACAACTCGACCGGGCCCCGGGGGGGGGGGGGTAATGATCCGGGATCAGCGGTGGGGTTACCAGAACGAGCTTCAAGTGATAAACTCAAGAGTTCTGTCGTACGGCTGGATTCTCCTTCGCTGAAGAATCCACAGCGCTGATTATATCATCATCACACACTCTAATCCCTGCTGCACTAAGATCCTGAGCACAATGCTCTGTGTGTGTGTGTGTGTGTGTGTGTTCCTGTGTCATACAGCAGGATGACCACAGGTATCTCGTTGCCGAAACGGGAGATTGAGGCTGTCAAGGCGCGACATCTGAGCCCGTGGCCTTTGACCCGTGTGAGGGGAGGTAAAGAAAAACAGGCTCCGGGGCTTAAAGACGGGAAAATGAAGTGTTTACACACCTAATCTCACACTGCAGCCAGAGACCGAAGAACACAATGGTTTGTGCGGCGCTGGCCGGTAATTCGACCACCTGCCGCTGCTCCTGGCGTAAGACTCTGAGCCTTCAATCCAGTGCAAGTGCAGAAATATAGGTTTTTTTATTGGTTAAAAATCAAGCGAAGCTGAGCTTCACCGCCCTCCCCGGTTCGCCTTTAGACATGTTTATCTAGTCAGTTTAAACACCACCGATGAGTTTACTTCACCCAGGTTACACAGTGTAAACCGTCGCCGAATAAAACGACGATTTTCGAGCGATTCAAGAGGTTTTACCCTCGACGGCAGAGAGACGGGAAACAGACAGCGTGGGCCAAACAATGAACTTCCCTCTCATGTAAACCTCTTCTCATCTGTTTAGTCTTTTTACGAGGCATTGCACCAGGAAGTTTTAGCTTAATGCTGCCTTATTAAACATGCTAACTTGAGGAAAACCGCTCAGTTCTTTCAACACACAGTTCTACAGCTTGGTTCCTTCCATTAGAGAGAACAACAGGAGGCAGACAGGCGGCATATGGCAGCAGTAAAGTTACCCCCCCACCCACCCTCCGATGCCCCCGTCCTGCCTTGATCTCGAACTGCCGTCCATCCGTCACGTCCTCGGAGGAAAAGTGAAAGCAGATCATAAGCGTGACTGAAAGCAGACCCGACCCAGGTCTTCGTGGTCTCGTAAAAGAACGAGCCCCCCCCCCTCCATCCCTTTCCGTCACTGTAAACATTTCCCACTTTCAGCTCGCTGATACGCTAAGCAGACGGCGGCTTCCAACGCCAACGTGACGCATCAATCACAGTCGTGGCTTTAAGGGTCCGCCTCCTGTCTATTTCACTGCGGCTTTGGGTTGTGACATTTCACCTGTGTGTCATTAACGGGGTGAAAAATTCACAAAATCATTACAATGGAGGTTTCAGAGCTGCTGTTTCTCCCAAACTTCCCAGCGACTCCGATCATTTTTGACCTAATTCCTGATCACTCGATCACTAAAGTGTCATTTCGGTCATGAATGTGTTTCTTTTTTTAACAATTTCAGGCTGTAAATCCTGTGGGTAGTGCTTCGAATATGAACACTTTTACAATTTATTAGAATTTTTTTTGCTGTTATTTTCTGATGAGGCGTCCCTTTGTACGTCTTATTCATTTCTTTTAAAGCCGTTGATGCCTTGAAGCTACAAACAGCAGCCAACTGCAGTTCCAGCTTTCATCCCATTATGTTTCTTTATTGGCCATTACACGGTGGGTCAGAAATGCTGTGATCGGATCTACAAAATTGCCTCTGGATGACCAGCGAGCCCAAAAACAGCTCCGTGACATCCGTCACATTTTGGCATTGCCAGATTCCTCCCCCCCCCCCCCCGCTTTCTGTCCGGGCTGCGCGAACCCGCCCCGGTTTGGCATTTCCTCCCCAGACTGTGCTCCCATTCATCGCTACCGATGACTTTGATAAGCAGACGTCCTCCGCAAGCCTCCGTGACCTCACTGGAGAGTCCCCCGAAATCACCCCCGATCAAAGATCGCATAGTTTTGACGGCCCGCCCCCGGACGACGCGGAACCACAGAAGCTGCAGATCAGACGCCGCAGTGCAAAAACAAAAAAAGAATAGCAGCCATGCTAGCTAGCATCAGCACACTCCCAGTCCGTGCGACCCAGATAAAAGAGTGAAGAGCTTCCACTTATTTAGCAGTTTTTGCATCACATTTAAGGATTTTCGGGCGGAAAGTTTGAGGAGCCCAACAAACCAAACGAAGCATTTTCGTGTGTTTGTTGATTGCTCGAGAGGCGCGGCGTGATTGTGGCGTGACGCCCCGGCAAGATCGCGTTCTTCAAAAACTGCTTGGAGTGGCCCTCCTCATCATGTCCCCGTTTTACATATTCATGAGGAGTGGCCCACATTTCCAGGCGCGAGAGCTTCATCAGTGCCCCGAGACGATGACAAATTGTGGAGCAGACGCACGAAAAAAAAAAAAGAAAAAGAAAAAGAAGACGGTCCAAGGGCGTCTTCTGGTCCCAGACGCCGGCTCAATGTGCCTCGCTCTGCACTTTTCTGCATAAATCCCTCCGCTCAGACCCCCCCCCGAACGACCTGTGCCACCGCCGCGAATATCAATGTCACGCGCGTCGGTCCGTGTCAACTCGTCCGCGGCTCGATGGGAGCGAGGCGGGAAAGAAAAAGGGCGTTTGCATTTGTGTCGCCCTAAAATGCGGCACGTCACTTTGAGGAACGCAAAAGCAAATTAGATCTGCGATCTGAAGCGGCTCTGTCTCCGTCGGCCGCTGCAGGGATGAAAGTTTTATCATGTTGCACGAGACGCCGGAACGACTGCAGACAGTTTGAATGAAGAGCAAAGCTAAACAGAATATTGTGCTATTTCGCTCTAACTTTAGTTCGAATTCCGGTAGCGCAGAAAGTTTTTTTCTTTTCTTTTTTTTGAAGTGAAAATCTAGTTAAATTCACAAATGCTACCTTCAAAAACCTATTTGGAAAAGTGGTCTTTTTAATGTTGGCGGCTCCGACGGTGAGAACGTGCGAGATTGTGTCCACTGTAAGCTAAATTTCAATGAAATATACAAGTAGTGGTGAGCTTGGAACACGTTTCGATGTTCCATATTAATTTTATTGGGTTGAGAGCGACAAAAAAAGCCTTTTAAGGTCATTAAGTTTGCATGTTGTCCCCTTGTTCTCCAGGTGCTTCGGTTTCCTCCCACCGTCCGAACACATGCATTAAACATGCAAGTTATATGTCCTGCGTAGCGGGATATGATCCAGATCTTTCTGTATGTAGCACCTTGATCGGCGCGGCTACGACGGAGTCGTCAATAATTGATTCGCCAGCTTGTGTCTGCAGTCTGTTTTATTCCGCAACGGAAAGAGAGAGAGAGAGAGAGAGAAAAAAAAAAAAGTTCCGCTTTCTCTCCCTCTGAAGATAATTTGAATTGAATTGACAAGTCCGGAGCGAGGCGGTTTATCTCTTGGGGAAAACACTGAAATGCGAGCCCGGCGTCCTCTGAGGAAGTTCAGGGAACAGGGAGGTCAGAGATGGAGGTGCATGAGCACGCAGCGAAGGCTCATGGGATGCGTCCGAGCCGCAGCGGCTGTTCCTCGGCGGCGGCGGAGGGGGGGGGGGAGCATATGTAGCGTTTTAAAGTGCAGCATCCATGGAGGTAAAGCGGAGGAACAAATGCACTCTGGTTAGGAGGCATGATGAGACGTGACGGCTGGAGTCCGATCGACCGAAGAGTAAAGAAACAACATTCTGAGTGTTCAGAATCCACATCATTTCTACTTCAGCACTGAAAGATGTGATGAAAATGAGAAAGACTACCTCCGATTTGTCTGTTCTCACCTGTTTAATGGGCCAATTATTCAAAATCTGCTTATATTTTTCAGATTTTTAAGATAAAAGCATAAATAAGATGAATTTAACTTTTTACCGGGAGGAAGAAGTGAATGTAGAAGAAGCTTGAGGCAGAAACGTTGAACTTTCATCATTATTATTGATGCAAATTCCAAACATCCTGCATCAGTTTCTATGTGAATGACGCTGCCGCTTCTCTTAATTTGGAATGAACAAGAGGAAGTTGTACAATCAGGCAATTAAAAAAAAAAAAAAAAGCACAATATATAGAAAATTAAAACCATAAACATAAGTTGCTAGGATCATGGCGATGTGACTGATCAGGGCATTTTATCCTGAAACGATCTTAATCCCTGGTTGGTGGTCCGTGATTACAGTAAATAAAATACAAGGTTCATTTTATATATATATATTTTACCTGTATGAGCCACAAAAATCCATCAGCATGAGCAAAATCTATCAACTTATGATCCAGTTTAGTGCAAAAATTGTATCAAACATAAAATGCATTAAAATTTGCATAATGTTTGAACTTTTTTAATAGTTTTAAGCTCCTCTAAAGAGCTCTGTTTATGCCTCCTGTTTGTATCCGATGGAGAAAGTGCAAAAATACTTTCGAAAAGTTGCGCTGACAGATCAGCTGTGACTTGTGGGTTCTAAGCTCTCGCAAGTTGTTCTTTGATCTGCCTCGAATCCCCCTCGTCTAAAGTTTTTTGTTCCTAATCAGAGAATCCGTGTCTCGTCATCGAGGGGGGAGCCGTGGCGTAATTATCGCTCCATCCCGGCCCGCGCGTTAATTAAAGCCGACTCCGAGGTTAGATATAACAAGACGGGATTAGATGAAACTCATTGTCCTCCGAGGACGTTTCCCATGGCTCAATTAACTCGGCAAATAACCTGAATAACATACGAGCGCGCTGCAATATTAATTTTCTGCTCAGGAAGGGACACCGCATGAATTATGCAACGCAAAGAAAGAACATCGTCTCCATACGCTGGAACACGTATACAGTGTGAAAATATGATATGTGGCTGGAACCTGGAGGGAGGTTTCCTCCCATTTAACCTCTTCTGAGGATCTCAGAGCCTCATTAAAACACATCCGGACGTTTCAAAGGAGAGGACATCGCCCGTCTCATTTTAATCCAACAGACACACGAAATAACTCCACTTTTCTTTTCTTTTTTTTTTCATTCCCTTTCACCAATATGTTTACTAATCTTCTGAGATATCTCGAGCCTCGTGGGCTCGGTTAATCACACCATCTTAAGCCGCTTGTTGCCCTCAAAGCGTCTGCCTCCTTAAAGGCGCAGTTGCTCGAATTCAATGATTAACCTCCTGTAAGTTCGACTACAATAACTCAGAGCGCCAAATCAATAAATTGGGAAAACATGCAGTTATCAGGCTGTTTCAGGGCTCAGACTCTTCCACATTGTGCCTCTTGAACGTATTTGGTAATTTCAGAAGAAATCCACATTGTGTTCAGTTGAAAACCTGCACAGAAGGACTCCAGCATGGAAAGAAGCCAAAAAAAAAAAAAAAAAAAAAAAAAAAAATCGGCTTTCTACGCGGCTCATTTGTCACGCCGATGCTAATCTGTAATCTGCAGGTCGGCTCCCTGTGTGGGCCGAAATCAGCTGCAGCCGCCGTGCAGTTCTTTCGGCAAAAGGTCAAAAAAACAAAAGAGGAGGCGAACGAAGGAAAACTGGGGCGCTGTTTGAATTGAGTCGAATTTCTACACGTGCACAACAATCCCCGATGACGTTTCTCTCACTAAAGTAGTTTTTTATTGTTGAAGTCGGTCTGGTCAGTGAGGAAGTTCTGCTGAAGAAGAATCTTGGAAAAATGTATTTCTGAGGGGAAGGTACAAGGGAAAAAGTAAAAAAATATATATATGTTACATCAACAAAATGGATAAAGCAACTAAAACGTCTGAAAAGTGTAAAATAAAAAAATAAAAACCAATGAAACAGCTGAAGAAATTCATGAAAAATGCAAAAATTAAATAAAAAAAAAAAAATACAGTAAGTATCCTGCAGAAACTGTCAGTCTTGTGGTTCGATTCCTAAAGTCTCGGAGTTGGGAAACGCTTCAGAAAGTGTTATTTTTGAAAGGAGACGCAGGACACTGACTGCAGACCGACCTAACTTGCTCATGAAGGCTTTGCGTCCCGACTCGACACGGCGCTCGGCGAACGGGTCACAGCTGGAAGAGGCTAAACGGAGCGGCTCCTGGTATCACTTCAGACCACTCTCCTTAAAGATTTTCTACATCAAAGTGTGTTTACAGGTCTGAGAGTACGGCTGCACATG
Source organism: Salarias fasciatus (assembly GCF_902148845.1). Taxonomy (NCBI): domain Eukaryota; kingdom Metazoa; phylum Chordata; class Actinopteri; order Blenniiformes; family Blenniidae; genus Salarias; species Salarias fasciatus. The sequence goes on from NW_021941230.1 coordinate 11,267,611, forward strand.
CGAAACAAGTTCTGTAAAGTCTTTCTGGCTCCGGAGGGAGTTGCTTGAAGTCTGATAAACAGACTGAAGTTTGAAATAGAGAGGGGGGGGGGGGGGGAATGAAATGTGTGGAGCTGAGATGTTGGGCTGGTTTGATGCTATGCTAACTGCTAGTGGTAAGAAATATCTGTTTAGTTCTGTACATAACGTAGAGATTGAAGAAGACCCTGGTGAAAATTATACAAGTCACTGCTCTGCTATCAGAAAACGAAAAGTTGTTTGATGCGAAATTAATTAAAAAAACCAAAAACTAACCAAGAAGGTAAAACATGCTCATGCTATCTTTCCATTCTGAAGTATTCTAATAAATACCATATGCTAGCTTGTAGGAAAGCTTTTTTTTTAATGTGGCAACTGCTCCTGTGATACCTCTGTAATCATAACCACATTGCTAATTCAATAATAATTATTCCCTGCAAAGCTTCATGTGATGCGACGCTCTTCGGAGCCGCCAGCAGGGAGTGTTTTTTTTTTTCCCCCTCTGAGCTCGGCGGGGTCCCGCCGGTCTGCCATCATGAGCTCCCGCTGCGCACCCCGGCACTCATCAAACCGGCGGAACTTCCGTTCTTGTGGCCAAAACCCCGAAACTTCCCCCAAAAACAATTCATCAAATCTCCCTCGATTTCCTCGCCACCCGTCGTCTCCACCTGCCTAACGCTCGCGTGTGGATCCACTCCCGTTTTGCTCTCGTCGTCTTCGTGATACCTGCCGCACAATGAGAGAAGCTCCAACTTTACAGAGCTGGAAAAACAACAATCGCTTGATTTCTTTGCCACGTACCGAGCGAAAGCGCTGGCAGCAATTAGCCGCGCGCTCCAAAAACCCGTCAATCAAGCCGCTGCGGATCCATCAACAGATTTGATTCATCCTGAAGTTTGAGTGGGAGACGTTCTCTTCTCTTTCTTTTGTTCCTCATTCTCATGCTAATTTTCGCTGATAACAGGAACAGAGGAGGTGCCAGGGAACGTAAAAACAATGGCAGGTTGAGCCAATTATCTTTTTTTTTTTTTTATTTATGTAACAATCAATGGAAATGTTGGCGTTTGTTAGCGTTCTGGTCGCGATGAAATCAGAGTGTTGGCTTGAAGGCAGCGGCCCGCCTCTCCTCCAGCCGCGGGTCATGGACGGTATCATTCTTCCAGAGCTGGAGGACGCCCGCTTTTGTCAAAACGTGTGGATGTAAACAAACTCAACAGGCAGACAAGAGCCCAGCCCTCGACAACAGCTGTGTTCAGCTTCCCCCCACGGCTCGATTTGCTTTCATGTCGGTATCTAAAGAGTGGAGAAAATGAGAAAAAAAAAATAAAATAAAAAATACATAAAGAGCGAGAGGATTTGCTTGCAGCGGCGGCCTGGAGGATCCCCCATCGAACTTCAAAGGGGCTTCAAGGGAAAGTTTCCAACATGGCGAGGCTCCGTTCACCTCCACACTTCCACGCCACCGTCTCCATCTCCACCCGCTGCCACAAAAAACACGCCAGGAATTTAGAGCAGGGTTTCCCTTCTTTGGCCAATAACTCTGAAATTTAAATCAACATGATGACAAGCAAAATTTTAGTCACTTTGAGTTTATAAAGTTGGACTTCTATGTGCAAAAAAAAAAAAAAAAATGTATATTCATTTGGATTTATGAAGTTCTGTTGAGTTGCTTCATCTATTTTAATCATTTTAGCTATCTTAGTTGCAGCTAATTTAGCAATTTTTCTCCTTATTAGCTGTTACTTACTAAAAATGTTGTTTTAACTATTTTAAATGTTTTTGTCTCTTTTTATTTTGCAATTTCAGTCCATTTCAGCTGCTTTGACTCTCAAAAATCTCTAAATTTCTTTTCAAAGTGGCAGATATCTTATTTATTTTTACCATTCTTGGTGGATTTTAGTCATCTTTGCCTCTTTAAACATTTTTCTTTGCGAATTTTAGCATTGAAGAGCCACACGTGGCTCCAGAGGAAACCCAGCTGGTTGCTCGCCTGTTTGCCTTGAGTGTAAAGTGTAGCAGCTCCAAAGTTTGGTGGGGGGGTGGGGGGTTGTCACCCCGGGGTGAGCTGATTGCACATGCTAATCAAAAGATACGATTGGAGGAGGAAGAGAAGGAGGAGGACGGTGATGAAACTCCGAATCGAGATGTCTGCTCGCTGTGATATTTGCATTTTTCCATTTAAGCCTTCCTCCCCGAGACGCCGTCACCTCGGCCCCTCAGAAATGCACTTCATTTTAAAAAGTGATGTGTGATTAGCTCTGCCAGCCACAATCCTAATTGAAATGAGTTTCTTGTGTGTGTGCGTGTGCGTGTGTGTGTGTGTGTGTGTGTGTGTGTGGGGAGAAGAGGATGCACAGCTGCGCCAGGTTCTTTGAAAACGAGGCGAGAAAGTCCGAAAACCTTTCCTTCTCGGAGGATTTCTTTGTTACGGCCTCGGCATCTCCAGGTTGAACGGCTTGTATCCGTGGAAAACGAGCCGAAGCCTTCCTCGCCGACGCAGCTCATTCTTGCCTCCTGCAGAAAGTTCTTTGTCCCTCCGTTCCTGCGCGCGGCGCCGATGATTCATCTCCCGAGCTACACGGAGATCTGAGGGCAGCTGGGGCCCCCGAGTGCCGCCGTGTCATGCCGCGCGTACAGTAACTCCCCGTAATGACAAAAAGTGTGAAAAAGCCCCAGAGCGTCGCCTTCCCGCCCCACCGTCTATTTTTTTTTTTTGCAGATTCCTTCACACGGGCGCAGTAAATGATTGAAGCGGCACCGGGCGTATCTGTTTAGCCCCCAGGTGTGCCCACTTGTTGCATGACTAACTGCGGGCGCGCGGGAGTGACACCCATTTAAAATCTGATTTGCAAATTGTTATTTGTGTTGCCGGCTGCAGCCGGCGGCTGATTATTATTCACGGCGGGGGGGAGGGGGGACAACAGCGTGTCAGCTCCTGTTTGCGGGGGGATTAGGGCGACGCGGTGGGAAACGCACACGCCGCTCTCGGGGACCGAGCGAGACGCCGAGGGCCCAAACATGAACGCTGGCACCGGGTTCCCGATAGCTTCCTCACTTTGATGGCTTCAGAAGAAGTCGACCCCGAGGCGTCATCACCGAAAGACTCTCCGCGTAATTGAAATGCTCTGCGGAAATATAAAGGAAGTCAGGGCGATGCCGTACCTTCAGCCCAACGCTGCATTTCTCATGCATCGCCGACTGAAGTTGCTTCTTTTGTTCCTTTTCTCCCCCCCCCCCCGCCCCTCTTTTTTTTTTTTTTTTTTCCCTGCTGCTTCCAGTGATGAAAGTCTTCTCTAAAACTGTATGACTCAGTTGAAAACACAAAACAAATCTGCTGTTCCCTTCACCCAAAAGAAAAGTTTTTTTGCAGCTGCCTGCAAAGCAAGTCATCGAAGGCCGGCGCCGGCCCGCGCGGCGTGCTGAACTTCTCAGGTTTGCGCTCGGCTGAATGGACTAATCAAGATTCTGAGAAATCTGTATCGTCCGACGGAACAAAGGACGCCCGTGCACGTAATGAACATAAAATTTAGCAAGTTTACATGAATGTAATGATTTGCAGGGAGCGGTACGGTTTCCATTTGCTGATGTTATCAGACATTTTGGAGTGTTCCAACAAAATCACGTCAGACGACGGGTATGGGTCTTCAAATAGAAGAGGTTCAAAACCGAACATATCTCGGTCCTCACGTTGAAGTTGAGGTGGGTCTGCCGATATCAAAAATTGTGAAGACTTGCTCAAAAGAAATGAAAGCATCAAAACAGCTGAAATGATTAAGATTTTCGCAAAATGGCTAAAACAGCTCAAACAGCTGGAAACACTTAAAAGATAAAGCAGCCAAAACACTGAAAACTGCCAAAACAGCTAAAGATTCCAAAACGGCAACAAAAAACAAATGAAATAAAACACCCTGTTGAAAAAGCAAAAAGCAGCGGGAAAGCACTAAATATTTACCGTGAACGGCCCAGACGCTGTGAACCACATTGCGTGTTCTTCATTAGTCTGTTAGCATAAATCCCTTTCAGTATATTTCCATGATCTGGAAGACAAACATGCATAATGATGCACTTCCTGTTGGTGGATCAGCCTCCACATGTGTGCACACGCTCTGTTATGATTGTATGAGTGCAAAGGAAAAAAAACAGACTCTGGGTCTCTTCCAGAACAGTAATGTTCTGTATCCACACATCAGAAGGAACTCATTACACATCAATCAGATCGACTCACTGAGCCCCATTTAAGTGGGGGGGGGTGGGGGTGTTTAGTGTCTTTTGTAAGACCGCAAAGGAATGTGTGATGGTATATCACCGCCGGGAGCTCCATCCACCACGAGGGGGAACAGAATATCCCATGATGCTCGGTTCAAAAGCCGCCTCCCCCCCCCCCCCCCCCCCCCCCCCCCCCCCCCCCCCCCCCCCCCCGTGAGGAGGAGGGCAGGTGGCGGCCCGTCACTGGCTGGGGTCTCCTTCCAGGAGGGATCAGGGACGAATGTTTGGACAAGTCGGGAGGGGGGAGTGGGCTGACATGTGCTGGCCGGGCCACCGGAGATCTCATGGAGCCAAAACCGCCAGCGGCCGATCTCGCTCATGAACATGTCAAACCGTCTCATGCGTCTGTGCGATGACACACGCCCAGGATCTGTGGCCGTGACGACAGACAACGAGGGTTTTTGCAACTCTGTTGGTCCTTTTTCACATTTTTTTCTAGCAATTTTAACTGTTTTGGCAGCGCTTCCATGTGTCGTGGTTTTAACCGTGGTCGCCGTCTTTGAACAGCGCGTTGGCCATAACAGTCATGTTGAAAAAACAGCCTGGTGAAACAATAAAATCAAAGAGCTTATGTGGAACAGTTAGCCCTTGGATTTAGTTTTGGTGGATGCTTCAAATATGAAAGTTAAAGTTTGTAAAAGAAAAATAAATAAATAAATAAATAAATTGCTTCTATTTTCTCACTGGAACTATACCTCTGAAATATCACCGCTTCTTTATAACTGTGTGTTATCGATTTACCATGCCGCATTGATAAACGCTCCCACTGGGCACCTTCCCCATTAAAAAACCATCAATCACCAGCTGCCTTACAGATTTCAGCTTTCCGGAGCGCCTGATCGTTGGGGTAATAGTTTTCAAGTTGATGCAGAAACAAAGTCTGCGCTTTCCCGCCCTTGTGAAATTAGTCGGAATCTGGCGCCTCTGCAGCGATTCCAGCACGTCGTCACGCTGCTGTTGGAGTGTAACGCTCACAGTCCACAGCTTTAAATACCATTGTTTGTCCCGGACGTCAAGCCGCTGTCACCCGGAGGAGGACAAGCGAGTGAGAGGTGATTTTATTTTCTGAGATGTTTGCCGTGCGAAGTGGGGCCGGCAGGGATGACCGTGAATTCCCACAGTACCGCGAACCGGCAGGAAATCGCCGAGGTAGCTACGCCCTTTTCTGGTGGCGTTCATCAGCTCCTGGCTTTTCGGGATGTCGGGGTTTTTTTGTGCTGATGGTGGAGTTTGACGAAATTGGATGCAATCACTGGAAAAGTGCAGCCGCCTCTCTGATCTGGCCGCTGTTAGTGAGAAAGTGATCAACCTGTTCTGCTTCCTGCTGGTTTCCCTTTGAGAGCAGCTGCTTGGTCAGTGCTGTTGCCCACCTTTGTCTTGAAATAATTGGCATATTGTGTAATCTGAACTATAATCTGTATTTCCATCGGAGAGAAAGACACAAATCCCTTATTTATGCCTTCTCCAGAGTTTACCCGCATTCTATTATCGCCGTCTTCCCTTTCCACTTGAATTTATTCATCCTCCTGTTCTTTCATGTATTGTCAGAAGCAGGAGAGTCATTACTCCGCTAATGCCGCCGATCCCACCACAGGTCCTGCTGCCTCCTCGCTCTTCCTCCTCTCTCCTGCTTCTTGCAGACAGCAGCTCCGAGCCCCTGCAACACCTCCGCGCGCACACGTACCTTCTAATTGCCCCAACCTGTCCTTTTCACTGAGCCATTAGTGCAATAACGCACAGTGGCGTCTATCTTTGGGGCCAGAATGCTGCGCTCAGCTCGCCGGGTAAAGTGCAGCGGGAAAAGACCACCTTATATTTAGCAAGTTGCTGCACATTGCGATGCTTTTATGGCGCACACATTGGCTAAATCCGCTTAAAATGCTAGTTTGTGCTGAAGCTAAATTAATTAATTCATGCTTTATGATACAACAAAGCCTTGTTTTGGACTAAAGGCTCGTGCACATGTTGTACTGGAGGAAATAAAGCTGCATAAATCAAACTAACATATGTTGTTGCCTTAAATGCGACACACAGTCATTTTAATCACAGCCATAAACTGCACATCATAAGTAATTGTTTAGCTTAATGATCCGGTTCCTCCGGTATCCGAAGGCACAGAAGTTAGCATACAGAGCTACTGTAGCATTTTACAGCCACAAAGCTCATTTCAGAGCCCATCTGCCGAGATACCTTACTGTACCTGACCCCGAGGGGCGACCGGGCTCTCGCAAAGTCCATTGTTTGCTCTTTTATAGATGCACACATCCAGGGACGCAAGTCCCAGGGCAACAGCCCCGCGAGTCAGGTCAGTGAGTTTTCTGCAGCGACGGCACAAACAAGCCCAAAGTATAGCGGCGCGCTCCGAATAGCCCTTGACATTACCTCGGGCTCCTTTAATTTCCAAACATGTTCAAGTCAGAGTGTTAAATAACAGGACAACAGCAAAAGAGCAGAACAGAGGACTTATATAAGAAGAGGTCTAAAGGTGGCAAATGGGACTCTGGACTTTAATTCAGCAGCTTGTGCTTGCTGAGAAGGTTTTTGACAGGATGTGATGATACGAGTGTAAACGAAAATGTAGATTTTTCTAATTAAAGGAGTCAAAATCGTGCAAACTGTAAGTTTTCACCAAATAATATGCAGTTAGAAGCGGTTATATCGTGTTTTTCAAACAGACACTGACACTACACAAAGATCACACAAAGGAGGTAAAACATGACAAAAAAGTTGCTGCAATTTATACAGCAAGACTGATTATTGATCTGGATGAGCCCTCTGTAGCAAAAATTACTCAAAAAGGCTCAAAGGTAAAACGGCTTAAACCACCAGAAAAAGATTCACAGGATGAAAAAAAAAGAAAAACAAATTTGACCAAAAAGACTAAAATATCAACTGGACACAATGGCTAAAACATTAATGGAGGTAAAAAAGAAGCTGCAGTCCTGAGAGGAAAACAGCAGCTTTTTACACCTTATTTGAGCCTCAACGCTCAAATAAGTGGTGAAATTACACAATACCAACCGAGAGACCTTTTGCCGAGGAAACGCTTCTGAATCAGCATCAGAAGGAATGTTTTTTTTACAAAAAAAAATCTTTCATTTATTTTTTGACCAATAGCTGCTTCTGCATCACAGAGCTGTGGAAAAGTTGGGAGTGTGACGGTTGTGGCTCACTCACAGATCACTGGACTTCATCTGAGATGATGAATAGCAGACTGTAGATGCGCGGCGGCGTCCTTGATTACCGCTCTAATTGTCCTCCGATTTCAGATCTGTGACAATAACGACTCCGGAGGAAGAAAAGCAGCGGCGGCGCCGGGGGATTTATGCGCTGACACGTGCTAATAAAAAGTGCAATGTTCATTTTCGCTCCTAATATCACATCCATATTCATAATTGTGGTCATTATAGCAACAAGGGAGTTGTTCTCTGTTGCCTCGTCGCTCACGCCAATGAGAGTCAGAGAAGTGTATTATTAGTGTTTTTTTATGGCTTTTATAACTCTGTTTGGGTTGGAAATCTCACAGTTTCCCCTCAATGCACTGCACTGTTTTCCCAGTGTTTAATGAAGCTCCTGCTTTTGGGGTTGCACTGTGATGTAACAGCAGACGCCTGATCGAAAGCGACAGTCAAAAGTAAAGTGAAGATAAAAGCACCACTTCCAACGTTCAATGTAAAAATCTTGCTGGAATTAAGACTCCCGCTTTCTGTTTACAGATTGAATAAAAACACACCTTCATGACAGGTAATGAAAACCTGGCCAGCGTGTTGTTCTGATCTAAACCCTTCCAGATTGAGATATTATGTTGTAAAATTGAGAGAAGAATCCCATTTTCTCCACAGCTAAAGCATCTTTTAGCGGAAAATCCCCCTGCGAGGGGTTATTTGAATATCAATAAGCCGGGAGACTGCGTGTGCGATCAAAAGGCCTCCTGAGTCAAAAGTTAGCAGCCCGACAGATGGCTGCTCCCAATCCCTGGACAGTGGAAACGAGACTCAAGGCAAAACTTGAGAGGGATGAAATTTGAGTGAGCTTAAGAGGGTTGAGTTTCTCTATGAGAAGAGGGAGTGAGTGAAGGAGTGGGGTGGGCTAAAAAAAAAAAGAAAAAAAAAATAGCAGCACTTCTGTGTGCAGTTTCAAGGAGGATTCAGACAGATTAAAGACCAGTATTTATGAGGGATGTTTGTAGTTTTTAGACATTTATTTTTATGGCTGCAGTCCGAGCTTCGTGCAAGGTCAAGCAAGCGCAGTAAAAGAGAAACCCAATTTGCTCCTCCACATGCCCAAAAGTAAAAGTTAATACTCTCAACAGGAGAGCAAAGAAGCAGAACAGTAACAAGTCCAAGTCCTGACGCTGACCTGAAACAAACAACTGGTACAATTTTCATTCCCTCGGTGAAATCAACCTCTTTGCTGATGACTCATGAGTATTTGAAACACTTGTTTTCTTCATTTACTCCCCACATATTTGCTTTTTCTCCTCTTTCACTCAAAGTTAGGAAAATATTCTTGACAAGGGAAACACTCCTGACAACTCAAAACTGTAGTTTTGAACTCGGTGTGATAGCGATACATGAATTTATGAAAGTGTGATGATTCATGGCTTATTTTATCGTATGCCCACTGGTGAAAATAATTATTGTATCGGTATTTTGCATGGTTTTGATAAGATATTGTGCCATAATTCTCAGCTACACTTTTATAAAGTTTCTAAGTTTTACTGGTCAAAACCTTTACAGCTCTTTTGATGGTAAAAGTCACAGAGTTCTAGTTCCAGATCTTAGCAGCCTTAACTAGTAGCATCAACTGGTCACATGGAAACCTAAACTGTGGATCGAGATGTCAGCTGTGGAATCATCTCCAACGTAGTGTGAACTTTCACACTTCAAAGTTAAGAAGAAAGCAGCGGCGCGTCTAAATGTGGCCCCGGCAAATTGCGACGGCGGACGGATCCCGACGGCGTGATGCCCGCTCTGCAAAATGACGGCACCATCACAAGCTGACAAACGTGGCACCGACCAAACGTTGTGAAGTTGACAGGCGCGCTCACATTTGCATAATTAGCCTCAACAGCAGCAATTAGGCCGTCAGAAATCCTCCATCAAAGGCAAACGCCGTCTTTGAGGATAAAAAGTGAGGGTATCAAACTGGGCCCCGACATAAAAATGTTAACACAACATTGTAGCGTAAAAGGCTGATTAACCTTTTTAAGTTGGTAACCTGTGAGATCCCCACATCCAGCAATTAGAGTCTGTGTTCGCTCTGGAGGGAAATATTTGGCCTTTTAGCTGCTGTTTTCATCCGTCGGTGGGATTTTCTCTGGCTGAAAGCAGCTGCAGTGGAGAGATGACAATGTGAAAGCAGCACAGCTAACGACGAGCTAACAATGTTAGTGTGGTGGGGGGGTGGGGGGGGGTGGGGGTGGAGTGAAGTGGTGGGCATGGCACAACTTTCCCTCGGCTCATCACAATGAGCAACCGCTTTCACACAGTTTCATAAGAGGCACTTCGCTCAGATCCAGGAGGAGTAGATGAAGGCAACTCACAACTTCTCTGGTTTTTTGTTTTTTTTTTTTTTTTTTTTTTTTTTGAAAGGACTCCTTTTATTCTTTTTATATGACCATTTCTAATGTTTTCAATCGCAAATCTCTTGAGAAGATTATAAAATGAGCTTCAGTGCTGTCAGTTTTGGACAAGACAAGTCAGATCTAAGACTTGAGCCAATATTAGCCTCCAGTGGTTCAGTTGGGTTCATTATGACTTTTGTTTTGTTAATAAGCATTTTGCTTTTTACAACATACCTTTCACATGTTTTGTCTAAATCAGAAACGTCTTCTTTTTATCATCACCGAAACAAGACAAAACATATATTATGAAAAACCTGCTTGCCTGAAAAGAAGAATAACGTTATCTCACAATAGGTCAATTTTAAACCCCAACGGCGAGGAACGTATGGAAGATTCTGCTCCTGACATCTCTGGAAAAGCTGTGAACACTTCAGTAATCCTGTGGTCCTTTTACTGAAAAATGATCTCACTTTTTTTCTGGCAAGTATCTATAATTAAGTAGCCTGCATGCAAAGTTTCTCTTTTTAGCACTTCTGATGGGGTTTTGATACCATTATTTTGGTCATTTAAATGAGAAATCTTGCGCCTTACTGCTCACCCGAGGCCTCCTCATGATCGTCTCACAGCCATTTTGTATGTAACATTGCAGAAAGCAACACTACGGATGAAATGAAGCTCAGGCTGTTGCCCAGATGTGACCGCTTCAGTCTCCCAGCTTTCCATACAGCTGGAATTAAATGCAAACACAGTGCAACTGCTGCATAAATTGTACATCTCGTTGAATTGTTTTCAAAGGAGACTCGGAATCCAATGAAACCATTAAAATACTACTGACAGCTGGCTGGCTGGCTGTGGGTTTTTGCGTGTGCCTGTGTGTGTGTGTGTGTGTGTGTGATTCTGCAGCGCCAAAGAGCTTTTGAAGAAGACTCTGTTTTTAAAGAGTGGCCTTCGGAATTCATTGTCGAGCATCCGAAGTGTCGTAGGTCCACAAACAAGCTTTGATCAGACTCCCAAAGAGAGAAAGGATGGGTCTGAATGATTTGAAGCTCAATGAGGCGAAGATGGAGGAGAAATAGCTCTTATTCAAATATATTTCCATACTGGAAGTTGTGGTTGATGTTATTTTTTTGTTTTTTTTTCAACAGGTACAAACAGCCAAGGCCACTGTGCTATATTCATAATACATAACCATCTTTATTGAGTGTAGAGCTTAACAAAGTAACGTCTAATACTTTGAAATGGTTTCTGGCAGTGTGGTCATTAGATTTTAAAGACTTTTTATTAGATTTGGTCTCTGAAGGGAGCAGATTTAAGGTCCATCTGCAATCATTCAACTCCCATTTAAAGCCGCCCCGGCAGTGTGGATCGGGAAAAGCCTTCCTGTGGCCGCGGTTCACACAGCGCCCGCCACTTGTGACGCTGGCCACGCTGGCCTCAAATTAGCGGGCGTGTAGCTAGCAGCTGGTGCTAATCATTTTTCTCCTTTCAGTTGTGTCTCTTCAGTAATCAGCAACAACAAAAAAATGGGTTGTTCTACGCTGCCAAGGTTGGGTTTGATGCTTTCTCGTTTGTGTTCATGAGTATTTTTAGCAGTGGAATTATTCACTCTGTGGAAAGCTTTAAGTGTGTGTGTGTGTGTGTGTTTCCTGCTGTATTTGTCCTAATTACAACAGAGCTGCACAGTGGTGAAATTGTGATCCTCTATCATGGCTCAGCTGCTGTGAGCTTCTGAAAACCGGCGCGGAGACACTTTATCATCAAGCGTTTGTTCGCCCATCCCTCAATCCTTCACTGACTGCACACGAACTGGCCGTCCGTCTCCAACTCGGCAGGGTGCTGGATCCACGGGAAATCCATGCACGCGCAGGGAGAACATGCAAACTGATGGAGACGCTGGGGTGTTGCTCAAGGACCCGCTGCAGGATTCAAACCTGCAATCCTCCCAACCCAAGCTTTCTGTTTATCTGAGATTAGATAAAGCGACGTTGTGTTCTTTTCCAAACTTCAGACGGGAGTCACGCATCTCCATCTCGTGCTGATTAAGCCGACGCTGTAGTCAAAGCCAATAAAAGTGTGTGTGCAGCAGGAATGTACATATGGCTGACAAACAAAAGGAAACGGAGCGGATATTCTTGGCGTGCTGTAGAAAAGCCTCTGCTGGAGCTATTAAAACCATTCCTCCCGCAGATCCCCCTCCTCGCTCAGTGTTTGGAGGGAAGGTGTCTTAACAAGTCCATCCAGATCATACAATAGGTGCTGATTTGGTTTCTTTGTCTCACTTTTTGTTGTTGTTGTTGTTTTGTTTTTTTTTGTTTTTTTTTTTTCATAAACCAGCAGAAACAATTCCAGCCGCACACCCACGCCGCGCAGGCGCTGGCCAGTCCTGCAGTGCAGAGACAGCAGGCAGCGTGTCAACTCCTCTCTCAAGCTGTTTCCATTGTTCATCCAGCCCACCTCATCACGTTTTTACGCCACCAAACCTCCTCGTCTGATTGTGCGTCTCGGCTTTCTAACCTTCGCCGGAGCGCGGTTGTTCTCCCGCCAGAGCTGGCCGACGCACGTGCGATGATTTCAGGCTCTGCTGTTTGCAAAGCCCACGTCCCCATTTGCATAATGTCTACGTGAGGTGAACTTCAGCCGAACAGAACAACACGTCTTTTTCAAACCGTGACGCTATACGACCAACTTCACACTGACGCCCCTCGTCGCAGGACTGAGTTTGGGTCTCGAGGGTCAAGAAGAAGCTTCAGATGACTGCTATGCGAGGAAATGCTTCTTTCTTTCTCTTGGTGCACATGAGCTTTATTGCCCAAAACAGCCCCAACAAAGAAGATGGATATAAAACTCTGTATTTGTCGAGTCCAAACATCCCGGTTCCCTGCAACGTGTTCCAGCTCCTTCAGAGGAACTCGAAGCAAGTTTGAGATCAACTCAGAGATATCATCTCTCCAGGTGGTCCTGGGCCGACATCGTGGTTTTCCTCGCAGCCAGACACGCTTCGTAAACCTCTGATGGGAAATGAGATCAGATCAGGAGTCCAAACCACCTCAACTGGCTCCTGTCAACAAGTTCCTGAGCTACAAGGTGCATTGCTCAGGCAGGTGGCTCTGGAGACGCTCTAAACAATTCCAACCAAAACTTAAAAACAATTAGTTTCTATCAAGCTCCCCTTTCTTCATGTTGCACATTAGTCCCTTATGTAACCAGTTAAGTGCCTCATACACCACAAAACTGACTAATCTACTGGAAAATCAAACATTACAATATCTCCAAGAAGAGGAAACAGGCTGTGTTTCAGTGTCTGACTCTTATTGCTGTCGCCAAACGTCACCCGAGGGTCACAAATGTCTGAGAAGAGATATACTGTGGGTCAGGGGTGAATGTTGATTCCACAAGCCAGCTCTCTTTGCTAAAAGCAAATGGAAAGCATTGTGAACTGATACATATTCCAGACTTTTTCATAATTTTAGCATCTATTGATTTAAAGTACACTTCGTGTATTAGTCATATTCATCGCCGTTGCCATTTCACCCACTTTTCACTCGACGATTCTCTTTTGAAGACACACTGATGCACCATCGAAAGTCAAGCCTCTCACTTCCGAGGCAATATGAGCAAACTTCAAGCTCGTCCTGAAAGTCTGCACGAACAAACAGACAGCTAAACTTTGTTGCGAGTCCTTAAAAGTTACAAAGCTTCTAATATCATCTCTGATTAATCTTGCATGAGGACACAGCTGATTATGTTTATCTCCCAGGTTTGTGCACACAAAGGTTCTCCGGCGCGAGGATCGGAGTGCGTTCGCACTCGACTCCAATGAATATGCAAATCGCTATCTGTTTATAATCAAACAAGCAAGAACGGAGCAAAAGTCAGGGCAAGGTCAGCGAGTAATACATGAATACTTTGTATCTCTTGATGTAAACATCTCCATAATGGCCTCAATTAAGAAAAACTTTGTGCTATTAACAGTATTACCTTGACTCACTCAGTGTAACGGCCTCTGTGGAAATGTAGGGTCAATGAAAAACATTCAAAAGGAGAAAGTTTTGAAGTGGTCAGAGATCCGCGCTACTAATCTTTATTAAAAAAAAAAAAAAACAAACAATGAAAACGAAATCTGAAGTTTCTCCAGCCTCTGAAGAAACAATGCAGCACGTGTCTGCGCTTTCGTTTTCAGCGCCTTGAATCGGCGTGCGGGTGAGAAGCCGAGCCGTCCGTCCGCGGCTCGGCTCCCGTTCGATATGAAGTGCAACATAAAAAGAAATAACGATCCCATAACTTAACGCACTTCCCCCCATTGTTAATGATTGATTTCAACGGCGCACATAAAATACAATAATTACACATCGATCTTTTCAACTCCTGCTGAAACGGTGCAAACAAGCCGCCACATTCCCCCCGTCCTCCTGCAGGCAGCCGTAGATGTGATAAGCATCAAATAGCGAAAGCTGCGCCATCTCTGGGCTGAGGAGACGCTGCAGAAGTCAGATCGTCTCACATCTCCTTGAGACTCGCCGCAGCCCCTGCTAATTTCCCAGAGTTTCTGTTGGGAAGTTTGGGAAAGAGACGAACTTCTGTAATTGGTGTTTTATGGGTTTTTCGGGGGCCTCCAGGCTGAGAAATCCACTCGGTTGCTTTTCTCTTTCGAGTTGAAGCCGATGCATCAGTTGCCACCTTTGCTTGCAGGGATTCTGGGATAATGTTTGCGATTCTCAGTGAGCTAATTGCTGGGTGCCACTTCACCCATGTGCTGCTTCTACATTCCCAGGCCGGGCTCTGTTTACCAGGTGTGGACTGTGCTAATAAAGACAAGGGGACAGCATGACAACCCCCCCCTTCAAAGTTTCATAACAGAGGGGCGCCTGCCAGGCACCTTTTGGCACTTAACAGATCGTGTTTACCCCGCCCGGCGCAATTTATAGCCCCCGTCCACCACTGTTTGACAAGCAGCCCGCGCTCTCTAACTCATCCTGGTCTCGCCGGGGTGCTGGAGTGCAGGGAAGAGCGGCGATGCCCGGTGCGCACGTTTTGCAACATCCTTGCCTCTTCTCCTTTCGTCACCAGTGCCAGCAAACGAGTGACTGTTGGAGGGGAAGATTGATTGATAAATTGAGCATTGAGTAGTCATTTAATCTCACGGTTTCAGGGATTTTGTTCCTTTTCATCCGTTGTTCTTTCATTTGATTCCGAGTCCTTGCTCAGTTGTGGCACTGAGTCTACATTAAATAGACTCAGCTGAACTTTAAAGAGGCCAGAAAGTCTGTGTGTGTTTTAAAACAAACTTTTTTTTAATGATTTCAGGGGTTTGAAACTATGACTCTTGCTCAGGAAAGATCGCAACTTTTAACATATCGTCTGTAGTAGTTTCACTAATCTAACACGTAAAGAGAATGAATGCATCCACACGTTGGCAGCAGGGTGCGTTCACAGGGCCGTCATTGGCTGCTGCTGTCTCCCGGTGAGGTATCGGAAATGAAACACTGACCCAATTAACTGAGAGAGGGGTCTGCACGCCGAGGCCAGAGCAGCCCCCCCCCCCCCCCACCCCCCCCCCCACCCCCACCCCGCTGATGAACAAGCACCGGGGAAGCGATAAATAACAAGCCCAACGTGTTCTCGGACGGGGCTGACACCTGCCGAGAGCGCCGACTTCCTCCCGCCGTGACGGCCAGCCTCTGGGAGCGAGCGATACCTGCCTGCCCGGAGGTCTCTCTGCCCGCTTGCACGGAGGATCACGCAAAGCCGGATTGGGCCGGCGCCGCCTCGGAGCCAGCGACGCCTCCGTGCTTCGCCTCGGCTTTGATGTGCCGTCTGATTCTCCGAGTTGTTCTTCCTTTCGTCCCCCCCCGGTGGCTCCCAGCGCACAGCGGGGCCGCCGGGTCCTGGAAAGTGGTCAGCCGCTTCCATAAATACCTATTTATCCACCACTCCTGCTTTTAATAGTGTTTTTATGTTCCATTGCTTAAAAAGTCTCCTTTGTACTTCAAATAACTGTAATAATGTGACTGTACTACGAAGCAAACACTCTGCTTTATTGGCTTTAAAAAAGAAAAATGCAATAAAATTAGCTTTTCCACTTCGCCATTTAATGCAGACTGATCCCTGGTGATAAATACTGGAAGCTTTTGTTTATTTTCCTCATCTCTAATCTCCACTTTTTCCCCTGCAAAGACTCATCAGAGCCCATTTAGAAAACTCACCTCGTACTCAGCTGTTGGAGGGGAAAAAGAAAAAAAAAAAAAAACAAAAAGAAGCACCCGCAGCCTCGGGCTAGAATAAATCGTTTTTAGGTGTGTGTGAGCACATAATGCCAAACCGAGCCGCGCTGTGCAGCTGCTAATAAATGCCAACGTTTGAGAAAGTACCGAGTTACAGGGCAGGCTGGTCTGGGGTTCGCGACACAGTCAGGTTCCTTCCACTGCTTATTACTGCTGTTGGGACATTTATACACAAGTGAACGCTTTGTTTTAGTCTGCTTTTCACGTTTTTTTGTTTGTTTTTTTTTTCTCTCCACCTTCTGGGGTTTGGAGGGAGATCCAATTTTTCCAGAGGACTAAATGATTCCGTGTGTAAAAACTCTTCGTATTTTTGTTTAACTTAACCCACTGGTTGTTCTGTGAAGGGAACGTTCAGCAGCGAGGAATCCTCCCAGACTCCTGGATTACTGGAGCGAGCGCGCCGACCCTCTCTTTCCAAATTAGAAACCCGAAGAGACCCGCTGTAACACAAGCCCAGCGATGCCTGAAAGACCAAAAGGCCCAAATCCCAGAGTTCATTTCCAACCGCATTCCGCAGACTGACACTCGGGAGACTTTAAAACTGCCCTAATCTAATCTGCTCACTTAAAAAAAAAAAAAAAAGGAGCGCACACTCGTAGGAGCTGTCATTTCTCGGGGAAGAGTAGCCGGCTGTTGAAATCTTGACCCAAGATCAGCTCAGGCTCGTGGAAGTGTTTCACAACGGATACAAGCTGCATGATTCATCTGTAAACAGTTTTTCCACTTACGTACAGTAAATCATCCAGAGTCGTGCTTGTTTTTGTGTTGTTTTTGATTCCACGACATCGCTCTCTAATTCGGCATTAATCGCACAAAGTATCTACAGCCAGAAAATCGAGAAAATGTTGGGGTTTTTTTTTTTTTTTGGTTTCTGTTGCTCTGTTTTCACTCAGGATTAGACATCCTCCAGAGAAAAACACGCAAGCTTTTGAAATATAACCATTCCGCCCTGAGCATTTTACCCACAAAGCTCGCAGGACGGCCTCCTTCCAGCAGGGAAAACTGTGAGGAAAAACTCCAAACTTTACTCGCGGCATATGAATTTGAGGCGATCGGTAAGTTTTTACAACCTGTGACTTTTAAAGAACGAATCCCTGCAAACACTTGACGCTGTGAGAAAAACCCCCGAGGGCTTGTCAGATCACTTTAATGCATTCTCAAATGAGTAATTACATTTCCTGAAAAGGCTTGATGGGATTGGAAATAAAAAAAAAAAAAGAGAAACATTTACGACAAGGTGTAATTGCGGCTTTCAGCGTTGGTGCGTACTCGCAACACGTTAAGAAAAAAAAAACCCCAAATCCATCCGTTTGATGGATGACTGATTGTTTGAATGCGATTATAAGAATGAAAATGCGTGTGAAAGCGTCCACCGGCTCTAAAAAAAAAAAAGAAAAAAAAAAAAAAGTGAAATGAAGCTTGTATAATTTGAATAGGTAACAAATGAGGTGGTTTATTGTCTTTTATTCTCCCGCAGGCAGCTAATCACACGCTGGTCTGATTGAGGTGGCTTCAGGTCGCCCGTTATGCAAAGCTACAGTGTGAAATGTTAATGGATTTACAGGCGGCTTTTTAAGTATGGAAATTTAAATGTTATCGCTGCCAACCTGTAATTCATTTGAAAAGAGGAGAGAAAAAAAAGAACAAAAAACCTGTAGCTGGGCTCCACAGTGGAGATGCCTCCTACATGAAAATAATGAACTTCTTCTTCAAACAAAAAAACAAAAAAAAAAAACGACAGTTTTTCCTCAACTAAAGGCTGGCTGAAATGCCTGCAGCCTTTACAATAAACATCCTCGCGCTTGCTGGAGGCTTCACTTGATTATGGACACCTACACTGCGGCAGATCTGTTGAAAAAGCCGCCGTCCTCCACAGTCTGACTGCCTAATTAATGCTCTGCTCAGGAGTCCAAAGCAACAACAAAAAAAAAAAAAAAAAAAAAAAACCCACGTGGAGAAGCGTGCCGCATGTTGTGAGGCTTCAACTCCGGACTGTTGGACATGCTACGTGAAGAAAGAGGGTTCAGAGGTGAAGGTTTGTTATTAGTCACTGCGTCTCTTATTCAGCTACGACGCCAAGCAAGAAACCAGAGGCGGTGATGTTTCCAAGCAGGAGTTTCTTCTTCTTCTTCTTTTTTTTAATTTGAAGTAAAAGCTGAAACTAAAGCAAAATGAATAGTTTTAGCATTCGCGGCGTTTTCAGTCCAGAGTTGCAAACTGAAAAGATGAAGAGTCATCGGCATAGATATGGAATCAGGAAAGTGAAGAGGAAATAAAGGTGTTCCGAACAGGGGAATGAATTTTTTTAAAGGCATTTTTAGTTCATTTAAGTTGGACATCAAAAGGATGAAAACAGAAAGTTCATGAACGCAGCCTGATCATTGAGCAAAGTCGATTAATAAGTACGTTTTCAAAAAAGATCAAGATGTCATCTGTATTGATGAGTAACTTAATTAGACGTTTTGACCTGTTTGTGGGATATTCTCCGCTGTAGTATGTCAGACAAAAAGGTAAAATATAAAGTTCCATTTAACAAAATATCGACTGCGAATTTACAAAGACTGTGCAGTTATTTCACAATGTAAGACTGAATTTGTAAGTGAAAAAGACTCATTTCTGAAAAAAGACCAGTGCTCTGCAAACCTCCACCGTGAACTGAGCCAAAAGAAAGACGAGGTCAAAAAAAAAAAAAAAAACCACAAAGAGCTCTACGGAAACTGCCAAGGCTGACCCGGACAAAGCGGTGGCCAAAGGTGCAAAGCTGTGGAGGATGAAGAGCAGAGAGAGGCGAGAGCGAAGGAGCAGAACAGACCTGGAGAACCTGAACTTGGAGGAGCGCGAGATGGAAAACCCACAACGGAAAACCAGGAGTGAATGACCCGAGACCAATGAGGCAGAGCGGCTCCAATACGATTATTCAGGACTCTGTTTGCGCGACCTTTGACCTCCATAAAGAAAACAGCAATCCACTGTTTGCACAGATCCTGGAAACACGGTGAGACATGAAGCTGTAACACACAGGTTTCCGATACTGTTGTGAAAGTTTATTTTACTATCAGTTATGCTCATTTTTAGTTGTGTACTTGCAGCGTAGTTTGGACCGATTTATCGTTTGCTTCCTTGGATCTCCGGATGTACGCTTCTCTACATTTTCTATCAACATATTTTTGCATTATCTGAAACTACATGTTTGTATTATATTTATTCTAAAATGAGCTGCAGCCGTACCATATTAACTCACATTAGAGGGAAACTGAACGATCTGTTCTTCATGTTTTTTAAACTTAAAGTTCAGGGACCTGTCAGTTTGTGCACATATGCACACATAAAACAATTTCTCACTGTCACTTTATATTTGTAAAGCTCTATGTTACAGAATATCATCAGTTGCTTATATCTGAGCTGTGTTCATTTACCTATTCTAGGAAATTATACATAATACAAGCCTTTTTAATTGGTATTCATTTTGTCAAGTCATTGATTTCAGCTTATGAGCTGTAGAAATGCTATTTTCCTTGGATTCAGATCCATGTGGAATGTATCCAAGCATTAATTTCATAACAAAGCAACATATATTGAAGCCAGGAGGCAATTTGCAATAATGCTCTTCATTAGATGGCGTTCAATAACTGTAAATGGAGACAAATCACATCGAGAACAAGAAGAATCGTTTATTCATCACAGAAATTGATCTTTTTTTTTTTTAGAGTACCATGCTAATGATGATTAGCATGCGGATTGTAACGCTAGAGGCCATTGTCGATGACTTCCAAAACAACTTCCAACAAATTGGTTGTCAATCACCTTCAGCAATTAATTAAAGTGGGACAACAGCGAAAAGCGAGCTCGGTGAGCCCCGTCTCTACCTCATCAGGATCCAAAGCATCCAGTTTAACCCGGGAAGTCACGCCAGCAACAAGTCGCAGCGTGTGAGCCACGTACGAGGGAAGGCTGCAGTTTATGTAATCGTCAGGCGGCGGCGAGGTGCGGGAAGGCCCCGGGGCGCCGGGACCGGTACGGCGATCATGAGACAATCTGCGCCCGCCTCGCATTCCAGGTATCAAACCTCGGAGACCGACGCCGTCCCCGAGCTATTACTCTCCTCCCGCGGACCCTCGTCAAGTCCCGTTGTGTTTTACGTCAGGAAGCGTTTGTGATTAATCATGAGACCCGCGGAGCGATCACGGGAGGCTCGGCTCCGGCGGCGCTCTCTTCCGCCCCTCTTCCCCTTCTAGCACGGCTCCTGCAGGAAGGTTGAAACCACTCACTTGCTTATTTACTGTATTTTCGGTGTGTCCGTATCTAATAATCAAAAAGGATTTTTGCCTTTAATCAGCCATGCGTCATCAGACCACCTTCACCCCTGGTAAAAAAAAAAAAAAAAAAAAAAAAAGAAAAGAAAGGCTGGAAATTGTTTTGACATGCCCCTAAATTAGCGTTGTGGAGCCTTGAGGCACACATGACTGAGAGCTTCTCTGTGAATTTTTAAGTTTCACTTAGCTGAAGGCACAATCTTGTTTTCGTTTTTTAGAAAAATGTTGTTTTTCTCCCAACCAAATAACCATCAAGTGATACATTCTTGGTGAGACGTTTGATTGAGTAATTTTTCTATGTGTGTGTGTGTGTGTGTGTGTGTGTGTGTGTTTATCAGGATCCGGCTGGCTCCTCTTTGAGGTCGAATCAAGACGCATATTTGATCAGCGCGGGGATTTCACCGCCACATGCTAACGCTTCTCCACATGCAAGACACTCTGCAGCGTGCTCCTTCTGTCTCCTGCTTTTTTGTTTTTTTTTTTTTTTCATCCACGCTCTGACGCCGATCAATCCCGCGATTGTAGGAACATAAGCGGGGGAGTGTGTTTTTTGTGTCTTGTAGATAACAAGGGGGGGGAAGAAAAAAAAAAAAAAAAATCAAAAATCTGAACTGGGGGTTTTGATTTGATCTTATAGATCAGTGCTCCGGCTCTGATCAGCGAGCAAACGTATGCCTCTGAAGCTCTTTGCAGTATTATAAAAAATTCTCTTCAAAGATCTGCTTATGTAACAGACAGGGATTTCACCTCAGGTCCCCCATGTGGGGAAACCGAAGATTTGCCAGTCAGCAAAAGAGTGAATGAATCCTTCCTGGCTGAGAGAGATATTTATGCTTGTAGAGTTTCAGGCAGAGCTGCTTAGCTAAATTCTTCCTCCTCCTGTCGGTTAGGGTTAGCATCGTCATCACCTCCGGGGTTCCTGGAGGTCGGAGGTCACCGGCTTTGCACCTGGCCGGGCTGGGACCAGCGGAACAGGTGTTTTCGGAGCAGTCAGACGTGACCCTAATTTGTATTTTAAGAAGCCCTGCCGGGACTCAGAGGACATCTTCGGAGAAGAAAGGGCTTACGGTGCGCCCGAGGGCAAACCAAGTACCTCACGAGGTAGTGTTATATAGAAACCATATGCGGTGTGTTTGTGACGCGCGAGCAGCCAAGTGGAAATCGATATCAACATAGCCACAGGACACGGAGCGAGTCACGAGTGAGAGCGCATTTGGCCGTATAGCTGCTCCTTACCCATATGAGCTTCTCTTTTCTTTTCTTTTTTTTTTTTCCTCTGTTTTAATAACAAGGAGGCACTTGAAGGGAGAATCGAGGGAATCAATCAACATGCAAACAAAAGGAGGAGCAGTTTTCAGGTAGGACACCTACCTGACCGAGCTCAAATGCCCTGCAGATGTGTAATATTAGATCAGCCGTTGTGCCTCATCCTCCACAATACATCATATTGATATGCCTTCATCCTAATTGAAGCATATCTCTTACCCATCTGTGGCTGCGCTGCGGCTGCTTCCCCTCTGGGACTGGGCAGATGTTCAACAGAACAGTGAAGGTAAAGATGTGTTTGTGACAGAAAATCACCCAGCGATATGCTTTTTTTTTTTTCTCCTTACATTTCTTGCATTCACTGAAATGGGAATTCATCTTCCCAGGCAGCATCCTCAAAGGACCGGAGTGATGAATTGGCTCCGGTTTAGGTGAGTTCTGGCTTGAATAGCAATCTTCTTCCAATCCTTTCTTTTTTGTTTTCCCTACAAGATCTGACAAAGGACCTATAAATATTGCCAAAAAATTCCAAAGACTGCCAAAGCTATTTCCATGCAGCCCGAGGAGAGGGGGACAGGTTTTGTTGGCCATCCGAATGGAGAAGAAGCACTTCAGAAACCAATAAAGTCAACTTTCTGTTGGCTCGACTGCACACGAGCTGCAGAAGATCAAACCCGGTTATTGCACTTGTACCTATAGGGAGCGTGCAAATAGCAACTCCACTGCAAACAAAGGACCTGCTGGCAGGGTTTTTTTTTTTTCTTTTTTCTTTTTTTAATAAAAGGCAGAAATGTGAACTTTGTGATTGCATATTAAAGTCAGTGTTTTTTTTTTTATTGCTTTTAGCACAAACGCCATGCTAGCTGAGGGGAGAGATGCTAATGACGGTGATTGCAGAGTTCGTGTCTGTTGACTCCCACTCAGGAGGAAAGCTTTCTCGTCACCCCGAGGTCATGTCTGGTGGCGCAGGGCGACTTGAGCATTAGCAATCTCTTACCTCCTGCTCGAAACAGAAACACAGAATGTTTTTCTCCTTTCAGATCAACGATGTGTTTCTTTTCATTTGTCACTTAAAAAGACAGTTTGAGAATAATTCCTCTTGTGTCTTTCGGTTTCGTTCCAAAAAAGCTGAATCTATAAGCCGCCGGCGTTGACTGTGCTCGGCCCTGCTGAGCCCGTTCTTACAGTCAAGTATGCAGTTTATCAAGAGTTGATTTACACGGCCAAGGCACATTTATTTCGGCAATTAGACCGCCCGGCGTTAGCGCTGATATACAGACGCACATAAAGGCGAGGAGTAAACACATGATGGAGTGAGGAAGAGACGGAGTGTGGACTTGTTAATAACTCAGATTCATGTACCTTTTGTTCTCCTGTCAGAGCAAAATCTGGTAAATAAATATTACACCAGCGTGAGCGAGGGACGGCGGGAGTGATGCTGCGAGTCAGGGGTGTGAGAGCGTTTCCTAAAAGCCTCCCATGAGACGCAGTGCTCAGACCGGTGGGTATCCATTATATCTCTCTGTAGTCTGGACTGTTCAAGCAAAACTGCCGGATCAGAATTGTCAGCGAGACATTGGCATAATGGCTCGAATCAACTCCTTCCTTTTTCCTCCGAACGGACGATAATTGGCGCAAAAAAAAAAAAAAGAAATGACATGGCAGCAAATCCATAGGAATTTCACCAGCGGTGTAGTTAGAGGACTAACCGGCAAGGTGTTCCTGTCAAAATAACACGCGTATCATCGGTCTGAGTCCAGTGAAGAGCTACTTTGCAGAAGGTGCAGTCACCTTTTTCAGAAGCGCTGCTCGGCCGATCCTGGATTTTAATCCAAAACGAATCAGTGGCGTGTATCAGCTGCTGCACGGAAAGTCCAGGGAAGTTGGAGTCGCCTGACATTTTCTCCAATTGAGAGGTTAAAGCCAATAGCTTCCAGTGTTTCCCCATCTTCATATATATATATATATATATATATATCAGTGGCGGCTGCTGGTCTTCCAAAGAGGGGAAGCTCATTTTCAGCATACATTGTTATATGTGTAATCTGTTTTTTGTATGTAAATTCTATTAACTTTCATGCCTTTTGTACGCCCTGTCAAAGTTAGACAGATCCTCAAAGCCCACTTGTGACCAGACAACACCTCCCTGAGATGGTTTCATCCAGAGGCATGGCCAGCAGGACATTTTATTGGTGACAGCACTTCAGTCAGCAGCTCACCTGGTCAGACCAGGACAGCTGAAAGGACCTGTTACTTTTCCCCACCTTTCGGCACCAGCTCAGTCTTAGGAGTTGATCTGTTACGCAGTTTAACACCAATTTTCTCTTCGTAAGGAAGAATATCAAATGGCTTCGCCAAAATCCGGTCCACAACATTCACATTGTCTGCCGTTGTGTGCAGCTAGCGAGCAGCTGGAGCTGCTGGAGGCTGGAGCTGTGTGAGAGAAGGGGAGAAGCTCCACAGCTGCTTGTCGAGGACAGAAACCACAGAGTGACCGAAACGAGTCTCCAAACACAACGCTAGTCGTTTTTCACAAACACAAAGTCTCCAGGGATCAGCAAAGCCTCCAAATCAACTGAGAACAGCAGAATGAAAAACTTCAGAAGCGCTTTGGTGCATTTTTTTTACTTCAAGATCGCTGATTTGCTCATTTCACTGTCAATCAAGCTTCACACAGATCATCCAATCACCATGCAGAAGCTCAGCGTCCAGGCCAGCCCAATTCTCCATAGACCCCCAGAGACGCTGAGCGTCCGTGGGCGGGACCAGCCCAGTATTTTATCCAATGAGCGTCCAGTTTCACTGCAGCAGAACAACCCACTCTCGCTTCGCATTGGACGCTCAGCGTCCGGCTGTTTAAAGCGCCGTGCCGCTGCGAGGAGGAGTGAGAAAAAAGCCGAGTCAATTACTTCAGATAAGTAGCCGATTCTGAACAAAAGATGAACGTGTTGTAGCGCATATTTAGTCAATGAAATGTTCACACAACAGTAAATATTGGACCACTTATTTTTTGATATTTTAGGGGAAGTTGAGCTTCCCTTGCAGTCTTAGAGCAATCACCACTGATATATATATATTTTTAGCTTTACGCTGATGACAAGCTCATTTATTTTCTTGAACTATTCAAATGATAAATCAGTTGTAGAGTAAAATATGTCCACACACACCAACTGGTGCAGCGTTTTGCAGAGAACCACAGACCTTTTTTTTTTAAATACGCTCGGTCTTGACAATTAATAGCACTTAAAAGTGCAGTTTCGGTCAACACCGCTCGCACTGACCACCAGAAAGACTGAGCTGCGCCATCCGTCAAGATCCGAAGATTAATGACGGCATGATGTGCAAGAAGTGGCATAAAAACACAATTCAGTTTGATGAGGCTGCAGGACGAGCCACTGAAACCGAAGTCGTAAAAGTCCGTCTTCATCAAGTCCGCCAAGAATGTTGAGTGCTTTTCACCTTCCCATTTGGGGAGTGCAGCTTTTAAATTTATGTGGGATGAACAAGAGACCGTTTTGTAAAAGGGCAGATCTGAATGAGCTGTTTCTTTTTTTTTTTTTTTTTTTTTTTTACCCTCCGTTAGTTTATGTGTGGTATCACTTTAGCTAATAAAATCTGTGGCACCTGGTTGACAAAGCAAATAGAGTTTTTGGCTGGCAAACAGCGTGCGCTCAAGGGCTGGCAGGCTGAACGCGGAGCCGACATCCGCGAGCAAAAACAACAACGGGTCGGGAGATGCGGATCTTGTTTCCTTTGGCAGAAATCAGAGTTCAGATCATGTGCTTTTTGTTCAGGCACGCCGTGAAATCCTCCTCGCATGCAGTTTCCGGTGCATCTTCCATGATGGAATTGATGATTAGTCTTATTACAAGCAAGCTGCTGGCACTTTACGGTGGATTACGGGCCTGCTGTGCAGCACGACTGCGGGAGGTGTATTATCCTTACACGTGTCTGCTTTGCATCTCTATTAACCTGCGCTAATCCGTTCGGGCTTTTATGTTAGCGACCATATGGAGATGTTTATCTGCCCCTGAATTGTGTGATTGCCAGGGCTCTAGTGACTGTCCAGGAAGGATTAGTGGGGCAAATTATGATGTTGGGCTTAATCGTTTGCGGGGTTTTGATTTATTTTATCCAAACACACGTGCCCAGAGGTCATCCTGAACGTTATCAGATATTAAGAGCTAATGACGCTAACGAGCAAGAATGAGAAACTACTCTTGTTTGACTGAATTAAACAATAGCAGCTGACACATATCGCTCACTGAAACATAATCAGCTAAATATTTTCATTTTAATCCACTTATTCAAACAACTTGCTGTGACTGTCGCCAATTAATCTGACTGGAGCTTCATTCACTCCGGCTTTTATCAGCTTGTCCATGTGTTTGTTTTCCCGGTGATGAAACGTGTCGCATCAATCAAACTGCTTCCCCCGCACACAACAGCTGTCATCTGACGAGCAGAAGAGGAAGAGCCTTAACAATCGTGGACACGCGGCGCTGGAATCTTGAATCAGTGTCAGTCGTAACGCGGCGAAGCGTCCGCGACGCCGATGTTTGATTCTGTCCTTCGCCTCGTTTGATTGCTGTGGTTTCCTGGTCATCGTCTGTCTTCTGAAAACCTTCAAACGTGAACGTGCAGTCTTGTCTTTTCTTAAGCGTGCTGTCCAAGCCATTGCCACATTCACTGCAGGAACGTTCACAGAGAAGTATGTTGTTGCCAAGGTCAAGTCAAGACGACAGGATGAGAGCATCTCGCGACCGGAGCTTCCCAAGCTCGAAGCAAAGCTAAGATTCAAAAGAACAGAGAGCGAACCAAGACCAAGACCTTGAAAATATAGTCTTCAGACCACAACACTATTACAAAGTACATCAATGAGGAATAGCTTTATTGTTTTTGAGGCTTTTGTTGCTTTTGCTTTTCAGTGTTTTTCAGACAATGCGCCATTTTGGCAATATTCTAACAAAAATACATGCTGTACTCAGCAACAGAAATCTCATAGACTTGAGTGTCTGATTGGTAAACATCAAGCTCTTTTGAATGAAATTCTAACTTATAGTCTGGAGATTCTTCAGTCGCTTTGTTGATGTGTTAAAAACAAAACAAAAAGCATTGATTGTAGCATTGATTGTGCATCATTCTCTGCTGCGTCTCTATCATTAGGAAGCGGCGGCGGTCGCACTGTGAAATTTGCGACATTGTCTGAAGATTTTGGAGGCTTTTATACTTAGAAAGAACCCGACAATAGCCTTCTGTGAGGACCTCTCACCGCGCCTCGCGACGCTCGCCCTGGATGAAAGATATCGCCATGTTTGGTCACATTCTGACAGTGTGTACCAGCACATGAAAAACTGGGACCGCCGAGTGGGGAGGGGGGGCGGGCCAGGAGCTGATATCGGTTTTGCTCAAATATAAATATATATTTTACCAGAAAGCAGTTTGTTCCGCGAGTTTGATAAGGTACTGTCCCTGCTTTGCATCACTCCCACATTTCACTGCTAATCTCTAAAAGAACGTCTCCGTGAAACCTCCACATTGTGCCCACATGGTCCTTGTTTTTTCCTCTTCGAGCAGACGAGTTGAGGGGTAAAGACTGCCGAGGTGCCTTCAAGCTCAGACCTGCACGCTGTGAGCCACAATAATGCTCAGGTCTGCTTGTCTGCGTTCCATCATTCCCTCCCATCCTGTTTGCCTCCCTCCTTCTTTCCTTCCACCGGCATCATCCATCAGCGTTGCGGAGCAGCGATACGACCGGGGTTAAGCAGATTAGGAAGCATGCTGGGTCAAGTTCGGGATGAGCGCAGATGTTCGTGTCGTGCTCGGGACAGTTCCGCCGCCTTCCTCGGAGAGCCCTCCTGGCCTATAGCATTTCAGAAGCAATTACAGAAGAATGTTATCTGCCCGCCGTCTGCTTCCAGAGCCTGTTGTGGCGAGTTCTGCAGGCGTATGCCCGGGGACACACGGAGATGTTTTCTCTCCGTCTTTTATTTACTCTCATTAACTCGACCCTGCCCTCTGTGCTTCTGAAATTTTCGAGCTGGTGGGACGCCGGCCGGCTCCGACATTTCGGGGCCACGTGACGCCTGTGTTCATGCTTTTTAGATGCCGCTCTCGCTTAGAGCAGCGGTTCACCAGCGTGGCGCGAGGTCAAGGACGTCAAAGAAGACCAGCCCTGGGAAACGTCCGAGCTCCCGTTTACTTTCGGTCTTGTCGAGCTGCAGTGACTTGTTTGCGGCAGGTGTCAGCGGTGACGTCGCGCATATGTACTAAACATTAAATATCGGGAACATTTTTAAATTTTGGAAGTCTTGAGTTTTGAATAAATACAAGACTCAAGGTCATTTGTTCTTCTTGTGGGGAAAAAAAACATCATTTTAACATCACAGATTGAAATATATATTCCATGCAATCTTTTTTTTTTTTTTTGGAATATTTGAGTTTTTTTCTTTGATATATACTCATTAATTTATTTATGTATCTGGAAATGTGCCTCTCTGACTATGACTGTTGGGAAATAATAGTGTTTTGGATGGGAGCCTTCCCTCTGTGCTCTGCTGCCTGTTTCATTTTGGCTGTGTTTCTTAAAGCTCTTAAACCCCAGGCATACCCAAGCACTCATTTGAATCACTCAAACCTTCCCTCTCTCAAAGTCTCCCCTTCATTCCCTTCCCTCCTTCCCTCTCTCTCTCTCCTCTAATCAGATGCAAGCTATTTTTTGCCATAAATAAAAAAAAAAAAAAAAAAAAAGAGGGAAAGAAATAGAAAGGAAAATGCCACACTTCAACTCCTGGAAGAAACAAACAAACTTAACGTAATGAGAGAGGAATTGTCAACGTTTCCACGGCTGGTTTTTCACTTTCTGACGTGGCAGTGAGGAAAAAAAAAAAAATAATTAGGCTTTTGTTGACAACAGCCGAAACGGTGGGACCGCGCTGTGGCCGGGGATCAAAACGATTCATTCATTAATTTAATTGGCCGCTATGAGTTGGCGTGGACGGTGATACTTGTGGCGCGCGGGGAAACCAGATATGGCCGTTCTTTTGTGAGTCGAAGGGGCGGAGGTTGGTGGAGGGGGGGTGGTGGGGGTGGAGGTTCGCCCCCCCCCCCCCCCCCCCCCCCCCTCTCAGCCATCCCCATCATATAGAAAGTGGCTGCTGAAATCTGTGGGAGAACAACTCTGAATGAACCTGGCCTATTATCGGGCCTCGCTCTGCATTAGTGTGCAGGCTAGCAAACCATGCTAATGCGCTCCCGCTCGCTGCACTCGCTCTTTTTTTTTTTTTTTTTTTTTTTAACGCACATACACACACACACAAAAGCCCCCTGTGTTTGCCAGAGCACAGAGGGGGCTCACATCTCACTTTACCAGGGGGGGGGGGGGGGGGGGGGGGGGCGCCGCATATCAGGAGGCAATTCCAGACCGTGTCTCGGAGGGCAGACAATAGCCGGGTCTGATCAAAGCCGAGGAGCTGCATGACACTCGAATCCAAGTCAAGTTCATGTGCCGTCTGCGACATCGTGTACATAAAGAGGAAGAATGAGGCGGAGGTAGTGTTACAGAGGAAGATGACATGGAGGGGGAGGAAAGGGGGGAGGGGGGGGGGATAAGAGGGAAGCCAGAGCTGTGTAATGTGGCAGCAACAGAAGCACAACAGCACATAAAGGCGTGCCTGTTGACTGACACATACGCCGTCCCGTCCATCCAGTTGCGTGACAGATCGCTGATAAGCCCGTGACCGGGCGCGACCTCTTCCAGAATTCCTCCCCCCCCCCCCCCCACCCCCCCCCCCCCCCCCTGCATACTCCACTTAATATTTACCATTCTCGAGCCTCGGCGGCTCTTTCACGACCTCCTATTACCCCCCTGCGATGTAACGTATCCCCCCTACTTTCTCCATATTGTTGTCTGCGCCTCTCATGCCCTCCTACAAAGGGGATCAGATGGACCACGGGCGCCGCTTTGGGATTTCGGGGGGGGGGGGGGGGGGGGGGGGGGGGGGCGGTAAAAAAGGAGAGATTTGGTGACTTTTTACACGCTCGGTGGCGATGAAAAGATGCGAAAAGAAGCCGAGCTTTGTTAGGATATGAGGCCGGAAAATAAATGGCCCCAGAATATTTGGGGGGGTAAGTGTTGTTCAAGTGGTGAGCCACAAGAATCTTCTCCGTTTCAGTTGGGGGGAATTGATTGCCATTGCTGTGGCGTTTCTGCAGTTTGTCCAGACTCTGCATTGAATTTGAGCGAGGGGGCTTGCTTTTACCACAATGGCTTACTTGTACCATGACTGTAAAACCTGAAGAGTAACTCCTATATCTTTGTCTTTGAGCGGCAACTTCTGAGTTCTCGGACACAACTGAGCTAAAAAAAATGCAATAAAAACTGAAATTTGTCAACACAAAAAAAGATAGTTCAGCCAAACCTGGCTTATTTTAGCTTGAGTTTCCATTTAAGTGGTGCTACGTCCATAAAGCAGCATGCAGATGTGGAATGAACAATCCGAAGGGAAGGTTTTCTACACGACGGGAGAAGATCTGGCTAATTTTCTCGCCCGAGTTGTTCCGTTCGTCAGTTACAAACAGGAATCAATCTACCAAACGTCCCAACATTTTTCTGCTGTTAGGCTCCGACTTCTGCGCCGCAGTTCCAATCCATCAACAGTTTTTTTTTTTTTACGGCATTCCGCAGAAGTCGTCTGCACCCGGGAGCCGATTCAATCAGCTGCAGCGGCTCTTCTCCGAGAGCACAAATCAAAAAGCCGCGAGGCAAAACGCCACCTTGACAGTGAACGTAACCTTTAAGAAGCAGGTGCTGCGACGCTCCCAAAAAAAAAAAAAAACCAAAAAAAAAACAAATCTGCTGATGCGTCTGTGTGGGAATCGGTAAATTCCAGTGACAAAGTGGAGTTTTATGGTAGAAACCGTGGCTGGAAGGAGAGGAAGAGAGAGAAGAAACTCGTAAAAGGGAAGAGAACATAAACATGGGAGGAAAAAGCCGCGGGGCATTTCACTGAATAAAAAGAGCCGATGCAAGTCCGACGGAAAACAACAATTCCTGCGTCTCCTCGGGCTACGTGGAGCCGTGGCTGGCTGATGTCATGCTCGGCGCAGGATGCAGATGTCCCCGTTTGCGGGGCAGACACACAGAAGTGGATGCGCGGGCGGTCCGGCGGCGGCAGCTGCGTCTCACGCCGCCGCCGCCGCCGACGCAACGGCGGCATTAAGAGAAGCGGCGGGCCCCCGCGCCCCCGCGCCGCTGCCGCCGCGTGCGCCCCGCTCTGTTTATCTGCGGCCGGCAGCGCCTCGTTTAGCCGAGATAAGGTGGAATAAACACGAGGGGTCGAAGCACAGACCCACAAACGCCGGGACCATTAATCGCCTGCGGCCCAATTTTTGGATTAATCGATAAACATGCGCGAGAATCACTCATTTCAATTCTGGAATATTTCCAAATTTAAGTCGGAGAGAGGAAAACATGACCCGCAATCAGACCTGAGAATGATTTATTTTGGTTGTTGACTCAGTAATGATGCTGCCAATGTTCAGTTCTGGCGAAACCAGATACGGCCTGACAGCATCTTAACGCGTTTGTGTCTTTATTTTCATCAAATCAAGAAATCTTCCACCTCAAGTCAGCTCTGAGCGATTTGCCACATTTCTAACCGAGGTGGCCCCGGCTGGGGACGGTTCCTGATCCGCGCGTGGCGGTCAACGCGGGCGAGCCGGCGCCGGCGTCGGCGTCGCTCCCCGGATGAGAGGGAATGTCACATCAAACCGCATCCCGAAGAGCGGCTGGCGTTTAATTCTGCCCGGCTCTCCGACATCCACGCACGAAGCCCAGATCAAAAAACGCTTTAAAAAAAAAAAAAAAAAAAAAACCCCGTTCGCCCGTCAGTCGATCTGTTCTCTTTTCTCTTTGCTTTTTTTTTCCTCCTGCGACTTCAACCGAAAGTCATTGTGCGACGCGAGCGGCGAGGCGCTGACAAGTGGAAGTTTGCCTGCGGTACAGTTTTGGCTGGAAATCTCTGCAACTACATTTTCTCTGGTGTGACGCGTCCAGCAACTTTTTTTTTAAGGTCACCTCGTCAGCGACATTAAAATAGGACGTTATTCAGAGACAAGGGCAACATGAAACGCAGAGACACCCAGTTCAACCCATGTTGCGAGCAGATACGAATAGATATGAGCTTCCAGGTGGAGCGCGGGACGCACGATGGGTGTTTGCATGTTTTCCCTGCGTGTGCACGGGCTTTCTCGGGATCTCAGAGTCCAGACAGCAGCAGAAAAGACGGACGAATGGGAAACATTTGTGCTGATATGATAAAATAAGCTCCATTTTTCAGCCTGAGCGCTCAAATGTTGCATCAGTGAAATAGGTCAGATCTGCTTCTGTTTACCGTCCACAAAGCGCTTTGTTCGCCGTGAGTGACTCAGAACTGATGTGAATTCCACCGCGTTTATAAACTACCTCTTTATCTTTAATGAAGTTAAAACATATCCAAAGACAACATTTTCTTTTTTGCTTGAAACACTTTTTCAAAGACAGCTTGGACATTAGAAACACAAAAAAAATAACACATTTTTCAGTGTTTTTCCAGTCGTCTGACCTGATTGTGACCTTGGTAATAATGATACAAACACCAATACATTTAACAAAATACTAAAATACTGATTAAAAAAACAGGATTAAAAAAATGGTTTGCCATCAAACAGCTTAAACACCTTATTTGTTTTAGCTTAAGTTGATTGGCTGCTGTATGTGGGAACAGGGATCCTACAGGGATCTTAAAATTCCCATTTCCGATTTTTCTCATGATGTCAGACTTTCTTGGAGCTCTGGAAACCGTCAACTTTCCCAGCTGGAAGCGGGATCTTTCCCGGCACGTTCATCGGTGACACATCGAGGAAGGTATAGACAGTTTTCTGTCTCTATTTTGAGCTCGTCTGCAGGGATTCATTGAGTCCACACTCATGAAAATAGAACAAAGTGTTCCGAAGCGTTGAAGTTGAGTTTGCGGCTCAGTTCTGCCTCCTCCTCCAGGCGAGGTCTCTCCGTTATGTAACAAAGGCAAAGTTTGTCTGTCTGTCGGATTTCAAGATTGAACAAGCTTGTAACTTTCAGGAAAAAAAAAAAAAAAAAAAAGAGGCCAGGAAATCATTTTTACCCCGAGGTCAGGCATGAGCCTAACTTGAAAAAATATATTTTTTTAAGGTTCTTTTTTTTTCTTTTATAGCTTTTCCTGAGCTTGAGAAATGCGTCAGAATTGTGACTCCACGAACAGCTTGAGAAGCGACCGAGGTCCAGAGTGCAGCTTTCACAAGAGTGGAAACTGAGAATCATGTTTACCGCTGAAGAAACCCGACTAATTATTATTCACAGTCTGTTTTTCCTTCTTTTAAATGTCTCGAAATTGACTTTTTAAGAGCCCTTGGACGTCAGAAGATTAAGAAAGTATTCATTAGCGTTGGAAATTAATTTTCCACAGGAATGTTGGGGTGGGCGAATCGTGGTGATGCCCGACCTGGGTCTGGGATTTTTTTTTTTTTTTTTTTGTGGCACCAACAAATCACAGAATGAGTAAGATTACACTAATTCCTTCTCAAAGTACAAAAGAGGGGGTCTCCTGATGGCGGTTTGTGCGAGAGCTCCCGAGAAAACCGCTGGAGAGCCACCAGGTTACGAAGCCTCTTACGTAAAAAAAAAAATGGAGGCAATTTTAAATCCAGGCTGTCCGAGTTCTCAGGGCCAAAGAAATAAAAAGGCATCAGATGTACACATTGTAGATAAATAAATAAATAAAATCAAATAAAAACAGCCCAGCAGCATTGTTAAAAGGTTTGTAAGGTCGCCGGCAAAGAGCGAGTGACGCGCGCTCTGGTTCAAGCAGAAGTGTACATCTTCGGCGGCGCGGCGCGGCGCGGCGGTGGGCGGCCCGAGGCCGCCGGACTCCAGAAGCCAGAGTGCACGTCGCCGGGAATCTGTCTTCATTTGATGAAATGAAAGCACAGCTCCGGTGCCAAAAGCACCGCCGTGTGTCAGCACCTGCGAGTGGAGGACGTGGGCCCGTTCATCAATGATTCATGGGCCAAATCACGGCTCCAAGAACACATGTCATTTCTCCTTTAAACTAAAATAACAAACACAAAAAAAAGAAGAAGAAGAAGAAGAAGAAGAAGAGGACAATTTTCCTCTGGGGAGCAGTGGAGCAGAAACAGGCCTGGAGGTGATGTGTCAGGTTTATATATATAAATTATTCTTTATTTGACAGAAGTCCTTCACCTTGCCATATTTCCATCATCAGAACTGGAAGCAGCTTCATGATGACACAGGGCCCGAGTGTGTGTTTGTGCGTGTTTGAACAGTTTGGTAAAACATTTCACACCAGCTCATTTTTTTTTTTTTTTTTTTTTTTTTTTTGGAGTTAATTATCGGGTATTGGCACTCGGCGGAGAGATATCAGATATTATTATTTCTGGCACCGAGGGGCCGATGCATCATTTCCCACAACAACAGATGAAACGGCAAATGGGGGAGATTAAGAATTCAATCTGGAGAGGGATCTCACACACACACACACACACACACACGCGTGCACAGACACACACTCATTGTGCCTGGTATTCCCAGGGTCTCAGACCGAACCTGATGTTATGAAATGTACTCATGATTTATGAACGTAACGACTCCATCAGCCGGAGTGCAGTTGTGTTTTTGTCACTACCAGACAGTGGCCGCACATCACACACACACGTGCGCACACACACACACACACACACACACACACACTTAGTCATGCTTTTTTTTTTTTTTTTTTTCTTTTGGAGTACTTTGCAGCACTCAATAACAATCCTGCATGTCTGGGTGGGATATTAAAAAATTCAAGTTAAGTCGCTGCAGTTTAGCACAAATGAGTCCCTCAGTCCTCTTTTTTTTTCTTTTTAGTTATAGCGACAAAAACAACGGAAAAGAAATAAGAAAAACAAATAACTCAGACTTCTGTGATATCAGCATTTTTTTTGATGCTGATGAGCCCCGATGCCCCCTCGAGTCAGACGAGGAAGCTTTTCCCGCTCTGGGGGAACTTTTACTATGCGGAAAACTCCTCTTGAAGCGAAGCAAAGCAGACAAATACGGCTAATGGTTTCTAATGGCTTGCACTTATCCGACTCCCGCGCTGTCCTGGATATGAAAACCCC
This sequence comes from Salarias fasciatus, assembly GCF_902148845.1. NCBI lineage: Eukaryota > Metazoa > Chordata > Actinopteri > Blenniiformes > Blenniidae > Salarias > Salarias fasciatus. The sequence continues at coordinate 11,302,515 of NW_021941230.1, forward strand.
GCTCAAAAGAAACCTCCTCTCTCAGCAAACACCTTGCATGAAAAATGCATACGAACCATAAAAACAAAAAAAGAAAGTCTTTGTTCTTATATTTTCGTGAGGAAAAACAAAAAACTAAGCAAAATGTGTTGCAACAACTTATCCCTACACTTCTGAATAAAGTGTGACTTTTTTTTTTTTTGCAAAGGTAAGCTCATGCATTTTCCAGATGTATAAAAAAACAAAAACAAACAAAAACAAAAACAAAAAACGGCATGGGCTCTGCAGCAGGAGGAAAAACAACACATTTAGGAGTCGCGATTCCATCAATTCACATTTTTCCAAAGCAGAATCCACAGGATTGCAAAAAAGAGGGAATACATCCTGCCTTCACATGACAATACCTTCCTTTAGGTCTGGAGGAAGATTTTCATGAGCTGCCAGTTAAACTTATTACATGACAGTGACGCTCGGAGCCACCGAAAACACAACTCTTTGAAAACATTCCCACTCTGCTGCCGTGGAAACGGGGTAAAACGTAACTTTCTGAAAACAGCTGACCGTCTGTCTCTGTTCCGGTGTTTAAAATGCCGCTGCTGTGTGACTGTACTGCAACCTGCAACGTGTGTGTGGTTTCCGCTATCTCCTTGTGAATAATGGACACTGTTTTCGAAATGTTGCCGTGTGAACGCGAAACTGTTCTGAAACGTCATCGTTTATGGGGTTTATTTGTTCTGTGATGGACTTTCTAGAAGAGTTTCAACTGTTTTATTTGATCCATTATTGATTTATTCATCTGCCTTTCCTTTTTGCTACGTTTCTCTCTACAGATCATCTGATCGTTCATGTTTTCATTCTCATCGACAAAAGTGACATTTTCCATTCTTGTAACACTGAGCGCAGCAACGGCAAACATAGCGGCCGCCTGCCGAGAACGACTTAAAGCAGGCCTCCTCATGATGAAAGGTTCCCACGAGTAATAAATGTGTGTTTTTTATTGTTTGTGCGCCCGGGTAAATGGCAGCGTGCATCCGGTAGACAAATATAGCAGAGCAACGAAAACAAATCAATAAAACAGGGGAAAAAGAGAAAGAAATCAGGTAGTCGGTCGTTCCTGCCGCAACCTTTTTCCTTCTCCTTCGTCCTGTGATTACCACTCCAAAGAAATCCCCGCTCCCTCGCTTCAGTCTGCAGCACGCCCAGATAAAATGAGATGATTTTATAAAGAGTGTCTTTTCGCCTGCACGTTGTTTGTCCCCTTCTTTTCCTTTGAATATTAAGAAATTCCACCTGAGAGCCGAGCAGCGCCCGCCAATCGCTTTGATCGTGCACGTGTGCGTGTGTGTGTGTGTGTGTGTGTGTGTGGGCGGGTGAGGACGATCTTTGAAAATTGGTTGATTTATTCCTTCCAGTTCTGTTAGAAGCAACAAAGGTGCCAAACAACTGAAGTGAATTCTTATTTAAAAAGGGAAAAGAGAAGGCTTTTTTTTTTTTTTTTCTTTTTGTCCCCTCAAAATTTCCTCAAAAGTTTCAGCAGAGATTTCTTTTCTGGGAATATTCAGCCACTGGACCGTCTCCGAACATTCGGCTCGCTAATTAAGACTCTTCCTCAAAGAGAAAAGCAGTCCTATTGTGCTGTCATTACAGGAATTTCTTCCCCTGCACGAAGAAGAGAAGCGAAAGCCAAAACTCCCCAAGGCCACCGAGACGCATATTCAGAGGTGCTCGCCCTTCAGATTGCAAATATCTCATTTCCCTTCCAGCACTATTCGGCCGACCCCCATTTATACGAGATTACTTTCTCCCGGTGAATGCGCTGTGATGTGATTTGTCAATCTAAACTCTTTTATTTATTTTTTTTCCTTTTTTATGTCAGTACGTGTCATTTCCCTCATGCATCTTAAATAAAGGTGCCAAACGTGAGGCCCGGGACACTTGGTGTCTGAAAAGGTCAAACTTAGATCTCATTTACTTTGAATTCTCCTGATTTGATGTGTTTGACGTGAGAGTTAGTGTGACGCCCGCTGTTTGGCAGCGCTGTTATGTTTCAGCGTGAAATACCGCGAACATGAGCAGTTTCGGCAAAATGGAGGTCGAAGAGGAGAACGTGCAAAGAAATGACAAACGCAGTAATCTAGTTTATTACAATGTGGTATATCTGAGGGAAATAGCTTGCTTTTCTTCAAGTTTCTCAACATTTAGCTTCACCTGAATGGTTTCTACCAAACATCCCATAAAATAAATGAATTCCATTTTGTTAAATTAATTAAATGTTCACTTTTAGCTTGACCTGAATATTTTCACAGAAAAAAATTTACTATTAGCTGGTTGGCATTCAGCTTCACTTGGTTAACATGAATATTTACTTAAACGAGGCATTAAATTAAAAGCAATACAGCTTACGTATTTCTCTTCTCTACCTGCCCTATGAACGTGGCGGGCTTAAGTTACCCAACATGAAATTGTATTATTGGGCTGCCCAACTCAGAACAGCCATGTACTACTTTCTTACAACAGACATTCCAGCCTGGGTTCAGATAGAAAACAATGCAATAGAACTCCCACTGTCTCAATACCTCTACTCAGCACAAGCCAAGATACTCAAAAAACACACACAGAATCCATTCCTTAAAAATACTCTAACAATATGGCATGAAGCCCACACATTTTTAGATGACACACCCAAACTTTCTTGTTTCAAACCTATATGGGGAAATGAAAACTTTACCCCTGGGAGGTGTGATATGGGATTCAGACATTGGATGGAGAAAGGACTAAGCAAAATAAAAGATCTGTACGATGAGGGCACTTTAATGTCATTCACACAATTAAAAGAAAAATTTAATTTACCTAGGGAGCATCATCTTAAATATTTGCAATTAAGAAGCTATATATATTCCCAAATTAAAACAACCTCAGAACCCTTGCTATCAACCATTGAAGAAGTTATGGTTAAGCGCGTACATAATACTGGTCAAATTTCCACCCTTTACAGTCTGTTATTAGCAACTTCTAAAGAGAACTCTCTTTCCTGTCTATCTGCATGGAAAAATGATTTACAGTCAGATATCAGTGTGGAGGATTGGGAGGAAACTTGCCTTCTAGCCCAAAGTCAAACAATAAATACAAGATGTAAACTTTTACAATATAAATGGCTGCTTAGGACCTATATCACACCTGTTAAACTACATCACTTTAATCCAAGTATTCCTGATCACTGCATCAAATGTACGGATGAAGTTGGTACGCTGTTACACTGCATGTGGAGCTGCCAAAACCTGCAGATATTCTGGAAAGAGGTACTCAACTTAATCTCTGCATTTACAGGAAAGAATATTCCAGTTGAAGCTAAAATATGCCTTTTGCACATATACCCTGAAGATTTTCCAGCAACTGTAAAGGAACGTAAATTAATCAATTTTTGTTTGCTACAAGCTAAACGTGCAATTGCTTTGAAATGGAAGGAGGTCCAGAGACCTACATCTGACCAATGGTTTGCAGAGATGTCATCTAATTTGGCAATGGAAAAATTGACCTATATAGCCAGAGGAAAGGTGGAAGATTTTGACAAGTTGTGGTCTTCTTTCCAAGACTTCATGAAGGGGCATAATGTGTAAATACACAGAACTGGACAAGGACTGTGGTAATTGCTTTTATAGCGCCATAATATTCATCCATTTTTTAGTTTCGGAGTTGGACTACTGATGAACCAGAACCAAAGATGAAGATGGTGAACGAACTATGGACTTAGAATGCAATGATCGACACATTTGTATACATTGTTTATTGAAATATATGTATGTTAAATACTCTATGCATATACTGATTTAACCAATATTTTATTTACCGCAGATCTTATTTAGGGTGTTTTTTTTTTTTTTTCTTTTCTTCTTTTTGCCTTTTGTGCTTTTTGTCTTCTTGTGTTTTCGTTTTGTTTTCTGTTTTGTCTTGTTTGTTTTAGATTATTCTTGTGTTTTTAGTGTTGTGCCTTACTTGTTTGTTGTCTGTTTGTTTCTTAAAATGGAAAATTAATAAACATATTGTGAAAAAAAAAAAAAAAAGCAATACAGCTCTTCAACTGTGGCCTTCATATCTTCATTTTGCCCTGAAACTTTATCAAATAAATCTATAGCTACTAATCTACTATTGGAGAACTTTAATGCCAAGTAAACCTTTTTTTCTTCCTGTGAAATGTCTCTCATCCAGCGTGAATGGCCACAGAAAACGCCTTCACAGAGTCAGTCCAGTCGATTAAACACGACCACGGTGACTTCAAGGGCTTCGGAGCTGAATTAAAGTGTGAAAGTCAACGGAATTAATTAGAAAGGTGGTGAAAGAGTAACCGTGAGGACTTTGGGGAGAATCCGGTTCATTTATTCCTTTTCTCTGTGTGAAATCTGCAGTCATCAATCTCCAAACGGAGCCTGTGCTTCCCAGTCCGGCCTGCAGGGGGCTTTGCTTATCCTCCTCCACGCTCCTCCACAGAGCTTCACCTGCTCATTAGGTGCAGCATTCTGGCCCCTCATGGTTCCTTCTTGTCTGTTTCTGGCTTCTCGTGTTATTTATTTATTTTTTTTCCAGAACTCTGTTTTCGTTTGAGACCTTCTCGACCCCCTTTACGCCTCTCAGTCGAGTAATTTCGCACAGCACTCACTCCCCCCTCGCTCGCTGCTGTAAGTTCACATAACCAGACTCCCTCCTGATTTCGCTTGGACCCCAGAGGCAGGAAGTTTATGAAATGCATAGATAAGGACTGAAATTTGACGACAATTCCTCATTTCTTGTTGGGAAAAAAAAAAAAAAACTTCACAGTCGCGTTTCGCATTCAGATAAGGAGGATTTCCCCGAGTTACACTGTGATGGGCTGTAAAGCAGCGCTCAGGCAGAAACAAACGCAGGTGAAAGCTGCCATCATAACACTGTAATCTCTCAACAACAAAAAAATAGGATGCGGCTGCCGAAACTTTGTGGAAATCAGACATTATTCATGCGGCTCCAGTGGAAGATTTTAAAGCTGCTGTTGATAAATCGAAGAAACGGAGCCCTGGTTTTCTGAGTGCGACACCGCTCCTGCAGAAAGCCTGTATACTGCATCTTTCATCGGGATCTCTTGCTGCATATTCAGCGCTGGAATATTGAAAAGCTGCAGCTCTTTTGATCCTCTGCTGATAAGAGAGCTGAGCCTTTCACCTGCGACTCCCGTTATCGTCTGAACTGTCTGAAAGCGGAGCCCTGATTATCTGACGCAACCCGCTGTAAACCGATTGACACCTGCGTTCCTCCGTGTATTTGTCCCCCCTCCCTGCTTTGTTTTTTTTTCCTGGTATTGATTTCACTGTATTTTTATCGCCTTGTGAGAGTCTCGAACACACCCCGCAGCATGTTTTTTTTTCTTGCGCCGCCACGCGGAGTGAGAAAGCTGCCGTGTACGACTCTTCGCCGAGAAGTTGGCTGCATGTGGGCGATGTGAGCAAGGAAAGCGGGGTCACCCAGTTCAAATGTTCCATTTTCCCAGCTTGCTCAACAAATTACTAACTTTTACTTTTGGCATTACTTTTCTATACATCCTGATCAGCAATTACTCGCTAAAGTTTTTTGGGTTGTTTTTTTTTTTTGAACAGTTACAATTTCACTAAACTCCTGTTTACTGAATGAATTCCTCTTTAACCCAGAACAAACTCAATTTCCCTGAAGGCCTGTGATTGCCATTGGTGTCCAGAGTACACATGACGAGGCTAGTTTATCCCTTCACAGTATGATTTCCTGTTTTATTTTTGAAGTCTCGCTCTGTCTCTGGTCTCAGGATCCTTGAATTGCCCACCTGGCGTCTGATTGCTGAAGGCTTGTGTCTGAGTGTGTGAGTGTGTGAGTGTGTTCGCCTGGTGGTTGCACTATCACCTGGGCTTCAGTTCTGTCTTGTGGCCACTTCGTCTGTGTTTTTTTCTTGTGTAGACACACTCCATGTGTCAGACTCAGCTGAAAAAGTAAAGATATATGCAGATGACACTTGTAATTATTATTCTTGAAGCTCTCTAAGGGTATGGCTGGGAGTATTTTCCACATCAAATGTTAATATTAGCTGATAATTTTTTATATGCTTTATATGTTTTATAAGGTTTTATATGAAGTGTATGTGCAAGATGTTTATTTACCTCTTAAATTGTGTGATTGATTGTCCTATTTAATGATCCCTTCCAAACCCTTCATCCAAAATACTGGTATTGATTCATGTGAACTATCCAAAAAAGAAGCAATATTTTGGTTATTGGTTCATACTGGAAAGCAAAAGAAAGTGGATAATTCAGAGTTTTGCTAAAGCAGCAAATGGAAGATCAGGCCTAATGAGAGCATTAAAAGTGGCGGGGAATATCGATGTGCGGCGCGCCTCTCTCGCCCGTCGTAAGTGAATAAGCACTTCCCCTCCAGATGGAGCGCTGACGTACCTTCCAGGAAGACACTTTGCTGCTAAACGCTCCAATGGAGCCGCTCGGTGGAAGTCTGTAGCCGGAGCTCCCAGCAGCTGCGAGTGTGTCTCGCTGTATAAATGTGAAGCAAGCCATTGACAAGGAAAGCACCCGTGCTCTGCGAATCATTCCTGCATGAGTACAGGCTGGAGGGCGGGAAAGGAGACCTATTATATCTACAAATGGAGAATTCAAGCAGAAATGCATTAAATGATTAATCAAAAGAAAAGAACGATGATGAATACCCAAGGTTATTTGAAGCACTTTGAAGCTTAAACACAGCTGCCACGCCACAAAAAACACTCAGCGACGACTCGTGTTGTCGGCCATTTTCCAAGAAGACTGTAATTTGACTGATCAGTGGGCTCCACAGGCTCTAAAAAATGACGGCGATATGCTAAAAACGACGGATTAGTCAAATCGGAAACACTTACGCTGTTGTCCCAGTGCAGATATTACAAACACAGCGTGGCACGACGCAGTTATCCTTCTCTCTGCGGCGCTTCATTAAGAATAATTGGCCAAATGACAAGTCGCCATGTTGCACAGCCATTTCATCAGCGGTAGTCGCTGTAATTGGAAAGAGACCCGGCAGTGAGAGGAAGGTTACCCTCTCTAATGGGGAAGGAGGCTGACTTCAAGTTCCCGTCCTGCATATAAATATATATATATATATATAAATCTAAAAGCCTTTCTTCAGGATGAGCTGAAACACTGACAAGGATGCAAAAAAAAAAAAAAAAAAAAAGGCTTCGGTAACGACGATCGGCAGCCAGGATGGAGGCGTGCCACTTGAAGAAGTCAATAATGAGTCCAACGTGGTGCTGAAAACTACACAAACACTGTCTGGGTGACACTGGGGAAGAAAAGCCTCTGTTCTGCTAATGCAGGGAAATGAAAGCATGGGAGAGTCATCCTTGAAAACAAAAGGGAAAATACAAAATAAAAAAAAAAAGCTTGGGGGAAAAAAAAAAAAGGTTTTTCAGATCGACTTCACTGGAGGAGCAATAATGAGAACTGCTGATCAGCTTCACTGTTTGTGTGCAACGCCGAGATAAAGCTGCGTTTAAACCTAGCTGTCGGATGCGCGCCCCAGGGGGGATTACATTGTTTTAAAGTGTCATTCATGCCATCAGAAACAGCGGCGCATGCCTCAATACGAGTGCAGCCGTCGTGACTATCAGCTGGAGCTGCCTCAGTTGCACTCCGGTCACCCAAACGTACAGTTTCCAGGAGCGAAAAGCGACAGATAGTAGAGGTCAGCGACTCAGCATTTAAAAAGTCGAACAGCTGTCCAGTGCTCAGCTACTTTAAGCCAATTTGAAGTGCATCACTCCATAACTGGTCCTATTCTGAGGAGCCCCTGGCACGCGGGCAGTTGGAGAGGGGAACCACAAACCACCGACGAACCAAACGATCTTGTCTTCAGTCTCATTCGTCATCACTTTCCTATTTTATTTGTTTTTCTGTCATTCAGATGAGAAATTTGACATGTTGGCTCACTGTCTTGTCTTACCACCAAGCTTGGATTCGGATCATTGGAAGACCACCCAGCCCTACCACTGAAGGCACAGTTCCACTTCTCCACCTCGCTTTGCTCCTGGACTCGTCTTTAAATGGAAACACATGGAAGCCCGCAGCTGAGGAATGACGTGATTGTCGTCACATGTCCACATACTTTCATTTGCCGTATACGTATCGACCGAATGTAACTTTAAAACACCGCAAATGTTATCAGCCGCCATCTGTTCTGCTTTCCAGGGATTGCTTTGTGGAAATAAAAGGCAGCTGTCTCCACTCCGTTCAAAAGATCTCAGCTATTCAAAACAGGACGGATGCGTTTTTCTTTCTTGTTCCGAATAAACAACTGAAGTCCATCCACACCGGCGAATGCCGGGTCGTCGTTTATTGAAGCGGCAGTACGAAACAGGACGGCGGCTTGGACCTGAGCCCGATCTCCAGACCAGACAGAAACCAGCCTCGCAACGCTCTCCAACCACGGCTTTCCTCCAGGCTTGGGAATATCACTCCCATATGTATGAAAGAAACGGGCGACAGAAGGAGAGCGGAGCAGTCTGGGGAGACAACGCCACGAAGGGAAAGTGAACGCAGCGCCTAAAAATAACAACAAAGACATGGCAGTGGTACGAGCCAGGAGTCGCTTCGGTTTTTCATGCAAATCAGCTTTTTTTTTTTTTTTTTCCTTCCGCAGAAACTTCCACCTTTCGGAAGCACTAATGACTATGATTAAGAGCTAAACAGTGGGTGTTAGATTAGCTTTGCTGCATTCATTGGCAACGCAGCATTTCAAGAATTTCCATGTGGGTTGGAAACAAGAAATTTAGACTTGAGATCATTTGCATGAAAGATGTATGTAAAGAGCCGGAGGGGCTGGATTTATAGTTCGACGCATTATGAGGCAGAAGAGTTAAAAGAGTGTACAGGACTTATGGTATTATATGGTGCTTTACGGCTCGGATTTGAAAGGGCCGGGCGGTGGAGATATAATGCAGCCTTCCCGGAGCTGCGGCTCGGCTATAAACTTTACGGCTGCTCGGGTGATTATTTCCACGTGGCTCAGGTCTGATTCAGGCGGCGTGGTGTGGCGCGACTCCCAAGAACTGTGGTCAACTTTATTTGTCCTTTTTTTTTTTTAGAGCCATTTGGAAAATAGTAATAAAAGTAAGCAAACAATACAAAAAAATGAGCTGCGCTGTGTGTATTTACCTTTTAACTTGGAGGAAAAAGTTGATTTAAGTGTATAATTCCTCTGATTTAAAGCATCTTAATGTCGTCCTCCTCTGAGAATAAGGGGATAGCTGTGTAAAAGGTAATGCGAGGCGACAGTGCTTCACTGCCTCGGGTCCAGGAGTCGTCTCGGACTCGGCGCTTCTCGCATCCGCCGGCCGTAAAGATGTCAGATCATTGCACGTATTTCATTAGAATCCATTAGCGGGAGCACAAACAACGCTAGCCTGGTGGAGACGAACGACCCTCAATCAGACCAAACAAGAGGATCCGAACCTTGAAAGTGTGGGAAGACGGAGCAAATGAGAAGTCGTCAGGTATGTCAGGCGTTGGCTGAACACGCGTTCCAGCAGGTTGTTTTTGATGTGCACATGTTGGGGAGCGAAAGTCCCATGGGCGCTGGAAATCATGAATACGCGTCTGCTCTCCTGGAACTATTTTAGCATAAAGATGCTGAATTTATTCCAGAACAGGAAATAAGGATGAAGGACGCACTAATTTATCTTTTTTTTTTTTTTTTTTGAGTCTGTTGAGAATTTTTTTGACATGTTGGTGAGTTAGTCATTTAGCTAGCGAGGCTAAATAATAATGTTTCTCTGAATTAAAGATGAACAACGTCTAAACTATTAGCATTTTTTGGGCTTTTATATTATCTTCTGAAAATCTAAATGCACACTCACTGTCAGCAGTACACATTTATAAGAAATCCTATCAGTAAATAATGCCCCAAAAACACACAGGCACATATAATCCTTCAATTTTATTGCCTGGTTGTACTCATAATGGTTAAATGTTGCTTTTACTTAGAATTTTAAGAGCATCTCCTTCACGTTGTTGTCTAGGATGAAAAGAAAAATAACAATTATGTACAGAAACAATGCGCCATTTCATTTCGCTAACAGGTCTAAAGTTTATTCCCCATTTGGTAATCCCATAATAAAAACCAGAAGAGAAGGTAACGATGTCTAAAATGCGGCTCTGAAAAGAGTGATTCCACAGTAGATGTTAAACATTGCAGCTGGTTAAACGTGCGTTGATGCACCAGCGAATCTGAGGACAATTATCACCTACTTTCTACACCACAAAGCTATTACTGAGCATTTCCAAGTAGTCTATAATCATTAGGAGTATCATAGCTGTCGTCCAGGAAAAAAAAAAGTATATATATACTGTATATATACTATAAGGATCTGTAGCAAACCTTTTTGATAAAATTAGCCATTTAGCTAGCAACGATGACTGATCTTCCCTACTTTGTGTAACCACTGTTATCATAAGAAAGTAAACGATAAATAGAAATATGCGTCTTGATACAGTTATTGTTCCAACATTGTCTGCTCTCGGTGCTTTTCGTGCCATCTGTTACATCAAAACGGCAAAAAAAGCAGCTGTTGCTGAGCGTTTTATGGCTACTTTTTATGCATTAAAATGATGAACGCGTTCTCCAGACGAAATTAAAACCACACGAAAGTGCAGAATGTTTTTTTTCTGCACGGAAACAAAATACCTGTAAGACAGTTAGCCGTTTAGCGAGTAAAGCTAACTGCTGTCCTCCAGTTGTTATGGCCACATCACAGCCTGCAGTTGAAGTGAATAAGTGTGCCTCAGCAAACTGTTCGAGCTGCAACGTATCTGCTCTGACTTCTGTTTGCTCAGTTTGTTGCTGAAAGGAGACAGAAAAAATTCCAACAAATGTCAGCTGCTACTTTACATTTTTTGATCCCAAGATATCTGTCTCTTTATCTCAAAGATCAATTAACAGGAAAAAAAAAAAAAAAAGAAGCGCTCGTAATTCATTTTACTGGCAAATAAAAGGAGCCCTGAGATAAAAGGCGTGGGAAGGGATGGCGTCCACATGCAGGATAAGTGCGAGCCAAACCAGGAAGTTTTTGTGCAGTTAATTAATGTCATGACCCTGAAAGAGATTACAGAGGTTGGGGGGGGATGTAATGAACGAAGAAGCACACGCACATCTGAAAAATGGGTTTTGTTTCAGACATGAAAGAGGTTCAAAAATGTGCAGCGATTATCACCGAAGATACCTGCACTACACGGGAAAGCACCCGTATTGTCAGATTTCAAAGGTTTCGAAAAAAGGAGTCAGCGGGCTTTATCAGCGTTGTTGACGACGACGGCCGATGCTGGTCGTGTGAAACATGTCAAGTCAAAAAACATTATGCAAATATACACAGATTTCAAGATACAAACGCCAACAACAGGCAACAACAGACCTGCATGTTGCACGTTGCCAAGATGCAAGGTTATCGAGGTGGCTTTAAGTAGCACAGCATCTCCCGTCCTGCCAGGACTTGTCAGCACAACACCATGCAAACACACAACACTCCAGTGCATTCGAGGTGCTTGGCAAACGTCCACGTATCTGCTCAGTGTTTGGCTGCTCACCCGGCTCCGCGATGCGGGGGCAGCAGACGTAGCGAGAGCAGCTCCAGTCGCATCCTCCCGTTTGAGCCTTGAGGGAACTCTGCTGTATTCCCGCTCCAGCTGAGATAAGTCATTTCTCCGGTCGGTTTGGGGTCCGCCACCAGGCAGGGGCCCGGATCAGATGTGTGCAATCACTTCTCAGCGTGACAGAAAATCTCCTCTGACCTTCCAGCTCCAAGGAGTTTGGAGAAAATCTGTTGTTTACTGGACATAAACAATACGTGGAAAATAGAAGAAAATAACAACAAGTGGGAGCATATTTCTGTGAGGATGTCTGGCCTGATTTATGTTGGTGACGACCAAATTTGTGGTCATGTCACTATCAACACACTGCAACAACATTCTTATAGTGTCAGTATTACAAATTGTAAGATTTTGCAAAAGAGGCAAACTCTGTCGAGCGCAAGGCTCATCGTAACGTCACGTCATCTTGATCTTAGCGTGACACTGAAATGCTATTGTCCTTGCACATATCCGAAATCCTAAATTCTAGAAGCCTGTAAGCTTCTGCCTTACTGAGCTGTCAGGCACAAGCTATTAGTTAGGAAAACAAAAAGGCGAGAAAATATGCCTGCAGGCTACAATTTCAATTCTACTATCTTGAGAGATGCACCGCATTCACCGGGTGAAATCACAAATTTGGGTACTCACATGTGTCTTTTCGTGGATGGCATGAATGTTTTGAACAGGTGGTGAATCTTGACCACATGAGTCGTCTCCCTGCTGCAGCAGCCGTTTTGGCTTCGGGACGTACTGAGTGCCCATTTCCCGGACTTTCTACTTCAGAGAAAGTGGAAATAAAAAGAACAGTTCACAGTGGGTTTGAAGCATGAGATGTCAGACTATTTTCAGCAAAAGAAAAAAAAATAAAAAGTTTCTGCGATTTAGGCAACAATTTTACAAGAAAACTGCAAAGATCCGACAGATGTTCGGAGATATCTTAGAGGCTCCCTTGGGACGTGCAAAAGGTCTTGATGCAAGGCCTGCGTGAAAAGGTAAGAGATGAGGCTGAACTGGCATGTATATGTGTGTGGGTGGTTGCGTGTGTGTTTGTGTCTTCGCCCTGTGATGGATTGGTAAATATACTGGAACTTCCAAGGATTAGGTCAGTAGCTTTCATGTTTGCAACCGTCGGCAAATCTCGTGAGAACACTGAGCAAACAACGCTCAGCCTCACCTTGACTGGACTTGGCGTGCAGCCTGAAAGCAACTTGTTCCCACCGTTCTCACCAAATTTCTGGATCTAGCATATAAATTACCTTCTGAACGTTAACAGGAGAGAGATGAGTAGATATTATTATTCAAAATCAACTATAAATGTGTCACGGTAAAGGAACGCGTTCTTTTGCAGATGGACGTGTCTCTTTCATTTCTATATATGTTCTGGTCTCGTCTACAGTTTAACCGATGATCAAATACTGTTTGTTTAAGTCTTGCCACTGTATTATAGTGTTGTGTTAGCAAAGCCGATAAAGAAAAGGCAAACTTCCCTTCGAAGGAGCGACGGCCTTCAATGTTTTAATGAGGCGATGATGGACGGAAGCCCATGCACTGTGTTGTTTGTACAGTCTTTGACGGCGAGGAAACTGTTAATGTGTAATCACACCCTCAAAAATGTCCATGAAGTCTCATTCAAACACTCAGTGTAATGTTTATTCCAATCTTTTCCTCTGCGAAGCTCATATTGAGACTTTTTTTTTTTTTTTTTTTTGTGGTGTGTTTTGAATTTTAAAGGAAATCCACCTCCTTAATTAGATGAGATGAAACTTTAATTATCCCTGTGGGGAAACTGGGTTATTGCTGCAGCAGGGAATAGGCACAGATAAGAATAGATCAGATGTGGTGTGCTCATGGTAGATGTGGGGAAAAGAACACAATGAGTCTTAGTTAACAAATATGCAGATGTAAATAGTGATACAGCACTTCTGGAACTTGATTCAGATGAAGTTCCAGCGCCTTTTATGAGCGAATCGGGAATTTACACCAGTGACTGATGAACTGACGTGTGATCAACTCATGCCAATAGCAGCTCAGGCCACTGCGAAAATGATACGTCCACTTAAATTCATCAAGGTGAACAAGTTTCTCTCCAGTGACGAGCGATCCAGCCTCAAGGCCTTGAGCGGTGACTGAGGAGAGTCCCAGATAATGTCGTGAATAATTTATGAAACATTGTCAGTGCTTCTTCGTAATGACTTCAAATGGACATCAGCCAAGCGTTAAATGACAGGGATTAATCTGCTTTAGAAATAATAGTCCTAATGGAATATTGAATCCTCCGGGACTGGAGAGCCAACTGTGACACGTTTCCCGCGCCTCGCGTGCGCATTGACCCCAAAACGCGCCATTAAAAGTTGAGCCCTGTTCAGAAGTTGGACGCCCTTTGTTCGGGGCCAAGCTGCCGCGGAAGTTGGCAAGCGGGACGCGGAAGCGTGACCCTGAGCGTCGCCTCTGGATGGCCTCCAAGAGCAGGTAAAGGCAAAGGTAAAGTTGTATTAGGGAATTTCCACAAAGCATTTGCAAATTATTTGCATATCGAGTATAAATTAGGCTTAATGGAGGATCAGCAATTAGCAGAAGGTTAATACTTGTACTTTTCCAAAAAATTCTTGCATCTTTGCTACGATATCCAACTGAAAAGCACGTGGCTTCCTCCTGCAAGCCATCAGAGAAAAAGTCTAACCCAAAAGACTAACCCAAGCGCTCCACTTTTAGCATTCCTCCTCCAAATTAGCCACATGCGTTTTAGCTCCAACACCTGTGTGGAATTAGCATCTGGTCTACCGACAGTGCTCAAAATGTCACACGTGAGTGGGCTGCCCTTTGTCCTCAATCCACAATGACACAAGAAAGCCACTGCTCGCAAAGCGTACGTTGGGAAATCTGAATGAGTAAGAAGCCTGTTTGCAGCCATTATGTGAAGATGAAGCACCCACTGGTTCATGCGGCGCTTTGTTGGCGCACATGTCCTCAAATAACACTTCACGCGTTTGATTTGTTTTCAAGTCTGCACAAGCTACAGTGAATTATCCGTGATTTGGGCTTTATAAATACATAGCAGATCTAATCACAAATAAATAAATTACACTCGCTACCTGCTGCATCGACGCGCTAATAAAAGTATTCCAATATCCGTGCTCAGCCCTTTCTAACGCCTGCATGCAGATGTAAATACACGGGCTCACGCTGGAGTTGATCCAAAGGAATAATTAAATTGCAGGAGCCTCACATGTGATGGAAATTATATGGTGAGCCTGGAGTGGAATTTCATCAGGAGCCGCGGCTCATTCATCCAAAATCTTGCTCAGTGATGCAAATACTCGATCATTTAAACTCATTTATCCTAGCTTTAGGGTTTGCAATGGAGACAAATGTGATAGCTCTTCGCCTCTCTCACACACACACAGGAGAGGAATCCAGTGGAACGCTTTCATTCATTACTCAAATAGACTTGTTGCTTTCAGCAACACAAAAGTGGTGGCATTTTTATTTTCGCAGCCTTCCAAACACTCTCCTCTCTCTCAGGTCTCGCTTATTTTGTTCTTAAATCCTTGGATTCACACAGAGAAAGGAAAAAAAAAAAAAAAAGAAAAAGAATCCCCGAATTCAAGCGACTGTTTTTCACACTGCAGCTGAAATATGAGCGTCTGTTTCATAAATGATGATCACTGCACCATCTGATCCGAATGCCTCCGACTTTTTCTCTTAGCTTCAGACGAAGGAAGGAGAGAAAACACCTTTTTGTTATGAGTGCAAATTTCGCAATAGAAGATGGTTAGAACTTCACTTTTATTTATTCATATTTTATGTATAAATGTAAATAATAGATGAAGGGCTGGCTTCAGATAGCCGGATCCATTTTTATGCCGGTCCCTTGTGGTAAAATGTTAAATGCTCTCTGGCTGTTTTGAAGCACTTATTCTCCGGTGACTCTTTTATTGCTTCTGAGCAAACCATTAAAAATTCAGGCACCCAGTCGCGAGCGTTAACCTCGTAATATTAACTGTGAGCAATTCATGTTCTGTGACTCACCTTGCCTGGTTAGCCTAGTTTTAACCAACTTCACCAAAACCCGAGCAGTAACTGGGGGTTTTTAAGCTTGAAGAGACGTTAATTTTTTTCAATTCAGACCCCTGAGTTTTCTATTTTTTTAAAACTTGCAAAGTCATTGACGGCCGGATTCGACCCGGAGGCGGTGTGCGTGACGCCTCCCACTTCACACAGTATCCTTTTTGAAATAGGACACCACACTTTTCCAGGGGACCCAGAGAACAGAAGAGCTGTGCGTCAGGCTTGAGGATTCAGGACAAACTCGCCCTGAAGGAAAGTCTCTCTGATACAGATCAAAGTCTTATGAGTGGGAACTTGGAACTCCGGCGAGGAGACAGAAGATCGCACTGTTCCCACTTTTTGTTTTCCAGCATGACCACTCAGGAGCAAACTTTTCCTCAACATGATCTGATTTTATAATCAGTTTCTCTTGCAAAAAAAACCCACAATAAATGAAATGAAACCCCCCTTGAGGAGAGCTCACAGCCAAAGAGAGAGTCGCCTCGAGATAAACCGTCCTGGGTTTTGTTTACATTGTTATCCACTTTTTACTCGCTGTTTGTGTTTTTTGTTTCGCCTGCAGTGATTTATCGCTCTCCTTTCTTTCCCGCTTTATCTTGCCTGTTTTGGTAATTTTTGCACGTGTAGGCAAGAGAGACGCTCGCATTACATCAACGGACAGCATGTGAGCGCCATCCAACTCCCTGGTGGGAACAACATTTCAGTGTTTCTTGACCCCGCAGGTTTTTTTGTTTTTTTTTCTCTTCCTGGGAAAACACTTTAAGAAAAGCATTCTTGTCTGTATCAGCACATCAGGCCCGTCTCCTGTGGGGCTTGTCAGACGCCCGTCACAAACTGTGACTATGAATGGCACCCCGGCGACCCCGCGCACGCACCCGCAGAACGCCGCCATTGCTTTTTTTTTTTTTTTTTTTTTTTTTTCCCCCCGCTGCGCGTACGAGTCGGACCTGCGTGACTTTTAACTCGCGTGAACCCGGGACGCTGACGCCGACGTGTGATTTGATCGCTGTGGAAAGCTGCCCAGCAGTGCTCGTGCTGGAAAGCCGGGGCTTCTTTTTTTTGTTTTGTTTGCGAGGGCTAACGTTCCTGTGAGGAGAGTCACTCGGACAGTGTGTCTAATCTCTGTGTGCTGACTGGTGATTACACAGATAAAAGGGCAAGGCACAGTTGAGCAGGCGACACCACGGGCAGGAAATCACACCCAGCGCTGTTTGGCGGCTACATCAGCGGCGATGCGGGCCGACAAGGGTGTTAAGCTCCGTCTATGGAGGTCAGGGTTATCGTGGACGTGGAAGTGGAGCAAAAAAAAAAAAACCCCTTTTTGGGGCTGGTTTGACGTGACGCGCTGGAGCTGATGTAAATTAGGTCGGCACGATATATATTTGCCCAAATGTAGTCGACATGTGCAGCATGCATACTGCAAGAGGAATAAGCGAAAATACCAAAGTTCAGACATGCAAGGAGAACCGAACGCCCTGCTGTCAGTGGCTTTTTCATTCAAAGTTTCCACTGCAACCCGCATGTAGTGCATGCAGTCTTTGTATATTTTTAATTCTTTGTTTATTTTCACATGACTGTTTTGTGTGCAACAATTTTAACTGAAAAGAGGTCCAGGATGTAGAACTGTCAAACAGTCTAAAGTGAATAAAACAACCGTAATGGCTGAAATAATCCCCAACACTGCTAAAATTGCAAGAGAACAATAGAAAAAAAAGAAAAACAGTTGATTTAAAAAAAGAAAGAAATAAACAGATACCAAAACTGACAAAATCACTGAAATGATAAAAATGCCTGAAACTGCTTAATTGGCTAAAATAGGGAAAATTCACACACACACACACACACACACACACACACACTCAACAAAGTAAAATTGATCAAATCCTTGAACCATAGTCAAAATTGTTAGAATGGATTAAAACTGAGGTAAAATGGGTAAATATCTATAATGGTTAAAGTGATTAGAAATATAAGAATGCTTAAATTACTTGAAACGCTGTAATGAATACAAAGAATAATAAAGCAAAGTGGCAAAAACAGGTAAATGTGAAATTCTTTTTTTTTTTTAAATTGCAAAAACAAACAAACAATACAGACAGAGACAGAGAGAAGTTACATAACAGAAAACAGAGAGGAAGTAAAATGAAATAAAAATAAAAACAAAAAGAAACAAAACAACTAAGGAGTAAGCTGTTTGGTGTGTATATGTGTGTGTGCGCGCGCGTGTGTGTGTGTGTGTGTGTGTGTGTGTGTGTGTGTGTGTGTGCATAACCTGAAAAACATATACGGTCCACCCCTTTTTTTCACATATAAATATACATAAAGATATACATACATATTAATACCCGCATACATACATACATACATTCACACATGTGCACAATACAGAGAAATAAATACATATACAAACAACTGTAAGGAAAACAACAGCCAATAATCAAAACAACAACAATAACAGCAACAGAGCTCTGCCACCAAGGAAACAAACATAAAATAAATAATAAAAATGCAAAGAGTAAATCAACAGGTAAATTTGCAAAGCAAAAACAAATGAATGGCAACAGCAAGGATATCAACGGCGGCGGCGGAGGCAACAAACCCAAGCATCACGACCGTCAACGACAGTGACGGCTGCAGCAGCAGCGACGAAAATATCAGCAACAAATGTAAAGTTCTTGTTAAAACACAACGTGCGACTGCATAATATTCTCATTCATTTCATCGTTCCAAAACATCATGAGATACACAGTTTGTTTGCCAAAAAGCTGTGCTGTCTCCATTTGAGAAATTCCATGAGTTTTTTTTTTTTTTTTTTTTTTTTTGGGTAGAACCGGATCCCTGATTATTCAGTGACATTAAAAGGGGTTGGAGCGTGTACCCAAGCCTCTCTGCGGGCCCTTTATTTTTTTGGAGCTCATCCACTGTTTTGTTGACTGAAGGCCAGCCGGCTCTCCTTGGGGGGGGGGGGGGCGGGGGGCTCCCGACGCGTGGAGCCAAGTGAAGTGCGTGATTAGTGTCCTCCCGATGAACGATAACTCGCGGTGATGAGTTTATTTAGATTGCGTGGAGGATGGAAACTGCTGACGGGAGAGAGACAAATAGGGGCCGACGTGTCGGTCGGAAGTGGCTGAGCTTATTGCTGAGGTTGCCTTCCACCCACAGGTAATATATCCGTTCCACTAACAGCAACACATTCGCTACAAACTTCCCCACAGCGAACATCAGACTCCAGGAGTTTAAAAAGAAGGGGCAGAGTGCCCAAAAAATATTCCACAGAGGCCATTAGGTGATCAGTAAATATACATTTTAGGGATGCAATACAAAGTGGCTTTATTTGCACAGAGTAAAGATAACTGAATAAGACACTTCCTTTTGTATTGAAGGCTAAATCTGAGCTCTGAGACGGTCCGAAGCCTTTTGTATGTGGTCCGAAGAGTTTTGAAGGCCGTCCAAAGTCTACTGAGGACACTCGGAAGTCTTTTGAGGACAGTCAGAAGTCTTTTGTAGACTGTCCAAAGTCCTTCGAGGACAGTATTAAGTGGTTTGCAGACGACCCGACGCCATTTGTAGACAATCTAGAAAAGCTCAGGAGCCGCTACATTGAAATACCAGATGACCTGAACCCTTTGTGTTCGCTTTTAATCCGTCAGTCTCACGCCATCGAAGATTTCGCCTCTCCACCCCACAAAGAGGCAGAAATCTGTTGACAACGGCGGTATTTTTGACTCCGATCAACCGTCATCCATCTTGCAAACACAGAGACAGAGACTGGTGGGTCATTTTATAAGATTCGGGAGTACAAAGAAATCAAAATACCTGGAAAAAGATCATGCATACCTACAGGAACATGCAGATTCCACTGTGAAGAAAAGACCTATCCACTTGTAAAACATTCCTACAAAGAAAAGGCAATGAGATATAATTCATGTATTTTGTGGCAATAGCAACACACAGCTGTTAGCATGCAATTTGAGGGAACAAATGAATATTTGTTCTTTTTCCAAAAGAATTTCCAAGCTGCCGGCGGAGAACGGAGGGACATATGAGGAGCTGGATCATTTGCCTGTGTTTTATTAGTTTTTTTTATTTATTTTTTTTTTAGCACATTTTGCTGTTGGGCGCAGAGCGGCGGCACACAAGCAAGTTAAGCTAGTGTCAACAAACCAGTGGGGTTAACCTTTCATAATCCCAGCTATGTTTGAAATGGAAATAAGCAGCCCGGGGTTGAGGGGGCCGGTAATTGCGGGGTAATCACAGCCTGCGCGAGTGACCCTCATGGCAGCCGCGGCTTTTGTTGCCAGTCATTACACAAGCGAGAAAATACGCTTGAAAAAAAGTCTCCGCTGGAAAGGATTTGCCGGCGCTTACATGAAGTGTCGTAATCTGAATAAAGGGGCCGGTAACGGCGACGCTAATTTAAAATCAATGCAAGACTCACACGAGGAGCGAGCCTGCAGTACCTGCGGTGCTGTTATATTGTTGTGCAGATAAGTGGCGAGTTTTGAAATGATCGGGAAGGGCGGGGGGGGGGGGGGGGGTGTAAACTTCCTGATGCAGCATTTAGCCCCCGCTGAGAGCGCGCTTATCACTGCGACTGAGGTGCCGGGGAAAACCACCGCAAACGGAGAGCTGCCACTCAAGGAATAAAAGACGTTACACAAGCCGGCGAGATTTAAATGAGAGGAGATGTGCCGCCGCTGCCCCGGCTTTCAGATTATGCACGGGGAAGCATTAACCTGGCTTTGAGCGAGCCACAATAGGGCCCCTTAGCCTCTGTCAACCCACACACACACACACACACACACACACACACACACACACACACGGCTGAGTCCCGGCGACGTCTACAGCTCTGCGAAAAAAAAACCAAAAAAAACAGCACACACACGCGCGCTCAAACAGACAAGATAATGAATCAGAAAAGCGACGACGAGGCCTCTCGGAAGGCACTTCAACTTTCGTGACACACATTTTCGCAACACGGCGTCAAGTCCGAAAAAAAGAAAAGCAACGCGATTAAAATTCAACTCCTCTTTCTGCGAGGATTATTGTCTTCATCTAAATCCCGGTTCCAACTGTGTCGGAGGGGCTGAAAACGCAGACTTGGGTCAATTCTTTTTCTCTCCTATTAATTAATTCCGGCTTGGAGAAACAAGGAGCGTTGTCCTCAGAGACGCACTTTGTTCTCACATCAAGCTCAGCTGGACACAATCGGCGGCGGCGGCGGCGGCGGCCGGTCTTCTGGAGACTCCACGACCTACGGAAACGGAGGACGCAACAATGCGTGTGTGACAGATCGAGCTCAGGAAAGGAGGCCTTTGCACTCGTCTGCCAGCAGAGATTGCAGCTGCACAAAGGACGTTATGTTTTATGCATATTAGCCCCTTTAATGAGCGTTCAAAAAAAAGAAGACTTGAAACGCCAAACTGTCTGCTTCGGATCACTGTACGAGTGTTATTAAGTTATAGAAAATCCTAAGACTTCCAGAATTCAGGCAAGTCAAGCTTTCTGTTCGTGTAGGATCATTAGAAACAGTAATATTAACGATCTTATCTCCAAAAGAAGTTATCTTGTTCAAAAAATAGAGAAAATAAACACTAATCGTGCTTTTTTTTTTTGGTGATTCCACAGCCGTGTCATCAAACTAAATCCACACATTCTCATCAGCAGGGGGTTTAAAAGACATCCAGTCATGGCCAGTGTTAAAATATGGAGAATCCGTCTCAGCCGCCGAGTGATGGACAGCAAAATGCGTCAATGTTTTTGCACAAAAGTGGTCGAAAACACGATGATGGTGATGATGATGATGATGATGCAGTTGAAATGTTTCTTTTCAGTCACATTATCTGTTTGTGGAGCAACAACAACCATCCGCTGACTTTCACCGCTATTATTTTTGAAGCAGCTCAACAAAAGAGGAGAAATTAAACACTTGAAGTCGTTTTGGACGCGTCTTTTCACTGCAAATCAAAGTGAGAAGACAGAATGTGAATCATGATTACTGTTGGTGGCTTTTAGAAAAAAATTCCCTCTTCCACTAAATGAATATAACCAAACGACTAGAGAAAAATTTGCTCTTTATTTACCATACATTTCAACAGCTATCGACTGTTGAAGCATCCTCGTGCTTTACAAGTCTTGTGCCCTTGAGCAAACCAGCCTTCACCTCATGACTGCATTCCTTTCCATGTAGGACTTTTACATTTAAATATACGACGTGAAATCCTTCGCCGGGAGTCGCCTGGCAACCGTTTATTCACTGTATGTGATGCGGACCTCCAATGCGGTGCTGGGAAATAAGCACACACTGACCCAATTACGGCGCCGAGCGCCGCGGTAATGGTGGAAAAAGCCGCAGCTCGTGGTTACTTTACTTCTCATTTCTAACATTTGATGAATTCCTCCGCCGCCGCCCTCCGTCCCAACGCCACAGACTCATTATCGGTGTCACGTGAGATTAACTGAGCTGTTTAGCCTAAATTGCCTTATCGATTACCTCCCTTATTAAAGCCCCACTGCCGCCGCCGCCGCCACGGCGCCTCTCCAGTGACTCCATTACGTTTCAGCGCAGCCCAAAACGGCTCATCTGAGGACTGATTATCTGTCGCTGCGTCGGTCCCCATCAGAAAGGGATTTGTATGTGCAGCGGGGGGGGGGGGGGGGGGGGGGGGGAGTCGGCGTCCAGCGTGCGGCGCAGCTGCTTGTGTTTCAATTAGGAATGTTTTTGAACCCAGACTCCTCCGTGCAAATCGCCGATTTTCTGCCAAGACGTCCCGTATGAAATCTGTAACTGATGGCGACATCGCAGCTAATGGTTTAAATGCTAACATGTTCATCCAGGGCCTTTGACGGGCAGCTGGCCGGGAGATTTTAGCCCAGTTCCTCTTGTTTCGTAATGCAATAATTGCTCTATTTAAAGTGAGGTTATAGGCAAACTCGTTCGATGTACAAAGCTGCAACAGAGTTTAGTAATTGCGTTAGCTAACGGTCGCTAATTCTGCTTGAAAACATGAGGGGGATTCCCAACGGCCTGGCTGTGAAAGGTCAGCACGGGCAGCGTGGAACTGAAAACGCTGAAGCACGAGTAGAGGAAGGTACTGAAGCTCAATGAATGAGGACCGGAGCTTAATGAGCTAATCAACCGGTTGCAAATCCCTCCTACTGAGTCCAAATCCCATGTATTTGGTGAGTTCGACATGGAAAAAGCATTTAGTTGAAGAATATTTAAGACAACACTGCAACTGATATTGGGTTTAAATGGAGCTGATTGACCTTCCCTGCATGGCTATTTTTGGAAATTGTCTTGGGGGACCACAAAACGGCCTCAGCCGACTCAGTATGCATATTAAACAGAGAAAAAAAACACTTGTAGGAACACTGAAGTTGCTTTTCATGTCTGATGTGATATTACACAGGTGAAACTGATGAGATAAAACAGTCTGGCTTCAGATAGCGAATGTTTATTTTCTGACTTTTGTTCAATAGACACATAATAGGAAATCAGATTTTCCGTCTTTCGATTTCCAATTTCCAAACAACGACTCCTTCCCATTTTTTTTTTTTTTTTTGTTTGCAGACATCAAATCGGACAACGGAAGCCGGCTTGTTTACAGTTTTTGAATGTCCAAAACTCAAGCGAGAAAGGAGTGGCCAGAAGATAGATCGGCGCCAAACGTTCTCCAAACCTTCTGTTTAATACGATCTGATCTCGGTGGAGGAGAGTTGGCTGTTTCCTAACAGGAAAAGAAAAGAAAGAAAGAAGTGGCCTACGGTGGGCTTACTCTTTTATAAAGGAGCAACACAGCAGATGGAGGAGAGATAATAGAGTTCCACATTCTTGCATGCATTCTATATTAAATGTGTAAATTTAAAATAAATAAGTATTAATTAAAAAAAAAATGGCTGACAAACAAGGGAAGAACAGTGCAGAAAAGATTTCATTCAGACGATTGAGTGACATCTGTCGTCGTATTTTAAGAGATGTCGATCGTCACACTTCATTAATTACACGATGTGTTTTCAACAGCTGACTCAACTTCTGGAAAGAGTTTTGAATAAAAAAAAGATGGCATTCACTACAGCCCCACCAAGTTTGGACTCCATAGAATTTAATAATTTAAATAACTGTCTGTTCTCAATATTCCAATTCTGCCGGTGCTGGGCCAAAAAGTGATTGTCCACCGAAAACTGCTGGAGTGAAATAATAACGTCAAAATGGGACACTGACTGTATCAACCAAGCCATTCCTTTACATAAATAACTAGCAACAAATTAGACCTTTAGCTTGAGAATCCTAAATTAACTTCAAAACCTGATTGTAAGAGTTTGTTTGTTGACTGTCCGACTTTACCTCCTAACAATGTCCTAGCATTTCTCGCTAACTCGTGGCAGCGGTTTGCATTCAGCACGAGCTGCGCGGTCTTTCTCTAAGAATTAATTCTTCTTAAAAACCCAGCCTGGCCTTTCTGCAGCAACATTTAACATTTAGCTGGCATTTCCCAGATATTTGTTGTAGCATGCAGTTTAAAGGAAGCGGACAGCGTTGTGTCTGTTGACGGTGGATTTACAGGACGAGTTCAGGGTCGCGAATAATCAATCCCTCAATCTGAAGCTCAAAGACTCGGATATGGCCCCCTTCCCTAAAGGAAAATTAATTTAACAGCACCTTTGTGTGTTTTTCTCCCCACACAGAGCTGATGGGAGCTGTGGTTTAATGCCTCGACGTGGGGGGGGGAGACTGTCAGCCAGCTGTCTCTCTCTGTGCTGTTTTTATCCGGCACGTTCCCCCCCCCCCCCCCCGCTTGTTCTTAAGCTCCCAAACATGCACGGTACATACAATGCGACGCTCTCGTGCGCCACAATGTGCATAACGCGGCTGATCAAAGGGAGCCGGGGGAAGGCAGATAGTGAAGTGTGGCGAGGGGAAAAGTGCTTACAGGACAGGTATGTCCTGTCTAAATGCCAGTTCATTTAGAAGAGATGGGGGGGCGGGGGTGGGGGTGGAAGAAAAGTCGAGCACGGAGGAATTCTCATTTAGATGTTAATTCAGCGGTTGCACAGGGAGGTTAGCAGGCATACGAAAGTCACAGTTTGAATCCTTAAATGATGTTTTGCTCGTGCAAATACTGGTTTCTTTCACGGAGCGCGTTTTATTTGCGCGTGGCCGAAAGCGCCACACGGTTCACTTGAATTGGGACGCGATCGCAACCGGAACAAAGGACCAGTCAATTTAAAGCTGGGTCAAGCTTCAGCAACCTCCGGACGCCTTCCGCAGAATATGACGATACCCGTGGTTTCTCCTCATTGCAAATACACAACGCGCGTGGCGTTCGCTGCAGTAATACGAAGGCTTGCTCCGCTTTCTGAAGGTCGCGGGTTCTTTTGATTTCCCCGAGATCCATTAAAAACAACCCGCAGGTATTTACGTCTCTGCACTGACAAACAAGATATCATAAGCACCTTGTCTTCCTTAGCTACCGTCACCCTTCTGCTGCTTCATTCTCAAAAAAAAAATCACCAAAATGTTTAAACAGATTAATAAATCACTGAAAAAAAAAATTCTGATCTGAAATCTATCAAGTTCTGTCTTGATCAAAACTGTCAAATTTGTCCTGAGCCCAACCTTTTAAATGGTGATTTTTCATAACAGGAGTGCGTTATTCAGCTTTGAATGTTCAGCTGGAATGTGAAACTGGAAACGGGAAAATGGGGAGGCAGATTCGTAGTTTTACTACTAACTACGCTGGTTTTACTGACCATTTTCATTGATTTTTGTCCCAAATTAAACTAAAAAAATAAACTCGCGCATTATATTTTAGTGACTGAGATTCAAAAATGTGTTTTGAAAGGGGCCCAGAGGCGCATTTTTCCTCTCAGTGACGTGAAAGTGTCGTAAACCTTCAGTGTGACGCTCCACAAGAGAAAAACATTGTTCTTCAAGTGGACATTTTTCTAATTATTGAGTTAAGTTGATACATTGAAATCACGAGCCTGAGGATTAAGAATGAATAAAACTGCATGCACTAAAAAAATACAAGCCCCTTTTTTTTATGATCATTCAACTAAATTTAAAAAAAAGAAAAGATTTATATGACTGTTTACTAAATGGATTATTAATTATGTTTTCCCAACTTGCGAAAAAATTGGATTCATTGAAAAAAGGTTCGCGTTGCTCCTGTTACAGACCAGTCAAAGAAAAAAATTGACTTTGAATCACAAAGTTGACATACCCAATGCTCCATTAAACTCATTTAAAATATCTACACCTGAATTTTTTCGGCTTCCCAGTCTGGATTAAAACAGTTTCCAGGTGACTCTTTCCCTGCATCACCTGATTTCAGTACCTCACACTCACGTGACGGCTGTTTTAAGGGACGCCATCGCAGATGTTTTTTTGCAGGGGGATTGGAGCGTCAGCCCCCATCCCGCCCCCGTTCGGCGACTGCCGCCGCCGCCGCCGCCGCCACGCGGGGGTTTCCGAGACACATCAGTGCAAAGCGCGCACGAAATCCGCAATCTACATCTCTAATGTCAGGAGCTCTTTTGCACTTTTCTATTATTTAACGTTCTGAAGGTGGCCCTCGCCGGATGGCATTTTTAGGATATGCGGAGTCACCTTGAAGCATCGCCAGAGGCTGGGGAGCCTGCAGGAGCCCTCGTTAGGAGCTCCTCCGAGGGATCCACATCAGCTGTCTTCCCTGACAAAATCGGCCTCTCCTGCTGACTCCCGTCCTCCTCCCTCCTCGCTCTGCAACCCAGACGTCTCTGCAGGCAGACAGGACGAGGAGGGAGAATTTCCACTGCAGCTTTCCCCGAGAAATAAAAGGAAAAAAAAACAAAAAAAAGTTCACTGACAGCGGCTAGTTTGGAAACAATCTCCAGAAGTTGTGCCTTTCGTGAGCTTTTCTACCGCCGACACGGCCATTAAACGTGATTGCGAGAAACTCGCAGGAAGGATTTTGAATGAGAAAGACGGACCTGAAGGACATTACCGACAGCGTAATAATGCAGACCATCTTGAATTGCTTTTTTTTTTTTTTTATTATTGTACATTTCAGAATGGAGGAGAAAAAAAAAAGCAGACTCCGTCTCAGTGGGGGGGGGAGAGAGAAGCTGCCGTCGTACAGACATCTGTCATTGTCACATCTGTCACTTCCTACTAGTAATGGGGTGGAAGTGAAACCCTGCCTTTTTTTCAGTCAGAACAGTCCGAGTTTTCCAGCACGACGTTCAGAGGAGTAACGTTTCACTGAGTCCATCGGTGCAGGGCAGAAGAACACTTGTAGTTGGAGTTGTCTGCAGGTTATCGTGACAATGGAAAAGGTCGGCATTCATCGTTCTGTGTGTGTGTGTGTGTGTGTGTGTGTGTGTGTGTGTGTGTGTGTGTGTGTGTGTGTGTGGTTACCTTATCTCTCTTTCTGAAGTGCTGGCCTTCTGTTTGAATGGCGCTCTGCAAGTAAACTTGGCCTGCCTCATAGAAATAACTAACGGCGCCAACTGGTGGCCATTTTCAGTGTTTTCAAAACACGCTTCACATTTCTTAATGAACGGCTCATAATGTGTAAATATGATCCCGATTTGTATTTGCAGACACAAGGTTTTGAATGATGGGGGGGGAAAAAAATAGAAAAAAAACCCTCATGTTTCCACTCACTGAACTGTTTATTTAACACTGAATAAACAGGCTGACATTTCTCAGAGCAATACAGAAATTAACCATATACAAAAAACTTCACTTTAGGTCTGCTCTGATGAGATTATTTCCTCTGCTTACTCATAAACAGACTCTGTTTATCCCATCTTGAAAGAGATTTATTCTCCTGGTTTTTTTTTTTTGTGATGGCTCCACGTCGAGCGTCTCAGCTCCTCTTGCTCCACAGCGAAGGACTCCCAGGTTCCCAGGTTGCTCGGGCTCAAGCTCCGACACGGTGGTGAAAATGAGTGCTGATAAGTTGCAGAGCAGAGGAGCGACGCTCACATGCTGCGGTACTCGCTGGCACAGCTGTGGTTATCTGACACAGACGAACCACAGCATGAAAAAAATGTCCTTCTGAGGCTCAAGGAATCCTGCAAAGTCAGTGGTACTGGATAACTCCGCACTCCACTTTGCTCATTTTTATGTTTGGTTGACCTCATGTCTGAGATCTTTCACAAAATCCTCCGGAGCAACCTCTTCTGGAAGGAACGTGTCGGATCTGAAGCTTGTATTCGCCTCATTAGGTCACAATTGTCCGACGAGAAACGAAGACGGTTTTTCTGGAAATGTCCTGAACGCCACTGCTGCATTTGTATTGAACTGATGCAGACATGCGATCCAGATATGCACACATAAGCCCTGTGGAGTAAAGAAAAGCGGCAGTCAGCCTCTGGCATGGCCTCCGCAGCATCAGCAAGAGCCGAGTCGAGGCGGTGTGCGTTACAGTGTGTATATATCTGCTTGTTTTGCTTCAGCCTTTTTTGCGGCTGCCGCTCCAGAATGTTTCCCTTTCACTGCAGAAGCTCCATCTTAACCCTGTAAAACAAGACCGGCACTCACTGCACCAGGATCGTTGCTAATTTTGGGTAAACTCAAGACCTCGGGCATGAATTCCAGATTTGTAAACAAGAGAATTTAATGCAGTGATGACCTGAAACTGTTGGTGGCCGTGTCCCTATGGAGCCAATGGGAAAGGAGAGAGAATGGGAAAAAAACCACGATCAGAGACGCTGAGGAAGCTCACAGCATGAGTCCAGCCAGTAATTCTACCGGCCAGGTGTTCGGAGAAGATAATGGAGAGCGTGATCGGTGTGGCTGATGGAGCTCTTGAGATGACTGATCGTCAACCTGAGCCAAGCGGTGAGAGCGTGGCTCACTCTAACGTGACGAGTTTACCCAGAAGCCAGTCAGGATTAGAGAGGACTGTTAACTCCATTGGGTTGTGTTTTGTTTACTTTCGCACCATTTTCTAATAGGGGGGAGAAAACGGTGACATGTCTCCTGCATGCTGCTGTAATCGAGGGAATCTTCATAACAGACATGCAAACGAGGTCCATCAAGCAACTCTCATATTAACATATTGTTAGTTGTAACTTGAAGATGAAGGAAAAACTCTGGTATGAAACATCAGAACTCCATACTTTATTAACAGCTGCTGCACACACTACCTGCTGAACTCCTCAACTTCCTGCAGCCTGCTGTAACTCCAGAACTCCACTGGAACATGTCAGCTGACCCCTGACCTGCCTGAATAGAACATAACATCCACATTACAGCACTGCTCCTGTTCTGAAAGCTGTAAAAGCTGCAAATTTAAAATTGGAAATGTTGTGAAGTGAAAATGAAGCTTGGATAAGACTTCACCTGTATTTAAGATTATAGAAATTGTATTGACATTACTCCAATTTAATTTGGTTAAGTTAATTTCTGCTACACTGCTCTTGAATATTTAGGTTTGAACATTCAACAAATGGATAATTCATATGGCTTTTAGGGTTACAAATGGCAGATTGTGTTTAATTAACATGAGGATCATGAGGAGTCCTTGATGTTCTCCCCTATAAAGAGCTCCCTGGATCCTAACAGTTTGAGAACCCTGGTCTGTAATGTTAAAGCCAGGTTTTTATTTGTCAGACAGGGAGCATTTGGTTTATTAATAACATTGAACTTTGTGCTGTTAGCTGGCTGTTACTACCATCAGTGATCAATACTGACTTTCTTAGAAAAAAAACTGGATTGGACTGGATTTTCAGTGATGTGGTCGTTTTCTACATGAACCAGTGGAATTGATTCACAGAGGTGCTCTTGAGCTGACGCTATAAAGTGAGAGGAAACCGACAGGTTATTGATCATATTTGAGTAAATAATGAACGGTTACATGATTATTCATTTAGAATCATATTCCAACCGCTTTATGTAAAGAATCAATTTGTAAAAATAAATAAAAAAAAAAAATTAATAACCCCCAAATTATTTAGCTTAAGTGTTTGGTCCACTGTTTTGGCCCATGATGCAAAGCGACTGTCCTCTGCTCGTACAGGAAAACGTGCGCAGGCTGGAATGTTCCTTGCAGTTTTGACTGTATATGTTTCGCTGGAGTGATGAAAGCCCCAAAACTGCGCGCATCGAACACAAACCTCCACACTGCCTGCAGGACTGTGTTGCACAGCATCACCTCAGAGATTTTTAGGGTTCTTTGAATAATATTCCAATATGTTAAAGCCCTGGAGCGAGCCGTCAGCGGCAAAACCCCCGAGTCAAAGCGCTCTCAATAAATACATTCAGGTTCACGCAACTCCTGCAAACCGCTGTCTGGACTTTACACTCTGCTTACTCTAGTCATCTGCCGAGTGTTTAAACACGCGTCAGTTTTTGGCGTTGAAACATTGCTTTTGTCAGTTCACATTATTGATACTTGAAAGTGAAGCTTGTCTAAACTCCGCCGCCGGTAAAAACTTGACACCCCGGCATTAGCGCACTCCTGTAAAGTATTGTGCAATTTATCGCTGCAGGATTGTGGGTTTTAGTGGGAAATGCTGCTTCTGCTATCCAGCACAGGAAAGTGCTTCTTCTTCTTCTTTTTTTTTTTTTTTTTCCACAGATAGTGGCTGCCTCCTCAGATGTCCATTTCTAAGATTAAAATGATTTTATCGTGATGGATTAACTTGCTAATATAATTGGATTATGAAAGATTCCTGTCACTTTTATACTGAATGTCTCTCAAGAGACGGCGGCCGCGCTGCCTGGACACTCATCGTGGGTTTTTTTTTTTTTTTTTTTTCTACTGAATGGAAAACCTTGAGTTTACAGCAACACGACGCGTTCAGTGTCATTAACCACGGTGACGTTCGCAGTAGCCGGCACAAGCGTGGCATGAAAGAAGAGTTTGGCCGGGACGCTCTGTAAACGATGGCACAAGGAGTCAAGGTCTCCTCCCAAGAAGAAAAACAACTATTAAATAAAAGGTGTCCTGGAGCGGGAG
The DNA here is from genome assembly GCF_902148845.1 of Salarias fasciatus. Lineage (NCBI taxonomy): Eukaryota > Metazoa > Chordata > Actinopteri > Blenniiformes > Blenniidae > Salarias > Salarias fasciatus. The sequence goes on from NW_021941230.1 coordinate 11,333,176, forward strand.
AGACTTTTTACCTCAAAATAATGCCCTGCTTCCTTTAGCTGCAGCTTCTTGCTGCCTTGTCGTACCCAGAGCATGAATAAATCTCATCTATGAGATTACGCCGCCTTGTTTTCTCTCCGGACTCGGCTTTTGTGTGGCTCGTTCACAGTTCAGGTGGGGTGGGAATAAACGCTGTTATTGCTGAGCTGGCTGTGACCTTTGCCTCTTTGCAAAGGATACAAACGGATTTCTCCGCACGGAACGGAGACGTCCAGAATTTTCACTATCCGAAGATATGACTCGCTCATTCCAGTCGACTTTTATAAGCCGCTGTTGTTCTCCTTCAGTTCTGCAATTCTTTGTGGATTAAATTACTTTTTTTGCATAATATTCTCACACACAGCCGGCTAAATTAGACCCGCACTGCTTGGGTAACACAGGGTTTTACCTAAATTAATGTCCACGGTGCAAAAAAAAAAAAAACAACAGCAGAAAACTTTTAATGTGTTCAGCTTCTGTACTGCTGTCTCATCCACTTCCCACTGAAGTTTATTCATCGGTCGCTGAAGGCGGTGAAGTCTCTGGTGGCCATGTTGGAGGTCCTGAGACCTCTGAATCGAGACAAAGTTTCAAGGTTTAAGCAGATTTCAGTGACGTTTATCCATCGACATCATCAGACTTTTCACTTTTCTACCTGCCGCTGGTGTATTCTACGCTTTTGTCGGCTTTGTATTCAACCGATTCGTGACTGCGCGTCCTTTCTGGCGCCACATGTGTTCTAGGAGTGTTTTCCAGCTCTGTTCCACCCTGAAGCTCTCTCTCTGCCGCTGTCTGATCCGGGATGTTTTCCATTATGCTCATCTCTGCTCCTTCTTCAGGTTTCGCTGGATGTTCCCGGCGTTCATGCCCTGCATCACAACGACGTGCTTTTCTCCTGCGAGCTCCAGGCCGGTGGACTGTGCGCTGCAAGAGGAGGTAAATAACCCAGACGACTTTGGTCGCGGAGAATCGCCGCCGCCTGAATCCGCCGCTTCTGATTCTTATCTCTATCAATATGTTCAACGGCATAAACAAAAGCCGCGCAGAACAAGTAATAATCTGAATCAAACCCTTCTTCTCTGCCAGTGTTTTGCACCCAATACGACCCCCATTTCAGAAGGAGCTCAAAGCCATATTTAACTCGGGTTTGGAGTTGGTCGAACAGATTTAAGAGGCTTTTTAATCACAATGTGGAAAGCCTTAGGGGACACAGTGTAGATAAAGTTTTTTTTTTTTTAAATAAATGTTACAGTATGAATCTTTTTCTTTTATCCTTCTTCCCCCAACTTATGTGTCCTAAGTGTTTGAGTACCTAGCTGGCTTATCTCTCAGGTAGCTGAATCACGCTGTCAGAATAGAGGACACACCTCACTAACTTACTGAAATGATTCATGAAAGCAGGCGAAGTGCTTCCTTCTTCTTCTTCTTTTCATCTGGCTCGCTCTCGGCCAGCTGAAGAAGTGCTGAATAATGACCAGCCTTTCATCTCTACTATGTTTTTTTTACATTTTCCTCGTCAGATGCGAGTGCTTTTCCGGAGAAATGACAGCGGCGGCGGCGTAAACGTGAATGTCTGGAGATATCCGAACTCCCGGCCTCAGTGTTTAGACGACTGTGTCGGTTAAACGCTATTCGCTTCCAGAAGATAAATAATATAACAAGAATGACAGGATTTGAGCCGTTGGCGAATTGCACAATCCTGCGTTACTTTAGCATGAAGCCAACAAAGTGTTTGATGTATTTGTTGATTTACAGCTCGTCCGTTGAGCTTGAATGATTTGTATTCTTATCATCGCGTTGTTTTCACAGGAACGCTCAGAGAGAACCCAATCAGACCAGTCGCAACAAAAACACTTGTGCGTGCTCGTGTCGGCGGAGGAGCGCGGGGTTAACAGGCCTCGTAACTGACTGATTGCAATCTGAAACCGCGCACGCCGTCCAACTTGACCTCTAATCATCACGACCCATTCAATGGAGGGGAAAAAAAATAAGTTCGATAGGTGAGAGGAGCGCCTTTAACCCCTTTTCTCAAGCAGACAATGAGGGAAGGGTTAATCACAGCGTCCACAATGGGAGGCCTGGGCGAGTCCCTCCCGGCGCTTTCTGGGCTGTGTTACCTCAGAACAATAATACAGAGGAGCGTCCCTTTGAAGGTGACATTTTTCGGGAGGGGAAAGGTTGTCGCAATGCCACCGCAGACTTTGATGAATTATTTTTCATCAGCGCGCTCTGCACCTGTGCACGGGCCTAATGAAAGAAGAGGGGGCAGTTGTTAGCCGCTCTGCCCGTTTGTGTGTGTGTGTGTGTGTGTGTGTGTGTGTGTGTGTGTGTGTGCGTAACCCGGGGGGAGTCTGTGTTTGTCCTTTTTGGGCTTCCTACAAATGAGGAGAAGTTATTGAGTCAGCATGGGGAAACAAAGGCAACGGGGAGAAAATAAACAACAAAAGAAGACGGCCCCTTTCATCATGCTTTTTTTTTTTTTTTTTTTTCTTTCTTAACAAATCCAATTATGCACACATTTCAGATAGAAATGCTAAGAGAAATGAAGCCTCGCCGCCATCCAGCTTGTCAGAATATGTATAATACATTGTAATGTTGCTCCCGACTACAAAAGCTGCTACTTCACTTCTGAAATGTAAGAGAAAGCCAACAAGGCAATCACTGTCTCATGAAAGCTGTCAGCGCTTAAGGCATCTACCCATCAACTGAACTCCCGCCGCGTTCTGAGCTGCTGGCGTTTACTTCCCCCACCCCCCCCCCCCCCCCCCCCCCCCCATCCTCCCCCCTCCTCCCCCGCTCCCCGCTACCCACAGTCCCTCTTGAAAGTGCTGCGTGTTGGCGTGTACCTCACCCTGGCATTAAATGACAAGCAGGCAGCGTCGGAGCAGATTTGATCGCGGCGCGTCGCCTCACACTTTTGGGGGAAGGAGTTTCCTTGGGCTGCAACGAGCGTCGGCTGCGAGACTGCTGAGCGTTCTCCAAAAATGTATCTCAGTGGCGTGCCATGTGGGCTTAGGGCAGTGGTGGGCACAGCTAACCAAAACGTTAGCTTCGATAACCGTTCTTCCGCGAACTGAAAAGTTAGCTTCGATAACGCTAAACCGATAAACTGCTAAAAGATTTAGCTGAAGCGAACAATAACCGCTAACCGCAAACTTTTATTATATGAGTGACTCGTAGACTCTGTCTGTGGACTCAGCAAACTGATGAGTTAGCACTCAGGACTCCATTGACGAGCCGGTGCGTCAAATGCGCGCGTGCGACATTTGCTGATGTCGCGCCATGACGCAAGCATGTACGCGAGTCGTTCAAATACCTCCAGAATCTGCAGTTCCGGGGCTTTCTAACAGTTTTTGAATCATTTCAATCGGACAAACGGATCGGGAGTCATATGCATTACAAAATACATGTTTTTTCAAAACAATTCTCGGCGTTTTTTAACCTCAGAGAAGAGACTTTTCATTACTTTGCACAGTAAAGGAAGCACATACGAGAGGTGTTCAAGTACCCTCGGAAACTAGACATGCTGCTGTTCAGCAGCTGCTTCGTCAACCAGTCACGTGTCGTGCTTTCATGTTGACGTCGTCAGCCTACATTGGTTCCCAGAGCTACCACTACGCTAACGTGTATATTTAGCGGAAGCTAATTAGTCCGCTAATGTTTTTCAAGGTCAGCTGAACAGCTAATCCGCTAATGAAAACGTTAGCTTCGCTAATTAGCGGTTAGCTGATTAGCGGACTGCGCCCACCACTGGGTTAGGGTTAGCACTGAACAGATGAATATTCTCCCTTTTCAATATTGTTGATATATCTCTTGAAACAGTAACTTACCTCAACTGGAAGCTTAAATGTCAAGTAGAAGTACCAACAATAGACCGGCAACATGCTCAGCAGTAGTATAATTCCACCATGTTAGCCTCTCGAACAAGGCCTCCTGAAAGAAGTTCTCCAAAAAGCAGCGGCGCGATAGAAACAGACGCGTGACTCGAGACGTGACGGATTGCTTCCGGGTCCCTCCGGAGTGTATCTGGCGTGTAACGATAGTCCAGAAGAGCCTTTGAACTGCACAGTCAGCGTGATGGCCGCATTAGTCTTCCGGTCCCCGAGCAGCCGAGCACTCTGGGAGGGGAGTCACTCGCTCCGGCGACGGGAAGTTCACATCAGTTTCTGGGATGTTGATTCCTTTTGTCCAACCTGGGAACAAGTCCTATACATAACATATTCACTGGATATTTCTGTAAAATATGCATAGGCCGGGCGCTTAAAACAACCGAGGGATTATTAATTATGCATGCTGGGTCCCGTTGTTCCGTCCGGTGTCTCCTGAACAATTGTGTCTTGGTATAATAAAGCTGTCACTCTCTTTTGTTTTTTTTGTTTCTTTTTTTTTTTTTTTTTGCCTCTTTCTATTCTTATTTATTTATTTTCCTGGAGAAACTTGGAGTAGCAGCAGAGGGGAGACGGGGTGACAGCTCGGAGTTACATCCTCCAGTATGATGCTGCAAGTTTTTCTTCATCTTATGTTGGGAAAACGTGGAACAAAGAGGCGAAAAACTGCTCGTATGTATCTGCTCAGAAAAAAAGCTGATTTATATTTAATCCCAGCAGCTATTTTTAAGAGCCTGTCAATTTAAGATCAAGCCTTCATCTGAGACCATATGATTTTTTTTTTTTTTTTTTTTTAAGTTAAAAATTATGCAATCTTCTTGTTTGAAACGAAATGTTGGAATATTACAAAGCACTTCAGTTCTTCTCAGGGGTTTTACAGCTCCTTTTTTTTGTCACTTTTTTTTAGTCATCTAAGTACTTATATTTCCTTATAACTGAAATCATTGAGTCATTTGTTACAGCGAGTTTCGCGTCACTGATGAATATTTTACTGGGTTCATCACAAAAGTCAGAAGCAGGCGCATTGCTCCTCCCCGGGAGACATTATTTGTAGATTTTTTTTTTTTTACCTCCCTTTTCTTGGAGGTTAGGTCAATTAATAATGATGTCTTGGAAGCTGCTGACTCCAGAGACCTGAAGGAAATAAAAGGAACATTTTTCTGCCTCCATAATGCAGTCGCCACTTTTCAGCAGAAGTTACTGTCGCTCTGAAAAAGTCCCTTTTTTTTTTATTTTTAGCTCAACGAAAACGCTCACTGGCATAAACTTCGAATCAACATTAATCAATTTTGATCAGTGATGAGGGGAAAGGGGCAGAGCCTTGACTGAAGTTAACTCTTTCAACATTGGAAGGTTTTTTTTTTTGGTTTTTTTTTTACCCAAATCTCAGAATTTTCTCTGAGTTGGCACCGATGCCGAATCGATCTCCCCCTGCATCTTCCTTTCTGTTAGAAATGCAGTTCCTCACGCTGCTCTACATGCTCATTAAAATATATTGAACCTCGCGCTATTTAAAGGAGCTGAATGTCACACTTTGCCCCGGGAGGAAATCCTCTTTTTGAAAACGGTGAAGCGGGCTCGTTTTTCACCGTCAAACTGTTCAGTGCTGCCGCCGTACTCCAGAGGAAGCGTGATTTCCGCAGTGTGCACGAGGCAGGGGGGTTGTAAAAGTACGGATGGCTGGATGAGGAAGGATTAACCCTGGAAAGTCTCCTTTAGAAAAACATTTGACCCTGAAGTTTACGCCAAAGCTGCCAAAGAGGGTCTGCACTTGGTCATGCTGAAACTCCCGCCCAACCTCTTGTTTTTTTTTTTTTTTAGGTATTTCCTTCAAACTCAAACACTTGGAGGAGTCACGATGGTGCTGTTGTCACACGGCTTACTAATAAGCTGTTATTCAACACCTCGTTTTTCTGAAAATAGACGTCATGTCCAGGATTTGACGCTAAACCCCTCGAGATCGGGCTGACAGAGGCTTTATTCCCTCAATAATACCCCTTCAAACAACAGCTCCTATTTGAGGATTTTCTTTATTTGTTTGCCACACACACACACTCACACACACGCATTCATGTCACTCGGAGGTGAGCGGTATGGATAATCAACCGAATCACAAAGCTTGTTGTTGGCCGAGAGTAACTTCTGGGTTTCATATTATTGTGTCTTTTTTTTCCCCCCGTGGGCTATTTCTGGACAGCGAGACAATGAAATTACACACACTGGAGCAGAACGGACACACACAGACACACACACACAAAAAAACACATTTTTCATCTGTCATCTCCTGTTTGCTGCTGTTTTCCTACATGGCTGCCGGAGCGTCGCGCGAGTAATGAATAGGTAACGCACCTCAGGGCGCGTTTTCGTCGTGTCCTTCTTCACCTGCAGCCACTTGTTTCCAGGTGGCGCCGCTCTCATTATACATAACCACAGTGTCCAGACCCTTAATGTCCTCCGAGGGGTCGCTCGTGACACTGCAGACGATTCCCCGGAGTAATAACATACCTGTAAGTTCCAGACCCAATCCATGACGGCACTGTTGAAACACTCCATGGCCTTTTTTTATTGGAACGAACGGCTTGTGCACCAAATCAACTTTTATTTTATATATTCAAGACCGATGCAGCAAATATTGTGTGACATTTGCATGACTTCCAATTCTGTCCACCAGGTGGCAGCGTTGTTTGTTTTCAAGAGGACAGCGAGACAGGAAGTGAAGACAAATTACACATTTGGCTTTCATATTTGCAACAAAAAAGCTTTTATTTTTTCCAATTAATTCATGAATACTTCATGATGACAGTTTTCACAAATATTCAACATTTTCCCTTTACAGAAAATATAGTAATTTTTTGACATTTGAAGCAAGACTTCCGTTACATTTAAGCATTTTCAATACATTGTTCTATTGGAAAGAATTTTCAGTCATTTTTATAGTTTTTTCTTTTTTCTTCATCACAATTTCATCTTATTTCCTGGTAAACCCTGGTGCCTCTCTCCTCAAAAATCCTCTGAAATATCTCGCAAAAAATTAGAAGCTTCCTCTTGTTTTTACAAAGGGAAACAAAATGTGTTTCTTCTAAAGAAAGTTGGCAGCCTTGTAAAACGAGGAGCTCCTTTATATCCGTCCCTTTTGAAATTAAGGGCCAATATTTTCTTAGATCTGCCCTCATGATTTAGTGCAGAGCTAGAATCCACTTCGAAGTGTCTCCTACTAATTAGCCCAATGCTCGAATTTCTATCACTGCTTCTGTTTCAAACCTTTTTTTCATCCTCCACATGGAAATACATCCCCCCCTTCTCTCTGTTTAATGATCGTGTCCCCAGTTTAAAGCATTTTAACACCGCCTGACCTGCACTGAGGCTAATCTGAGTTAGCCACGCTGAAGCGTGTCGCACCGATGCAGCAAGGGTTATAACAATGAGAAAAAGCTCCCGGTTTCGGACGAGGATGTGACATGTTTTCTGGGTCTGTGCCGAGCCGCCAGCCTGTGCTCGCTGACTGATCCAAACATGTGTCATGAAAGCAAATGGTCCTTAATTGGATCCGCTTTGAAAGAGCGCCGTTCTGCACGACTGGTGGAACTGGAAGGGTTGGTTAAGTGGTTTCATCGGGCCAAGAGGAGGAAATTTAGCTTCCAACTGCAGCGCTGAAAAGTTGCAGCTGGGCGTGCTGAATGTAGCGCTAACTCGGAGGATTCTCGGTCTTAGCTTGACCTGATATATCCCTTTCTTTTTATTGTAAAAGGAGGCTGAAAACTTTCCCCGCTTACAAGAGATTGTTAAACTTCAGGGCTTTTTTTTTCTTCTCCTTCTTCTTCTTCTTCTGGGAGCATTCTGAACACAATCAACTGGGGAATTAAACGGTACCCGTTAAATGATCTGCAGTAATTATGAGGAAATGAGTGAAAAAATTTCCAGCTGAGATGTATTTGTGAGAAAGTAGCGGCGGTTTGGGAGACGCTTTGAAGAGTGTGAAGCTAATAGATTGGCTTGTGGACACATTTACAGTGCAACGGAGCAGAATGGCGCTCGCTGTCAAATAAGGCAAGATAAGGGCTGTGAAAACAAGCGCTACCCTGAATCTGCTGCCGTGGAGTTTAGGATCCCCTCTCAGCTGTTATGCGCTTGCCTGCAAAGACCAAAGGGGAATAAGAGGCGCACACAGGTGGCTAATGCTTCCCTCCACCTTATTCTTAAGTGGCGGTTTCTGAATGGTTGGACCGCCAGGGATCCGTGGAAAAAAAAAAGAGTGTTTTCTCTCACCTTCTTCAAGACTTAATATGTTTAAGTGCTTAATCCCGGTTAATCTGGAAATCCTTTATTACTCCAATGAATTAGTTTAGCATTTTCAATCCCCTTGAGAAAGAACGGAGGCGTGGAGGCGCTATCACATCCACACATCTTGTTTGACAGCAACAAAGGTGCCGAGGGATAATTCACCTGAGTTTAACCCGTTTCATCCGATCTCACGCGTCATCTTAGCTTCTGTGGCGACAACGTGCAAAGTGAAGGATTTTAAAAAAAACTCGCAAATCAAAACACAAAACCACGAGTGTTATGAAACCCTCAGCCTTTGGTGCTCTTACCACTTATCGGTCACCAGCTAACAGGAGGACCACTAGATCCAAAACACCGGTGCTAGAACAGTGTTGTCGTCAAGACCTTTAAAATTTGGTCTCGAGACCAAGACCACTTTTACGTATTACAACACTGGCTGGAAGTTACTAAGTGCTACTTTCATTTCCTTTCAATGAAAATCTATATAAAAGCAAGACAAAGCAAACATGATCAACCTCTAGTGGTTCAAACTGGAACTGCAAGATGGAAAAATTACAAATTATTACGATACAGTTTGCGAAATAAAAGACATACCTGTCAAGGCAAAGTGACACAAGTATTGGCGGGAGTTGTCTTCACTGAACTTTCGGAGAGTTTTTGTGAATAAAATCATTGCATTCACGGCACGTTGCACGACCGGGATGATTACACTGCGCTGCAAAGCAAATCCAGAACCGATCAGATGTTTTCTTGCTGATATTGACTCGTGACTCATCTTCCGTTGGTTTCTAATTTCCTTCGGGTCGACGCGGTTCAATGGCATAAATTACAGCGGCGTGAATTTTGCCAATGTTTGCTTTTCAGCCTGCAGCCGCAGAAATGTTCTGCAGGCATGTGGGTCACTTCTGAAGAGCATTTATGGCAACATGTGGTCGAGGCGAGTCTTTAGGCTGCATTTATATCAAAGTGGGGAATCCATTTTGAATCATGTGGTTTTGATTTAAGTGGATGAACACAAACTGATTCCAGCCGTGAAAGCTGTCTGCTGTTTCAAAATATAAGACCCATGCTCTGTTATTCCGTCTGCAGGTAATCAGCAGTGTGTGAGAGACAGATTATCGTCAGAAAATAACCTCCGCGGCCCCCGAGGACACGCACGCACATACACAGAGAAGCGCACTCCTCCAGTATAATTTGCCGCTCTCGAATGATAATTAACAATTTCATGTCGCAGCACGTAATTGCAGACGAGGGAGAATTAATCACATTATCTCAATTTCATAGCGGCTCAGAAGTGTCCAAACAAAGACGGGCTGAGGCGCTCGACGCGGCAGGTCGTTTTCCATCCCGAGCGGGCTCAGCCGCGCAGAGGATCTGCTTGTTCCTCCTCCCCGATCTGTAATCCAGCTCTTCTCTCTCCCGTTGGCCACCCGGTGTGCTTAACCTTCCTCCACAGCTCCACATGAGGGATTGCAACCCTGACACTGGGGATGAATTGGTGCGGGTGGGACGGCGATAATTTCCGGCCGGATCCTCCCAAGCTGCCCGGTCCGATGATCGATTTCTGATCTGATCACACATATCCGAAGACGGAGAGAGGAACAGGACCAGCGGCATGGATGATTAACACTGCCATGATCTTTCTTTAAACCCTGACCCAGAGAGCCATCTGAGATTATAACTTTTCCTTTTTAGATGATTCCTTACTTCTTAAGAAAATACCTGGAAAAACTGCCACCTGTCACTGTGTGTGCCGATGCTCCCTCCTCTGTGTTCCTGACTCCTGCAGTCCGTCCCGTTACCTGTGTTCCTTAATAAAGGAGTTAACCGTCATGCCTGCGTTTTAGTCCTTCGTCTGACATTTTCAAGGTGTCTCTGCCCCTTGAAGTCTTGACTTGGTCTCAGTCCCTTAAAATCTTGGTCTTGTGACGCTGTGGTATTGACTACAGCATTACTTGGTGCTCAAAAATAGAGTATCGCAGAATAGATAGTCACAAATTATTTTATTTTTTGTTATTTTTTTGAAGGAAATTTGCTATTGAAACTCAAAAGCTGGGGTCCGGGACCCTCCTGATGTGGCAGCAGATTGAGACACTAGAAGGCTCCTACTTTCCAGTGTGAAACGAAAGACAATATAGGAGATCCAAAAAAGAAAAACTGTGAATAATCCCTCCCATGAATGATTAAAACTCGTGTTTTTTCCCCCCCTATTCTATTAAAGTAACTAAACCCTTTTTATTGAAGCTGTTCAATTTGACCTTGAAAATTTCTTGGATAGTGGCTGACTCAGACCACTTCAAAGGCAGTACAGTACATATGACACACACACACACACACACACACACACACACACACACACACATACACACACACACACACAGACGTGGCTGCACACCACCATCCACATTTTATTTACTCTGCCAAGCAGGCTTTGGTGTCACGCAAGTAAACCTCCTCCTAGTGGGACACTGTGGAGATAAGGTCATGTGTGAGCACTTAGCACTTCTATTGTGTGTGTGTGTGTGTGTGTGTGTGTGTGTGTGTGTGTCTAAAAATATTAAGAAGTGCTAATCTGAAGTGTCCAGATGTCTCTCACTGTGTAATTGGGTGATTCGTTATGATTTTCAAGAGGAGAAAAAAAAAAACATACTTTAATACATTTGGAATAAATCGCTCCCCACCTCTCATTCCATTTTTACATGGAGATTACACATGGCTCCAAAGCTTTTGTACACACCTCCATCATCAGAGAGAAGCAGCTCCAATCAGAGGTCCGCTCCGATTTTTATCTTCGCGTCTTTACCAAATAAATCAAATGAACCACATCACATGAGTCATAAAAAGCAGGCCTGCGGGCTTCCTGGTGGCTCAGCTGGCAAACCGCACGTGACATTAAATCCGGCCAGCGACTGGAAAGCCTGTGGTCAGCACAAGCTGAAAAGTAGGCCATGCACTTTTTTTTGGTTAACACATTTGAAAAGGCTAAATAAGTGTTTCTCACTGATATGAAATTAAAGCCTCTATATATTTTTTCTTTATTTTCGGTGGCGTGGAGGCTGCTTTCGGTGCCCGTGGTTTTTTTGCATATTAGCAGTCGCTTGCAGCTTTTGATGAAAATACTGATGCTGTAGCCAAGACCAACTAGCCTGGGACCAAAGTTAAGACCAAGACCAGAGTGTATACATATATATATATATAAAATCAAATGTTATGCGTTACCATCCGAACTTTGATTTAATTAAGCTGTGAAATATGTACTGAGAAGATTACATAAATGTGAGTAAGTCATACGAAAGTTCAAAGCTGAGGGGATGACGGCGGGTCTGACCCCACGCTGCCCTCAGTGTTTACCTCCGAAGGGGGTTGAAGTCAGTTTACAGTCACGTTGTTTACAGCTCAACCTCTCGCTGCACTCCTCCTTCACTTCCATTAATGCGTCGTCAGCGTCTCACAATAAAAGTGGTCCTGCTTCCACTTTGATGCTCAAAAGCCAAGACCAGCCCCCCCCCCCCAACCCCCCTGACTCTGAAACCCAGGAGACGGGGGCATTTCGTTCCCGCGCCGGGGCCGTAATAACTCATCAGTGATGTTTATGACTTGTAAAAGCTCTCTCTGGGCTCAACCTTAAAAACAACAAGCGGTGCGTCTGTATAAACCTTATTAAGGAGACATTGGAGAGGGTGATTTTTGACAAGGGGTTTGTTTAGGCGCTGACAAATAAGCGGTTACTTTGGAAATGCAGCCGGCTGAAAGGGACGTGCGGTAAAGGCATGGCAAGAACACCGTTGAGTCAACATCAATAGCTGAATTTAGCGAGGATTAGCTCACGTCAGCAGCAAAATCATGAAGAAATAAAATGACGGTTAATAATTTTCATCATTTTTTGGGAAATGTGGTTCAACATCAAGATGAAGTTAGCAAAGATTATTTCAGTTAAGCAGTAAATAAAAAAAAAAAACTGAATAAATTGAATCATTAAAACAACAACTAATAACTAAATTTTCCCAAAAACAAAAGGAAATATTAGCAGTGAATTCTCACAGAACAGTCAATGGTACCACTAACCTGTAAAACTGGCAAAACTGAGCAAAGGTTAGCTGAAGTTAGCAGTAAATAATCAAACCCGAGTTAGCATTTTTGACTTCTTGACACATTACTTGTTAATTTCAATTGTGTTGGACTATCAGAATGTGAGCCAAAAATACAACCTTGCTCAAATGCCCCATCAAGTCTTGCTGGATGACTTCAAATAAACTGCTGAAAATTGGTACACTTAGCAAAGATTAGCTCATGTTACTAGCATACAGTCAAAAATGTAGTTTAACGCCAGTCTGAGCTACAGTTTCTGAGAGTGAGGAGTGTACCAGGAGCTGAGCGAGTGACCAAGACAGACTGAAACAGAAGCTACATTTGTATCAAATATAAAACACACAGTCCAACTCATTTTAATTGCCTCTGAATGTCGAACTCAAATTAAAACTTCCAGCAATCCCCCCCCCCCCCCCCCCCCCACCCCCCAAGTCAAGTAAGACTAATTATTTGAATTTCCAACATGTAGTTCAATGAAAGCTAATTATCCTGGGCGACTTTATTTTTTGCTCAGCACATCATTAAATCCTCCTCCTGCCTGCCACATTGCTCATGTCCGGGCTCCAGAAGATTCCGTGGGACTCTTTCGCCATCTGGTGGCGCCTGCGCGGCATCGCGGCCTGACCTCCAGAAGCGTTCATCCATTTCATGCATCATTAACACACATCAGCCAGTGACAATAATGAGGATAATTGGATTTTGAATGAACACAGTTTATACTCTTTCTGCAGAGATTGATGGGGATTATCGATGCGCGCCGCCTCACTGTCCTCGAATCAACCCGACACCTGTGCAGATTGCAAGCGGGTTGTTTTGTATCTGTTTGCAAAGTTTTCTCAGAGGGATCAGGATTTTATGTTGTGAGTCGAGGTGATCAGCCGGCGTTTTTCCAAACCATTCATCAAAATGTCAACAAAACTAATTGCGTTGCTGGTTGGTTGTGTTTTCCTGTTCGGAACTGTTTCCATCAAGCTCTCAGTAACCTGTCACACTTTCGATCTCTGGTTTTTTTCAAGATTAGCATCCACTTCATGCCTTTTTCCAACCTGATCAGAATATTAGATCCTTCTTGAACTGTTCATAAGGGCCTGTCTCTTTTCCCTTGAACATAAATTTGTGGTTTTTGGCAGGATTCTGATGACAACAACACATCATCAGCAGGGTAAAACTGACTCACTACTATTCAAACCCATCTTATGCTGCCTATTAGTGGATGAACAATCCAATGCTTGAAGACTTCTGTTTCATGATAGCTGGGTTTACACACTTTTTTTTTTCATCATACATCTGTGCATGTGTACTTTTTGATATTCTTACACCCTTTGTATTCTTGCTGCTCTTTGTATATATATTTATTCTATTTACCTCTATTCTGTATTTCTTTTCCTGTTCTATCTTTCTCTTTGCACCGAGAACTTGTTTTTTATTTCGTCGCTGTACGATGACCATAAAAATCATTCCATCCCATTCTATTCCATTCCAAAAAAGCCCACTCTGTCATGCTGTTTCAGTATGACAAAGTATCCTGCACTGAACTCGAAGGTCATCCGAGAGCAAAGAAGCGCCGTGACAAAGTTCAGAGAGTTTGATTGATTGATTGATTGATTGATTTTATTTGTTTCATTCTTTTTTAAAAGAAAGAAATGAAAAGGAACAGAAAGAAGTGAGACTTATGATGTCTGCCCCTATCAACATAAAATAAATGACAATTTGTCAAGATTTGTTAACATATCACAAAAAAAAAAATGCAAAATTCAATACAACCATTTCACTAAATCAAAATACAAATACAACCATTTCACAAATAATTGCAGATCAAATACAACCATTTCCCAAGTGTAAATACAAAAAAAACAAAAAACAAAAAAAACCTTAATGAAATATTTTCAAAAGAAACAATCATTCTAAGTTTGACCATTCTTTAAAACAGAGTCATACCCTCCCAATAACTGTGCTTTTAAACATTTCTTGAAGATGTGAATGGACTGAGACCTCTTAATTTCACTGTCAAGTTTATTCCATAAATTGATTCCTTTTGTTGTGATGCATCTTTCTTTCAATTTGGTTCTTGATTCCGGTCGTTTGAAAATTTCAGTGCCTCTTAATCTATATTGACTGTCTCGCTTTGCAAATCTATTCTGTAAATTAAATGGTAATTTTTTCCGTTGAACCAGTTGAACCAGTTCAGAAGCTCTCTTGTTTCCAAGTCGACGAGCTGATTCGACCTCGCAGCCGCAGCAACAAATCAACAATGGCCGCCCCGAAGTTGCAATTCAGAGCCCACGCAGATCCTTGAGAGGATGGTGAGCTGCGCTTGCTTTTCTTCTGCTGGAGAAAGTCACCTGTCTCTTTATTCTGTCTCCAAAGTGAGTTCAGCGCTCCAGCACTGCAACAAAGAAGGAAATAAAACATTTTTTTTGCTTTTTTTTTTTTGCTTCTTTTGCATATTGAGCTTTGATAAAATGTGTTTCTCTTTTTCAGATGAAGGACAGAAGAGACACAAATCACACTTATATTAGATAGTTTAAAGTCCTTTAAAGATGTGTTGTGTTCTGCTCTGAATGAAGAAAATAGTAGAGGTCATGTTTTTGACAGCTATGATTTCCACGACAAAGGCTTCAAGTTTTCAGACAGTCTTGCTAACTAAAGTCTTTCTAACCTCAACAACTCAACCTCTGTAGCTACACATGGTCCTGCAGTACCGGTCTGCATCCACAAAGCACCAGAAGATTTAAAGAAATTTCACCCGATTTTCACGTTTTCTTGGACCCAAAACTGAACATCTAGAACATTAAAATAGATTTGGACCACTTTTTTGGTGTTTTATTTCATGCCAATGCATCGCAAGGGGAATGGTGTCGCGAGAGTACATGTATTAAGTGTAAATTTACCTGCCCCAGTGGGGTGTGTCCAATGTATTTTGCAATTTTCGTGCACGGCGCATGAGGAGGATTCATGGATTTAAAGAAACATTTGACACAACGAATCTTGACTTATTAATTATGAAACTAGAGCGACATAAGACGGAGGCTGTTCAATCCTTCTGTCAGTGGTATTCTTCACGCTTCTCAGATACTGACGACAGACAAACTACTATAACATTCAGCGAGCTGACGAAACCTTAAGCATCAATACATAGAAAAATATAGAACTTATTTATGGGTAAAACACTGATGTCTGAATGTGAATGAATCCATCCATCCATCCATTTTCAACCCCTTCCCCAAGACCGGGTTGCAGGGGTTGCAGTCACAGCAGGGATGCGCAGACTTCCCTGTCCCCAGACACTACCTCCAGCTCTTCCACAAGTATTATTATTATTATTGTTGTTGTTGTTGTTGTTGTTGTTGTTGTTGTAAGGACTGGCCATTATGAATACATGACATAGCAATATAATATTAATTTGAAATATTAATAAGAATTCAGAAGAGTTCAATAAATGAATACATTAAAAAAAATACATACAGAACTTAAAATGAGTGGGACTTTCAATATTGAGGTAGAGCATTAAGATATTCTACATATTGATTGATTCCGACTTCCCCTTTTAATTAAAAAAATTATACACACTGTCCTAAAAAAAGGGATGCTTTTCATAAAATACTAAAAGTATAATTAAGATTGATATTTTTTTCTTTCTTTTTTTTTTTTTTTTTTGGATGGGGGGGGATCCACTACTTTTCTGAAATGATCTGAAATGATCTTCAAGCAAAAAAGCATTTTTTCAGAAAATAAATACAACAAATAAATAAAATAGAAGATGAGAAACACCGCCCTCTGCTGGTATCTTCTGTACAGTGAAGCAGCTTATGATAACCTGCAGAAACAGCGGCCTCTGCCGACGAGCTGTCCACACTGCAGCAGCTCGTCACAGCCTGGTGTTTTGCTTTTTTCTGTATTGTGTGATGGAGAAAACCTGTTTTCTCTCCACATATGGATCTTCTCAACTACGCTATTTCCTCTTTATTCTTGTTTTTTCAATATACCATGCAGATGCATATGACAAGTCTAGAGATCTTCAATAATTTTCTGGAATTTTATTTATTTATTTATTTATTTATTTATTTATTTAGAGTAAAATAAAAACAATTTAAATAATATTTTAAACTAAATGTAATCCTTGCTACTTGTAGTTCTGACAAAAAAAAGTATCTGACTATTTGATACAATGAATATTAGATATTTCACACATACAGGATAGTTACGCTTGAAAGCTGTTACTTGTGATTTGTCAATTGAAAATTTAAATTTAAATGGATCCCTGTTTACCTTTCTATTATGCATTCAGTGTTTACCGAAAAATACCAGCTGCTTTTCTTTAACTGCTTGAAGTCGCATTTTCTTGATTTGGTGCATGATTGATTAAGTTTATTTATTTATTTAATTATTTTCTTTGTGCTGACCACTGTTTTACTTGATGGCAGTCGATGACAGGACAATGATCAAGAAGTTATTCAAGCATTCAACAAAGAAACAAAGTGCCCCAAAAAATTAGTCAACAATTTTCTGTAAATCGTTTTCTGAAGGCAAATATCCCTTGTGGTCAGATAATATTTAGGAGAGTTAATGCACAATGAGAAAAAAATGTCATTTATTCCAAGTAAAATGATATGTAAAAACATGAAATCGTGCCCCAGTTTTACACTCAGAAGTAGACTCCTTGACTGCCTTGACCTACTCAGAAAGAGTCTGCACTGTTAAAATGATCTTCCAAGGAAAAACTGGCATGTTTCAACAGACAGCATTGTGACATTAAAAATTGTTAGATGTTTATTTCTAACTCATACATCTCCTAAAGGGCAGGCTTTGTTTCTGGAGGACAATATTTTCTGAAGGATCCCAAGTCCGCCAGAAAATCTTTCCCCCAGAAACAAAGACAGACTTTTGTAAGTACGACTTTGCTGCACCATGTTTGTGAAATAAATTGCCTTGATCAAATACCTTCCACTGATTTACTGCTGTACTTATAGTCTGTCCCATGCTGTTGCACTTTATTTTCGTTGTTGTTGTTGTTGAAGTTAGATTTGATGATGTCTGATGCTCACATGACTGCAATCTTGATTACTGAGTATAGTTTAAGTTTTATTTGTACAATTGAACAGTGTTCTCTCTTATTATTATCTTCAATATTTTTTTTTTATCATGAGTTATCTGAAAAGTATAAATCACTGTAAATTTGCACCATTTATTTTGAATTATTAAGAGATCAAACAGTGACACAAGTGAAAATTATCCCCAAGGATCGAGTTGGAGAAATCTTGACATATTAAACTGAGCAGAAACGTGACCATCGTCTCTACTATAGTGGTTTAATTCAAACAAGAAACCTGGAAGTAGTTCCAGAGGATTCTTGAAGCAAGAAAACATATATCTTGACTATTGCAAACCTTGTTTTGACAGCCTGTAATGACACATAACAAAAAAACATTGTTTCAAAAACAAATGCATTAAACATAACAGCATGCCGTTGTTTTTATTTATTTTACATTTCAAACAGAGGTATTGCCCCTTGAGATGATTTGTTTTATGTTGAATGTATTTTAATTTGTGACTAACATGTAGGCCTCGCCTATATGTTGTATTTATTTTGTTTTTTTGGATAAAACCCAGGGTGTTCAGCTCCACCAGACGTATCTTATAAATTCGCTCCAGAGCACCATGGAGCAGTTGGTACTCGTGGCTTCTTTGCATGAACGTCCACAATCTAAACAGCCACCGTGGAACGACTGGCCTTGTTCCACAGCCCTGCACATGTCACGGTGGCACTTCTGCAAATGGCTTTCGTGTCAGGCTCTGACAACAGCCACTTACCCGTATCAGCGTAAGAGATGAGGCCCGGTGTGTGTGACGCACGTCTCTTGTGTGGAGGTAAAGAAGACACGTCAACATCATCTGCACCGTTCTGACGCACATCCCCAATGGAAACAAGAGCGAACCACTGTCTGTTCCAGACGCCGTGGTTTTGAAGAATAGGCCATGGGATGAGTTTATGTCGTCCAGCTCACTTCCTGCCATATCAAACAGTCTGACAACTCTGCAAAAAAATGGGAAAAAAAGTACAGCAAACCTACTATATTGTAAAGCGTGTGTATATTGGAGTTGTTCATACCTGTTGTTTTTTTCAATTCTATACACATATTTTCTGAAAGCCTTCAGCACAACTCTACACACAGATCCAAAATAAGTCACACAGTGGGCAACACCCCTCAATTATCCTGCAAAATCAAACTTCACATTCAAAATAATGTCATTTCTTCTTAAAATGGTATTTTGTTATTCACACACACAAACCATCATATGATGAACCAGTAAATGCATTGTGGGTTTTAGTCATCCACTTTAAATTTCCAGGCAGGAAAAAAAAAAAAACATCCTCAATAGGATTGAGGAATAAAGAATTGACAGCATCCCTGAGCGTCCCTCTGTTATCACTGTGATCTGATTCAGAGAGTGCGTTGTGCAGGGGATCCAGGAATGTGATCAGCTGGGGCCGAGGGGTGGCGTGGTGATGGATGACGCCGCCGTGGAGGGGAATCGCTGCGCACATTGTGACGTTCCCTCCGCGCTGGCCAGCGGTCGATGATGATGTTCCTTCCCCTCCTTCGTCTTTTTCTGAGGTTCAGTCCAACCTCATCACCCTTGAGAACAAGTGAATCGTGTGAGAATATTTTTAAGCTAAATTATGTTTACACCAGAAAGACATTGTAAGGAACACAGCTCTTACAGCTTTGGAATGAAAACATGAGTCTCTATTCCTGAGCTGTGAAATATAAAGTCAGACATGATTAGACTTTAACGTAGAGATACGAATTAATGCAAGAATCACTGACAATAGGTCTTCAGCTTTATTAATGTAGACTGGAATGTGCTGCTGTGCCTTCCCCACTGCCTCCTCACAGCATTTCAAAGTGAAGAGTATCCTTCAGAGTCAAAATAACATCAGGAGGGAACAAAGATCTCTTTTAAGACATCCAGTACTCCAGTCTATATTTAAATAGCATTACTCTACAGTCTTAGTCTTCTAAACAAAAAAGAAAACAACGCAATCCTATTTTTAAAAGTCATCTGCTTGTGTCAGGCTCATCGGCATGATGCAAGAATTTCATGTCTTTGCACACAAACTGCAGACAGAACAAATATACGGCTCTGCTGGCCTGACCGAACCGAGACTGTAAAATGATAAAAGTAAAGTGTTATTTACTGTCGGGCGATTTATCTTTTATTATTTTGTGGTCAGTGGAAGTAATGTAGATGAATTAACTTTGTTATCCAGCTGAGTGACGGAACATTGAGCAGAGAGCAATGCTTCAAATTATTATGAGGGAATTGATTTTTTTTTCCTTTTCATTGTTTTTGTAACAATGATAATAATTCAGTTTATTTATGATTCAATAAATAAATCATCCAGTTGCAAGAGCTGTCTTTGTCTCCGGGGGGGATAATATTTTCTGCATTTTCAACATTTTGCAATTCACCATCCGCCAACATTAACATCATAGTTATTTCACTGTAGATGGTCGACAACAGACACCGTTTCCTGTTTTCATAAAATATATCCTATTTTTGGTTATATTATTGCTTCTACTTAGTTCTAAGCAAAAAGCCAGAACTGGTGTTATTATTTGGTGAGATTATTAGTTCAAATGCAAAAAACTGACATGAATGTTTAAAGATGTAGTTCATATTTTGACATTTTTCTTTATTTTTCCAGATATTATTTGAACACTGCATTATTTGTGTTCTTAAAGCAGCAGGTAGCGGTCATGTCAGTTTTCCTCATCTGTGCAGTCACATTTGGCTAAACTGTGGATGTTGTTTAGTGTTGTATCACTTTCTATATTCCTGCTATGAAATTAAATTATGTGTCTTCTTGCCCTGTTACTTCGTCACTTCCACTGTGCTCAGTAGCAATTTGCTCACATGAATGTTGTTTTACTGTCATTTGACACTTAATGATCTGATTAAGTTTTAATTTAGTCGTGTCTGGATACAGCAGGGCGCCACTGTTAATATCTTCATAGAGCCTTTCATCGGTTAACACAAAGTTTTGACCACAACCAAATGTTTCGAGTGCTTTAAATAAAAAGTAATGATGGTCAACTACATAAAAGCTTTATCAAAGTCAAGAAAAACAAGAAAATCTTTGTCACTGTTGTCAGAATAAATCAAGAACCAGTCTTATAATGGAACTGATGTGTTTCACCGGGAATCTCTTCAACAACATTTTAAACCTTCTATCTAGTATCCACCTATGAAATAATCGATAGTAAAACGTGTAATAGGTCTCCAGTTTTCTAATAATAGGTGATTTTCTTTCAGGTTGAAGAATTAAAGTTATAATATCCTGTTGCATAATTGTGGACATTTCTTTTCTATCGATACATTCCCTGAACAAGTCTACAATGACTGTTGGAGCTATTTATTAGTCTTTGAGTATTTTCTGAATATTTCCTAATTTATTTTTTGCTTGTATTATTTCATATAGTGTTTATTTTGTTTAGATTTATTATTTGTTTATTTTGCATGTTTGGTTTGGGTAATTGGCACGTTATTTTCTGTTAGGCTTGATTTTGTAGAGTTAATTAGCGCCACGTGCACCTGGAGCTTATTTAGGGAGGTTGCAGGTCGAGGATCAGCGTGCACCTGGGTGGGGCTCTGGTTTTTTACCAGAGCAAGAGAAGCAGCAGGAAGTGATTGATCCAATTGTTTGCTTTCCTTGGAGAATAAATCATGATAAACCTACAGCAATTTTGTTGGACTATGATTTCTTTTGCCTGCGTAAACCACAACCTGGTGCTTCAGTGGCAGTTTGAAGTTTGAGTTTTGATTTTTGTTGCATTTTAGACAAATAGCCACTAGAGTGACGCCTCAAAAATGCGAATAAAATTTTCCTGAAAATTCGTCACTGCCCGGGAATTTACCTTTTTCCATTGACTGAATTTCCTCTGAAACTGATGGGTCGTTCACAATTTGGTTTAAAATGTTCTGAAATGGTTGGTGTAACTTTTTTTTTATAGATTCAATGAATTGATGACTCGTATTGATGTTGGAATTTGACTAGTATTGTTTTCTCATAAAATGAATCGACAAATTTTGAAATTCCCAAATGATAATTGATGATGTTCTTTTTATTCTGCATTGCAGAAATATTGCTTCTGTTCATTTCTCAGTTGTGCTCTTGACCCTTTAAAGGCCCCTTTTGCCATGTTAATATATCCATTGTCTGTTTCCTCTCTTTTCAACTCAGTTTTCTTTGCCCTCTGACAGACTATATTTCTTCAGCCATATTATTTAATAAATCATTATTTAGTTCCAGAAACCATCCAGATTTCCCTGTTTGTGTTTAGTGCCTTCAAACTGAATCGTAATTAACTTATGATCAGATAATGGAGCAAAAACATGTGAACATGTAAACATGAAGATTAAATAAATCACAGGTCGATTCTCGGTTGTAAGGATCTACTTGTGTTCCTGCAGGTGAACTCAGTATTGACCTGCAGTATTCAGTATTCATTATTCACATCAGTTTTTTTTTTTTTTTACTTAATTACAAATAAGAAATGTTTATCAGTGATCAATATTCACTCAGAGGTGCAGGGATATTTTTGGCATATTTTGGTGTTGTAGTGAGCGATACTGTCCACAGGGGGGGCCTCCTCCGAGTGAGACCGCTTCAATATTTATTGATTTATTTCAGGTTTGTGACATTTACAAGTTGCTGTTGTGTATCTGTATTGATTTTAGTTTAAATGTCATTACATTTTATTCATCAGGGAGTTTCCGGGTTATTTTTACTTCGATTGCCAAAGTTGCAGGTTCGAGTTTCATTATTGGTAAAAATCCAACGAATACTTTTGTGATTTCTTGATGCTTTCTTGATGCTGAGTCCTCATACAATCTCTTCCTTTGCTTGAGTGTTAATCAGAGGCAGAGCGCGGGTCTCAGCACAGAGGGGGCGGAGCATTCTCGGGCCCTTATGACAGTAATTTTACCATTTAAACAATACCTCATCATCCTACCATCAAACAACACGCTAATGCTCACTTTTATTGAGCCAAGCAAACCTATATGCCTCAGAAAGCAGAATAAAGTCACAAACCAGTTCACAAACTTGTTCTGAAGAACAAATACACATATGCACGGAGACACACACACACACACACATACAAACAAATGCAGCCTGACAGCTGTCAATCTCAGAGCGTCCGCTGTCCATGGTGCTGAAAGCTCAGATAAAAAGTCAGTGCTAAATAAGTGCTGGGTTTTAGACCACCTGACCTATTCTTCCCCAAAGATGGAGTCGGATTAAGTCCCTTGGTGTTCTCTGAACAATTGTCTTCAATTGTCTCTTGAAAGTAGAAAGGGACTCGGCACAACGCACAGAGTTTGGTAGTTTGTTCCACCATTTGGGAACATCAGAGGAGAAGAGTCTGGCTGGAGGTTCAGAGCCGTGCTGGGCTGGAAGCACCAGGCGTCTCTCACATGCAGAGCGAAGAGGGCGTGAAGGAGAGTAGACCTGGATCAGGGAATCCAGGCAGGCCGGAGCCTTTCTTGTAAGTGTTTTGCATCTATTCAGATAGATATAGACACAGCTATCTATATCTTTTGGAATTCACCTATATTAGAAAAAAATGTACTCGGCGGTCTCTTGTAGTTGAAAGCAACACAAGGCACATTGAAATATCCAGGTGTTTAAGACCACAACACTCTGATAAAGATAATATTTTTGAAGGTTTCACTGACTCACCAGTGGCTCCGATGTTAGGTTTTGGGTAGTACCGCTAGCGGCTAGCATAATGTTTAGCATACTGTTGAACTTCCCTCCAAAGAGTTCAGATCAAGTGCAAAAGAAAAAAACTGGTTCATGCCGCACAGCCAATCAGCGCTGGCTTACAGCTCTGATGCGTTCATGGACAGTCGTAATGTAAGAATTGGCAAATTGGAGCCCACACTCATATGCATATACCTTCTCGCACACATTGCATATTTTATTATAATAAATTATTTCCGATTAAATGTGAACACATCACATGAAACAGGGCCCAATGACCTTGTGGGCCCTGGGGCGACCGCCCCCTTGCCCCCACTCTGGCTCCGCTACAGGTGTTAATGTTGGAGTTATAAAAGTTGTAAAACCACTCTAACAGTTAATGTAACGTGTTACTAGAAACATGTAGAAACCACATGTTTAATTAAAGAGAAAGGTGTTAAAGGTTGAAATCACTAAAAACATTGCTTCAATGTCCTTGTGGCAATTGTTTAGTTTTTTTTTTCTCTTTTCCTGTTTCTGTAAATATTTAACCTTAATTTTTTATCCAGTTGCTTTCTTGTGAATCATCGGAAGAACTGCAATCGGCACAAAGACTAAAAAATGGTGATGATAGATGAATCTAGTTAGCTGATACAGTTCAACATGTTTTCAGAAAAATTTTATAAGAGTTTGAAAGAAACCCCATTCAATTCGGGAAGTTGGTAGAGCTTATAGATTTGACTTAATGGGGAAAATATCACATTTGAAAAACAAGTGGAAAATAATTCAGTCTCAAGAATGATGACATTGTCTGCGTCTAGATGTCCGATTCTCTGAAAATAGGTAATTTTATAACTTGATTTTTTTTCTCTCTATTGAAATATTTGATGTGCTACTATTATGTAAAAACCGGGATTTTTATATTATTTATATGTTAAAAATTTCCATTGCATTTTGTGTTGATTAAATCTTGCGTCAGAGTTCATTGAAATAATAATATAGGAGTTTTTTGCTGATTGTTTGTTTTTGTTTTTTGTTTTTTTTTGTTTTTTTTTTTTTTTTTTTTTGTTTTGTTTTGTTTTGTTTTGCTTAGAGACGAGTGAGGTATGTTGCAGTTCCCAGATCTGGCCAGTAGATGTCAGTGCAGCATCAAGTTTAGACGAGCCCGGAGAGAGCCCAGCTTCCAGGTGGAGAGATAAACCTGAGCGTTTGTTTTTGTTTTACATCCTGTGCAGAACTGACATTTTACAAAGCTTGTAAACTCATGTTTACATCAAACTGATGTAAAATCAAAATAAAAATAAAAATGTAATCAGAAGCTATCTGCGGGATGAATTCTATCTATCTGTCTATCTATGGCACAGTTTCTTCTGTCTGTCCAGACGAAACTGTGCCATAGATAGATAGATAGATAGATAGATAGATAGATAGATAGATAGATAGATAGATAGATAGATAGATAGATAGATAGAGGAGGAGGCGCGGTCGCATGAAGCCGCATCAAAGCGTAAACATGTGAGCGCGCATTTGGAGGCGCATCTGGCGCGCGTCTGCGCCTCTCCCCCTCTCACCGGACGGACGCGCGCTCGCGGAGAAGATGCGTGCGTCTGTGCGCGGCCCCGCTGGCCCATCCTCCTCCTCCTCCTCCTCCTCCTCCTCCTTCCTCCCTCACAGAAACCCGCAGCTCTGCCACAACAATGTCGGGGTTTGACGCGTAGCCGCCGCCGCCGCCGCGCTTCGCGCTCCGCGCTCCGCGTCGCTCCTCCGGTTCTCACCGCGGCGCCTTCGGGTTTGTTCCCCGGCGAAGATGGCGACCGGGGCAGGCTGGCAGCCTGCGTACAGCACCTCGACCAGCAGCACCAAGTACACCCCCTCTCCGTCCTCCTCCAGCATGTTTTACGACGGGGGCTTGACGCTGGAATACACTCAAGACCTGCATCTGAAGATGAGCAAGAAGATCGCGCAGCTGACCAAGGTGCGTGCGCGATGGATGGATGAATGAATGAATGAATGAATGAATGAATGAAACGACGCGGTTAATTGATAGTAGCTGGATGTGCTTGTTGCCGATGTGGCACGGGATGCGGTGTAAACATGATGATGGAGAGGGAGCGCGGTGCTGTGTTTTTTTTTTTTTTTTCCCCTCATGTTTTCTTGCATCTCTTTCTTTTTGCATCCTAATCCTGTCATCTCCCTGCAGGGTTCAGAGGTCACCGGTTAATCAAACGCCTCGTACTTGCTTCTGATTCCATCTCCCTAAGAAAGAGTTGAATCCTCCTGTGGTTGTCACACTTGCAAAACAAAAAGAACACACACAAAAAAAGAAAAGGAGGCTGTGTTTCATGAGCGATTACACTGATGCCCAGAGGAATGTGTTCATGCCCTCACCCTCCGCCACACCACTGCTTAACCTGCATGTGGTGGGATTTTGTGCGCCTGTGCCATCCGCTGGGCTCGGGCAAGTTATGTAATCTCGTCGGGATGCAGGGGTTTGGCACAGCCTTTGTCGTCCACCTGACATCACTGAGGGATACAGTGGGATGTGCAGTAGTAGGAAATCTAACGTGGCGCCTCCGCCGAGGCTTTTGTGCCACTGCTGAACAGGAATGAAAAAATGTAAATAAACACAAGTAGGATGAGGATGTTTTTACATAACGCTGATCGGATCCCCGCCGTGCAGTCGCATAAGCTGCACTAATATCCAGATAGATTGGAAATGTGGATTAAGAAGCCAGTGTTTCGGGGGTTGGTTGGTGTGTTTGCAGTAGGTGACGACACTGACAGATAGTGGTGGTCGATGCCAGACATTTAACACTTGAATGGCCACCGATTCGGGGTCACTGTGCAGGTCGGATGTGTTTTTCCTTCGTGTTTACATGAGATTTGTTTTCTCATCTGTCTCCCGGCTTGTTCTTGTATTAAATGCATATTATTATTTGTAGGCGCCCGGCCAGCGCGGCAGCAGGAAACACAGTGCAGCAGAGGCGTAAAGGTCCTTAAGTTTCATTGTGAAACTGTGGTGGGACTAATTGGAGGAGTGTGGGCCGTCACAGTGTCTGTAATTAACGTGAAGCACAGCGCCGAGCAGCGTGGAACTCCTCTGCGGTTTCATTATATTCAATCCACTATAATCACATCTTGTTTGTGATGTTGAGGTTTCTTTTCTTAAAGGCCACCCAGGGGTCAGATTTTGCATGAGCTTATACTTTAATCACATTTGAGGTGAGTTTGACAGATCCCTTTTTTTTCCCCAGGATCTGTGAAGTAAATCGATGCAAAGTGAGAGAACTAATTCTTAAACACCCCCGGGAGGACGACCGGGGCCGCTGTAGTTGAAACGTGAGGTCTTCCTGTAGCACAGAGTGCTGCTTCCGCCGCCGCATAATGAGACGAACAAACATCAGAGAAAGAGAAAGAAACTGTCCACTGTTACGTAACGGCCTTTGTCTTTGAGATGTTACATGTAAATAACTGCATGGGACGAGCGATCAGCTGCAGCCCGGCTGCCTTTAAGCTGCTGCTGCTGCAGTCAAACTCAGGCCTTTGTTTGATCTGGAAATTGGATTGAAAGTTGAATTCATGTCTGGATGCTGTCCTCGTGTGTGTGTGTCTCTGCTGGTTGTGTTTCTGTAATTTCGAGGGGAGCAAAATACATATGACTGCTTTGTTCTTCATGATTACTGCATATTCTCCACGCCGCTCTTTAGTTTCACACCTTGAGCTACAACCTTGCAGGCGCTGCACCGCTTCCCATCATGCAGCAGTGGTTTCAGAATGGAATCCACGCTGAAAGGATGTGAGAGGGTCTCTGGAGTGGCGGAGGATCTCTCAGGGCCTGCGATCGCTGCGAAAGAACCACTGAAAACAGCCTCTTTTTTTTCCCTTTATTTTTAACCCTCGGCAGAGCTGCTGCAGCAGCAGGGAGTCCCAGCGTCGGCTCCGGGGTTCAGATCCACTCTTGGTGGACGGGGTGACTCCTTCAGATCAGATCCGACTCGCATCTTATTCCCTCCTCTGTTTACGTTCACGTGCGTTCAGCTGGGAGACGCTCCTTTTCAGGCTGCGGCCTGCTTTGATGCCTATCACAGAAGCACAGTGTTTGTGTTTCTTTATCACAGGCCCGGTGTTGCTCGGGGAGGTGGGCGTGTGTGTGTGTGTGTGTGCGTGCTACGTGTCCTTGGAGCGTGGAAGCAGGGCAGAAACAACACGAACAGATGCGAAGTGCCTTTTTAAATGAGGGCAAAGTAAACAAAGCGCGCGTTGCCGCTTTCGCGTCTCGGACTAAAAGCTCCCGACGTCGAGGGATCCCGTTAAGACTACAGCACCTCCGAGATTCAGGCTTTCATTAAGCCTTTAATTAGTGAATATGATGGTAATCCTCTGGAAATGATGGGCGCGCGGCAGCACAGTTTTGTTCCAGTCAAAACGCTGCAGTCGTTCCCCCTTCAGACTACCGCGATCGATGGCGATCGACTCGGGCCTCAGATTGTCCTTTCGGCCGTAGTTCCTCGTCCGTCCTGCACCCAGCAGCTCTCTCTATTTGACAGTGGGATGATGAAAGGGCTCTGGCCGTAAATCCGGCTGATAATTGGCCTTTCGATGGGAATTCTGTATCGGCCAGTCATTTCTCCACCTCTGTAATGACGGACACAGTGCAGTTCCATCGATTCCTCGCCGGCTGGGGAGAGATGGGCTCAGCTTAATGACGCAGCGTAATGAGATTCATCTGGGCTGTTTTAATTTCTTCCACTCTGACGGCAGTAGAATTGACTGAACTCGATTTCTATTATCGTTGCATTAAAATTTCAACGGCCGAATCCGTGTAAAGATGAGCCTCGGATTTGTGAATCTGAGCCAATAAGTGGAAACTCTCACCGAAGGTGGAAACCTGTGGCGTCTGACATCAAGCAGATTCAATAGAATATGTGTAAATTATGCTTTGGAATTCCAGGGGGGCTCATTATAACTGAATGGCGGGCTGCAGCTGGCGCTGGTTTGGACGCTTCTGCTTTAATGTGTTGCTTAATTGACAGAACAGCAAAAAAAAAAAAAAAAATTAACATTGCACTGAGATTCTCTTCAATGCATTGCAGATTTATTGTTATTGAAATGTTAGCATGCTCGAAGGAGCAGCTGAGCTGCACGAAATGATGGGGTTTTTTTTCTGCACCGAGTTGAACCAGCGGCTCACTGTATTCACAACGCCGAATGTTGCAACACATTGAGGCCAATAAGAGGATAAAAATATGCGCTCCTGTTTTTGGGTTTCTGGTTATGTCATCTAGATCACACTGTGGTTTCAGACGGAAACCGAGGACAGTAGCGAGAAGATGTGTGTGTGTGTGTGTGTGTGTGTGTGTGTGTGTGTGTGTGTGTGTGACTGAGGTCGCTGTCGACTGTTGTGTTGCCTTCAGGCTTGTTTTGATTGGAGCCCGAGGCCAGAAAACTCCTTTGTGAAACCCCCAGCAGAGGAAAGAAAAAAAAAAAAAAGAAGAAGACAGAAGCTATTTGCTCTCACGCTCTCTCTCGCTCCTTTCTCTCTCATCGTAACACCTGTCATGTCGGCACGTGCTTCACTTTCATGTGAGAGAGAGAAAAAAAAAAAAAGGAGCACACTGCAAGTGTGTACCGGTTCAAACTGAAGTATGAAGCTGTGCGATGAGTTCTGCCAGGTGGTCTTAATGTTCTGGCCGATGAGTGTCCTCTTCTTGACGGGCCCTGTGACCACGCTGCCGTGCCGCCGGGATCAATTATTGATCGGGAATCGTGCTGATTCACCTTCATTTATCATTTATTAACAGTCCAAGCTGCTTCTCGTCATCGCGGCCTGTCACCCGCGGACATTTTTAGCCCGGCGGTTGTATCGTGGAAGATTATTTATGGAAAGCAAGTTTCACGGTGGGAAAGAGTGGCGACGGCACAAAGGGAGCGAGAGAGAGAGGATACGGGAGGAGGAGAACAAGGAGACGGGGGGAGATGAAAGCAGCAGGCAACGCCGGCGTCATTAAAATAATCATGTATAATTAAAGGAGCCGTTCCATGGCTGACTTACTGCTGGGAATCAAACAGGGAGGATGAAACCTGTCTCACACTCATCCACACACACACACGGCTGACTTCTATAGTCATGAACAAGCCTGAACGGAGCTGCAGGTGCTTTAAACAAACCCAAGATCGGCCACGTTTCTGGACGGTCGTCCCGCTGAAACTCACAGCTGGGCCGAGAGCGAAGGGCCTGTTCGGTCCACAGTGAGGCAGAGCGCCGTGCCTTTCAGGAGAATTGGATTCCACTGTACCGTGGAGTTAATTGAAGAGAGGAAGCGAGCCGAAGTGTCACTGCCGGGGTTATTGCTAAGTGAGCTCTGCACTGCGAGGTACGCGTGTATCACAGCGGCGATTTCACGTCCTGTCAGTTCCAGCGAACAGCCCGATCTAAGGATGTCAGGAAGTTGCAATTAAACGTAAATCTGTGTGGATTTTATCCAAACATAAAGGCCGTGTGTCTGGACCTGTAAGGTGTAATCCAGAAGCCCACGCCTGAACGTTCGCTGCTCTCTGGTGGCCTCAATTTGCCGAAGCTTAGCCTTCTTTAAATCTACTTCCAGCTCATACAAAACCCGCTTAAACCCTCGGCGGAGAGGCCGAGCATGACTGACGAGACGCTAGATCCTTACGAGGAGCCGGGAGAAGGATTAAAGTATCTTTCCTATCAATATTGTGCACCCGAAGACATGCGATTGTGTGTCTCGGCTGAGTAATCCCGGTTCGCAGACGGTTAACAGGAGCTTTGTCGCGTGTGGTTTCTCCCGTCAGGTCATCTACGCTCTCAACACCAAGAACGACGAGCACGAGGAGGAGATCGAGTCTCTGAAAGAGGCCCACGAGGACGAGGTACGGACGTGTCAGGGAATGATTTTTAATACAGATCTAGAATGCCCGCAGACATCTTTCACTGTTTAACTCCTTAAAACATGGCAGCAGTGTTTGTGCCGGCGCGCGTGTTCCTCCCAACTCTGCGGACGGGGATTTCCTCTTTATTTCTTGCGCTTTCCTCCCGGTTCAGGTCCAACACATCGTGACAGAAACAAGAGACAAGATCATGCAGTACAAGAGCAAGATGGCGGACGAGGCGGACCTGAGGCGGCGGCTCGCCAGTCTGGAGGAATCCGTGGAGCTCCACGAGCACATGAAGAGACAGGTCAGGCGCCTCTCGTTCCGTCTTCACGCTCACGCCGGCGTCTGCCATCCCATAATGAAATGCAGCCTTTTCTGTTTTTGTTTTGTTTTTTTCCCGCTGTGTTTGCCGCCGTCAGGCTCTGGCTGAGTTCGAGATGTACCGGCAGAGGATGGAGGACTCTCAGCTGTGCACCGAGGCCCAGCACACACAGAGAGTGGTGTCAATGAGCCGGGAGGTGAGGCTTCAACACACACGCACACACACACACACTCACACACACACACACACACTCCTCCACTCTCGGCGTCACTTAGGAGTGAGAAATGTAGGTTTTTTTACTTGGGAATGTGCATTTCTTAACGATATGATCACTAAACACATTGGATAACATTTAGTAGTAGCATTTTATTGATAGCACACAAAACTGGAGCCAAATTGTGCTCTTCATACCTGTCGAAGAGCTGTGAAATCTGTCGTGAATTGGCTTTCTTCTGAATATACTGGGATGTCCTTTTTTTTTCTCCACTCATGAGTAGGAATGGGAGTCGAGAACCGGTACTTAATGTTTCAATTCTTTGGAATCATTTGCCAATTTTGCTGGCGACTCCAGCGAACGCCGTGCAACATTGACGCTCCGTGAGTGACGATGTCGTTCACCAGCGCAGTTTGGTCACGTGTCAGGAAAAACTGTGACGACAACACTTTCGGAGTGGATTTTTCACCAAAGGGAGGGAAAAACATGTGCACATTTAGCATGCTAGCTAACTAACTTAACACCGCCTACCATGTTAGCATCATTTAACCTCATCGTAAAACCTTCTATTACTAAGTGTTAACGTTAAATGAATGCCTCTTTGTGCATTTTTCCAAAGGAGAATCGAAAAATAGAATCAGAATCGTGAAACTCTCCATCAGTTCCATCCCTACTCATGAGATGCAGACGGAAGCTGCGTCTACGTTTCTGACTCAGTATTGCCGTCTCTTGCTCAGCGCCACAGACCAGTGGAACTCTCGCAGCTTTTTAAAAAAAACACTTGTAGCGTGCCAGCTGCCAGTTTTCAGCTCTTTACATCCAAAATGGAAAAATGTGAAGTACTCTTCTTCGCTTGAACTTGGATTCCAGGTCACTTTAGCCGCCCAAAATTTCACTCAGCACTGAGCTGACGGCCCAGAGTCTGAGGCTGCTGTCAGCTCGCATTGGGCTGATCACTGTAAACGTTGAATCTTAACTTTGAACACTTTCCTGAGCAGTTTCCACTGCTTATGTTATGAATCTGGAACCGTAGGGAGTGCACACGATGCATGCCGTGCTTTCATTTAATGGCCGTGCCCCCTCCTGGGAGAGTTAACCGCTCTGCCGGTTTAGAGGAAAAGGTGTTGTACAAGGTGCTATATTGCTTATTTGCACACCAATTACCCATGGCTTTTGGATGTTTTTTTTAGAAGATTTGTTCTCCGAAGCAAGTCTTCACTGTGAAGCAGCAACATCTGAGCGATGTTACGGCTTTACACGTGTCCATAAAGCATCGAAAACAGCAAAAAAAGAGCGGGAGTGAATATAACTGCCACATCCGTCATTCCACCTCATGCATCCTGTCACACTCTCACAGTCTGATCCGCTTGTGTCTGATGACAGTGGGCATAAAGGAACATGCGAATTGGATCCTGGTGGCTGAATAAAGCTCAGTTCATTATCACCCGCGCGTGTTGGGAGTCGGCCTCGTCTTCCTCTCTGCCACTGCCGTCCAAAGAGCCGCTTCCCGCATCACATCACATCACCAGCTGCATTTTTTTCTATATTATTTTTTTCCCCCAACTGCCTCATGTTTCTGGATGCAACAGGGAAGGTGGGGGGGGGGGGTGTAGAAGCTGCGTGTAGCCCCCAGCGCCGGGAACAATCCAACCAGACTAGACTATGTTTCGTGGTCTCAATAGGTGGAGGAGATGCGTCGGGATTTTGAGGAGAAGCTGCGGGCGTTCAGCCAGTCTCAGGCCCAGTTTGAGGCGGAAAAGCGGCGGGCGCTGGAGGAGCTGAAGGTCACCCACCGCCAGGAGGTGGAGGAACTCCTCAACAACCAGCAGAACCAAAGCGCCAGCTCCACCGAAGACCAGGAGAAGCTGGCCAAGCTTCATAGACAAGAGGTGGGGGATTAGTGTGTCAGAGGAGCGAACGTTCGGACCGGACACTGCAGCATGTCAGTTAGTGCTCTCGAGGAAAGCTCAAACGGCAAGTCACCGGAGTAATTTCTTGTTGGATAGTTTTGTCGGTGCGGTTGGTTTTTCGAGCACAATGTTAACTTGAAGTTGTAAATATTCTGGAAAGCGACCATCGTTGCATGTCATCCCCTTTTGTTCTTCCCATTTTTTTCGTCTCAGTTATAAAATAATCCGAAAAAAGAAAAACCCTGAGCCTCGATGTTTTTTTCGGTAACGCTGATTTCCTGAAAACCGTTGTGTTGTGTAGGTGGAGGCGCTGATGGAGCGGGTGGAGGAGCTGACCAAGGACAAGGTCCGCCTGGTGGAGGAGTACGAGGCCAAGCTGGCCAAAGCTCAGGAGTATTACGAGCGAGAGCTGGAGGCCATGAGGAGGACGCACCAGCTCACCACCGAGAACCTGCTGGCCTGGAAGAGGACCGAGGTGAGAGCGCAGAACACACACACACACACACACACGTAAACAAAACCCTGCAACGGGAGCGTTAAAACTCTGCTCCGGTTTCTGCAGGTGGAGCTCCGTAAGGAATTCCAGGCTCAGGAAGCGGCGCTGCAGCGGTCACTGTCCAAGCTGAGGAGCGAGCTCCAGAAAGCTCAGGAGGAGGCCCGAGAGAACCGGGACAAGACCAACAGGCTGCAGACGTCGCTGGCCAACGCCGAGGGGACCATCAAGGTGCCTGAACGAATCTCTGCTTGTTTTAAATCCATCAAGAGATCGCTGTGCTGCCGCTGGACTCTCCCTGTTGTTGCAGTGTTTCTCTGAAAGTGAAAATAAAAGGAAAGCCTGCCTTTTGGTTAAATTTGAGCAGAAAGTGGGCTAATGCTAAATCGAACGAAAAACAGTGACTGAAGACAAAGAAAAGTAAAAGCCCGAGGGGTGAAACAGTTTTCAAGAATCTCTGAGTGGTGGGAAGTGTAATGTACTGTGCACTGATAGTCCTTCAGGCAGATTTGGAGGAGCAGGAACAGCTTGATGGCTTTATGCGAGTCTGTGCTGCAGCTTTAAAAAGGACCGCATGGCTCGCGTGCGCTAACTGCGCATGTTTGTGGGCGCCGCAGAACCTGCACAAGCAGCTGGAGGAGGCCATCCAGGACGGAGAGATCTGGGTGATGCAGCTGAAGGACACCGAGTACGAACTGGAGGGAAGCAGAGAGCGAGTGCAACAGCAGGCCACCGAAATCCTCCACAAAGCCAGTGAGACTCGTTTTTACACATTTGGACGCCACTCGTGTTTGCTGACATTTTATTTTAATTATTGAACTCATTTTGGAAAGTGTTTTTTCTGCATTTAACGCATCCGATGTAGTTTTTTTCATCTCCATCCTCAAAGAGCAGCACTCTGCTGAATAATACCTTAAAATAAAGTCGCCAAGCAAAAGTCGCGGTGAGCCAGGTGACAAAATGCATCTCACCCCAGTCAGGCCGAGCCGGTTTGCACTTTCACCGGTCAGAAGTCACATTAGCAAACAAGCAGAAATCAGTCAATCTGACAGTCCACGTCTTCTAACATCCCGATCGCTTGCTGTGTGATCTTCCTTGTTTTCAGGCCAGATCGGTTCCCTGCAGGCCACGCAGATGGCCCACGAGGCCACCATCAGAAACCTGGACCAGGAGCAGAGCCGCCTGAAGGAGAAGATCAACCGGCTGGAGGAGGAGCGGCAGGCTCTGCTCAACCAGAGCCAGGCGGCCAGCGACCAGCACAAGCAGCAAGTGCTCAAGCTGGAGCAGGTGCCGATTGAACCTCCGCCGCCGCGCGTTATCGCCCGGCCCGGCCTCATCTCCCCTCTTCCTCCCCCCCTGTCAGTCCCTGCGGGAGGAGCACCAGAGCTACGAGAAGGAGCTGTCCAGGCTGAGGGTGCACTACGAGGAGGAGACGCTCCGCTTCAAGGAGGCGCAGGTCCGAGCGCTGGAGGAGCTGGAGGAGAAGCACCGCGCCATGAAGGAGGAGGCCCAGCAGGAGAAGGAGGAGGAGAAGAAGCTCCTCGTGACGGTCAGTTCAACTGTCCCGGCTGATCTTGGATTGCAGAAATCCGTCCCCATGCTCAGGGAGAACATGCAAACTCAAGTATTTAAAGAACATTAAAAGTTAAAAAAAGAACATTTTTTTGGTAAATCCTGTGTTTTCCTCTCAAGTGTCTTCCCCTCGAGGGGTTTTTCACCCTGAAAGCAATTAAACTCCCTCCTGGGAGGAAACGGCCTCAGCCGCTAAAGAAAAATACATCTCGGTGAAACAAGCATCCCTCTCGACTGACTGCTCGTCTTTAATTAGGTCAGCATTAAGACCGAGACGTGAAAACAACATCGCTCTCTGCCTGCATTTCCGCTCTGTTATCCACGAGGTTTTTCTTTTCTTTTTCTTTTCTTTTCCGCTCTCCTCTCCTCCGAGTTCAAAAGCAGGACGTGAAAGGAATACAGACCCGATCAGATTGCGCAGGGCGAATCAATCTAACCTGAATTATTTACCTCAACGGCGTCACATTAGCCACTTTCACTAGTCCGTCTCGATGCCGCCGTGCAGCCGAGGAAAAGAAAAGTTGTTCTTTGAAGGGAAGATCAAGGAACATCTTCCCTGTTTTGCACATTTGCGAGTGAATTGTCACCTTTTTTTTTTTTTTTGTGGAAACCGTAAAACAAATGAAAACAAAGTTATTTTTATCTGGTTATTGTTTCGAGGGCTTGTTTTTGCTTCACGGTCGGCTTCGCGCTCTTCATTCACGCTCGTGTGGCTCCACCTGCACTTCGCGTGTCGTCAATTAGCGGCGAGGAGGAGGAGGAGAAGGCCTGCTCCACATGCGGGCGGCTCGGCAGCTGTTCTCTCCAAACCGAACGCACACCGTCTCCTCCTGTCGAACTCTTTTTCTCCGTCCCATTGGTTGAATTGCGTTGATAGTAAATCCTTCCTCCATGCCGAGGGACGACATGGGGATCGACGGAGTGAAGCGTTACGTAAGCCTCTTCATGTTTACATGAAATTCTATTATTATTTGGGGGAAAATCAAAGAAGAATTGAGTTTTTTTTTAATGGTAAACATGAAATTAGTGCCAGTGGAGCCATACTAACAGGCGTACAGGTCTGAATAGAAGAGAGAGCCTCTCCGAGGAGGAATTCAAAGTGGCCCGGAAAGGATTTGACGGATTATAGAAGCCGGTTGGTGTGACGAGGTGGCCTCTTAAGTGTGAATGACAACTCACGTGGCCCGGCGCCATCCGCCAGCCTGCCGCCCGGGCGCACGACGCCTCCAGTATGTCGCAGCTCACGGCGCTCCTCTCTTCTCCCTCTCCAGAAAATGAGTCAGGAGTTTGAGATCAAGCGGCTGTCCCTGGAGGAGCAGCGGGACCGTCTGCAGCAGCAGCTGGACAACCTGAAGGAGGAGCTGTCCGCCAAGCTCAACATGGCCAACCAGGAAGTACGTCGCCCGCGTCCCAGCCGCCGGCTTCGCCGTCTGAGATGTGGCGCTGACGCGTGCCCCCCCCCCGCCCGCCTCTTTCAGGTGTCCCACCTCCAGGAGCTGGTGAGGGAGGGGGAGCAGAACCTGGGCTCGGCTCAGACGCAGATCAACTGTCTGAAGGAAACTCAGGAAAAGCTCAAGATCGAGCTGGACGCCACCAGAGCGCGGGTCCGAGAGACCAGCAACCTGCTGACCGACCTCCAGGTGAGGGCGGAGCCGCGATCCGGGCCAATCAGCTGGATCGTTTTATTTTGTGGGATTGTTTCATGTGAGCACATCAAAAAAAAAGAAGTGCTGAAATGTGTAGCTTTCAGCCCGAGCAGAGCCAGCTGAGCCGTGACTCAGCTGTTAGCGCCAAAAAGTGGCTTTGACTCACACAGCGTAGGTGGGTGAGGGTTTTTTTTTTTTTTTTTTTGGGTACCTCTTCCCACCACTTTTCCTCAACATTTCAAACCCGTAGCGTTTCAGCTTCGGCAGGTCAGAAAGTCAAAGCAACCAAAAGTTGAGCGGGAAAAGTTGCGGCGAGGCTTGAGAGCAGGAAGAGCGCTCTGTGAGCAGGAAACCGGCGAACTGAGAAACAAGCGCGGCGCTGGAGGCCAGCTGTGAGATAATGATGATGAGGCCATTATGAGTGGAGAGGTCCTGCGTTTGAAAAGAGCCCTGCTGGAGCCGGAGAGGCGGGAGAACGTCTTCCCATCCAGCCAGAGCTTCGTCTTACGCTGAATAATAAGCTGTAACGTAATAAACAGACACTAAAAAAAATGTATATTTTAATAAATTACCAATATCTCGATCATAATAGTTCAAAGCTTCACATCATTTCATGATCACAACACCAAAAAGTCATGATATTTTAGATTATTATGAATTAAATCCCAGTAATTTATATATATATATATATATATATATATATATATATATATATATATATATATATATATATTATATATATATATACATATATACAGTATGAGTGAAATGCATCAGCTGCAAAGCCTTAAATGAATGAGATGAATGGAAAAAAAGAAGACAGAAGGAGGGATATAATAGAGAGCAAATGTAGAAAGAGAGAGAGAGAGAGAACATGAAGAGCAATAATTAGATGCAATTACAGCTCTTGGCTTTCCCACCAGCGCCCGGGCTCTACATAAAGAGAAAAGGGGGGATTTAGCCGGTTAAAAAAGCCGAGCCCAGCGTCGGATCGGATCGTGTATTCCCACCGAGCTCGTCGCAGGAGAGGCGCGAGCACAAATCCAGCTCCGCAGCAAATTTAGCCCCGCTATTGTTTAGCTGGGAATGAACCTCTGAGTAGCTTAGGACTTTTTTCTTTAAATAAAAAAAAAGAAAAGGCCACTAACAAGAAGACTTAAAAGTTCAGTGGAGTTTTAAAACTTTTCAAGGGAAACACCAGAGCTAAATACTGAGGCTCTCGTCTTCAGTTTGAGGTGCAACATGACTGTTTTACGTAGTTGGTGCTTTTTTTTTTTCCTGTTTCTCGTTCATTTTTGGAGGATTAAGCTGTACCAACCATAAATTAACTATTTCTTTTCTTTTTTTTTTTTTCGTGGGAGTTCCTCCCACCAGCTGGGCACTGCTAAATATTTCAAGGCATCCAGCTTTTCAGCCGAGCTGACTCAGCAAAAACCGTTCGACGCAGCGAAAACATCAAGTCCTGTTTCATAATGTATGATGGAGGCGATGAAGAGCTCACCGATGTATTGATCTAACGCCGTAACAACGTGTGGATTACTCCCAAAGCCTTGTTATTGTCGACGTGGAAGTGAAAACCGTTCCAGATCCAGTTCAGGCCAAGCAGCTGCAGACCTTGAAATGCTGTAACATCATGTTTTATATATAAGTCCCGGGGACAATTTACTGCTGAGCCAGTCGTTTTTTACTTGCAAGTTTCTCCTGGTAATATTTGGAGTTTTCCCCTCATTAACTAGTGAATAACTGTCCCGACTTATCATTTTACACGCCGCCGCACAATCAAACAAATGAAACATTCCCGGTTCGACGTCCGGCACTATAAATATCAAAGCCCCTGGATTAAACCGCGGCCGTCCCTAAAACAGCTGATATAATCTGCCCCGTTTTTTTTTACAAGCGATCCCACCTGTTTGAGGAGGAATCTCGCTGGATGTTGTTCTGTTGTCGTTCACACACGTGTATTGTGGGTAAAACGTGTGTCCGCAGGAGGAGATCGAGACCCAGAAGCAGCAGCACGAGGCCCGGGTGATGTCCATCAGGACGGAGGAGAAGCAGAAGATGGACAAGATGGCGGACGACCTGGACCAGAAGTGGAGAGACGCGCTGCGGTGTGTGGAAACACGGGCGTTGCGGATTCGCTCCGCCGCCGCCCGCGCGTCGTCGCCCACCGCTGACGTTGTTCGACGCCCCCGCAGGGAGGAGGTGCGCCTGCTGAAGGAGGAGCTGACGGAGGAGTACGACGCCGACAAGCAGGCGGCGCTGACGCAGCTGTCGCAGCAGAAGGAGCTGGAGATGATGGCGGCCCGGGAGGGCTGGCAGAGGAAGGTGGAGGACCTGCTGGAGCAGGTAGAGCCCGCCGTCACCGTCCTTCTGAACCGGTTTCCAACCCGATCAGACCGGCTTGCCAGGATTTTCAGATGGAAACAGGAACGCCTCACTCGTGACCTTTAACCCCCTCCTCCACCCCCGCCGCCGCTGGGAACTCGCCGTGATTGGCAGCGCTGTCAGATGTCGGAACGCCAGAGACGGGCCCGAAGCGAAAATAGCGCCTGTCCGAGGAGAGATAGGACGAGCGCGGCTCGCTCGCTCCCCTCGCAGCTGTGCGAATGTGATTACCAGAAACAAGCGCCGCACCTGCTTTACAATTCCCACAAACCCCAGCGCCACAATAAATTGGTATGAAAAGACCAAAGGATTTAACTTTTTTTT
Source organism: Salarias fasciatus (assembly GCF_902148845.1). Classification (NCBI taxonomy): domain Eukaryota; kingdom Metazoa; phylum Chordata; class Actinopteri; order Blenniiformes; family Blenniidae; genus Salarias; species Salarias fasciatus. The sequence goes on from NW_021941230.1 coordinate 11,371,961, forward strand.
TTCTCTCTCTCTCTCTCTCTTGCTGTTATTTTCGTCCGGTTCCTCTGTTCATCGCCAACAGCGGCGCTTCTTGTTTTTAATTAGTTTCTCCCGGAGCGCCGTGTTCCGCAGCCACGTGGCCCCGGCATGCATACGCGTTACTTTACGTGGACGTTTTGAAAGGAATCCTCCGGAATAGAACTAACTGCGCGGCGTTTTTTTCCCAGGTCAGAGAGGAAGCCGAGACGCCTGTCGACTTCCACTGGCGCGGCGGTCCGTGCCGAGCACGCCGCCGCCTCTGGGTAATTCCGAGCTCCGCTGAGTCACGGCTAGAAACCTCAAAGACGCTCGTCCCTAATTTTTTGCCAAGAGACGCCCGGTGGCCCCAGATAAACACTTTGTGACGGGCTTGGCGACCGTTCAGGCGTCCCGACGGCCAAATCTGCGACGGAAGCAGCTCGCTCGGAATCGTTTTGTTCAAGAGGATCAGATTCACACCAACTTCTTTATTTTATTTATTTATTATGCTAAATCCTGGCTTGATGCACCCATGTAATGTGTTTAATGTTTAATCCTTTTTAATGTGTCGGCTCACTGGAAACTGATAGAAACTCAGATTCATCAAGCGGTGAAGGAAGCCAGCAATTCAGAGATCTTATAAAACAAGTCCACGAGTTGCAAATTGTTCCACCATCTGTAAAGCTGCATTTAGTCCTTTTCTTTCTTTTAAGAGCACAAATCAAACAGATCCATCCAGAGTGAGCCTGGCTAGAGACGTCTGAGCTATCTCTGTCTTGCAGCTTCCATCTGCGTGCAGATGATTAATATTGATGCACGTGCGTCGCTGCTTTCACGTGGACGTTGCGGCCACTTCCATTCGTAGAAAACGCATATGTGCGCCTCCTCCGGCTCGCTTCTGCGAAGACGAGCGAGAAGCCAGGTATTAGCTCACTGATCTGTGCCGTCCTGACCCACTTCCGTCTCTCGGACGCGGCGCATCGCTTCACGTCGCAAACGTCACGCCGCGATCGAAGCCGGCGAGCGACAGCGAAAAGACTCCGCCGCCACGCATCAGTGCCCTCGCATCTATCTCTCTATGTCCATCTATCAAAATGAGCTCTTTTCTTTCCATCTAATTCAAAATGACTGGTTTTTTTGCCATCATGGCTAAATTTAGTCGTTTTCAGCCCTTTTTTTTTTTTTTTTAATCAGATCTCAGGTTTGACTTGAAGAGGAGTGATTTGCACGCTGAAGTAAGCCACGTTTGTTTGGCTTTTTGAGATAAATACGGCTAAATTTGCCCCAGATGGCCAGACTAAGCCTCTCGCAAGGGATGGACATGACATGTGCTGCTAAAGCAAAAGGAATTATGTACTCAGAAGGAATGAAGAGTGTGTGTTTTTGTGTGTGTGTGTGTGTGTGTGTGTGTGTGTGTGTGTGTGTGTGTGTTGTCTGTCGTTATCTGTAATGACTTTTTCCTCATTAAGATGTTTCCATTACAAGGGTGTATCCCTGGGCTGTGTCTCTTTAAAGCACACACACGTGTGTGTGACTGCTTTGTGGTGCATCGGTACGACCAGACAGGAAGGAGGATGAGCTGCAGAGGTCATCCGTCTGCCCTTACCGACGCAGAAATGTCTGAACTCCATCCCGGCCCCTGCTCCTCATCCTCTGGTTTTAAATCCATCTTACCTTCCAGTTGCTAATGTCGAACCTCTACAGCGGCTAAATCCTGCCGGGGGGGGGGGGTGGGATTTAGAGCCGGAGGAAGAGTGGCGTGTGTGTGAAGGGCCAGAGCCGAATGTCTGATCGAGGCCCGCCGCTCTAATGTTTCCAATATCCCCCTCAAAACAAAGCCGTGTTGTGAACGCCGGCGTCTTCCCGGCTGCTGTCAGTCCTGTCAGCTCGTCGAGATGAGCAGCGAAAGCTCCCCAGCGTGTGCCGAGTGTTGATATCACCACCAGTGGGAAGTTGTCAGGAAAAAAAAAAAGAAAAAAAAATCTCTCAGGATTCAGAAACTGTGTTGGTGTGAGGATTACAGAGTGAAAGACAGACGGGAGAAGACAAGAAGAGCGCGGCGGTGTTTTTCAATGTTGACCTAATTAAAGGAATGCGTTCAGTTCTGTGCAGATATGCGGTCCTGCGGTGAAACGGGGTGTGTGCAGGGCACGCTGACCGGTCTGTCTCTATCTGGCAGATCTCCTTGCTGAAGCAGTCCCTGGAGCTGCAGCTGTCTCAGTCGCAGTCGGCCCTGCAGCAGCTGCAGTCTCAGTTCAACCAGGAGAGGGAGCTGCTGAGCCAGCAGCTCAAAGGTGAGCCCCTGGCGGGAAATCGAAAACGGGACGTGAAGCGTGTTTGAATAATAAATGATGATATTTGATCTTAGTGTCAGTCACAAGGTGGTGAAACTCTTTATTAAATTTATGGAAAATATGACTGCAGGGGAGGAGATAGATATTAAAGTGTTTGGGACCGAGGACAGAGCCCTGTGGAACACCAGATGGATGGAACTGATTTTATCCAAATGAATTGAGTGCGATTTGAAGCAGGCTCCAGTTTGAGGCATCGAGACAGTTAACAGCTGATAATGTGCCTGCACTTCATGTAAAACACACATTTTCATTCAAGACATTTGTTTTGCAAGGACTTTTACATTTAAAGCAGAAACAGTAGTTTGAATTTAGTTCATGACCTAAATTAAATGAGTAATTATTTCTGTGTTGGTGCTTTATTTACATATTTTATCTTGTGTATTATAGCTAAACAAGTTGTAGATGATTCACACAACGAGGCTGATTAAAGTCCTCCTGATCATTTTGTAAACATTTCCAGTCCATTCACCTGCGCATGGCTGTGTTTTACTGCAAACCGGAAAATAGCTGTGTTGTATTAAAGGAAAATGAAGATTAATGAGTGTGTCTGCGATGCAGAGATGCAGAGGGAGCACCAGAGGAGGGAGCACCGGCTGCAGGAGGCTCACTGCTGCGCCCTCAGCACCATGGAGGAGGCCAGGCAGCACCAGATCAGAGTACGACTCCCAACATTTCCCTTATCTTTGCTGCTGCATCGACGACGCGCTGCTTCGTGCGGCGTTTACTCATTTGTCAGACCTCCTGCTGACAGACAAGTGTTGTGACTGAGGCAGAAATGTGCACAGGCCGTAAATCGAGAGTGAAATTGTGACAGTTCAGCGTGAAGAAGGAATGGAGATCTTCAGCCTCATAACTGGATTTGCTGCGAGTCTTATTATGCAGAAGTCATTTCCTCCTGAGAGGAAACTCTGGGGAGTGAGATAGCGGAGCTGCGCTTCTTTTTTTGGCCCGGTCCGTTCGACCGTGAGCAACACTAAAGAATACAAAGAGGCGTTGGGGTTGTTTTTGTTGTTGTTAGTTTTAATTTAATGATGCGATTCTATTGAGAAGATTCATGAAGCCACCGAATCACCAGACGATTCATCCTTTTGAATTCTGCCTACTTCCTTGTTAAATGGTTTTGAAAATGAGCCGCGATGATAACGGCCTATTGTTGAGTTTATGTGCAGGCAGAGACCTCTGGTGGTTTTTTTTACAGCCTGGCTGAGCTAATCGGCCCCGAGGGGACCCGACAGCCGGCTTTTTGTGGCCGTATTTTTGAACCCGTCCCGACCTCCTTGCAGGCCCTGGAGGAGCGTCTGAAGCAGGAGCAGAGGGAGGAGGTCCACGCCCTGAAGGAGGCCCACAGGAGGACCCTGGACATCCTGAGGCAGCAGTCGGACCAGGAGCTGCAGACGCTGCGCTTCGAGCTGGAGGACGAGGGCAAAGCCAAGCTGGGTAAAACGCCGCAGACCCTCCGCTTCGGCTTCCTCTCGTGAGGCATTCAGTGACCGCCGCTCTCCTCCCGACAGCCTCCCTCCGGGCGGAGCTGAACCACCTCCACGCCACGGCGATAGAGCACCTGAAGCAGATCCACCTCAAGGAGCACACGGCAGCCAAACGGGAGCTGGAGAACGCCATGGAGCACAGCCACAAGCAGGTCCGTCTCTTTTCCGCCCCCCTCTTCCCTCCGTCCCGTCTGGCGAGCCGAGGATCCACCTCTTTCTTTGTCGTGTCTCTTCAAGGAGCAAGAGCTGCTGGTGCGCATCTCCGACCTGCAGGCGGAGGTGTGCTCCCGCTGCAACCGCATCACCGACCTGGACCACGAGATCCACTCCCTGAACGAGACCATCGACACGCTGACCCGCGAGCTGGAGCTGAAGGGCAAGGAGGTGCTGCGGGTTCGCAGCGAAGCCAACCATCAGATCAGGTACGACGACGAGACGCAGAGTTCCCGCAGCTCTGTTAGTGTCTCGGTTCAGTGCGTTTCGCCGCTAGTCTCGCACAAAAAGGATGTGAATGTGTGGAAGGTGATATTACGTTGACCTAATGTTGCGTTTATTCACTAGGTCTGTCTGTCTCTGCTGCAGAGCCCATGAGCAGGACCTCGCCAAGAGACACGAGCGGGAGATGGGGGAGCTGAGCGTCGTCCACCACCGGGAGACGCAGATCATGCTGGCCGACTTCAACAAGGCGCAGGAGGTCCTCAAAGACAAGATCTCTGCCCTGCAGATCCTGTGAGTAACCGCCTCGCTCTTCGCGCTCCTCGCCGGCGTTCCCTCAACCGAGACGCCGTCTCGTTCCAGACTGGAGGGCACCGAGGAGAAGCTCCGCAACAGAGAGAGTCGACCCGAAGACCTGCACATCATCGCCGAGCTCAGGGAGATGGTCACCGAGCGAGAAGCCCTGGTCAAGAAGCTGGTGGTGGGTTTATAGAAGACACTGCGGCGATCCGACCGGCGGATTTCATCTCATTCTTTCCTTCTTTTTTTGTCAGGACGACAAGAAGTTCTACCAGCTGGAGTTGGTCAACAGAGAGACGGGCTTCAACAAGGTCTTCAACTCCAGCGCCAACGTCGGTGTCATCAACCCTCTGATTAAGGTGAGCCTCTCCTCCCTCTCAGCGCTCAGCTGACCCGCTTTGTTTCCAGCTGCCGGACGAAGATATTGATCATCATCGGAGGTGATGGATTTAATCCCTGCGTCTGTCTTCTGCTCAAGCTGATCTACAGCTCGGAAGATTGGAGCATTTGTAAAACATGCGCTGGAGCTTATTTGGATTTTCTTTGTTTTTTCTGTTTTGTCACATCTCCATTCTCCCGCTCGCTGGTTTGTGTGAACGCAGTGAGTCACGGAGTCTCGCCGTCTTGTGTGTGCTCAGCTGTCACGGCCGCGGTTTGATGCAGCCGTCGGAAAACAATCGGGTTTGATTTCAGCTTCATGATATCGGTTCATCATCTCCTCCTCCTCCTCCTCCTCCTCCTCCTCCTCCTCATGTTAGGTAACATCCTTCATTTCTGTCTCGGAGCGCCGGTGTGTGTGGGACGGAGGGAAAACAGTCCAACTCTGGCGATCCTGAGAAAGCCAGCGCGGTGGTCTAACCCCTCACCCTGTGTGTGTGTGTGTGTGTGTGTGTGTGTGTGTGTGTCGATAGTCCAAACCCGAGCAGCACTCCAGCAGCTTTCCGAGCCACTCGGCTCTGCACTTCGTCCTGAGCCACGGAGGAGGGAGCCGGGAGGCGGAGGAGGAGCGCGGGCCCCCCCACTCCCTCCTCCAGCGCTCCCTCCCCCGGCTCAAGAGGGCCCTCCCCCTGTTCGGTTCCCTCCCTCCGTTACGCCTCTCCCAGCGGCCCCCTCCCCCCGCCCCTCCCCCTTCCCCCCGCCCCCAGGAAGCCCCGGTGCAGCTTCAGTGCCTTCAGAGGAGGTGAGAGACCATCCTCGCCCCCCCCACCCGTCGTCTGCTGCCCCCCCTCCCCACCCCCACCACCCCTCACCTCACCCACGCTCCGCAGAGTTCATGAAGACGGATGGAGAGCTGCGTCTTCACGTCTCCTTCCAAACGCAAAAGATTTCTGAGAAATGACGCTTTTTTTTTTTTGTGCATAATTCTCATTTTCTTCAACCAGCTGCTGTTTTTTTTTTTTTTTTTTTTTTTTTTTACCCTGAAATCTGTTCGATAATGTCGGATTTTTTAATCAGCGGCGACAGATTTAAAGTCTTTAATGTTCATTCGGGCCGGCGCCAGCTCCACATCGATCTTTTCCTTTCTCAGCAGGCTCAGTTTCGTTCCAGTAAATCACAGTCGATACACCAAAATAATCAACACATACTAATCCCATTATGCTTTAATGTCACAGTTTTTTTTTGTTTTTTTTTCATTTCCCTTCCCTAAAACCTCAGAATACCAAAAACTTTTCAGATCAGTCTCAGAGGGACTTTGAGTTTGCGGCACCGAACGATCGCGGACGTTGACAAAGGTCTCGGAGGTCTTCGAAGCCGCGCGCAGCTTTTAAACGTCTCGCGCTCGTCCCTTCTCATGAACCGCAGACCGACTTTGATGCAGAAAGAAAAGCACGGCGAGGATAGACACTGGAAACGCACCCGGCCCTGCATGCTCTGGATGATCCACCTGATTGCAGTGGCTCCACAGGTTTGCTTTGAATGGGCGTCACCAGGAAGCTCTGAAGCTTCCCCACGTCACTGGATGTACGTATGTGTGGAGTACGACGTTTAAAGGTACCATATGTAATATTTCAGTTCAAGCAAATCGAATAATCTCTGCAGGACTGAACTCTTTACCGCCCGCAGGGATTGATAAATGAGACCTGGAGTCTTTTAATTTTTAATTTTGCTTCCTTCCTTTTGATTTTTTTAATTCTAAAGTGGGTTTAAAACGAGACGCATTGACCCTTCGGCCACCATCACAGCGACTCGCAGCTGCCACCTAGTGCACAAACATGGTAGCGCGCACGTTCAATATTCATGTGGTGCCTTTAATGTTTGTAGTTTGCGGTTCAGTCCAGCTCCTGTGTTCGCTGATGTCTTGAAGTCTGGGGGGATGAACAGGCTGGATTTTGGACATCAAACTGTTTTCCACCGAGCACTCGCTGGCTTTCTTTTCAGTCACCGAAGAAAACAAAAAAAAAACTGCATCAGATTACACTCGTGTGTCGCCTCGCGTGTTTCCCAGCCTTCCTCTAATCTCTTTGTCGTTTTAACGGAGCCCGTGTGTTTTTCCCTCTCTCACTTCAGCCTTCCTGAAGGCAGCGCCGCCACGCCGCCGGACCCCAGGGGGATGGAGGCGGGAAAAAGCAAAGCTACAAAAGAAGAAAAAGAAGAGGAGCTGTACGCTCAGTACTTCACTTTCTGACCGGCAAAAAAAAACTAAACAAAACAAAACAAAAAAAAAAAAAAATGGCAAAAACATCCCAATTCTGTCAAAAAAAAAAAAAAAGAAGTACTGGGACAGAGAGCTAAAGTTGGACAGCGATCAAACCACAGGTTTTGAGAATCATGAATATCAAACATCCACAGATTTCCACTGAGGGCTTCCACGTGTGGCGAGCGCCGTGTCGTCCGACCCGTCAGACGCCGCGTGTTTGTCTCATACGTCTCCGGTCGTTCGACTGAGCCTGAACGGCACTGCTGTTCTGGGGGCTCATTTCATGCCAGTATTATTTCGTGAAGTTTGAGAAGCATTCATTTTTGCAGAGCAAGTTCAAATCTAAAAAAAAAAAAAAAAACAGACTTGACATGGAATGGCCCCGACCTGTCCGCGTGATTAACTGTGTATTTGAAGGGAAATCGTCTCTGTTTCATGTGTCTTACGGGCCGTTTCCGGCTGGACGACGTGATTACTGCCTTGATACTCGCCTTTTTTTAGTCTTTTCATATTGTAGCTCCATTTTGCATTAAACGCATCGAAATACGGTGGAACCGCGGAGCGCAGCGCCACCAGCAAACACGCTGACTTTAGCTTGCTGTCCCCGTGCTCGGACTGTGTACATACAGGAAGTCATTTTCAAATGTCTGAGCGAGGGAGGAGGAGGAGGAGGAGGAGGAGGACGGGGGCGCTTGATTTACCTCTTCAGACGCCTCAAACTGAAGCTGAATCAAGCGCGCCCCCCCCCCCCCCCCCCCCCCCCCCCCCCACCTTATGTTTTTAATATTCCAGTATTTATAATGTAAGAAGCTACTGTTTTTTCTACGGTCTGTTAGTGATGCCGGCAGAGCAGAGACGTCCGGAGAGTTCAGTGGAGTCGAGGAGCTCACGTCTGCGAGCGGACTCTCCTCCTGCACGTCTCTTCCTGCGAGGGCAGACCATAGAGCATGTGAAAACAGGAAAAAAAAAAAAAAAAACAAAGCACTATCATAATGCTGCTGTCGCTCACTCGAAGTCCTCATATCTCCAGTTTTCGGCGTGCTGTTTCTGTTTAGTTTTTCTTTTTTTAACTTGAAAGTTTACATCGTCCTCGTGCTGAAGTCCATTCAGTGAATCTGTACAGTTTCCAAGCTGCATGGTCACGGTTCGTCACTGAGGTCGTCTCTCTCTCGGCGACGCTTTTTCTCAGCTCTCGTCTTCCATCGAAAAACGGCTCGAACCGAGGCTTCAGCTCTTCAGGAAATGTTTGGACTCGCAGGGAAGACGCGCCATCTGTAACGAGAGCTCCCCGCTCGTCCTCTGGTAAAACTCCAGGAGAAATTGGCAGTTGTTTGAAATCTCACTTCTCTCTCTCTCTCTCTCTCTCCTTGAGGTGGAATATTTTATTTCGAATCTCGTTAAATCCCTGACTAGGCTCAAAGGCTTTCCAGACCCTTTCTTGCGAAGGCCCCAGAGAGCTCCTCAGATCTGTGGATGACGACCGAACAGAGGCGAGCGCGGCCTCGAAAGTCAGAGGACTCGATAAAACCAGATCCACCTGTCGGCCTCCAGACGTTCACGTTCAATTATCGCACATCGATGACAATCAGTTTTATTAAGAAGTTCACGTTTCCCCCCTCATGCACTCTCTGATGTACGCGATCGCGTTTAACTACGACAGACACATTAAGAATGGAAAAGAGAGGAAGTGGTGAACGAAGCGTTTCCTGAAACTCGGCTGAAACCTCCGTTAGATCTCTGTGGCGTGTGGGAAAGGCGGTTTGAAAAAAAAAACAAAAAAGTGCCATCAGATGAGTCGGTCTGATTGTAAATGTGGTATTATGAAGTGGTTAAACTGTAATTTCCGATCTGGAACGATATGTGGCGAACCTCAGCGACAGCCCGGTGCAACGAGACGCCGGTGAACCACTGCTGGTTGGTTCCTCCGTGCGCACTGTGAAAATTAGTTTTATTCAAATTTTAAAGGCGTTTTAACCTGGCTGCATATGGAAATGCAGGAGATTTTTTTTTTTTTTTCATTTTTGTTCATAGTCTTTTATTAATAACACTCTTTTCTCACAATCACGTCCAGTTTTACTGCCTCCCGTTTAAGTTTTTTTCGCGTTCTTGTCTCCCTTAAAAGCAAGAAGAGTGGCATTGTGGGTCTGAGAAGCACATCGAGGGACGGACTGACTCATTCGTTTTTCCTCTTTTGGCTTAATGTCACTCTGAGATTCATGAAAACCTTTTTCAAATCTTTTTAACCCGAAAGTTGATGCCTGACAGATGAAGGTTTTATAACACTTACATCAACTGCCCATCAGTGGATCTGCAACATTAACTGGTTCAGTTTTTGTATGTTTTGCTTTAATGTGACAATATACGGTTTAAGAGTTTCACTATCACTTCAGTCTTTTTTACTTAAAATTCTTAAAAATGGAAAAGAAAAAAAAAGAGACTGGATTGGAAGTGAACGGATGTCCCCCTTGTGACTTTAACAATGTTTGTCTTGCCCATTTTTTTTAATCTATAACAAATATAACAATAATAATATTTATTTATATAATTTCTGTTGTATGTTATGGAACAGTAAAATTATGATTGTGAGATAAAATGATGCTGTTGGACTCATTTGTTCGTGTGAATGCATAAGATTGAACTGGGAAATGTATTTCGATAGCATATTTCTGTGGTTTAGCGGATCGTAGCTTTTGTAATAATCAAGATATTCACGATATTTCGGTTTATTTTTACACTATTGGAAAAAATTAGGAAGTATAACAGTTTAAATTACTCATTAAGTAAAGGAAAAAAATGGATAAATTTCTACCCTTGTAGCTATTATCCTGGTCGGGACTCGAACCAGCGACCTCACGGCTCTAATTCCCCTCCAATCAGATGATGCTTGACTGAAGCCTGATCAACCAATCAGGTTTCAGCATTGAGTGGGCTCAACTACTGTTTGGTTTCAGGTGTGTTTGTTGGACTAAACTCCCAGAAAATAAGCTCTGCTGCATTTATTTCTTGATTTGTACAAATTATAACCTGGATTACAGAATCATGGATCATTTTGACAACAATTGAACGTTTAGAAGCAACTTGACTGGTAAGTAATACTGCTGTAAGTATCTGAGCACTTTGCAATAAAGAGAATCAGACTTATATTGACACGTATTGACATGCAGTTTATTTGGTGTTCCTCAATTTAAAAAAAAAAAAATCAGGTGTAACAGTTTTTCCACAAACATCACCAAAACACAATCAAATCATCCGTTCTTTCAGTTTTCACATTGCAGTCATTTGAAATACAGGCCAATGCATTGAAAGTGCAGCACAGGACAGATTCCGGATCACAGATTCCTCTCAAGACCAAAAAAATGTGAGGTTTATAACGACGTATGTGCCTCATGTGGACTAAAAATCGAGGTACATGTGCAGCGATCCTGTTGCAGCGGAGCAGAGACAGATCACACCATGCAAAATGAAGCAAATTCCACACATTCAGAAGCTTAAAATCCTTACTGTAAGTGTTATATCAAGTATTGTGTGAGTCCTCGAAATAAGAGTGGAAATCAATGACATTCTCATGGAAATTTAACGCTTTGAAGAACTAATCAGTTGCTTATTTTATCCACTAGAGGGTGCTGATGATGCAGAGACTACTTTTTTTTTCGAATCTGTAAGCTTGATTACATTTTAGCAACCCTGGATTGTTCTGTACGCTGACTGATGCAGGAGGGATTTCTATGCTGTGTGCAGGATGATTATCATGGATGAACATGGAGCGTACCGCTGACTGACTTCAGATCATTCCCTCGAGAAAGCGAGGCTCGGAGGCCATCCGTGAAGAGAGTCTGGCTGTTCTCGTCACATGGCTGCCGGGAGCGAAACCCTCGTCCGCTCGCAGCCTCGCCAAACTCCCCGAGCGCCGCCGCCGCCGCCGCCGCTCAGCTGCTCAGCAGCACGATGATGTAGATGAGGAGCAGGCAGATGAGGATGAGCGTGAAGTTGACGAAGAGCTCCTGCAGGTTCCTCTTGGCCTGTGGGGTCACCTCGATCTGGGACGCCCGGCGGATGGCCGACTTGGTCATGTGCTGAACGCGCTCCATGCTGGAGGGGCTGCGGCGAGGCCGGCTGGGCGCCCTGTCAGGCCTGGACTGCTGCTGGTCTGGAGGTGATCTCAGGTGATCCGACTTCAGCAGTGTCCTCTCTTCCTAAAAAGGACAGAGAAGAAAAAATCTGCAGGGGAGAACTCAGGGAAAATATGCAAACCCCACACGGAGCGAGCGCCGGGCTGAGAGACGTGACCTTTCTGTATCTCAGAACATGGCGTGCGCTGATAAGCGAGCTGCTCGGAGGCGCCGGGCGAGCGCCGATGATGTGCTAAGCCGGGCCGCAGCCGGAGTGGCAGCGACACGAATGCCAGGAGAACACCGCGAGTTCTCTGCAGCGAGAGAGACATAATGGCCCACGTCTGCGTGGTCATTTAAGTGCGCTCCACGCCGGGTTTAATCCCCTCTGTCATCCGATCGCTGGATCAAAGCGACGCCCGCAAGGTTACCTTGCGTTTGCCTTAGTGGCTCCTGCGAACACTGAGATTTTTACCACTTGTATATCGGCTCTGCCAAGTATTTTTTCTATTTTTATACGAGCTAACGGCTATGCTAGCAGCCCCTGCTGGTTACATTGTCCTCGCACAGCCTTTAATCCCCCGAGGATTGAATGATATTGAATTCCCGGGTCATCCAGGAGCGAGACCTGATGGAGACCCCCCTTTTCTCTGTTCAATTCATCCCATTTAAATGGCTTGTTGACGTCGTCTTTTCACATTTCAGCGCGTCTATTTTTATCGCCTCACTTTTCTTAATCTGCTCCGGAGTCGGCCGTTATCACTCCGCATGTCAACACCTTTAGACACACACACTGTGGCTGAGTGACGGCTGGCTTTCCACATGGAGTTTAAACCTTTAAGGCTTCTCGTTCCACAAAGACGAGGTTTGGGGTTATTAGTAGCTTGTTCTGCAGTGATCAGACTCAAACTAATATCCATAATCCTGCAGCGTTTCGCAAATTCTGTGCCGGTCGGACGGTTCATGTTGTCATCGCGCCACTTTGCTCCGTCTCCCGTCTCTCGGGAGCAACGCAGCTGCCGCCCAGCCGGACCCGTCAGGTGGCTCCAGGCTCATTGTGTCAGATGAAATATGGACTACCGAGCTGTAAACACCAAAAACTTTCTATTAGGGTTAAAGCTCAGGCGCCCAGCCGACCAGCTCTCAGGTGTCGGACGGTGGATGAGGAGGCAGAGGGCCTTCTGGGATCAGGAACATGCACTTCAACCGGTCGTGAAAATCTCATTGATTTCACTCATTACTTTTCCCTCAAGCAACATTTTGAATAAACCTTTTGTTGGGTGACACAACCATCAAAAAACACTTTTTCTAAGCACCAGATGGGTTTTCATCAAACTCCCAGTGTGTGTATTATTAGACCGCTTCGATGCCTCTTTTGACGGCGATTGGTGAAATTTGGGTTGAGCTCCTTGTCGCTGACCTGTTATTCTAACTGGGACATGGTCAGTGCCACCTCAGGCTGCGAGAACAGCTGTTTGGAGGCAGCGCATCACACCGACGGCCGAGAATAAAGCCGATTCCTGCCTCCATATTCACATATATGTCAGAGGGAAAAGCGTATCTGAGCTGTGCGAAGAGCAAACCCCATCAGCTTTAACCGAGTTGTAAACAGATTATGTAAGAAGCTGCTCCGAAGCAATTGTTGATCATTTTGCAGCAGCCGGTTGGGAAAAATCAAGATACTTTTCTGTGTTAATAAGCCATTCTGTCATTGTGGTTTTAACTTGCGAAACCAGTTTGAGCTCGGAATCTTGTGCTCGGGAACGTATAAAGCGGGGACGAGTGTTTATCCCTCTGGGAGGTTTAGTCCAGTTTCCATTCCCCTCCGCTCCTCTGGTCAGAGCCGTGTCGGAACAATGACTTCTCTTAAGAAGTAGTGAAAAATAAAAAAAACATAAAAACTGAAGTTCTCCTGTAACTGAAGTTCCATTCGTTCACACTTATCTAAATGTGGGATTTATCCGTCTGTTTCCTATCATTGGTGAATAAGTTTGTCAGCTTGTGTGAGTTAGTCTGCAGAGGACTTACCTTTCAGATGAGAACAGAGCTCGTTGGAGTTTGAAGGAGAAATGTTAGATATGCTGAGTTCTGCAGGGCTACAAACACACAGAGAGAGAGAGAGAGAGAGAGAGAGAGAGAGAGAGAGAGAGAGAGAGAGAGAGAGGCAGGGCATCCCAGGAAAGAGAGAGAAAGAGAGAGAGAGGGGATACCTCGCCTGGATCACATCAGACTCACTGCAGACAGCTTTGTGAGTTTTTGTTGTAAAAACTGAAAGATTTCAGCCGTTAAATCATTCAACATGGTGTGTGTGTGTGTGTGTGTGTGTGTGTGTGTGTGTGTGTGTTTTTTTAAAGGTTTAGATACTTTTTTCATGATGATACTTTAATAAAACACCGTGTAGTTACTACTTCTGGAAGAGGATTCTTCTTTAGTGGAAAAACTAATGAAAAATCAGCCATCAGTCAATAGATTTAAAAGTATACAAAGCTGTTTAAAAAATCAGAAGTTGAGTGATTTGTCTTCACATGTACTGAGACGCCTGAGTAATCCGAGTACATTGTGACATGAAACATACGAGTGGCTCCTGTGGGATTTAACTTGGTTCAGCATGTTGGGATTCGTCATCCTCCTGTTCATGTGTTTCATGACGCGTCGGCTTGAAAAAGGCTTCCACATCACATGTGATCCGGCCCGCAGTCAAATGTCACGGCTGAAGTGCTCTATTGTCTTCATCGCCCTGGCAGCCCGGCCGACCGCTGGCACCGAGGCGGTGCCCACCAACAGCTGATGGCGCCTCTAAATATACAGCGAGGCCGTGAGTGCGGCGGTTCGAGCTGATCCTCCAGAAACAGACCAAATGTATGGTTAAAATAAATGCAGCCTCATTAAAAATCCAAACAAGTCTGTTAAATTGGTTTAAATCTTATTTGCAAAAATAGGGACCGTTATGTGTTTATGAGTAATTGTGAATCTGAGCGTATGAAAATCACTTTTGGGGTCCCTCAAGGCTCCAGCCTTGGGCCTTTTTTGTTTCGCCTTGCTCCCCCTGGCTCAGTTCATGGAACTTTTCAACATCTTTTATCATAATTATGCGGATGACACAAAGATCTATGTATCAGTGTTGATCCATGTTGATGTTAATTTTCAGTAAAGCTGATCAGTAACCAGTACAGTGAAAGTGACTGGAATTAGCCGACTTACCGATCAGTAGCTGTGACTTGTGTTTCTATTTTAATCGTTTCCTAGAACATCGCTGCCAAAAAGTAGTGGTGTGATGGTATACCGCTCTCCGCCGCTGGTCCTGGAGTGGTGACAGTGCCGTACGGTGTGCTGTATCACTGGTTCGATGCCAGGACCGTCTGATTGAATCCAGAAGGAGAAATCTGTAGTGGTTCCTCGCGTAGGGTTACAAGTATTTACATTTGCAGTGTAATCACCCCCTGCGCTGTTATGAAACCAAGTGACGAGGAAAATCCGAGTCCATCTACTTCATTCAACCTCATCATGTCATCAGGCCTTTTTTTCTCCTCCTGAAAAATAATTATCGAAACTGCTCCACCAAGAAAAGAGTTTTCCTCCTCTTTTTTTTTTCTTTTTTTTTTTTTTTTCTGTCCCAGGAGTGATTCTGCTCTGCAGCCATACATGGTGAAATACCAGACTGCTCTGACCTTACACTGGGAAGAGAGGAAGAAACAGAGGGAGAGAAACAACTGGGCTGATGTTGAGAAACACAGCAGGCCGTCGGAAACAGACGTCAGGAGGCAGAACAAAGACGTGACCCTGACACTTTTATTACTGCCATGTCATTAAAAGATTCAGGTTCTTACTATATGAGAGGAGTGGAGGACAGCGAAATCTTCATCAAACCTTAAACATCTCCTGCAGAAAGTGTTTGTTATTTGTGTACATGTGCCATAGCATAGTTTTGGTTTTCACAGAAACGGAATGTTTTCTAAAACCTCCACCTCGAGAGCCGTTTCCAGTGAATCTGAGCATCGTTGTTGTGCAAAAAGACACCCAAAACACACAAAAAAAAAATTCCTTGTTCACTTGAAAACATTGTTGTGTAAAGTGGCCCGGAGTCTTGCAGTACCACTTTGTGTCACAAGGTGGTGTTAGTTTTTGTTTTGTGGTTTTTTTCGGTATTGCGTTGGAAAATATCTCCTTTTTAAATAATGCTGTATTAACCATCTTTGAATCAAACTTTTATTTTCCATGAATGAATGCCGGATGAACTTACGGCACGCTGGCTTCTCAGGAGGTTTTAAATAAAACTGAAATGTTTGTCCCGATGTGTCAGTGAGCACAAGAAGAAGGGAGGAAGTTCTCTCAAACAAAGCCCAGCTGCGTTATCGCGCCGCAGTCCTCGAAAAGTAGACACGAGTGGCGAACATTGTGGTCCGAAACGGTGTCCGTCCTGCTGTGGTACTCGCTGCATCCGAGGTGGATGGATGGATAAATGAATGGAGGGTGAGGGATGGAGGGAGGCTTCACCCTTTCAGCTGTGTTTACTCTGGATGACTTACTGCTGCTGTTGGCAGCCTAACACACATTCTCTCTCTCGGTTCTCCAGATATAGCCAGCTATGCAGAGGAAACTACAGCGAGCCTTTTCCCCCGAGGCCTCTGCTTAAATGCGGGATTTATCCAACATGGACTTCTGAAACAGGTTCTGAAAACTCGCCACAATCACTTTAAACCGTTTCCACAGACACCATCTGATTCCTTGATGGATTTTTTATTATATAAAACACATTGTTTTGTTAAAGAGTCCTATTTTGAAATTTCTTTGCCTTTATTTGTTGCCTCACATTTTTTTTCACTCATAAATTCATGATAAAGATAAATAACTGTACCTAAAGACTTGAGGAAATTAGGTTTGTACGAGCAAAATTGAAAAATGGTTCAAAATGGTGAGGGAAAGAAGGAAGAGAGACAGATGCTAAAACATCGGAATGAAACAAAGGGGTGAGCCTGGGAAAGAAGGCATCACGGATTAATGGATCTAAATTCAAACATACAGACCCTCTACAAACCACAAATCCCAGCGTAGGGTGAGGTCATGTCAAACGCTGTATAAAACCACCTGATCGGTGTCGCCCGCTGTCACGTCTCCAAAATAATCACAGCATTCCCCAGAGATACCCAGCAACAATGGCTCAAAAGCGGAGAGCCCCGGGACGCTCGTGGAGCTAAAAATAACCCCGGTGTGCAGGAGTTTTGGGCCCACTTGGCATTCCTCTACGAATAGAAACCCGCATCATGCGGGGCCCGATATCAGATGTTTACCCTGAGATCACAGCATCCATTGATTCACGCCGCTCTGTGTTAGCGATCCTGTCGTACTTCCTGCAGGAGATTGCGTTTTTCCCTCTGCGGAGACACTAACGAAGTGGCGGCCCGGAGCCCCGGACCTGACGTCAGCGCTGCTTTTGTTGACGTTACTGTTACTAATTCTGTCGTTTTTCTTTTTCTTCCTCTTCTTCCTTTTTTCTTTTTGTTACTCCCCTGCACATAAATATCTGTGGTTTGGACGCTGTGTTTTTTTTTCTCCCTCCTTCCTCTTCCTCTGCTCCTTGTCAGCCTTTCATTCAGCTGAGTTTGTACAGAACAGGCAAATATTTTGACAACATGTGGATAAAACATGGAAGAAGACCTGAAAAAACCTGAAACTGGTTTTTGTCAGTCTGAAAAAAGGTTTTGGATTATATAATTTTATTAAACGATATTTAAATACAAAGCCTGAAAGGTCTAGAGGTCTAGTGTTTGAGGTAGTAACTTGTGTGTCCACCCTGCAGCGCAGAGCACCGTGATTGGCTGATGCTTGGCTGTAATCTAAAGGGTCTGACTCCGTCTGATGTAGACGGACCAGTTGGACCGGGGCAGTGGAAAAATAACGGCTCTATTTATAAAAGCTCATTTAAGAGAACGGGGTCATCTGTGGCCCTCGGTGGGACACAAACAGTCAACATGTCCTCCCGTGCCCGCGAAATCACGAGATCTGGTCCGAGCGACCCGCGATAGCTTCGACTTACACCACTGAGGCTGAGTTTGCATGTACTCCCTGTGCGGGCACTCTGGTTTCCTCCCACGCAGCGAGAATTAGTTGGTTCTGCTTTGAAACTGGTACATTCAGTTTAGTTTCACTCATCAAAAATTAAGATTATGAGTAAAGCTCGTGTGTGGCTCTAGTGAACTACTATAATACTGAAGTCCGTTGATAAATACTATGAAACCACAAAGCTGTTTTTCCACTGTCTGATAGTGATTGAGTAGAAAGTTGCGTTCGGTATGCATCAAGGTGCATCTTAAAATCAGTCTTTAAAGTTGCATTACACTGCCACCATGTGGACAGATGCAGGTACTGAAAACATTTCGACGGCTGCAGTCTTCAAATGACATGCATGTCTTTGCTCCTCAGGTCGACTTGTCAGCGACGTTTCACCAAGCAGGTCTGATGAATCTGCTGTGCATCAAACAGTCAGAGAGTTCGGAGAGTTTACAGCTAAGCGGCCTCCTGTGCTCCTCAATGGCCACCGTGTGAATACATCCTAATTTGGTAAGTCACTCATCTGATGAAGTACCCACAGGTGTTCACGCCACAGTTTCTAAGATCGCTACGTCTGGGTCGGACCTCATTCTTTTAATGCTGGATGAAAATATTTTATCGCTCCTTTGACGGCTTTCAAACAGAACGGGCCCACACAAACTAGATAGTCTGAGAAACACTGAGCTGTTGGAGCAGAAAATACATTCCCTGGTTCAGTTCTGTAGCAGGAACCTCAGTCAGCTGAGGGCTGCAGTTCAACAGGAGCGAGATTCCTCACCTCAGCAGACGATGAGTCACCAGTCTACTAGTCACATGGCCAGGTGTTGGGACGTTGACATTAAAATGTCAACGTCCCAACACCTTTTACCCACAACGACTGTTGGCTTTTGTTTGTTTCCATGTTTGAGATCAGGAAGTCAGCATTGCATTCGTCTACTTAAATGCTCTATTTCCATGACATCTCACTGTAGCGGAACCTTTTTCCATTTTTCATCAATTTCTTATGAAAGGCCAAACTTTTTTGTGATCAGTGTATTTATTAATCCCTTTGGGATAATGAACGAAGAATTACTGTGAAGTGAAGAAACACATACAAACATGCATGTATGTGTTTCTTTCTGCTTGTTGTGTGCGAAACCACAGCAGAGAAGTGGAGCGTCTGTCAAGTTTGTGCTTCAGCAATATAAAAATGATGACAATAAAGAAGAAACCTTTAGATGACAGACTAACAGACGAACCGTCCTGACCTCTTCAGTTTTGAACTCTGTCTCTCGACTGTGACCCTGCTCCTGGTTCCACCTGTGCCTGGACTCAGATAAACTCTGTAACACTCAGTGTTTGTGTGAGAATCTGCATTTGGGTTCACTCTCTGCCCCTGACCGTCGACGATCAATCATCATTCGACTTAAAGAAACTCGACCTCGAACGTCCTGAGTCCTGAGTTACACATGAGAAAGAAGTAGAGTGACGGGGTGAGGCTGTGTCCTTATTAAAAAGAGGAGGAACACTGACAGTACGGTATCTGGTCTCAGGTTTAGCTGCGCTCATGAGGAATGAAAACTTTAAGTCTTTTTAAAGAGGAACTCATTTGTTTCTATCTTATTCACGTGGACAGTTTATAACCTTTCTCCTATAGAACACAAACTGTCAATAACCCTCAATATGCACACATCTCACACTGATATATATATATATACATACATATATATTTGATTTGTTTGAGGCATAGCTTTCTGTGATGACACGCACCACATACACACACACACACACACACACACACACACACACACACACACACACACACACACACACACACACACACACGCTCAGTCTTGTATTTCTATCCTTGTGGGGACCGTCCATTGACTCCCATTCATGTCTAGCCCCTAACCCTGACCCTTACCCTAACCCTAACCCACACCACAACAAAGCCTAACCCTAAAGAAATGTTTTTGCACTTTTACTTTTTTCAGTAACAACAACATGGTCAAGAAAACACTGTTTCTCCTACTTAGGACCGGAAAAAGGTCCCCACAAGGCACGTCGTTCCAAGTTTTGCTATCCTTTTGGGGACATTTGGCCCCGACAAGGATAGAAATACAAGAACACACACACACACACACACACACACACACACACACACAAAAACACACACACACACTGAGAGAGAAAGAAACACACACATAGAGGAAATGACTTTGATTGTAGAGAGTGGATGTTCTGTCCAGCTCTGACAGCGACGACGGCGATGATGAAGATCGCTTCTGCCTCCACCATCTTTCTGCGCCGTCTTCATCCCAACAGGTACAAATTATCATTTTCAACACAATTTATTTCAATGGAAAGTCACATCGTCTGTGTTTTGTTTTTCACCCCTCTTACTAATTGTTTTAAAATAATTAAACAATTTTTGGGAAAAAAAAAATGTCTGAGAGTAGACCAGAAAGTAGAGAGTTACCTTCCCAAACTGGGAAATTCTGGAAATTTCTATTTATTATTAATTATATGTAATAGTTTGTATTGATACTAAAAGCAACAGCACTTTATTATCATATCTTTTATCTCAGAAAGATAAAGATAAAGACATCGAAGAAATATTTACAACCTGAATAGCAGACCCATCCTTACTGAAGTTTAAAACAAATTACACCGAGTCATGAAATAATACCAGGAGAGCTGTAGAAATGAAAATATTCTGAGTTAATGGAATTTTTTTTTTTTTTTTTTTGTCATTTACAAAGATGTGATTAAGTAACAAGTACTTATTATTCACATTACTGTAATTTGTGCAAACTTTCATGGGAATTTGAAAATTCACTCATAGTTTTCACACCAAGACCCTGAAGTCATTTGGAAGTTTAAAGTTTTCTGCTTCGTGTCCACATTTGTTGCCGATTTTTTTATGAGAAGTTTGGTCTGCTATTGAAGTTGTAACTTTTTCTGAGCCATCCCCTGCTTCAGTTCTGTACCAGGAATCTCAGTAAGCTGAGGGCTGCAGTTCAACAGAAGTGAGATTCCTCACCTCAGCAGATGAGTCACCAGTCTATTCGTCACATGGCGAGGTGTTGGGACGCTGACATTGTTTGTTGCAGTTTACCCACAACTGTTCTTGGTTCTTGTTTCCATGCTTGAGATCAGGAAGTCACCATTGCGTTCGTCTACTTAAACGTCCTACTTCCCCATCATCTCACTGATGCAGAAACTTTTTCATTTTTCATCGATTTCACCCAAAAGGCAAAACTTTTTGTGAGTAGTGTATTTAGCAATGCCTGGGATTCTACTCCCATTCACATCAATGTGCTGAAAATGACGGCGGTGCAGCAGGTCCTGCTCCATTTCCAAGCCAGGCTGGAGGACAGCCACGTGCTCGTCAGGACGGACAACACCACGGTGGTCGCGTACCTGAACAGGCAGGGGGGGGACTCGGTCTCCACCTCTTCATCGCAAAGCGGCGGAGATCCTTCTGTGGGCGGACCGGCACCTCGCGTCTGTCAGAGCGCGACATGTGCCCGGGGTTCTCAACGTCGGTGAAGCCAGGATGTCCTTGGGAGGCCCACTGAGGGTGAGGGTGCAGGGTCTCCACGTGATTGTGGTGGCTCCAGACACGCCGAGCGCTCGGTGGTTCCCGGACCTGATTCAGTTGGCGGTCGTGGACCCGTGGCCGATTCCCGACGGGCCCGACGCGCTGCTGCAGGCAGGGGGCGCCCTCCGATCCCGCCCCTCCCTGAGCGGGAGGCTCCTGGCTTGGAGGCTGAGCGGTTGGCACTAGTGGAACTCGATCTCCCTCCAGCGGTGGTCTCCACCATCCAGAGTGCCAGGGCCCCCTCTACTGTCAAGGCCTACAGGTCTCGGTGGCAGCTCTTCACGACGTGGTGCTCGGAGAGGTGTTTGGACCCGGTCTCCTGCGCTATCGGTGGAGTTTTGGAGTTCCTCCAGGCCCTGCTGGACAGCAGCCACGCTGCATCCACTCTGGCGGTGTTTGCATCGGCCATTACAGCGGGTCACGGCAGCTTCGGCCGCTTCTCTGCACGCAGCCACCCGCTGGTGAAGCGGTTTCTGCACAGGGCGCGTCGGCTCCGGCCACCCCCCAGGCATGTGGTCTCCCCGTGGGACCTCCACATTGTGCTGGAGGGTCTTAAAGGGACAGTTCGCGATTTTTTACATGAATCTGTATGGCATCCCCATCAACAGTGTTGTTCATTCAGACAGACTTACCCCGTCCAGTGAGCGGAGATCCTGTCTGGTTTTGGTCCAGACGAAAGTAGTCCGGCAAGTTTGCTGGGGTCCCGAAAATAACGCGTTTTTCTTCTCAAACCAATGTGTGTTCGAAAGAGTGATATATTTGCATCACAAAACCGTTGTCCACGAAAAAGTCAGACCTTGTAAACGCTTGGCACTATTTTCTCTCCCTTCATATCACTCCGCGCCGCCTCCAGCTGGCAGCCGCGCTGGTTTCACTTTGTTTACCAAAGTTAGCTGATGGGTATGTGCAGAGACACTGTGGCCATGTTGGTTTTCAGCGAGAACACAAGTTCTGTCGCTTAACGGTGTTGGTCCCTGTGGCCCGGCTGCCGCGTCCCGAGTGGGGTGGCGGACCAGGGCTTTCCCGCCTGTCGCTTGGCTCTGCCCGGCTGGCGTGTGTGTGTGTGTGTGTCGCTGTGGCGATGCTTGTGTACGTCGCGGGCGGCGCTTCGCCGCATGGATGCCCGCCTCATTCTTCCGGAGTTCTGCGACCGTTCTAGACGTACGGTTTGTTGACTTCCGTCTTCCGCACCAATCCCGTCAGCAGGCCAGCTGGGAGTACATTGATCGACCTACGGCCTTTGCCTTGGTGAGTACCACTAGCGAAGCCCGTAGGCGGGCTTAGCACTTACGACATAGAATTATTCCTACCGCTGGCCCAGCTGTCTGCTTCCCTTACTTTGCTGATGTCAGAAGAAGGGTTTGCGGCTGCGTCCGCCTTGGAGATATACCCTCGGCGAGGGGCGTGGTGCTGCGCCATCTCGTGGCGGGGATTGGTGTGTCGAGCTTTTTGTTGTCTCAGTTGACTGGCTGCGCCAAGGGGAGTGCCACTAGCGAAGCCCGTAGGCGGGCACGCACTTACTCATAGAACTGGAGTTACGTCCAGTAACTACTAATTTTTATGACTAGTTAGCATAAATTCAAATGTAAATCTCAGCAAACTGTAATAAAAACAGATCTATTTTCAGCTTGAGTTTATGAAGGAAAACCAAGATCTGATTACATAAAACTCAAATAATTATTAGTTCACAAAACAAAAGTTAAAAGGTGCTTACATCAACTTGTTGGTCATTTTTAAATTGCAGAAGTTAATACGTCTCAGCTTATGCATTCATTGTTTAAAAATTGATTGATTTGACTCTGATGCTGGATGTGTTGAAGCTTGAGAGAAGACTTGAGTTGTGTCTTAAGATTTCAAAGAACAACAAATGCGCTCTCTTGGAAGAGAGGTAGAGTGTCGTCCGCGTAGCAATGAAACTGTATGTTATATTTCCGGAATATCTGGCCAAGGGGGAGAAGATAAATAATGAAGAGGAGGGGACCAAGAACAGAGCCTTGGGGAACACCAGAAGAGAGGGGCACGGAATGGGATGTGAATGTTTTTAACTGAACGAACTGAGTGCGGCCAGAGAGATATGATGTAAACCAGGGGTGTGTCAGAAAAACCAATAGATGCCAGTCTATGGAGGAGGATGGAATGAAAGATGGTGTCAAAAGCTGCACTCAGGTCTAGAAGGATGAGGATGGATAAAAAATATGGAATCTGCTGCCATCATGAGGTCGTTGGTTATTTTAAGTAGAGCGGTTTCTGTGCTGCGGTGGGGAGGAAAACCAGATTGGAATTGCTCAAAGAGGCTGTTATTGGAGAGGTGAGAGTGGATTTGGGAGACAACTGTTTTCTCCAGAATTTTTAAGAGAAATGGGCAGATTGGAAATGGGACGAAGCTTACTGAAGTTATTGGGGTCAGAACCAGGTTTTTTGAGAATTGGAGTTATTGCAGCGGATTTCAGAGGCGATGGAACAGAACCAGAAGTGAGGGAGGAGTGGATGATGGCAGTGATCAGAGGTGACAGGGAGGGGAGGCAGGCTGTGATCAAAGGTGTTAACAGAGGGTCAAGTTGACAGGTGGATGATTTTGATTTTCTGATTAGTTCACAAATTTCAGCAGACGAGGGAAGGTGGAAATGAGAAAGTGACTGAGAGAAGGAAACTAAGGGATCAGAGGGAGATAAAGTGGAGGAAGTGTCAGAGGTCAGTTGCTGGTGGATATTATCAGTTTTTGCAGTGAAAAAGTTCATGAGTGAATTGCAGTAGCTGCTGGAGTAAAGGTGAGGGGGGAAGGTATCTGGAGGGCGCAAGGAGTTATTAATGAGAGAAAAAAAAGTCCAGGTGTTCCCATCTCCTGCACTGATGAGACCTGCATAATATTGGGATTTGGCTGCGTTTATGGAGTCCTTATAGTGACGAGCATGGTGATGGTACATTTCCTTATGAATAGTTAAACCAGTCTTATTGCAGTCCTTTGACTTTGAGGAGGCGGGGTTGGGGTGTAAACCAGGGAGCAGAGTGAGTGAAGAAAACGGTTCTAGTTTTTATGGGGGCAAATAAGTTTCTTTTTGAGAATCACACTTCCTCTTCAAACCTTAATAATACACTACTTGTGCCACACACACACACACACACACACACACACACACACACACACACACGCACACACACATGCACACACACAGGAAATGACACTGATTGTAGAAAGTGTATGTTCTTTTCAGCTCTCAAAGCTCTGAAAGGACCATGATGAAGATGGCTTCTCCCTCCACCATGTTTCTTCTTCTGCTCTGCTGCTCCGTCTTCATCCCAACAGGTGCAAATTATATATATTATTTTATTTTTCAACACAGTTTATTTCAAAGGAAAGTCACATCATTTGTGTTGTTTGTGTTTGTAGATGCTTTTAAATAATTAAAAACTTATAGAACTTCTGTTTCCACGTTTTTC
This sequence comes from Salarias fasciatus, assembly GCF_902148845.1. NCBI lineage: Eukaryota > Metazoa > Chordata > Actinopteri > Blenniiformes > Blenniidae > Salarias > Salarias fasciatus. The sequence goes on from NW_021941230.1 coordinate 11,396,350, forward strand.
TTAAGTTTTGTGCAGAAATAATCTGTGTAAAATTTAATTAATAGAAGCTTATAGCTTATCGTGTGTTTCAGATTTTTTTCACTCCATTTTGAAAGCAAAAAATTTTTGAAATTATGTGAATGTGGAAAAAAAAAATAACCTGGTCATGGTAAATTATGTCAAATATATGAAAAGGAACTACTTATCTGAAATTTGACAGCTTTGTTAGCAAAAATTGTCTAACGATTTATATTGGGATATACATGTTGTGCAAACTGAGAGTTCGAGGGCCCACTAAATGCCACAAGATGTTATATCTCATTGTTTACCCCCCCCTCCACCCCGTACACTTCGCCCTCGGCGGCCGCCGAGTTCACCTATGCCGAGAGCCAGCCCTGTTGACAGGATGTAACCTTTTCACCTTGCTCATGTGCACGAAAAGCTGGTCTGTGCAGGACGGCGGTGGTTTCATGTCTTCAACTTTCTGATGTGAATTGCGTTCTGTGTCAGAGGTGTGTTCACAGGAAAGAAGCACGAGCGGCTCAGGGCAGAATTCAACCCCACGTTCAGGCCTGAACGAGCCAATACACACATCATCTGACCGTCTTTGTCTTTCCTCTCCACAGCTTCTCAGAGCGACTGCGACATGTACACCGCAGCAGGAAGAGACTTTGTTGTGCCTCTGAACTCCCAGACGAAGGACCCATTGAGATTGACATGGAGTCGTGATGATTCGATTATCTTCAGGCGAAGACGGAATGATGTTCTCACAGGAAAAGCAGACGACGTTGATGAGAATGGATCCCTGAGGCTGAAAAATCTGACAGTCAGTCAGTCAGGAACCTACAAACCAGAGGTTGTCAGCAAAACTGGAAAAGTTGAGCAAAATTTAAAGACAATGCGATTGTGTGTGATTGGTAAGTGATGACAAAACCAAAGTGTCACTTTGTTTTTCAAAACTGGACTAAAACAAATGAACTTTCTTTTAGCTCCTGTACCAAAGCCGGAAGTAAGCGTGATGTGTGAAGGGTCAGAAGTCACTTTCACCTGCACGGTTCCAGAGGTGAGCAATGTTTCAGTCCAGGCCCACAAGGGGCATTTTGAACATCAGACACGTAGAGAACGTGGAGACACAGAGTTGTGTTCTGTTAGCTGTTTTCTCTCACACCTGAAAACCAACCGTCACATCAATCCTTTTCTCTCTTGCAGAAAGACCTGCCACAAAAGAAAGATATGACTGTTGCATGGTATCAAAATGACAAAGTTATTGATGAAATGAAGGATTGGCGTGTCACATATAAAGTGGAAACGGTGGAAAAAGAAGATTTCAGTTGCAACATTTCCAACCTGGTCTCCTATGCGGTCAGTGATCCTGTCCAACAAACCTGCTACAAGCACATTGTGATTGGTAAGATTTTTCTATAATTCCATAATTACTTTAGTTAAACAATTTGACTTCTCTCCAAATGCCTGAAAATCTGTGTAAAGATTTTCAGGGTTTTTTTCTTTGACATTCTCGGGGATGATACATTTAATTTTACACTTCTTGTGTTCAAGTTAATGAAGACAACTTTGGAGATTACATAGAATTGTTCTATGGAGCTGTCACTGAAGATCCCGATAGAGATAACACAGAAGAGTTGCTTGGTGAAGGGAATGGCATCAGCAGCAGCATCTGGGTTTTCGTTAGCAGTGGAGTAGGTACGTCTGGTTTTCTGTGTGAAGAGCATCGATCACTAATCATAATGCACAGACTAACACATTTGATCATATTATTCTCATCAGGTATTGTTCTGGCGTTGTGGTGCTGATCATCAGATCCAGCAGATGGAGCACAACTCAAAGGCAAGACCTGCATAGTATTTTTATGTATATCTAAAAAATTCTGTATTTTTTGTCAGTCATTTCAGAAAGTCAAATCTTTGTATAATAGCCTCATGAAACATAGAATTAAATATTTCCTTTATTTATTGAAATATTGGGTCCAGTTTTTCAAAAAATGTAATCTGTGTCCAAATGATCTGGATTTGGAAATCCTCTTTTTTCCTATCCAGGATCAGATAGTTTTCAATTGCTTTATAAATAAAATGTATTATTATTATTATTATTATTATTATTATTATTATTCAAGATTACCAAATCCAGATAAGCAGTGCTCTAAATGGAACATATCATAATGTGGCCTAGCAGCAAAGTAAATAACAACAGGTAGAAGAGCCAACAAGGGCTCACTTTAGGAGTTTTTATTCTGAGACAAACGTTTCCTCATGTCAAGCCACTTCTGAACAAGAGAACGAGTCAGAAGCGTCTGACTGACGTCGACTCACATCAGAAGCTGTGGAGAAAAAGAACCGAACTGTTGCTCAATGGTCCAAAGTCCTTTTCTTCAGATGACAGTCAATTTTTTTGCCTCGTAAACCAGCCCCGCCCACTCCTCATCCGTGTTTGGATTTTGGAGATGGGCTCAAGTCCAACTCCAAATCAAAATGTGGATGGGGAGTGTTCAGGTCTGGTTTACGAGGTGAGTAAATTTTGTCTATCATTTTGAAAGCAAGGTCCCAGAGTCTGGAGGAAGAGCGGAGAGGTTTGACTTTCTGGAATGACTGACAAAAAACAATGAACAGTTTCATGATATTCAAATTTTTATATATATATATCCATATATATATGCGTGTGTGTGTGTGTGTGTGTGTTTCTTATGTTGGTGTTAGTAAAATGGTCCCTCAGGGTTATGTATTGGGACTACTTCTCTTTTTTCTTCATTTAATATTACCAGTACTTTTGTGAACTATAAGCAGGTTTATTGTCAAACATCTAGAATGTTCCTCACATTCACAACATCTTCATCAGTACAAAATTCACATAAATATTAATAAATTAGTTTTTCTATCAGAGTCAAATTTAGACCTTAAACTTTGTAGTGATGACAGCTCGTCGGGTCAGCCTTTGAACTTTCATCCAAATGCATGTATGACTGAAATTTTAAATTAAATGAAGTGTTTGAGGATTTTTCTTTATCATTATTGTTGTTTGTTCATTGTCCAGTGTCTTCAATGAACTCTGCTCAAAACCCATTTGCAGTTTTTTTCGATTGCTAAAACACAAAAAGCAAAAATTTTGCACAATTTTCACAACCTTTACTTCTGTCCTTAATCGCTTGACTCAATTTGTTACTTCTTTAGTTTTCCTTATCATATTAGAACTCTTACTGTCCTTCTTTCCGCTCTAACGTCAATTTCACGTCACCTTGTTGTCAAAACACAACACACAATTTTTCATGTTTGCACACACTACGAGAGAAGGCAGCATTGTCATAATTCAGTGTGTTCCATTTCTATGATTGTGTTTTCAGTGTTCTGTACATGCTTGGTAGTGTTCAGCCAAACGCTTAGTTGTGTTTATTCAATGAATGGTATGTGTGTGTCATGTGAAAATATGACTGTTTACCAAATGAAAACACGAGTTCCATTTTGTGAACATGTTAAGAGATTTGATGGCAGAGTTGTTTTGCAAGGGGATGTAAGGGTTTAGCAATGTGTGTGTGTGTGTGATGTTTGGAGTTTTGTGTGTGCAGTTTTGAAAAAAAAACGTACAGTTTTGAAAAACGTGTTTTAGCAATCAAAAAAGAACTGTAAAACAGATTGGAAAAACTTGTTTTCTGAATTATTCAACACTTGTGAACTCAATTTGCAGGGGACTCATCAACATCATCATCACCATCATCATCATTATCAAAGATTGTTGGCTGGAAACATTGGACCCTGACCAAGTGGCTCCAGGCTGCACGTCCACTAGCAATACTCTTGACACTCCAAACCCCTGATTTCCATCTGATTCCTTGATTATTTTTTATCTAATAAAATCCAGTAATGTTTAGTGAGAAAGAGACCTATTTTACAATTGCCTTGCCTTTATTTGTAGCAACTGTTTTTTTTTTTTCTTTTAAACTCATTGTAACAATTTGTAATGGACTTTTTCCCAGCATAATTTTTTTTCCTGGTAAATTCCTTCACCTTTATCCTGGTACATTTCTTTTTGTTACTTTGCTGTGTTTATTTGCCTTTCTCTTGAAACCTCTTGGATCAATGCTTTTGTCCTATGCAAGCCTTTTGTATTCGGAATATTATTATTGCTCACATGAAATGAAAAGAAAATGGTTTCGTGTCAAGCGTATTCCCCTTTTTTCCAGCAAAACTTCAGCTTTCATTCCTTGAAGTTCATAATGTGTAACTCTGTCAAAACAACTATCCTGCTGAAATCTCGTTGTAGCTAATGCAACACCAGAAAAACAAAACCCCTTTTTGTCCACTGTCTGATAGAGACCAGGCGCCAACCTCCGCTCATAAAACATGAAGATAATGCATAAGTGCAAAAAAGCTGTAATTCCGGAGAGATTCCAGCAGGGGGCGATGATGCTGGTTTCAAAAAGAGCCCAGGTCCCATTGGAACCCATTCAAAAATGTTGATTTTCAGAGTGCAAATAAACATATAAAGCGCCCGGTTTCAGGGCGTATTTTGGTCTCTATCACTAGTTTCTATAAGCGTGCTGGCTTCACCAGACTCTGATTTTCACATAAATCATCTGTTGATTTTATATTACGAGTGAAAGTTCTGCATAAATCGCCCTATCACAGCGCCTCCTCTGTCCACGTGATGCGGTCACGTGACGGGCGGGACCAATCACATTTATATCTGGTTTCAAATATTCAATGTGGAGACGTCCTGCTGGACTCGGTAAAGTCTTCAGAACGGCGGTTGGGAACTCTATGGGTGACGTCACGAAAGGTCTATCCATTTATATACAATCTATGATAGAGATTGAGGTAAATACCACTGAGATTAAAAAAAAAAAGTAACATTTTAAAATCAGTCAATAAGTTTAGATTACACTGCCACCATGTGGACAGCTGTAGATACTGAAAACATTTCGACAGCAGCAGTCTTCAAATGACATGCATGTCTTTGCTCTTCAGGTCGACTTGTCAGCGACGTTTCACCAAGCAGCTCTGATGAATCTGCTGTGCATCAAACAGTCAGAGAGTTCGGAGAGTTTACAGCTAAGCGGCCTCCCGTGCTCCTCAATGGCCGCCGTGTGAATGCATCTTCATTTGGTAAATCACTCATCTGATGAAGTACCCACAGGTGTTCACGCCACAGTTTCTAAGATCGCTACATCTGGGTCAGACCTCATTCTTTTAATGCTGGATGAAGATATTTTATCGCTCCTTTTGACAGCTTTCAAACAGAACGGGCCCACACAAACTAGATAGTCTGAGAAACACTGAGCTGTAGGAGCAGAAAATACATTCCCTGGTTCAGTTCTGTACCAGGAACCTCAGTAAGCTGAAGGCTGCAGTTCAACAGGAGCGAGATTCCTCACCTCAGCTGACGATGAGTCACCATCAACTCGTCACATGGCCAGGTGTTGGGACGTTAACATTTTACGTTGTGGTTTACCCACAATTACGTCGTGTTGGCTTTTGTTAGTTTCCACATTTGAGATCAGGAAGTCAACATTGCATTTGTCTACTTAAATGCCCTATTTCCATGACATCTCACTGTAGCAGAACCTTTTAAAAATGTTCATCAATTTCTTATGAAAGGCCAAACTTTTTTGTGATCAGTGTATTTATTAATCCCTTTGGGATAAAGAACAAGAATGACTGTGACCTGAAGAAACACACATACAAACATGCATGTGTTTCTTTCTGCTTGTTGTGTGTGAAACCACAGCAGAGAAGTGGTAGCCTGGCATGCCAGACTGATTTTATTTATGTGTTACACCCGTGCCTGGACTCAGATAAACTCTGGAACACTCAGTGTTTGTGTGAGAATCTGCATTTGGGTTCACTCTCTGCCCCTGACCGTCGACGGTCAGTCATCATTCGACTTTAAGAAACGAAAGTGAAACGGTGTTTTTCTTAAATCAACTTCTCATTTCTAATTCACAGAAGTTAGAACGTATTAGCTTACACACACAAACACACACACACAACCTCAGAGAAAAGGAAACACACACATACAGGAAATGACCTTGATTGTAGAGAGTGGATGTTCTGTCCAGCTCTGACAGCGACGAGGACGATGATGAAGAAAGCTTCTAAAACATTAGAAAAACATTAACTGTGCGTGTCTGCACTGACGTGACTCGAACTGCTTGATTTATTGATTTATGCTGATTTAGAAATATAACTACGCTCATCATCAGCTCGATTCCATTTTTGTTAGGACCTCTTAGGTGCCCTGATTAATGCCTGAGGCAAAAACGATTTTGAAAAATTTTAAACCTTTTTTTGAAAGACCAATATTTTTCGTAATGTCGAATTAAAAATTGGACCACGGTTCATTTTAGCAGTGACTGATGACGAGAGCAGTGATCAGGCAGACGAACAACATGGACCAACGACATGAACCAATCACAGAAGACAAACACATGTGCTATGTGCGGACAACTTCATAAGCCGCCAGCAAAAGGGCAAATTCAGTGAGTAAAGACCACAACACATACAAGCGCAACATTATGCAACAAACACATTCACAGTATTCACATATGTAGCAAATACATGTGCAACGTCCACATATGCAGCAAACAGACATGCACCACAAACATATACGTAAAGCAACAACACTTGGCAAGAACATTAATCCCATAGACATCAGCCAAATACACATAGCAACAGCATAGACCAACAACATCGACACAGATCACATGTACTTTTTTTGACACAAATGGAACCCCATAAAATAATACCTGGAAAGCTGCAGAAATGAAAATAATCTCAGCTAATGAAAAAGTACTGATGGAATTGTGAATAAGTGTTTTTTTTTTTTTTTGTCATTTACAAAGATGTATTAAAATAAGACACTATTATAAGTAAAAAGTACTTATTACTCACATTACTGTAATTTTTCAAAACTTTCATGAGGATTTGAAAACTCACTCATAGTTTTCACACCAAGACCTTGACATTTTTTGCAACTTGAAAGTTTTTTTTGCTTCATATCCACGTTTGTTGATCTTTTTTTATGTGAAGTTTGGTCTGTTACTCAAGTTGTAAATATTTCTGAACCATTCCCCGGTTCGGTTCTGTACCAGGAACCTCGAAAAGCTGAAGGTTGCAGTTCAACAAGAGCGAGATTCCTCACCTCAGCACATCAGTGAGGCGTTGGGACGTCGACATTTTTTGTTGCAGTTTACCCACAACTGCTGTTCTTGGTTCTTGTTTCCACGCTTGAGATCAGGAAGTCACCATTGCGTTCGTCTACTTAAACGTCCTACTTCCCCATCATCTCACTGATGCAGAAACTTTTTACATTTTTCATCAATTTCACCCAAAAAGGCAAAACTTTTTGTGAGTAGCGTATTTAGCAATACCTTTTGGATAAAGAACAATGAATTACTGAGGCCACTAACAGTTTTCTCAACACATGTCCTGTAGCATCAGAAAAATACCTCATGAATATGTAAACATGAAAAATAGGATTTTCATTGGAGTGGGTCTTTAAAAACTGCAATGTTGGACTTTTAACTCTCAGAAACAGAACAAAAGAGCAAAATAAATTCTAATATCAAATGATATTAAACGAATATGCGATGCGCTTTATTTTCTACAAATTATCTGCCATAAAAGTGCAGATGAAAGACTCTGCTCCTGTTTCATTGTGGCCGTTGTGATTTTTATCGTTTTATCCTTTTCCCAAACTTCCTGAGTCCTGGGTTTCACATGAGAAAGAAGCAGAATGACGGGGTAAGACTGTGTCCTTATGGAAGAGGTGAGGAACACTGACAGTACGGTGTCTGGTCTCAGGTATTGCTGCGCACATGAGGAGCAAAAAATGTAAGTCTTTTTAAAGAGGAACTCATGTGTTTCTGTCGTCTTGACATTGACAGTGTGCAACCTTTCTGTTACAGCGCAAACAGTCAAATAACCCTCGATATGCACACTATTTTACATTTATATATGTTTTAAGTTTGTTTGAGTCACAACAGGTTTGACGAGGCTGGTGTCAAATTACCTTATAAACAATGAGCTTGACAGGAAAGTGAAAGCACTTTTGAAAAAATGCTTTTTATGACAATTTAGCTTAAATTCAAATGTAACTCTAAGAAAACTAATAAAAATAGATCTATTTTTCTGATTACATGATCTGATTACTTCAAATTCAAATAATTATTAGTTCAAAAAACGAAAGTTAAAAGGTGTTTTCATCAACTTGTTAGTCATTTTTAAATTGCAGAAGTTAATATGTCTCAGCTTATGCATTCAGTGTTTAAAAATGGATTGATTTGAATCTGATGCTGGACGTGTTGAAGCTTCAGAGAAGACTTGATTTGTGTCTTAAGATTTCAAAGAACAACAAATGCGCTCTCCCCCTTTCTTCTTGAGTATCACTTCCTCTTCAAACCTGAACAAGACACTACTTGTGCCCCCCCACACACACACACAGGAAATGACACTGATTGTAGAAAGTGGATGTTCTTTTCAGATCTGAAAGCTCTGAAAGGAAGATGATGAAGATGGTTTCCCCCTCCACCATGTTTCTTCTTCTGCTCTGCTGCTCCGTCTTCATCCCAACAGGTACAAATTATTGTTATTAATTTTATTTTATTTTTAACAGTTTATTTCAAAGGAAAGTCACATCATTTGTGTTGTTTGTGTTTGTAGTTGCTTTTAAATAATTATCAACTTGCAAAACTTCAGTTTCCACCTTTTTTTTAAGTTTTGTGCAGAAATAATCTGTGTAAAATTTAATTAGTAGAAGCTTATAGGTTATCATCAAGTGTGTTTTAGATTTTTTTTCACTCCATTTTGAAAGCAAAAACTTTTTGAAATTATGTGAATGTGGGAAAAAAAAAATAACCTGGCCATGGCAAAATATGTAAAATATATGAAAAAGCTAATGCTTATCTAAAATTTGACAGCTGTGTTAGCAAAAATTGTCTGCAATGATTTATATTGATATTTACATGTTGAGGGCCCACTAAATGCCACAAGACTTTACATCTCATCATTTTTATCTTTATATATTTACTGGAATAAACGCCTCGTTCTTACTCGCCATTAAAACCATTTAAGGATTTTATTAATTAAATTATTAATAAAATATGAAGAAGGCACAACAAATTATGAGTCATGAACGCTGAAACGCTAATGAAACAAATACTTTGAAATAATCTGAGTTAATTGACAAAATTATGAATAACTTTTTTTAACATTTATTAAAAACTGACTGAAAGAAAAGACACTTTTACAAGTAACAAACTCTAAATACTCATTTCCTCGTACTTTTTGCAAGCTCTCATGAGCATTTGAAACTTCACTCGGAGTTTTCGCACCTTGTTTTCTAATTTATATCATCATAAAAACTCCTGACTATATCCAAGATCTCAAAATCTTTTGGAAGTTTAAAGTTTTATGTTTCAAATCCATGTCTCAGAACTTCTCTCTGAAACAAACTCAGTTTTTGAGATCACAGGAAATGCAAAAGCCCCTGATGACATGTTTTCTGTACTAATTCCACCGCTGTGCTTTTGAGCGTTAACATGTTGGCTGAGACGGTTTTGCTCTGAATCACTTGAAAACAGGCTGTGGTTCTGCTCAGACATGACAGGAACCTATGACCTTTTCACCTTGCTCATGTGCACGAAAAGCTGGTCTGTGCAGGACAGCGGCGGTTGGCGGCGGTTTCATTTCTTCAACTTTCTGGTGTGAATTGCGTTCTGTGTCAGAGGTGTGTTCACAGGAAAGAAGCACGAGCGGCTCAGGGCAGAATTCAACCCCACGTTCAGGCCTGAACGAGCCAATACACACATCATCTGACCGTCTTTGTCTTTCCTCCCCACAGCTTCTCAGAGCCAATGCGACATGCACGCCGCAGCAGGAACAGACTTTGTTGTGCCTCTGAACTCCCAGACGAAGGACCCATTGAGACTGACATGGAGTCATGATGATTCGATTATCTTCAGGCGAAGAGGGAATGATGTTCACACAGGAAAAGCAGACGACGTTGATGAGAATGGATCCCTGAGGCTGAAAAATCTGACAATCAGCCAGTCAGGAACCTACCAACCAGAGGTTGTCAGCAAAACTGGAGAATCTGAGGAAAATTTAAAGACAATACGATTGTGTGTGATTGGTAAGTGATGACAAAACCAAAGCGTCACTTTCTTTTTCAAAATTAGACTAAAACAAATGAACTTGCTTTTAGCTCCTGTACCAAAGCCGGAAGTAAACGTGATGTGTGAAGGGTCAGAAGTCACATTCACCTGCACGGTTCCGGAGGTGAGCAATGTTTCAGTCCAGGCCCACAAGGAGCATTTTGAACATCAGACACGTAGAGAACGTGGAGACACAGAGTTGTGTTCTGTTAGCTGTTTTCTCTCACACCTGAAAACCAACCGTCACATCAATCCTTTTCTCTCTTGCAGAAAGACCTGACACAAAATACAGATATTACTGTTGCATGGTATCAAAATGACAATGTCAATGATGAAATGAAGGATTGGAGTGTCACATTTGAAGCGGAAAAAGTGGAAAAAGACCATTTTCGTTGCAACATTTCCAACCTGGTCCGCTATGCGGTCAGTGATCCTGTCCAACAAACCTGCTTCAAGCCCGATGAGTATGGTAAGATTTTTCCATAATTCCATAATGACTTTAGTTAAACAATTTTACTTCTCTTCAAATGCCTGAAAATCTGTGTAAAGATTTTCAGGTTTGATTCTTGCGGATGATAGATTTACTTTTACACTTCTTGTGTTCAATTTAATGAGAACTCCTTTGCAGATCACACAGAAGGTTTCATTGGACCTGAAACAAAAGATCCCGATAGAGATAACACAGAAAAGTTGCCTGGTGAAGGGAATGGCATCAGCAGCAGCATCTGGGTTTTCGTTAGCAGTGGAGTAGGTACGTCTGGTTTTCTGTGTGAAGAGCATCGGTCACTAATCATAATGCACAGACTAATACATTTGATCATATTATTCTCATCAGGTATTGTTCTGGTGTTGTGGTGCTGATCATCAGATCCAGCAGATGGAGCACAACTCAAAGGCAAGACCTGCATAGTATTTTTATTTTATATATATCTAAAAAAAATTCTACATTTTTTGTGAGTCATTTCAGAAAGTCAAACCTTTGTATGATATAGCCTCATGAAACATATAATTAAATATTACCTTTATTTATTGAAATATTGGGTCCAGTTTTTCTGTATCCAAATGATCTGGATTTGGAAATCCTCTTTCTTGCTATCCAGGATCAAGCAATTCGTCTTTCTGTTATGCTGGTTGAATCTGATCAACCCGGATCCAGATGCAGCTTTCAAGTTTACCAAATCCAGATAAGCAGTGCTCTCAGTGGAACATATCATAATGTGGCCGAGCAGCAAAGTAAATGACAACAGGGAGAAGAGCCAACATGGGCTCACTTTAGGAGTTTTTATTCTGAGACAAACGTTTCCTCATGTCAAGCCACTTCTGAACAAGAGAACGAGTCAGAAGCGTCGGACTGACGTCGACTCACATCAGCAGCTGTGGAGAAAAAGAACTGAACTGTTGCTCAATGGTCCAAAGTCCTTCTCTTCAGATGACAGTCAATTTTATCAATCGTTTGGAAATCAAGGTCCCAGAGTCTGGAGGAAGAGTGGAGAGGTTTGGTATGTATATACATATTATACCTGGGGCAGTCATGTGGCATAGGGGGTTTTTATTGTGAAGATAAACCAGTGACCACAAAAGTCTGCACAGTGTGACAACTGCAGAATGTACCACAGCACAAACCACTCGATCTGCCAACAACTGCCGCCACTTTCGGTGCATCAAGTTTTTTCTCTCTTATGTTGGTGTTAGTAAAACGGTCCCTCAGGGTTATGTATTGGGACGACTTCTCATTTTTCTTCATTTAATTTTACCAGAACTTGTGTGAACTTTCAGCAGGTTTATTGTCAAACATCTAGAATGTTCCTCACATTCACAACATCTTCATCGGTACAAAATTCACATAAACATTAATAAATTGGTTTTTCTATCGGAGTCAAATTTAGACCTCAAACTTTGTGATGATGACAGCTTGTTGGGTCAGCCTTTGAACTTTAATCCAAATGCATGTATGACTGAAATTTTAGATTAAATGAAGTGTTTGAGGATTTTTCTTTGTCATTATTGTTGTTTGTTCATTGTCCAGTGTCTTCAATGAACTCTGCTCAAAACCCATTTAAAACAGATTGGAAAAACTTGTTTTCTGAATTATTCAACACTTGTGAACTCAATTTGCAGGGGACTCATCGTCATCATCATCATCATCGTCATTATCAAAGATTGTTGGCTGGAAACATTGGACCCTGACCAAGCGGCTCCAGGCTGCACGTCCACTAGCAATACTCTTGACACTCCAAACCCTGAGTCCCGTCTGATTCCTTGATTATTTTTTTATCTAATAAAATCCAGTAATGTCTCGTGAGATGGAGACATATTTTGCAATTGCCTTGCCTTTATTTGTACTGTTTTCTTCTTCTATTTTTTTTAACTCATTGAAACACTTTGTAATGGACTTTTTCCCAGCATAACTGGTTTTTTTCTGGTAAATTCCTTTACCTTTATCCTGGTACATTTCTTTTAGTTCCTTTGTTGTGTTAATTAATTTGCCTTTCTATTGAAACCACTTGGATCAATGCTTTTGTCCTATGCAAGCCTTTTGTATTCGGAATATTATTATTGCTCACATTAAACGAAAAGTAAACGGTTCTGTGTCAAGAGTACCGGTATTCCCCTTCTTTCCAGCAAAATTTCAGCTTTCATTCCTTGAAGTTCATAATGTGTAACTCTGTCAAAACAACTATCCTGCTGAAATCTGGCAGGAGCCATTGCAAAACCAAAAAAAGAAAAAAACAAAACACCTTTTTTGTCCACTGTCTGATAGAGATTGAGGTAAATACCATTGAGGTAAAAAAAAAAAAGTAAAATTTTAAAATCAGTCAATAAGTTTAGATTACACTGCCACCATGTGGACAGCTGTAGATACTGAAAACATTTCGACAGCTGCAGTCTTCAAATGACATGCATGTCTTTGCTCTTCAGGTCGACTTGTCAGCGACGTTTCACCAAGCAGCTCTGATGAATCTGCTGTGCATCAAACAGTCAGAGAGTTCGGAGAGTTTACAGCTAAGCGGCCTCCCGTGCTCCTCAATGGCCGCCGTGTGAATGCATCTTCATTTGGTAAATCACTCATCTGATGAAGTACCCACAGGTGTTCACGCCATTGTTTCTAAGATCGCTACGTCTGGGTCAGACCTCATTCTTTTAATGCTGGATGAAGATATTTTATCGCTCCTTTGACGGCTTTCAAACAGAACGGGCCCACACAAACTAGATAGTCTGAGAAACACTGAGCTGTAGGAGCAGAAAATACATTCCCTGGTTCAGTTCTGTACCAGGAACCTCAGTCAGCTGAGGGCTGCAGTTCAACAGGAGAGAGATTCCTCACCTCAGCAGACGATGAGTCACCATCAACTCCTCACATGGCCAGGTGTTGGGATGTTGACATGTTACGCTGTGGTTTACCCACAACTACTGTTGACTTTTGTTTGTTTCCACATTTGAAATCAGGAAGTCAACATTGCATTTGTCTACTTAAATTCCCGATTTCCATGACATCTCACTGGAGCAGAACCTTTTTACATTTTTCATCAATTTCTTATGAAAGGCCAAACTTTTTTGTGATCAGTGTATTTATTAATCCCTTTGGGATAATGAACAAAGAATGACTGTGACCTGAAGAAACACACATACAAACATGCATGTGTTTCTTTCTGCTTGTTGTGTGTGAAACCACAGCAGAGAAGTGGTAGCCTGGCATGCCAGACTGATTTTTTTTTATGTGTTACGCCCGTGCCTGGACTCAGATAAACTCTGTAACACTCAGTGTTTGTGAGATTATCTGCATTTGGGTTCACTCTCTGCCCCTGACCGTCGACGGTCAGTCATCATTCGACTTTAAGAAACGAAAGTTAAATGATGTTTTTTTTTTTTAAATCAACTTCTCATTTCTAATTCACAGAAGTTAGAATGTCTCAGTGTACACACACACACACACACACACACACACACACACACACACACTCAGAGAGAAAGAAACACACACATACAGGAAATGACCTTGACTGTAGAGAGTGGGTGTTCTGTCCAGCTCTGACAGCGACGAGGACGATGATGACGATAGCTTCTGCCTCCACCTTCTTTCTGCTTTCTTCATCCCAACAGGTGCAAATTATTGTCATTTTCAACACAATTTATTTCGATGGAAAGTCACATCATCTGTGTTTTGTTTTTTAAACCCTCTTTTACTAGTTGTTTCAAAATAATTAAACAATTGTTGGCAAAGTTGTACTTTTATTGTACTGTTGTTATTTATTTGCATGTGAATGATCTGTGTGCTGCTGGACACCGGAATTTCTCCCTTGGGAGATTAATAAAGTTTTTATCTATCTATCTATCTTATCTATCAAAGAATGTTTGAAAGTAGGCTCAGAATGTAGGAAATTCTGGAAATTTATATTGATCCTAAATGCAACAACACTTTATTATCATAATTTTTTATCTTCGAGAAATATTTACAACTTGAATAGCAGACTCATCCTTACTCGAGTTTAAAACACCGAGTCACGAAATAATACCTGGAAAGCTGGAGAAATGAAAATAATCTCAGCTAATGAAAAAGTACTGATGGAATTGTGAATAAGTGTTTTTTTTTTTTTTGTCATTTACAAAGACGTATTAAAATAAGACACTTTTATAAGTAAAAAGTACTTATTACTCACATTACTGTAATTTTTACAAACTTTCATGAGAATTTGAAAACTCACTCATAGTTTTCACACCAAGACCTTGACATTTTTTGCAACTTGAAAGTTTTTTTTGCTTCATATCCACGTTTGTTGATCTTTTTGTATGTGAAGTTTGGTCTGTTACTCAAGTTGTAAATATTTCTGAACCATTCCCCGGTTCGGTTCTGTACCAGGAACCTCGAAAAGCTGAAGGTTGCAGTTCAACAAGAGCGAGATTCCTCACCTCAGCACATCAGTTTGTCACAAGGTGAGGTGTTGGGACGTCGACATTTTTTGTTGCAGTTTACCCACAACTGCTGTTCTTGGTTCTTGTTTCCACGCTTGAGATCAGGAAGTCACCATT
Source organism: Salarias fasciatus (assembly GCF_902148845.1). Classification (NCBI taxonomy): domain Eukaryota; kingdom Metazoa; phylum Chordata; class Actinopteri; order Blenniiformes; family Blenniidae; genus Salarias; species Salarias fasciatus. The sequence goes on from NW_021941230.1 coordinate 11,411,516, forward strand.
GCGTTCGTCTACTTAAATGTCCGACTTCCACATCATCTCACTGATGCAGAAACTTTTTACATTTTTCATCAATTTCACCCAAAAAGGCAAAACTTTTTGTGAGTAGCGTATTTAGCAATACCTTTGGGATAAAGAACAATGAATTACTGAGGCCACTAACAGTTTTCTCAACACATGTCCTGTAGCATCAGAAAAATACCTCATGAATATGTAAACATGAAAAATAGGATTTTCATTGGAGTGGGTCTTTAAAAACTGCAATGTTGGACTTTTAACTCTCAGAAACAGAACAAAAGAGCAAAATAGATTCTAATATCAAATGATATTAAACGAATATGCGATGCGCTTTATTTTCTATAAATAATCTGCCATAAAAATGCAGATAAAACAGCTTGGAGCGGTAGAAAAGTCGCCCCGAGTCTTAGTGCAGATTGTACCAAACAGTGATCAACAAGATAAAAGAATGACATTAAAATAAACCAACCTGCGCTTTTTAATGGCTGCAGCTTGGGGCGGATTTACGGTCGCCCACCCGACCTGGTTTATGCTTGAACTCCACCTCAAAATATTTTCCATGGCTGCTGTGCTTCCATGTGCCCACAAGGGGGCGCAGACACCCTGACAAAAACTATATTTTGGGACTTGCAATGCCAGCTGTGCAGATCTTAAACATGCAGCCTTGCTGGCTCTGAGTTTTCCTCAGCTTATCTTTCTTATGGGGCTCCACAGGGATCCGTTTCAGGCCCACTGCTTGATTCCCTGTCCTTGTTGCCACGAAGACACCGTTCTACTGATGAGTCCAGCTTCTTCCGTCTTAGATAACTGGCTCAGGTGAAGTCCATCCTTCACTGGCCATCTACAACAGAGATCTGAAGACACATTACTGCCTTGTTTACTCTTTGGCTTTTAAACCCAGTTTGAGACTCTGCTCCTGTTTCATTGTGGCCATTGCATTGTTTTTATCATTTTATTGGATTTCTATTTGTTTAATTGCTCGCTCACCTGTTTTTAGGTTTCCTTGTCTGTGTATAGTATATTCAGCTCTTTGTTGCAACGATGGCTGTTTGAAAGTGCTTTATAAATAAAGTTGAGTTCAGAATCCTGACAAGAGAAACTTTTTAAGGACTTGACAGACGAACACACAGTCCAGTTGGTATCTGTTCTCAGCTGTTCTCCACACACGAGGAACAAAAACTTTGTCTTTTGAAAGAGGAACTCGTGTGTTTTATCCTCTTGACATTGACATTTTACAACCTTTCTGTTATAGCACAAACAGTCAAATAACCCTCGATATGCACACTATCATCTTACATTTATTTATATTTATATTTGTATTTGTTTGAGTCACAACAGGTTTGGTGAGGCTGGTGTCAAATTACCTTATAAACAATGAGCTTGACAGGAAAGTGAAAGCACTTTTGAAAAAAATGCTTTTTTTTTATGACTATTTCGCTGAAATTCAAATGTAAATCTAAGAAAACTGTAATAAAAATAGATCTATTTTTCTGATTACATGATCTGATTACTTCAAATTCAAATAATCATGAGTTCAAAAAACAAAAGTTAAAAGGTGTTTTCATCAACTTGTTAGTCATTTTGAAATTGCACAAGTCAATATGTCTCAGCTTATGCATTCATTGTTAAAAAAAATTGATTTCAGTCTGATGCTGGACGTGTTGAAGCTTCAGAGAAGACTTGAGTTGTGTCTTAAGATTTCAAAGACTAACAAGTGTGCTCACTCCCTTTCTTCTTGAGAATCACTTCCTCAACAAACCTGAACAATACACTACTTGTGCCACACACACACACACACACACACACACACACACTTTTGTCTTCCTATCCTCGTGGGGACCTCCCATTGACTCCTATTCATATCTGACTCCTAACCCGAACCCACACCAAAACAATGCATAGCCCAAAAGAAATGTTTTTGCACTTTTACTTTTTTCAGTAACAACAACATGGTCAAGAAAACACTGTTTCCCCTCATGGGGACCCAAAAAATGTCCCCACAAGGCACATTGTGCCGGAATTTCCATCCTTGTGGGGACATTTGGTCCCCACAAGGATGGAAAAACGTGTACACACACACACTCACCCACACACACACAGACACACACCCAGGAAATGACACTGATTGTAGAAAGTGTATGTTCTTTTCAGCTCTAAAAGCTCTAGAAGGACCTTGATGAAGATGGCTTCTCCCTCCACCGTGTTTCTTCTTCTGCTCTGCTGCTCCGTCTTCATCCCAACAGGTACAGATTATTGTTATCAATGTTATTTTGAACACAGTTTATTTCAAAGAAAAGGTCACATCATTTGTGTTTTTTGTGTTTGTAGTTGCTTTTAAATAATTAAAAACTTACAAAACTTCTGTTTCCACCTTTTTGTTAAGTTTTGTGCAGAAATAATCTGTGTAAAATTGAATTAATAGAAGCTTATAGCTTATCATGGTGTGTTTTAGATTTTTTTTCACTCCATTTTGAAAGCGAAAACTTTTTGAAATTATGTGAATGTGGAAAAAAAAATTATGTCAAATATATGAAAAAGCCAATGCTTATCTAAAATTTGACAGCTGTGTTACCAAAAATTGTCTGCAATGGTTTTTATTGATATTTACATGTTGAGGGCCCACTAAATGCCACAACACTTTATATCTCATTATTTTTATCTTTATATATTTACTGGAATAAACGCCTCATTCTTACTCGCCATTAAATCCATTAAAGGATTTTATTAATTAAATTGTTAATAAAATATGAAGAAGGCACAACAAATTATGAGTCATGAACTAATACCTGAAACGCTAACGAAACAAATACTTTGAAATAATCTGAGTTAATTGACAAAATTATGAATAACTTTTTTTTAACATTTATTAAAAACTGACTGAAAGAAAAGACACTTTTACAAGTAATAAACTCTAAATACTCATTTCCTCGTACTTTTTGCAAGCTCTCATGAGCATTTGAAACTTCACTCGTAGTTTTCGCACCTTGTTTTCTAATTTATACCATCATAAAAAACTACTGAGTATGTCCAAGATCTCGAAATATTTTGGAAGTTTAAAGTTTTCTGTTTCAAATCCATATTTCAGAACTTTTCTCTAAAACAAACTCAGTTTTTGAGATCACAGGAAATGCAAAAGCACCTGATGACATGTTTTCTGTAGTAATTCCACCGCTGTGCTTTTGAGCGTGAACATGTTGGCTGAGACGGTTTTGCTCTAAATCACTTGAAAACAGGCTGTGGTTCTGCTCAGACATGACAGGATGTAACCTTTTCACCTTGCTCATGTGCACGAAAAGCTGGTCTGTGCAGGACGGCGGTGGTTTCATGTCTTCAACTTTCTGATGTGAATTGCGTTCTGTGTCAGAGGTGTGTTCACAGGAAAGAAGCACGAGCGGCTCAGGACAGAATTCAACCCCACGTTCAGGCCTGAACGAGCCAATACACACATCATCTGACCGTCTTTGTCTTTCCTCTCCACAGCTTCTCAGAGCCAATGTGACATGTACGCCGCAGCAGGAACAGACTTTGTTGTGCCTCTGAACTCCCAGACGAAGGACCCGTCACTATGGACATGGAGTCACAATGATTCCATTATCTTTAAGAAAAGAGAGGAAATGGTTCTCAAAGGAAAAGCAGACGACGTTGATGAGAATGGATCCCTGAGGCTGAAAAATCTGATAATCAGTCAGTCAGGAACCTACAAACCGGAGGTTTTCAATAAAGACCGAAAAGCTGAGCAAAATTTAAAGACGATACGATTGTGTGTGATTGGTAAGTGATGACAAAACCAAAGTGTCACTTTGTTTTTCAAAATTAGACTAAAACAAATGAACTTTCTTTTAGCTCCTGTACCGAAGCCTGAAGTAAACGTGATGTGTGAAGGGTCAGAAGTCACATTCACCTGCACGGTTCCGGAGGTGAGCAATGTTTCAGTCCAGGCCCACAAGGAGCATTTTGAACATCAGACACGTAGAGAACGTGGAGACACAGAGTTGTGTTCTGTTAGCTGTTTTCTCTCACACCTGAAAACCAGCCATCACATCAATCCTTTTCTCTCTTGCAGAAAGACCTGCCACAAGAGACAGATATGACTGTTGCATGGTATCAAAATGACAATGTCAATGATGAAATGAAGGATTGGAGTGTCACATTTGAAGCGGAAAAAGTGGAAAACGACCATTTTCGTTGCAACATTTCCAACCTGGTCTCCTGTGCGGTCAGTGATCCTGTCCAACAAACCTGCTACGAGCCCTATGAGTATGGTAAGGTGTTTCCATCATCGCAATTACTTTAGTTAAACAATTTTACTTCTCTCCAAATGCCTGAAAATCTGAGTAAAGATTTTCAGGTTTGTTTTCTCTGGCATTCTCGGCGTTGATACATTCACTTTTACACTTCTTGTGTTGAATTTAATGAGGACTACTTTGCAGATCACACAGAAGGTTTCATTGGACCTGAAACGAAAGATCCCGATGGAGATAACACAGAAAAGTTGCCTGATGAAGGGAATGGCATCAGCAGTAGCATCTGGGTTTTCGTTAGCAGTGGAGTAGGTACGTCTGGTTTTCTGTGTGACGAGCATCTATCACTAATCATAATGCACAGACTAACACATTTGATCATATTATTCTCATCAGGTATTGTTCTGGCGTTGTGGTGCTGATCATCAGATCCAGCAGATGGAGCACAACTCAAAGGCAAGACCTGCATGGTATTTTTATTTTATATATATCTAAAAAAAAATCTATGTTTTTTGTGAGTCATTTCAGAAAGTCAAACCTTTGTATGATATAGCCTCATGAAACATAGAACAAAATATTTCAAGCCTATATTTATTGAAATATTGGGTCCAGTTTTTCTGTATCCAAATGATCTGGATTTGGAAATCCTCTTTCTTGCTATCCAGGATCAAGCAATTCGTCTTTCTGTTATGCTGGTTGAATCTGATCAACCCGGATCCAGATGCAGCCTTCAAGTTTACCAAATCCAGATAAGCAGTGCTCTCAGTGGAACATATCATAATGTGGCCGAGCAGCAAAGTAAATGACAACAGGGAGAAGAGCCAACATGGGCTCACTTTAGGAGTTTTTATTCTGAGACAAACGTCTCCTCATGTCAAGCCACTTCTGAACAAGAGAAGGAGTCAGAAGCGTCGGACTGACGTCGACTCACGTCAGCAGCTGTGGAGAAAAGAACTGAACTGTTGCTCAATGGTCCAAAGTCCTTTTCTTCAGATGACAGTAAATTTTATCAATCATTTGGAAATCAAGGTCCCAGAGTCTGGAGGAAGAGTGGAGAGGTTTGGCTTTCTAAAATGACCGAAAACATCAAAAAACTTTGAACAGTTTCATGATATTCAAATTTATTTATACATGCATATATATATACATATATATGTGTATATATATGTATATATATATATATATATATATATATATATATATATATATATATATATATATATATATATATATATATATTTATATATATATATATATATATATATTTATATATATATATATATATATATATATATATATATATATATATATATATATATATATATATATATATATATATGTATATATATATATATACATATATAGTATACCTGGGGCAGTCATGTGGCATAGGGGGTTTTTATTGTGAAGATAAACCAGTGACCACAAAAGTCTGCACAGTGTGACAACTGCAGAATGTACCACAGCACAAACCACTCTATCTGCCAACAACTGCCGCCACTTTCGGTGCATCAAGTTTTTTTCTCTCTTATGTTGGTGTTAATAAAACGGTGTCCCTCAGGGTTATGTATTGGGACTACTTCTCATTTTTCTTCATTTAATATTACCAGAACTTGTGTGAACTTTCAGCAGGTTTATTGTCAAACATCTAGAATGTTCCTCACATTCACAACATCTTCCTTTGTACAAAATTCACATAAACAATAAATTAGTTTTTCTATCAGAGTCAAATTTCGACCTCAAACTTTGTGATGATGACAGCTCCTTGGGTAAGCCTTTGAACTTTAATCCAAATGCATGTATGACTGAAATTTTAAATTAAATGAAGTGTTTGAGGATTTTCTTTGTCATTGTTGTTGTTTGTTCATTGTCCAGTGTCTTCAGTGAACTCTGCTCAAAACCCATTTAAAACAGATTGGAAAAACTTGTTTTCTGAATTATTCAACACTTGTGAACTCAATTTGCAGGGGACTCATCATCATCATCATCATCATCATCATCATCATCATCATCATCATCAAGGATTGTTGGCTGGAAACATTGGACCCTGACCAAGTGGCTCCAGGCTGCACGTCCACTGGCAATTCTCTTGACACTCCAAACCCTGAGTCCCGTCTGATTCCTTGATTATTTTTTATCAAATAAAATCCAGTAACGTTTAGTGTAAAGGAGACATATTTTGCAATTGCCTTGCCTTTATTTGTACTGTTTTCTTTTCCTTTTTTTTAACTCATTGAAACAATTTGTAATGGACTTTTTTCCAGCATAACTTTTTTTCCTGGTCAATTCCTTTACCTTTATCCTGGTACATTTCTTTTTGTTACTTTGTTGTGTTTATTTGCCTTCCTATTGAAACCTCTTGGATCAATGCTTTTGTCCTATGCAAGCCTTTCGTATTCGGATTGTTATTATTGCTCACATTAAATGAACAGTAAATGGTTTTGTGTCAAGCGTATTCCCCTTTTTTACAGCAAAACTTCAGCTTTCATTCCTTGAAGTTCATAATGTGTAACTCTGCCAAAACAACTATCCTGAAATCTCGTTGTAGCTGTTGCAAAACAAAAAAAATGAAACCCCTTTTTGTCCACTGTCTGATAGAGACTGAGGTAAATGCCAATGCCATTAAAAAAAAAAAAACTGTAAAATTTTAAAATCAGTCAATAAGGTTAGATTACACTGCCACCATGTGGACAGCTGTATGTCTTTGCTCTTCAGGTCGACTTGTCAGCGACGTTTCACCAAGCAGCTCTGATGAATCTGCTGTGCATCAAACAGTCAAAGAGTTCGGAGAGTTTACAGCGAAGCGGCCTCCTGTGCTCCTCAATGGCCGCCGTGTGAATACATCCTAATTTGGGTAAATCACTCATCTGATGAAGTACCCACAGGTGTTCACGCCATAGTTTCTGAGATCGCTACGTCTGGGTCGGACCTCATTCTTTTAATGCTGGATGAAGATATTTTATCGCTCCTTTGACGGCTTTCAAACAGCAGATTCAGGCTATGTGAGAATAATGGGCCCACATAAACTATAAAATCAGAGAAATATTGAGCTCCAGGAGACGAACAAAAAAAATCCTATAATGAATCTGATGTCGAAGAAGAAATTAGGGTTTTCCGGTTAAATTTCGGTGAACATAACAGGACCTTTTCTAAACTTCTGGATGGACACGTCCAACTTTTCAATGTTTCTGTGCTTTCTTTGCACAGCTTCCTGTGTTTGATCTATGATTGGACCATGAAGTCACCAGTCAGTTAGTCATGGGGCTTAAGGTGTTGGGACGTTGTTATTTTTTGTTGTGGTTCACCACAGCCGTTGTTGGCTTTTGCTAGTTTCCATGTTTGCGATCAGGAAGTCACCATTGCATTTAGATACCCTACTTTCACAATATATTTAGCTATATTTTAATGAATGTATTTATTTTGAGCACTCGACATTATACATACAAGTGGATGGAAAAAAAACAAATGCATTCATTAGTGCTCAACAGGGAGTGGGAAGAAGAACCCTAATTTAATGCCATCCGAAGTTCAACTCACCAGTGACCCAAACAACAAAACATTAAATACTGACTCCAATCTAATAACCTCAAGAGCAGGACGGCGAGCAGCTGAGGGTATTTCCAGACTTGAGCTACCCTTTCAATACGTTTACATTCCCCAGTCAGAATGCACATGAGGACGACGACGAGGTGTGATGATCGTGGTGGCGTTACCACGGGCAACGGTCAATCGCAACCCACAATAACAAGGCAAGAGTGCAAATGACACATTTGTTGGACGCTATGAATCAGATCTTTGTTGGACGATATCATACGAGATACTTAACTTCAATTTCTTATTGTATTTTTTTTAATTTATTACCATTATGGTTTGTGACTGTCCATCCACTTTTTCAGCTTAATTCCTTGTTTACCACGGCTCCAAGGTCGTTCTAATCATTACTACTAAAGAAGAGGTTGGTGGTCCGTTTTAGTGATTGAGAAACATTAAATGCCATTAAATGCTGGGGGACACCACAAGAAAAGTCATTTTATCTGACGAATTTAGTCCCATTGTAACATATTGCACCCTTTCTGTTCAGTAACTTTTAACCACTGTTACACAATCTGTCTGATACCAAAGTAATACCCAAAAAGTAGTTACAGTTACGAATTACATCTTCAAAAGAAGTGACTGAGTAACTGAGAAACAGCATTTTCAAAGTAATGAATTACTACGCAAAGAAACTATTGCATTACTTTAAAGAAATATGTTTAAATATGTCTAAGAATTTTGATCCTCTCTGAGTAGAACTTTAAGATGCATGTTCAACCATTTATTAGAAAACTGAATATATGATTAAGGAAATAAATGGGCAGGTGAAAGAATACATTGTAAACAGGAAACACGACATTATTCAAAATTATTCAAATATTGCTGTGTGATAATATAAACAAGAATAATCAAATCTGATTTGTGGCTGTGGATAGCATTTCTATATTTGTAAAAGAATAATAAAACACAATAGATGTATGTCAATAGATCTGTACTTCCTTTTTATAGCTGCTTTTGAATGATCAGGGCTCTTTATGGCCGTATCTCTGTCATGTCACATGACACACTTTCCACCAATCCGGTTCCTTCTTCCTGTGTGATGATGTCATTTGGAAGTTTCCTGACTGGGGAGTTGCAACAATGTATCGTTTCAAATTACATCATCATCTAATTTCATCTAGATATGTAAATGAGCTGCAATGCAAATTAGATGAGAATGACATCATTGAGAATTGTCTTGACTGAGGAGTTGCAACAATGTATCTGTATCTAATTTTACTTCCATAAGAAAATGAGAATTTAAGCAAATTACATGATGATGCCATTTAGACATTTCCTGACTGAGGAGTTGGCAACAGTGTATTGGTTTTTAAAGCAACATTGTTTTTAAACAAAACATAATAGAGTCCATTATATTTAATTTAATTATTAAGCATTCAATGTAAATATTGTCTTCATGTCACATGATGCACTTTCATTGAAATCTTTATGACAATGTAATATGTATAAAACAACTCACCATTCAATTCAATTCAGCTTTATTTATACAGTACCAAGCACAACACTATCATTTCTTTGCACTTTTACAGTTAAAAACCCAACCGTTCCACATCAGCAAGCATTAGAGAGACACAGGTCGGCATATTGTTTGAGTTTACTGAGCAGGATTGAAAGATTATGTCTAAAGCTTCTTTTAGATCGATAGATATTCTCACTGAGTCTTGTGGGGGATGTAATTTCACTGTTACCAGACACTTTTTACATTTTTTTCTTCAACTTCATCTGAAAGGCTGAACTTTTTCTGAGTAGAGTAATTATCATTTGTTAATCTCTTTGGGACAAAGAAGGAACAGATACTAAGACCTAAAGACATTTAAAAAATAGATGCAAGTGTGTGTGTGTGTGTGTGTGTGTGTGTGTGTGTGTGTGTGTGTGTGTGTGTGTGTGTGTGTGTGTGTTTATATGTGGTTGCAGTGATGGGAAGTTGGGCTCTTTTCAGAGAGTCGGCTTTTTTAGCTCAACTCCCAGATAAGAACCGACTCTTTCGACTCTTTATTGTTACCTTAAGGTTGTAAAACTTGACAGCTTAAGTTTGGTGTTTTTAATGAAAATCACCATAATTGCCCATTTTTGTGCATTCCTTCTGTCATAAAATCAATCTTATTGCCAATTTCTGATTCACTACAAAGTGACCGTGACACATAGTGGGAACTGCCCGGCCAAGAGCGCAAAAGCACATTTGGAGAGTTCTGACAGAAAGTAAAAACACTGCTTAAAGGTGCTGTAGGCAGGATTTTGCTAGTCAATGCTAATTTTTCTGTGTTTTCTTTGGATTAAATGTTAGAGTATCCATTGATAATCCTTTAGGAGTGTAGCATAATTGCACTATCGCGAGGGCACAGCGTTTCCATCTGTCTCTGTTCTGAGCTGAAAAGGAATCTCAACCGCTCCAGGTATCTTTGACCAATCGGAAGAGCCCATGAGGCTCTTTTTTTTTTTTTTTTTTTTTTTTTTTTTCCCTTGTCCTGTTCGGCAGCTGGGGCGTGCAATATTGTATGATTGTAGCCTTTTACTATCCGAACAGATTTTAATGTTAGCAGCAGGAGGAGACTGAGTCTCCTCCTGCTGCTGCCTTTATTTAAAGCTGGCATCCGGCATGGCTGCCGGACAGGACCGGGATGGAAATGCTCAGAGAGCAGGAACAGAAAGAGAGAAAGATAAAGAGAGGGAGAACGGAAGGGGGGGGGGGGGGGGGGGGGGGGGCGCACAACCTATGTACAAAGTCACAATACAAAACAGTGTTGTCGACGCACCACACGCAACCTAGAACAATCCCAAACCCCCAATCTAGACAACATCAAAACAGAGCCGACAACCAACACAGAAAATTACAGAACCATACATACATTTTTTTTTTCTTTTTTTCCGAACCATATTAGTGAACAGACCAGACCACAAAAATAAAAGGAGGTGTAGGGGAGGAAGGAAATGCAAGGACACCACAAACCGTTTTTTTTTTTTTTTAATATAGCTAGTAGTAACTAGTAGTAAACTTGGGGCGTGCATCAAGATAGGTCTACTACAGATCACCATTATTCTAACCACCACAAGAAGACAAGGTAACCCAGTATGTGAAGAGTGATTAAAGATCAACGTGATCATGTGAATATGATGGTGACAGTGATGGTGATAGTGATCATGCATATATGACCTCTGACCTCTGAGAAGGCCAGAAGCAGGCCAGAGAGGCCCTCAGAGCCCAGACAGCCGGCGGACATCACAGAGCCCGGATCCAAGCCGCCCCCCCAGGCAGACGCCCACGCTCCAGTCCAGAAACGGGGCAGAGGAAAGCCCCGGCCGGGGACCCCGGCAGTCCCGGGGCCCAGGCCCCGCGGAGCCACGACCGGCAGGAGCCGGTCCACCCCAGGGCGGGCAGGGCCGAGAGCCCAAGGCCCAAGAGCCCAGGAGCCAACCCCCCACCCAGGCGGAGGGCCATGACCCATCCGGGAGAACCAGCCCACACGGGCGGCTACCCGTGTGGCCCCACCCCAGGCCAGTAAACCCCCCAGCGCTCCGGCCACGCACCCCGAGATCCAGGGCATCACCCCCCACCCCCCACCCCACCCCACATCCAGGACCCCCCGCCACCCACAACTGCCGCCCCCACCCCCCCACCCCACCGCCGCAGACTGGTATGCACCCCCCTGAGCCAGCAGCCCCCCAAACCACAGCCGCTCCAAACCCCCGGCCTGTGGGGGAAAACAACAGCCCCCCCCTCCCCACCCCCCACCAGAAGGAATCCGGAAACGGGTGCGCAGAAGACCCCATTGCCCTCCCTCCCCCCCCTCCGTCTCGTGAGTGTTGATGGAGTATATGTTGTTTGCGATTAAAATTTGAGGGTCAGTAACCACACCGTGCCGCGAGTGAGGCCAAACGAGCAGTCTCATCTACCTGAACAGCCCCACCCCCGACACAGCGCGCCAAGACCCCCCGACGTGTGTGTTTGTATGTATTTGGTCGTGTTAGATGACTAAGTGCAATTAAGACTGAGAGGCGAGCCACTGAAGCGTGCAGTGATTGGGGCCACTTAGATGGCCCCCTCCACCACACCCAACTTGATAAGCCCGCCTCCCAAAGCCCTACGTGTGTGTGCATGAGAGCGGGGGGAGAGGGGGGTCCGGGGATGCCGCAGCACCCCCGTCACCCAGGAGCCCCGCGATGAAGCCCATGAGGCTCTAACCGTGATTGGTCGAGGGGCGTTCGTCGCACGTTCTTGTGGGAGGGGCTTAACTTGCATAAGGGCGTGATGTCAGAGAAAACAGGACAGCATTGGCTGTGTTGGGTTTCAAAACGCCATCTTAGATGGGTCAAAGCGGAGATGCCGAATCCTGCCTACAGCACCTTTAACTATGATTTTGCCGCCGTGCAGTCAGTAGACATGATTTATCAACTGCTGAATTGTACTGAAATATCAGTTTTACTAAGGCTGTATCATGTGATGCCATCATGAATCCTGTTAAACATGTGTTTTTTTTTTGTTTTTGTTTTTTTTATTCTACTGCTGAGCAGTCTGCAGTTTTGTGATGATTTTAATGTTTATGGTCAGCAACACGGTCAGCACAAGGGCATCTCATAACGTTAGGCCTGGTACCTGTGTGTGCGTGCGTGCGTGCGTGCATGCGTGCGTGCATGTGTCTGGCCCTACCCCCTTTTTTTATCAGTAGTTTTCTGAGCTGTTGAAAATAAGTTCCATTGGCTATGGGTGTATGTGTTTCTTCCTGCTTGTTGTGTGTGAAACCACAATAGAGAAGTGCCTCCGCTATCTGTCCAGTTTGTGCTTCAGCAATGTCAGAATCCTGACAAGAGAAACTTTAAAGTGGATGACTAACAGACAAATCACCAAGTTTCCGACTCGACCCCGAACGTCCTGAGTCCTGAGTTACACATGAGAAAGAAGTAGAGTGACGGGGTGAGGCTGTGTCCTTATGAAAAGGAGGAGGAACACTGACAGTACGGTGTCTGTTCAGAGGTGTGGCTGCGCACATGAGGAACGAAAAGCTTAAAGTCTTTTTAAAGAGGAACTCATTTGTTTCTATCTTCTTCACGTGGACAGTTTATAACCTTTCTCCTACAGAACACAAACTGTCAACAACCCTCGATGTGCACACATCTTACACTGGCATATATATATATATATTTGATTTGTTTGAGGCACAGCTTTCTGTGATGAGGCTGGTGTCAAATTACAGCGACCTTCATATAGGAAAGTGAAAAATACTTTAGAAAAATTACTTTTTTCCCCCCTGAATTCAAATGCAATTCAAAGTAAAGTGTATGAAACGTAGATCTATTTCCAACTCGTGTTTATGAAGGAAAACTGAACATTTGTTTGAACGTTCTCGGTGGATGCTGGATGTGTTGAAGCTTCAGAGAAGACTTGAGTTGTGCCTTAAGATTTCTAAATATAACAAGTGCGCTCGCTCACTTTCTTCTTCAGAATCACTTCCTCTCCAAACCGTAACAATACACTTGTGCCCCCCCCCCCCCCCCCCCCCCCACACACACACACACACACAGACACACAGGAAATGACCTTGATTGTCAAAAGTGGATGTTCTTCTGTTCAGCTCTGAACGCGACGAGCACAATGATGAAGATGGCTTCTCCCTCCACCATCTTTCTGGTTCTGCTCTGCTGCTCCTTCATCCAAACAGGTACAGATTATGATTATTCATTCTATTTTTAACACAGTTTGTTTCAGTGGAAAGTCACATGATGTGTGTTTCTGTGTTCTCAGTTTCCACTCATCTTTTACTTGTTGCTTTTAAATAATTAAAAATGTCTGCTTCAGCCTTTTTCTTTTCTTTTGTGCAAAAATAATCTGTGTAAAATTTGATAGAAGCTTATAGCTTATGTGTGTTTTAGATGTTTTCACTCCATTTTGAAAGAGAAAAGTTTTAGAAATTTTGTGAATGTGAAAAAAATAATCTGGTCATGGTAAATTATGTAAAATGTATAGAAAAGCCAATGCTTATTATTTGAAATTTTGATGTTTTTTTTTTTTTGTTTTTTTTTTAGCAAAAATTATCTCTGATGATTTATATTGACCTTTACATGTTGTGTAACCTGAGTGTTCGAAGGCCCACAAAATGCCAAAACACCTTATATCTCATCACTTTTATCTTTGTGTATTTACTTCAATAAGAAAACTTTTTCGATCTTTTTTTTTTTTTTTAAAGCCTCATTATTACTGGTCATTAAAACCATTTAAGGGTTTTAAAATTATTATTAAAATTTGAGGACGGCATAACAAACTACACAAAGTCAAGAACTAATACCTGAAATGCTAATGAAATTAAAATAATCTGAAATAATCTGAGTCACTTGAATAGTCCTGACAGAATTGTGAATACATTTTTTTCAACCTTTATAAAAAATGTGATTGAAAGAAAAGACATTTTTACAAATAACGAATTCTAAATACTCATTTTCTCGTATTTGTTGCAAGCTTTCAGGAGTATTTGAAACTTCACTCGTAGTTTTCACACCATGTTTTTGGATTTTTATCGTCGTAAAAAACTACTGAGCATGTCCAAGATCGCAAAATCTTTTGAAAGTTTAAAGTTTTCTGCTTCATATTTATGTTTTATAACTTTTCTCTGAAACAAACTCAGTTTTTCAGATAACAGGAAATGCAAAAGCACCTGATGACATGTTTTCTGTACTAATTCCTCCGCTGTGCTTTTGAGCGTGAACATGTTGGCTGAGTGGGTTTTGCGCCGCATTGCTTGAAAACAGGCTGTGGTTCTGCTCAGACATGACAGGATATAAACCTGTTCGCCTTGCTCATGTGCACGAAAAGCTGGTCTGTGCAGGACGGCGGCGGTTTCATTTCTTCAACTTTCTGGTGTGAATTGCGTTCTGTGTCAGAGGTGTGTTCACAGGAAAGAAGCACGAGCGGCTCAGGGCAGAATTCAACCCCACGTTCAGGCCTGAACGAGCCAATACACACATCATCTGACCGTCTTTGTCTTTCCTCCCCACAGCTTCTCAGAGCCAATGTGACATGTACGCCGCAGTAGGAAGAGACTTTGTTGTGCCTCTGAACTCCCGGATGAAGGACCCGTCACAATGGACATGGAGTCACAATGATTCCATTATCTTTAAGAAAAGAGAGAAAGCTGTTCTCACAGGAAAAGAAGACGACGTTGATGAGAAAGGATCCCTGAGGCTGAAAAATCTGACAATCAGTCAGTCAGGAACCTACAAACCAGAGGTTTTCAATGAAGGCCGAAAAGCTGAGCAAAATTTAAAGACAATACGATTGTGTGTGATTGGTAAGTGATGACAAAACCAAAGTGTCACTTTGTTTTTCAAAACTGGACTAAAACAAATGAACTTTCTTTTAGCTCCTGTACCGAAGCCTGAAGTAAACGTGACGTGTGAAGGGTCAGAAGTCACTTTCACCTGCATGGTTCCGGAGGTGAGCAATGTTTCAGTCCAGGCCCACAAGGAGCATTTTGAACATCAGACATGTGGAGAACGTGGAGACACAGAGTTGTGTTCTGTTAGCTGTTTTCTCTCACACCTGAAAACCAACCGTCACATCAATCCTTTTCTCCCTTGCAGAAAGACCTGCCACAAAAGAAAGATTTTACTGTTGCATGGTATCACAGTGGCAAGGTTATTGCCAAAATGAAGGATTGGAGTGTCACATATAAAGCCAAAGATGTGAAAAACGACCATTTTAGTTGCAACATTTCGAACCAGGCCTCCTATGCGGGCAGTGATTCTGTGAAACAAACCTGTGATATCTCCTGTGAGTATTCTAACACATTTCCATCATCATAATTACTTTATTTAAAACTAATTACTTCTCTCCAAATGCCTTAAATTCTTGGCCCATATCTTCAGTTTTGTTTTCTCAGATTTTAAACAGAATGAATACATTTACTTTTATACTTCTCGTTTCCAATTGAATGAAGAATTCCCTCTGTTTCCTTTTAAAGTTTTCCCTGAGGAAGTTCTTGGCATTAGCATCTGGATTTTTATTGGCGGTGGAGCAGGTACGTCTGGTTATCTGTATGAAGAGTCTCTGTCACTAATATTTCACAGACTACTACATTTCATCATATTAATGATCACTGCCATCAGGTGTTGCGGTGGTGCTGATCATCGTTGTCATTATCTGCTGTGTTCGAGCCCGGCGGAGGAAGCAAATGCAACTCAAAGGCAAGAGCTTTTTTTTTTCCCCTTCTACCTTAACTTTAATCATATATCCTATTTCTCTTGTGTGTGTTTTTTTTCCTTCTTTTTTCATGTAAATGAAAATGTATTTGTCCTCTTTGGTGTCATGTGGCCCAGTGGGTGTCATTAAGTGAAAACAACAAATTGACGATAAACCATTGACCATGAAACTCTGCACAGTCTGGCAACCGAAGAAGTTGCCACAAAACAAACCACTCAATCTCCAGGAAACTGCCACCATTTCCCATTATTCAACACTTTTTGTTGCTCCTGATGCATCCTTTATCAAGCTGGATATTCTCATTCAACAAAACGGTGTTCCTCAGGGTTGTGTGTTGGGACTACTTCTCTTTTCTCTTCCTTTAATACCCAAGATCTTGCAGTCTGAACTTTCTGCAGGTTTATACTGTTAAACATACATTTGGAGTTTATGTTCCTCACATTCACATCATCTTATCCAGTGTAAAGATTCCAGAAACATTCAGAAATTAGTCTTTCTCTCTGAGGCAAATCTAGACATCAAACTTTGACAGCTCTTTTGAACTTCATTCCAAATTCATATATGGATTAATTTTTTAAGTATTTTGTAGAATTATTGTTTATTCATTGTGTCACTGTCAGTGTCTTGAAGGAACTCTGTTCAAATCCATTTACAGCTGATTGGAATAACTTGCCTTCTGGATTTTTCCACATTCACAACAGATGAGGGCGAACTTCGGTTGCAGTGGACCGATACCGATCATCCTCATCACCATCATCATCACCAACATCAGCACAGCCACCCTTCTGGCCATCATCACCATCACCATCATCACCACCACCATCAGCAATCCCACCGCCAGCAGCAGCAGCAGCCAGCTGGAAACACCGGGCCCCGACCGAGTCGCTCCAGGCAGCACCAGCACCGGGACCCTCAACGCTCGCGGCTCCCCGAGCCCCCCACCAACGGCCAGCCGCTGCCCTCCCCCCGCCGGGCCGCGCAGGTAGGACGAGCCAGGTCACGGTGCAAAAACCGGCCCGCGGGTTCCCCGTCTCACTTTCCCTGTTTGACGTTTCTTTCTAGGGACCGAGGCCGGCTGAAAACGCTGACGCCGAGCAGCCGCCGCCGCTCCCTCAGCCCAGGAAGAAAGCTCCCAAAGCACAGAGGGTTTGACGCGAGGTCCACAAAATGTCAGCGGCCATTGTTATTCACCACATCCTTTCTCCTTTAACCCCTCCCCCTCCATCGTTGGAGTCTCAACTATCATGATGTGTGCATAAGAAAATATGGATTTTTCTTGTGAAATAGGAAAAAAAAAAAAAAACATTCTCGGCTGTGTGTGCATAAGTGGTGTCAGTTGCGAAGCGTCGTCCTCCGGTAAGATGTTTGAGACTGAGTCACTTTCAGCTGCTTCTCGAGTAAATGTGATGCATGCAAACAGTGCATGTGTGTGTGTGTGTGTGTGTGTGTGTGCGTGTGTGTGTGTGAGTGTCTCTACAGAGAAGAACTTCCTGTTCTCAGAGAAAACTAAAAAAACCGATCTTCAAAGAAATGTGCTGTCTTTTTCTCGTCTGAAATGAGATCATATTATTTCGTAATTCTACGTTTCCTGTTTGGTTTTTGTTTTTCCTGTCTGCAGCGTTATGTTCCACTGTGTGATTGATTCCACAGTCAAACTATGAAACCAGGTGCAGTGTTTGAAGTCTGTTTTATTTCATTTCATTATTAGTAGATATGTGGGGTTTTTTTTTTTTCCATGTTTCCCATTCAAACTTGCCACCAGATGGCAATCAAGTTATATTTATCATTTCATGACCTTTTTGCCTCATGCTTCCTTTTATCACAAGTCAGTTCATGTTTTAAACACTTTTTTTCAATTATTCAATATTTTGAAAATGTATTTTTTGAAAAGATCCCACAGATGAATCGTTGATTCATCAGATCAAACTGACATGGGATCTAAGACTGCAAATCTCCTTCTAACTTTAAATGTATTTAGATTTAAATGCCTACTGTGTCTCTGCTCAATCAGCAGTATTGTTTTCATTTCCACCCCTGTTATTTGCACAGTCTTTTTTTTTTTATTGTATTTTTTTTTCTGTGTGTCAAAATAAATATGTACAGCCACAAGGAGGCGATCGGGCTCCACATTTCTCAGCAGGGTTGAACCTCAAGCATGTTCAGACTGATTTAAAGGCTCATCTCAGTCTTTTAAGTGCAAATGCCAATCAGATGAATTTGTTTCAGCTTTGTTCTTGTACCCAGATCTAGTACAAGACAGTGTAAATGCCAGTCACTGCGCGGTCCCTGCCAGCCGAGCACATCTTTGACTGTTCCCTCTTTTCCCGCTAATATTGATCTCCTGTGAACTTTTCGTGCTGCTTTCTCAGGGAACCGACTTGCAAAGTCTTCAGTGCAAAGAGGATTTCAAGTTCAGACTGCTTCATTGCTTGTGCTGCATCATATATGAGCGTCGGCATGAATGAAAGTCTATTAAAAGCAGACGTGGTGCCAAGAATCCATGACCTAGTTAATGACTGATAAAGGAGACGAGCAGCGAGATAAGGCTGCATCCTGTGCGAGTGTTAGTTTGAGCAGATGTTGTGTGACAGCAGACGACGGCGTTGAGACCACATACAGGATCTTGCTGCACTCAGTGGCTCGTGTCCTCCCTTCAAACAGGCACGGCTCAAAAATAGGATCTCAAAGCAGAGGACCCGTGAAGCTTTAACCTTTGACCTCGAGGTTGCAAACCCAAACTCCTCAGCTCCTCCCAGAGCTGCAGAGAGACTGGCTGGGGGGTGAACTTTGCCCTGCCCGGTGGATCTGTGTAAATACACAGCATGTGCCTGGCCACAGGGCTGCAACTGACAACGGGAACGTGTCAGCCCCGGCCGAAGTGCAGCCTGCAGGGAAAATGAAAATAAAAATGTGAGAGATGTGAAGATGGAAATATGGACTTGTGCCTCTTGAGGCTGCTTGGTTATTTTTGAAGTGCTTTGTTTTTTCTGTCTTATTAAAACCGAAACCCTTTCAGTCTGTGCTGGCTTATTTGCATGATTATGATTCTCTTATAATTACAAAAAGTCTTTCAATTAATGACATTGCCCGAAGGAAATGTGCAAAATGTGTATTTTAGGTACAAGTTCCCGCCTCAATGAATTCTTTATTGATGGCCTGTCTGCCATAAACCCCCCTCCAATCCCCCCATTGTTGAACTATCCTCTCTGATCACTGTAAGGATCCCTTATATAAAAATGTCTTCTTTCTTTATGACGTTTAATGGTTTGCTGGTTCATTACAGGACTTTCCATCACTTCTGAGACCAATTAAAGACCATGTCCTTGAAAATGTGGTCTCTAATAATCATCCTATATGTGATCAATTCAAGATTTGTTCCATTTTCCTTGATTTTTGTGCTTCTGATTGCCACCAGGTGAAAGCAGCGCTTTGAATTCATTCACTTTAATGATTTAATAGCAAAATTTAATCTTGATTAATCGAAGTATTCTTGCACAGTGCAGGGAAAGATGCAGAAGGGAAACTTGTGCCAGTGCTGGCACTGTGGGGAGTGTGGGAATTTCTCTCCTCCTCTCCACCTGGGACCTCCTCCTCCTCCAGGCCGTCACCTAACTTCCGGCCACTCTCCGTCTCGCGCTCCCTCCCTCCCTCACCCTCCTCGCTCCCGCCCGTCTCGCCTTCATTCCCGCACACCCTCGCTCCCGGTCAGGTCGCCCCGGTGTCGCTCCGCCAGTCGTGGCCCCGAGGACAGCGCACCTTCCCGCGGGGAGGGACTCTCGGACTTTTCCCCCCTCGGATTTACCGGACCCGCAGTGAGCGAAGGATTTGCGTCGCGGCTCCGCCCGGCGTGCGGTGCTGAGTGACTGCACACATCTTCGGAGTTTTATTATCGGTGCGAGAGGAGCGGCGTTACCCCGGCTCAGGACAAAGGAGCACGAAGAGGGTAAATCCAGGAAAAAAAAAAAAAGGATCCGAGTGGAATAAGAACAGAGTGAGGATGGATAGATGTCTCCTTGCTCTCGCTGTTGGGGTCCTAATGCTCGGTAAGACACGCTTCTGTTGATACCTAATGAACTCCCAATAGAAAATCGGCAGCTTCTACTGGGGGGAAAAAGCATGCCGAACTCCGTTAAGAATATGCCAATTTCACAATTTCTTGCATATTTCTTTAGTTTTCTTCTCACCATCTCTCACGCCTGGTATTTTCTGTATCCCCAATATTCCCTTGACAGTTCGGCTGAATCCAATCGGTTTAAAAACCTATATATTTCATACATTTTAAACTTATTTAACTGAGTGGCTCACGCCTCTGCCGCGAGTGTAGTGCGGGGAGGATTACGCGTGCAACAAGCGGGGAGGTCAGAATAAATCAAAATTTAGATGAAATATTTGCGTCAGATCATATATTTGATGATTCCGATTTCAAAAGGGAGAGTATGACTTTAAACACGAATGATTATATTGGGCGTTTTAAGCCGCTTGTTTCAGAAAATGATTAATCAATGTAAAAACGTCATGTTTTTTAATGGAGTTTGGTACCATGATTTCTCCCCGAGGAAACATTTAAGCCTTACATTGCTTACTTTGCATTAATTCAGGGACAATTAAGACATTTCTAGGGAAATGACCTTCCTTCCATTTAATGGAATGACTTGACATTTTGAAATGAGAAATTAGAATAAGAAAATGGTCTAAATTCGGTCTCTCAGCTTGTGATTTGAGAGAGGAAAGAAACGCACTAATTAACCAACATGGGATGACATGAGCTGACCAAGAAGTGGAAATAGTTTGGCCCTCATAATTAGGTGTATCATTTGCCTTGTGTCCACACCAGAGTCGAACTCGACCGGCTAATTATCAGGCTGCTTTAAAAGGCCAGCGCCTGATCATTAGGCTGCTTTTCACCACAGGGACAAACCAGGGCTCGTCTCTCGCCCTACCTGAAGACTGAAGCTGCCATATGTTTATGAAGCACAACAGTGAATGCCACAGGGGCTCTTCTCCGCTGCTGTGTGTGCCTGTGTGGTGGGACTTGGCTTAATTTAGTGCAGTGTAAGGTGATCTAATGTGGCCAGCTCTCCTGCAGATTCTGCAGAAGAGAAGAAGGCCACAGCAGATTACTTCCCTTAATGAGGACTGTGAGGGCTGTGTCCAGTTTTTTTCCAGAGCCAGGTGGTCCATCTGCAGGGCCTGGGCCCAGCTTGGACCTCCCACGTGCCGTCGGACTTGGTTACTCTTTAACTTCTGCTTATCATAACCGCCAGACTTTCGTTTCCTGCTAATGGCATGACACATTTGTCCACAGCGGACACAAATCGCAATTATTTTTCCAAAACTGCCCTGATCCTTATCTATGCCGTCTTAAATCATCTCTGCACCTCTCTCTCACGCTGGCAACCCACAGAAACTCCTCTCTCACACTGAGTCAGTGCACCAGGCTGATGCTTTCTTCTTTAAGATTCGCTAAACTTTTCTTCTGGCAGACCAAGTTCACAGACACCCTGGAGGGTCCATGTGAGAATCCACCCACATTCATTGTGCACAGTCCTGTGAAGAACAATGACATTGTGTTGTTTCTCTGATTTGAAATTCTTTCAGAGGAATTTATTATTTTTTTTCCCCCCCGTCTCTTTATGTTAACAAACCATGGCGATGACACATCGAAGTGTTCATTGTTTGGTTTCGGTGATCTTTTCCCCATCAATCCAGGCCGGTCACGTGACGTTACTAATGAAACAGCTATGAATGACTCACATCGAACTGCTGATCTCTCCCGTGTTGCTCGACATGAAAAATCCCAGGCGGGATTCTCATTCCCGAAGGACATAAACCGAAATGTACGGCCAGGGTTTCTTTCTCTGTGGTTTATCTCCTGCGCGCGACTTGTTACTTACCAGGCTGAAAAGGCAGCAGAGAAAGCTCTCACTCAGCAGGCCGCCTCACACATAACACCAGGCCAACTGCCAAAAACTCAACTATTGATGAACTCTCAAGTATTGATGGTGCGCGCAAGCAGAAGGCCCTTTTTAGGAGGCAATTTTTAAACCAGGACTGACCCAGTTACTGGTGCTTTAAACACACACCAAAAAAAAAAAAACCCAAAAAACTTGAGATTTGGTTGATATTTCACCAGGTTTTAGATCAGCCACAACATTGAGACCGCTGAGGATTAACAGAAAGGCGTGATGGATCGATCTGCTTACAGGATGTTCACTCAGTTGAGTTTAGATTTCCTCCAACGGGGAAACAGATTATCTGCTCGCATTCCTCTCAGCTGGAATGTCCAAGTTCAACACTCCGGCCGTGGAGAACGACGTGGTTACTGAACGACACTCATTTCCGCGTGCAGTTCAGCCATCGTCGATACAGTCGTCGTCAACAGCTGCTTGTTTAGTTTCTGTTTTCCAGAAAACCTTTGGGCAGAAGAGATGCAGCGCTGCTCTCAGGCTGACGGCTCTCCAGCAGCCTGTTTTTCAGCTGCCAGGTCTGTCAGCTGCTCCCCGGGGAATATTTCTCCCCCCCCATCGTCGATCCGGAAGGCGTCGTTTAATGTGTGGATGCGGATCTGATCGGCCTCCCTCAGGCTTCATCAAGATATACCCCAAGTTGAATCGCTTACTGACTGAACTCGGTCTTATTTTGCTATTTTGGTTTTTCTCTCGGCGTCTCTTAAGGTGGGTGCTCGGCCCGCGTGGTGACGGTGTCTCCTGGGCCTCTAATCCGAGTGGAGGGTCAGCCGGTGTCCATCAAATGTAACGTCAGGGAATACTCAGGACCTCGCGAGCAGGTAACGTTTCCACATAAACACCGTCGCTTCTCGAAAGATTTTTTTTTTTCCCGGTTTTCCCCTCACCCCCGTTCTTCACCCGACTCTTCTTTCCCGCAGGATTTCGAGTGGATGATGTCCCGGGAGTCGAGCGGGCAGAAGATAAAGATCATCTCCACCTTCGACGCGCTGTACTCCCACCCGTCGCTCAGCAAGCGCGTGGCGTCCGGCGACATCTCGGTGGTGCGGCTGCAGGACAACGAGGCGGAGCTGAAGATCGCCGAGGCCAAGCCGGTGGACGCCGGCTTCTACTGGTGCCAGACGCCGAGCACCGACGTCGTCATCAGCGGCAACTACGAGGCTCAGGTCCAGCTCATCGGTACGAGAAAGGCGCGTCTCAGCAGCGCCGGCCTCTGTTTTATTCTTTTATTGCTTTTTACAAGCTTTACAGGCGTCCTGTTTGACAAATGTTTCAAATTAACGCTTTTGATGGCGCTCGAGTCTC
This sequence comes from Salarias fasciatus, assembly GCF_902148845.1. Classification (NCBI taxonomy): domain Eukaryota; kingdom Metazoa; phylum Chordata; class Actinopteri; order Blenniiformes; family Blenniidae; genus Salarias; species Salarias fasciatus. Next base: position 11,434,825 of record NW_021941230.1, read on the forward strand.
GGCGTTTGACCCGGGCCGTACGTTTGACACCCCTCCTCCGGCCCGTGGGAATGGCTTCACTGCGGTTTTCTTCGAGTAGAATCCAAATCCGGAATGCTCGGTTTCTCGTAATCGCGCTGTTTTAATGGACCATTAGACAACCTGAGCAGCGTGAATCTTTCATAGACTGTAAGGCTTCGGCGTTTCACCGCTATCCGCACGACTTGCTAATGCTCTGCCGGTCATGTACATCACAGTATCGCACCGCAGAATAGCAACGCCGTGAAATAATGCGAGTCGCATGTTGGAGACACTTCGGGGAGTAAAAACCAACCTCGGCAGGCAGATTCCGAATTGTATGCGCTGATTACCGACGATCCGCGGCCTCCGAGCTTTGCTTAATTCATGGAATCCAGTCTTTTCACCTTTCACACCGCATTAGCATGACATTACTCTTGCTGACATTAAATGAGATCGCATATTATTCAGCATCCTAATGAGAGCGGCTCCCCAGGACCGGCCCAGCAGGGAGGACGCCTAAAAAAAAAGAAAAAAGAAAAAAGCCAGTGTATACAAAACACCGTGAGCCTGTTTTACAAGAATTAAACCGCCAGGATGAGTCAGACAGATTTGCGAGACGTAATAAGATTTTGTCCGACCCTCACGTCAGAGACGGGACTTTAACCCGGCCTGATCTGACGGCTTCGCGCGGCGTCGAACTTCTCCGAGTTTTTTTTTCCAAAGTCGGGATGTTTCACTTTTAGATTCGCTGCGGAGAACTGTCAAGAAAACCCCTTTCTAGTTGCCGAGATCTTCCACAAAGTTCTCTGTGCGCAGATTTAATTCAGGCTATTTCCCGACAAAGAAACATGAGTTCAGCAGTTTTCTTTGGATTTAATTGGATTTCTCCTCGCGGTTTTTCCTCGATGATAATTAAACACATACGCTCTTGATTTAAATCCACTGTGAACTCGTGAGGACAACTCTTTTGTTTTTTTTTTTGGGGGGGTGGAGGCTTCATGAGGTGTGATTTCAATTAACGTCTCACTCCGATACGTTTCCGGGGGTTGAAAGTCACAAAAGATCGTTGTGTGGCGGTGGGTTAGTTAGCTGGATAATGCGCCATCATGTTCGGCTGCTCTCCGCTTCGCAGCACGCCTCCCCAGACACCTCGTTAAATTTAGACCTGAATTAACTCGGCGGCGGCGGCGGCGGCGTGCATGTAGAGCATATGTATTCAGCGGGAGTTTGCGTGTTTTCCGGCGTGTGAAGGAGAGGATGTTTGCCACCGAGACGGCCGTTTACCAGAGACGAGTTTAGATTCCTACTAGTTGAGACATGTGCACCACATTTATCTGACACACACTCACACACACACACGCACTTACACACATTGCCTCAATCGGCCCGCTGAGGCTGTTTGGTTATGTAAGACACAAGCGAAGTCGAGGTCGCTGAGGGTTTGAAAACTCCTCTCAGGCTAATTTTAATTGATAGAGCAAAGCGCGGATTATTTGCACTGCCTTTGTTATCTGCCACGGACGGTTAGATCAGCGGCTCGGCGTCCTCCGCCCTCCTCCGCCGGCTCCCGCCGGTGTCCAGAACTGCCCCGTTTGAGCCGCAGAGGAGGAGCTCTTTCTCATACCGCCGACTCTGTGTGGCCCCTTGAACTAAAATGTGTTTGACACCCCTGCTTAAGGCCCTTCAGCCATCAGTGTAACTACCGCCGTTCCGAAAAAAATCTCCGTAGTTTGGTCTGAACGATATTTCTTGAGGCCATTTCGGTTCTTCCCGCTATTTCTGCCTGATGAAATCCCACTGTTGCTCGACGTTGGTGAGGCTTCAAGCCTTGTGCAACACGAGTTCGATTCACTCATGTGAAATTAAAGCATTTTAATAATGAACCATCCCCGCGTTTGTGAGCATTTCACTACAGGAGCGATTCAACCATCCGTTCTACGCGTAGCCGTGTTTCTGGAGTGTTTTCAGACGCGTAGAGGAAGTTTTTTTTTTTCTTTTCTCTGCATGCTGACAAAACAGTCTCTCCCACAGGAGGTGAATGTGGCATTACTGTAATTCCCATCATGCACAGCTACGTGTTTTGCGTTCACGGCCGTCTGCCGTTCCTCCCATCATTTTGTGACACAATCAAGAGTCGGTTGCGTTTCAAAGAGTGTAAAAGAGCAACTGTTTGTAATTCTGAGATTTTTTTCCATAAATTGTTGGGAGTAAGTTTGCAGGAATGATAAAACAGCCTGTAATTCTCAAACCCCTCTCCGAGATGGCGGCTCAGCTTTGTTATTAACCCCCCGCGTCTTCACTGCAGCCTTGCGACTCATCAAAGCATCTGTCTTCCTCCCTTTTCTTTCCTCCCGTTGCGAAAAGCAGAGGTGAAACTTCTCTTTATTGTCGCGAAGCGACGTCGTGCTCCCAACAGGACACCCGGCAGTCATTAGAAAACTAAAAAAAAAAAAAAAATGCAAAAAACAACCAAAATCACTCAAGAAGCCGCTCTGTTAAGACCCGCTCCAGTGTCGCGTTCGGCTGGTTGTTTTGCAGCCAAACAGGTCCGGCGTGACGGGGCCGCTGTAGCGAGAGTTTACACAGAGGTGCCTGATCAGGCAAGTCAGGCATTAGCCTGCATGGACACTCCTCAAGGTGTGTTTTACACACACACACACGCACACACCGCACACACGCAATCTGAAGCTGTTGTTTACCCAAAGCTCCAATCTGGAGAGAGCCGTGATGTAATCTGATACGACGACGTTTCAGTCGGGTTTTTCCCTTCAGAACGTTTGGTGGCCGTGTGTCCGCCGGGGTTGAAACGTTTCCAAAAAGTTCCACCGTCTCCGTGGAGACGGACGCCCGAAACGCATTGGAAGTTTAGCGCTTGCACTGGAATCATAACCCTCACACTGAATCTGCATCCTAATACTTATTTATTTTTCCGTCACTGCGCTCCATCTGTTTTCCAAAAGCAGAATTTTTGCATTTCGGCATTAAAATCTTCCTTTGAAGTTTTTTTTTTTTTTTTTTTTTTTTCTAATGATTCCGACACGCATGTATTTCTTTGTAACATGTGGGTTTTAATCAGACGTGACTCTGGGGCTCGTTCATGTACACAGCATTTCCCTGCACTCCCACATCAAAGGGCGGCGGCGCACTGCCGTGTGACGGCGTCGGTGTCTCATCATTTTTTTTTTTTTTTTTTTTTTTTTCCGACCCGGAATATTCTACACAGCCTCCAGAAACAGACGACGCAGTTACATGGTGTTTGCATTCATTTTAAGTGCCTGCTCTCGTCTGTTCTCTCAACAAGTCATCCCCAACACCCTGAAGGTGTCCCCCCAGACGCCGCCCCCGGTGGTGCCGGAGGGAACCGACGTCACCCTGTCCTGCAACGTCACCCGGGAGCTGACGCACCCCACCTACCTGTCCGTCACCTGGTCGGTGAAGAGGGGCGCCGCCTCGGAGGAGATCCTGACCTTCGGCCCCCAGGGGGGCGTCGCCACGGGGGCCAAGTTCTCCCGCCGCTACGCCGACGGGGGCGTCCGGCTGGTCCCCGGCGCCAACGGCGTGTTCGAGCTGGTGATCACCCGGGCGACGACGTCCGACGAGGGCATTTACGAGTGCAACGGCACGGAGTGGACGCACGAGAACGGGAAGTGGATCAAGATCGTGGAGAGCGCCAAGGAGATGGGGACGGTCGCCGTGACGCCGACAGGTGAGGGGAACAGAAGGATTTCTCCTCAGCTTGGTGACATACGCTCAAAACGCCACCTTGTGGAGCGATCTGGTACTACAAGACGGAGTTGACTTGGGCTAGTTTTAACTCTCACTGCTGCTTTACTGTTTTATCTCCATGTCATATTATTTCATCTTCCAGACGTGATCCGACACTTTTATGGGGATTTTCCAAAAATAATGACGAGGATTTGTGAAAACAAAAAGCTTTATTGTCGCAACACCAATTTGTCCCACAAGCTGCCACCGCTAACTCCAGTGTGTGTGTGTTGGAAGGAAACGAGGGACGGAGGGAGGGACGTGGGAGAGTTCTCACTCTCTGTGTAGCCGTCTTTATTTCCGAGGCGTCCTTTCCTCTGTGGGACTCTTGTCTTTTCCACCCCCCCGTCTCTCTCCCTCTGTCTCGCTCTCTCTCCCAGGAGGTTGCTGACCCTCGCTGCCTGTCTTTTGGGCTTATTCTGTCCTGAGAGAGGCTTTCTCACACACACACACACACACACACACACACACACACACACACACAGTCCACCCATTCCTTTGTTGTGGTTGCTCTGGCCACCATATCTTATATCTGTCTGGGTTACCATATCCTCTTAAGTGCCGTCCAGCGGTTTGTAATGAAGCCAGAGATGAGCAACACACACACACACACACACACACACACACAGGTCTCCATCTCGCGTCCATTGTGTCCCAGCCACTTCATATTGACTCACCGAGTCGAGTAAAGAGGATGAGAGAAGTCAAACAGAGTGGGCTTTGTCTCTTTTGTCCGTCTCCAGACACCGTGGAGGAACTCTTCCCCGCATGCTGCTGTTTGTGTTGTTCCTGGAAACCCGCTCTGAAGACCAGACCTTAGCACGAATGTCCTTTTTATTTATCTTCTTTAAACGCAGCCCCGGTTTATGTACGTCTCACATGCGCACCTGTTTCCTTTCGGGTTTGAATTTTCACGTGTCTTGCCGTTGAAGATGTGAACTGACTGATGCTGTCTGTCCTCTCAAGGTCATTCCCTCACCGTGAAGGCCTCCTCCTCCTCCTCCTCCTCCTCTTCCTCGCCCCTGCTCCTCTCCCCCGGCGACACGCTGACCCTGCTCTGCTCCGTCGCCGCCGACAACCTGCCCACCCTCACCCTGGAGGTGACCTGGCTGGCCGACGGCCGCGAGCTGGTCACCATGGAGCGCAGCGGGGTGGTGATCTCTAACACGTCCGCCGCCGCCGCCGGCGCCGGCGGGCTCGCCAGGCGGTCGGACGTCGGCCTGGACCGCACGGGAGCCGGGGAGTACAGGCTGGCCGTGAGGGGCGTGAGCGGCGAGGACGGAGGGGCGTACGCGTGCCGCGTCCGGGCCTTCGTGGAGAAAGGAGGACGCAGCTCGGGAGGAGGGGGGAGGTGGCACATGGCGGCGGAGAAGACGTCCGGCGCCGTGACCGTGAAGGTCTCCGAGATCAGTGAGTCAAACACACCTTTGATTTCCTAATTCATGAGATCCTACGCACACACGTTTCGAGCGGAAACGCTTCGTTTTTGGGTTTTTTTTGCGTTTAATGCAGCTGCAAACTAATTTCCACCGAGAAGACTGGCAGACGCCGCCTCCGTTTAGCACTGTGCGCCTGAGGATTGGGATTTCTCCGCCGCACAAAAAGCACATTGCTTCAAGGCAGAAGAAGTAAAACACCCCGATTCTGTTCTGCTCCAGGCGACGCTGGCGAGCGTCGTCCTGATTCGCAGCTTGAAAGACTCTCGGCGGTCTTTGGTTCGTCATGATACCCCTCAAGTGCTCCGAAACGGTGACATGAATGTTTGATGAGGCTCTCGGCCTGAGTTTTGGGGATTTTTTTTTTTTTTTTTTTTGCGGTTGTTGTTCTGGTGGTCAGGATTGCTTCATCGGAGTGGTGTGTTGTGGAGAAAGGTGTGTGTGTGTGAGTCTGAATTGCTTCATGATGTTGGGATGTGAAACGGAGCCGCGGTTCCACAGACGAATCCGGACTCTCAAGGGGGAAAACCTCTTTTTTTTTTTTTTTTTTTAATCCTCCAGTCAGCCTGCGGACTCCCGCTGCGCGGACGATTGATTAGTCATGCCTGTCCTCCGCTGGGCTACCTCTGGGCGCGCGGCTCCCGTGTGTGTGTGTGTGGTTATCTGCGCGCGACGCTCTGATCCCGCCTCTGAAGAGCGGCGATGTCAAACACGGTCGACGCGGCAATCAATTACCGGCGTGGTGGGCGGGCCGCCCGTCAGTCTGTCTGCGTTCAGAACCGTTATCGTGTTCGTGTTTGAATCCTACGCCGGTCTCCGGCTGGGAAATTGATCCGTTTCCTTCCATATCAGTATAATTGAAAACATAAGGATGCTTATTTCTATATTCGTTCGGGGTTTTTTTTTTTACCGTTTTGAGCTGCTTTTTAGTTTTTAAAAGCCATTTCTGCATAGAAATTAAGCTATACAATCCATGAGGAGGATCCTGGATGAAGGAGCCTTGAAATCCGAGTTTTCCGTCTCTGAAGCCACACCCTGCAAGTCATTAAGTCTTCCGCACGCTGGCGTCACCGACAGGAATAAATTGGCGTCTTTTCACCCTCACATTAGGTGTCTCGGCGCGTCAGGAGTGACGCTGTGCGCCCTCGCGCACGGTTTCACATCAAGGTGGTGAAAGTGAGGGAGTGACGGATGGCTGAGCCAGCTACTGAATTCCTGACAAATTCCCAATTCCCATATCGGATTGAAAGAAGTGGACTTCAATGAATAAATAAATGCTGATTACATAATGGCTTTCAGTGGAGCGACTGCGCTATTTTTTTTTTTATTTTTTTGTTTCCCCCGGTTTGGGGAATTCCCTCCAAGTGATTTTGGCAGAAAGTGAAGATCCCAAGTGTTGTTCTATTTCAGCGAGGAGACAATTAGTTCTTTTTGTTCCCGTTTCTTTTTTTTCCCGATCATCCATGGTATGGAGAGGATGAACAAAAAAAGTCTTTTTTTTTTTTTTTTTTTTTTAATATTTATGGAGTCCAGTTCTGCTTTGCTGCTTCTTGGCTATCACATTGTCAGAACGGATCAAAAGCACCTCGCGGCGCCATGTTTCCCTCAGAGGAGCTCCGAGGACGCCAGATGAAGCAGACATCGAATGAAATTCTCACTGCTTCACGTTTTCGTCCACATCTCGCTTTTAAAAACTCGTCGTCGGGATGCTTAAACGCCCCGCCGTGCGACGGTGCACTGGCGCTGACCTCGATGACCGATCAGAAAGCAATAAAGAGGGGAAACACACAAGGGGGTGAAGATATTTTGCAGACGGTGCATGAACTTGATTAAAAGTCATCACGGCGCGCCGCTCCGGACACGTGCAGTCGCAGCTGACCTTCCAGAATCACTCGTTCTGATATCCGATATCTCTCGGGAGACCCGGGCTCCTCTCTGGGTTTCTGTGGCTTCGCTCACTCTGACTCGCTCTCTCTCTCTCTCTCTCTTCTCGCTCCGTGCAGTTTCGAAATGTTCAGAGATTCTTCTTAGACTTCGACTTCTTGCTGCTTTTCTACTTGGAGGGGAAAAAAAAAAATCAATGATTTACAGTCTTGCTGTACTCAAAACTTAGGAAAAGTACAGCGTAAGACAAATTTTGACCAGAATTGATTTGATCTTCTAATAAAATAGGTATAAAAGAAAAAACAAAATCGCTTATTCATGCAGCTATTTGTCTGCACATCAAGTCAAAGTGTGCAATTATTCCGTGCAAACTTAATTCCCCTGAAATCTTGAGCCAGCAGCAGCAGCGGGTTTGGAAAAAGCCTTTTTCTGTCTCGTTTCCTCTGTTTCGGCTCCGAGCTGAGCCTGGAATCCACGCGCAGTTTGTCAGGATGTCACAGAATATAAATTTCAGCTTCAAAACAGCTGCGAGGTAGCCAGATCATGGCTGGGTTTTCGTTGTTGTTGTTTTTTTTTTTTTTTTAATGAAGAGTGTTTTTTTTTTTTGGTGTTTTTCTCGAACGAACCAGCGGGTTCGGTGAAAGGCGCAAATCAACACGGCAGCTCGGGAGGTTTCGCAGACGAGGCGAGACGGTTGCAGGTCCGGCCCGAGGCGAACGTGCCACCGAGCAATCAAAAAGCCGGCGACGCCCTTGCCCGAGTGAAAACACTGGGAGCTCCAGCCGGGGGTCTCCGGTTCTTCTCCAAATAAAGACGCTAATCAGCGGCGTTGGGAGAAACGTGGAGCGATTTCCAGGCAGTGGACGCAGCCCTTTAGCTGAAAAAATAAAAAAAATAAAAAAACGTCTTCTGTCCGTTCTTTGAAGATTCTTCGAGCCTCGAGGAGCCCAGTTGCTTCTGGAAATATCAGACGGGCTTCGCGGGCATCGTCCCAGCCAGTCGGCGCTCAGCTGAAATATCAAACGCCGCAATCAAGGACACGACGCCGCCGCCGCCTGCACGCTTACGTGCACATGTGTGTCTTTGCATTTGGGCTTTTTGGTAGCTTGGTAGTGCGTGCATGCTTCCAGTGCTGTATGTGTGTGCGTGTGTGTGTGCGTGCTCGCAGTGGTGGAGCTCCTACATTTCAGCCCGGGGGTGTTCATTCCTTCGTACTGCAGCTAGCTTAATAGACTTCATGGAAGCTCATATATTTCCTCCCCGTGTCTCTTTAGCATGAGCTTAAAGTGTGTGTGTGAGTGTGAGTGTGTGTCTCTACCAGTCAGTTCCCATTCTGCTGATGGGCGGCCTTGATATTCCCCCGTCTTCCCACGATGCTTTGCCACGGGCACGGCCTACTGGGGGAAGCACAAACGGAGTTGGCGAACTTGTTTAGGAGTTCCTCGCAGCACAGTCTCTCTCTTTCTCACGCACACGCGCACACACACACACACACACACACACACACACACACACACACACACACACACACACACAGAGTGTAAGAGGGTGAAATTCCTCTCACCCTCGGCTACTCTTCCCCTCTGCGCGTGTCGTCTTGTCAGCTGGAGTTATTGTCACCGACGCCACTTTCCTCAAAACAGAAAAAGACCGCTTTCGAGCCAGAATATTTATGAATTTTGTGCATTCAGAATAAAATCGTACATATCCGAACGCTGTCGCCGGCGTGCAGCAGGACGGGGTTTATTTTCAGTCGTGTATGAGTGCAGAGTCACTTCCCAAATCCTTCCCGGAGTTTGAAGTGTGGGATTCATGCTGGTTTCTGATCTCGTCCCTCCAGGATCTCATTATGATTTTCTCAAAATTTGCAGCGTAATTTGCCAATTTCATTCTTCTTCTTTTTTTTAATGTTTGAAAATGGCAAAAAGCGCCTGAAGTGGAGGAGAAAAATATGCCGCAGTCACTGCCTTCCTTGTGGATTAGTGGTTGGTTGCTAAGATAATCGACGTTTTATTTTCGTCGTAAAGCTGGTTGGGTTCGCGTTTCGGTTTGGCGGCCCGGATTGTGGCGAACGGGCCTCACGTTTGACACCCCTGACTTGTTTGCGTCACGTCACGTCACCGTCTCCGGACTCCGGGAGCGACGCGACAAACGACTGGAGCTTTTCTGGGGTTTTTTTTTTTTTCCTCTGGATCAAGGACTCATCCTGTAAATCTTTCATGAAAGGATCTTCTGGCTCCGTCGAGCGCCGATCTCAAACGTTTCTGAGAGCAGATCTGAGCTGCAGAAAGCCCTTTGTTGAGCCGCCCCGGCTTCTGTTCAGTCAACGTCGCTCGGAGAGACGAACAGCTGAGTGTCGTGCTTCTCCGCTGCCTGGGCTGGGGTGTCGAACATAAGGCTCGTGGGCCAAAACCGTCCCAAAGGTGGCTTTAAATTGCAAGGTTTCCGTCTGTAATCCGCTAAATGTGCCGACAAACCCGTTGATGAAGGCGTGTCCGGGATTTCTCGACATCGACGGAGGCCAGACGTCTTTCGTTTGGCGCTCCGAGCGGCCGGCGTGCGTTTGCCGTGTCGCTGAAGTGAAGCGGAGGCCGTATTGGCGCCGACGTCTGAACACGGCCCGCGGCTTCCGCCGCCGCCGCCGCCGCCGCTCTTATAAAGTGTTTTTTCCCCCACCATCTGTTGGGTTTGTTTTGCTTCGGCGGCGCCCGTAGCTGTGAGGAAGCTCGCCATTTTCTCAGGGTTGGCGGTGCGATTCCTGTCTCTGAGCAAGCCGGCGAATCCTTAGTTGCTCCAGATATTTGCTTATAAAAGGAGGGAAAAAAAAATGCAAATCGCCTCCAATAGAAGAAGAAGAAGAAGGAAAAAAAAAAAGGGAGCCCGGCGAATGTTTGTCGTGATCTAATTAGGCTGTGTTCTGCGTGCGAGGGTAATCTGTATAAAAGAGTTGTCAACTTTATTTCAGACGGGATTATCTGTGTGACTTCCTCATCCCCCCGAGGAAGCCGTTTAAGATGCGTCCTGCAGCAAGTTCTGCAAACTGAGTGAGGAAAAAATCTCTCCTTCAGTGGGAGATAAAGCGGCTGAATGAAGGCGGCTGCGCGTGGCCACGGGCTGTGTGAAGCTGCAGTCTGAGCTTCCCTGATGTTTTAGCATCCGTGCTCCGGCTCTCCGTCGCTCCTGCTGGAAAAGAAAAAAAAAAAAAAAAAAAAAACCTTCAGCGTCTTTGCTCCCCGCTGCTTTTCTGTGTTGAGCAAATGCTGGCGTGATTTTCACACTTCCTCATGCATTATTCGAGGTGGATGTATTATTTAGCCTTTTATACATCGTACGGGCGCCGGGGATCGTTCGTCGTTTTGAGGAAAACGTTGAATATTTCACTATCAAAAAAAAAAAAAAAAAAAATGTCGGGTAACGAGTGAAACCCCGAAACCTCCCGGTGGGAATTCCAGTCCCCGGGATCAATTTTTCATCTGACGTTGGACGGCGTGTTGTTTTAGCTGTAATCGGCGACGTTGGAAGCACATCTGCTGGGTTGAGCGCGGGCCCCCGTACTTCCCCGCCGTCCTGGGAGAGACGCGAGGTGCGTGTTGACAGAAAGTGGGAACGGCTCGAGCGCTTGATTCATATCTGGGATTTCTATCACACGTGCACGCGCTGGAGGAAACAGGGCGGCCCGCGTGCTTTCTGGGTGTTTTTTTGGCCGAGCGAAGTTGTTCTCCGTGAAGAGATTCATCCTTCTTTTTTTTTTTCTTTTTTACTGTAATTACCACAATCATTCCATTGTTGGAACTCTTCAAATGATTGTTAAATGTTTTCCTAATCTCAGCACATTAGGTTTTCATGAGGACTAATCCTTAATGAGAGCAATCGGTAGTTTCTAATTTGCTCGTAAAGAAATATCAGAGAAAACGGTCGCAAATGAAAGTTGTCACAATTCTGCCGAGTCCATAAAGCAAAGAGCGGCTTCTCAACACGAACGCGTGCGGCGCGATGAAAGAAGTTTGTTGTGTTATTGACACTGACCTATTTCTTTCCTCGCTCTGCCTCCCCGAGCCTCGCGCTAATGGAGCCTTTTCTTCTTCTTCTGTTTTTTTTTTTTTTTTTTTTACAGCTTGTTTTACACTGATTTCTCCACCACTGAACTCCAGCGCAGAGGTTCAACATGGATATTTGATGACTGGTTATTACATGTTTGGGTGAAACCGGGGAGGTCATGGAGTAAAATCAACACTGCACAGCTGAAAGAGTGACTTCATGGATATCTTTTACTTTTTATATCCGCTCTCCAGATGGGAACTCGTCCAGTAATGATGTCTGATATCACAGAGTTTCTTTTTTTTGACCTTACTCCAGTCGCAATTCCTTATGCCGCAACAAACAAAAATAAACTTTTTAAGGGTAAATGTGAAGGTTATTGCAGTACCGGTTTATGGAAGTGGGCATTTTGGTGGTGGTACTGATGTGTGTGTGACGGATGCGTGCGCCCATATTTTACTCCCCTGGGCTTCATGGTGCAGTTCTGTTCCGTGCTGTGCTCTCTCTCTCCAGACCGAGCAGAAACCCAGAGCTGCTGAACCGCTCCACCAAATAAATCTCAGTGTTGGAGACGGAGAGCAGCGCACGGCTAATTGGCAGAGGAGCCTCGTGTGTCCTGTGTGTGTGTGTGTGTGTGTGTGTGTGTGTGTGTGTGTATGTGTGTTCACAGCAGATGGTGAGAGTGCATGAGTCAACGTGTGTGTGTGTGACGTCCAACTGACATCACGCAAGCCACCTCCTCGTCCAAACACACTTGCATGAACTTGTATTTTTAGCATTTTTTTTTGCCGTGTGTGTGTGTGTGTGTGTGTGTGTGTGTTGGTTGGCTGGTGGCGTGCGCTTCGGATTACTTACTAATGCTACATAAGAGTGTGTGTGTGTGTGTGTGGACATCGCATCGTTCGGCAGGTGGGAATCTGTGTGTTTCCTGTTCGCTGGCGTGGAAAAAGGTGCAATCTGGATGTCTGACTGAGGGACCTGCCTCTCCGCCTACACACACTATCAACACTATTAACTGTGTGCCATGAGGTGTGTATCGCAGTGTTATTGCGGGTCTATTTCTGTCCCTCCTGGCTCGGTTTCGCCGTCCTCTATTTAAGGACGGGAAAACGCCGGATTCATGCGGCATTTGTCTGGTCATGTCGGAGCGCGGCGCGGTGACGAAGCCTGGCGCCGACTGATGAAAGCGACGCCCCGCTGGGTCGGGAGTCTTCTCTCCGGGGGCGGCAACTCGCTTCGCGGCGTTCTGATGCCGGGAGTTGTTCAATCATCAAGATGCAGACTCCCTGCTCGAGAGCGGCGCGGAATTCATCCCTCTTCATTACTGGGATAATTTAATGCTCGACTCTTTCTGCAAAGAGACAAACTTCCTTTTGTGAAAGAGGAACGGACTGGAGGACTGAAAAACGAGAGGCTTTAGTCCGTCTTCCTCATTGCAGGGATTTTTTTCGGTGTTCATTAGAGGAAGAGTGCTGCGAGTCTCTCAGGTCAGTCCGGCACCTGCTGTTCCGCTTGATCTCAGAGCTGCCGGGTCAGGTTGAGGTCAGACGCTCTGCTCTCCTCTGGGCTTTATTCATTTTATTTATGGAGGGCTTGACTTGATCTGCACATTTGCAGATGACGATGTGCTTTTCTTTTTTTTTCTTTTTTTTTTTTTTATGGCTTTACTGCTGCAGGATCAGGATCTCTCATCTGAATATCCATCTAAATCTAAATATTTTCAGTAAATCGGTATGTTCCCTTTACGATATGAACCTTTTCCTGGTCTGCTGTGACAGTTTAGACGCTCCTCCTCCGCCTCACCCTGCAGATCAGGCAGACCGTGACTCTCTGAGGCATCCATGATGAAAATCTCTCTTTAAATCTCTCTTCCCTTGAGATTTACGTTCGTGACGTTAGAGGTTTCATTTTAAAAGTTTCACTTTTTAACCCCGTTGAGTGAAGAGGGTCGACGTCTGAACCTGCAGCCGCGCAGCTAGAAAATGGTCAGTTGTACGATTCTCTCTTCCTCGTTCCAGAACCGAGCTTCTCGTTGAGCCTCGAGGCCAGCGTCAGCCCCCGGATGACCTTTGAACCGACTGAGCTGTCGTGCCACGTGACCAACATCACTCAGATGTCTCCCGGGGGACGACTGGGCGTCGACTGGGAGCACACCCCACTTCCTGGTACGCTGAAACCCCCCCCCCCCCCCCCCCCCCCCCCCCCAAAAGGACTTTTATTAAAACTAACGTATCAGCGGTGTTCCAGACTGAATCAGACACTGTGGAATTCCCATCAGGCACAGCGGACGACGCTCAAACGCCGCATCCCATTGCTTCCCTGGACGGCAGCGGGAACCTGCTGTCCGACTCCAGGTACGCCGACAGGCTGCGGAGCGGCGCGCTGTCCCTCAGCAGGGTTCACCCCAACACCTTCAAGCTGCGGTTCCTCCGCACGCAGGTAGCCAACCCCGCCGGCCGCAGGGTCGATGTGTTCGAACGGGCGCAGCGGAATCGCGTGTCGGTGAACGACTCGCTCGCCTTGACTTCACAGGACGTCGACATGGGCCGGTACGCCTGCACGGTGTCCGCCTGGAGCGTGAGCAGCCGGGGAGCCATGGTGAAGACCGCCGAGGCCAAAAGCTCGCCGCTGGTGGTACGATGGGACGCCAAACGTAAGAATGCTGCGCATGTGTCACGAACTCGCCCTGTGCTGTCCGTCTCCTCTGGTCGAGCCGCTGCGGAGTTTGATGAATCGCCTCCAATGTGCGGTCTTCAATTTCCAGACTTCACAGAAAAATCTCAACAACAGCCCTATTGTTGTCTCTCTCACACACACACACACACACACACGCACTGACTTTCTCTCCATTTCAGCCTCTTGCGTTGAACTTTGTAACCTCAATTTAGCTAATTGAGCCATGATGTAACCGCGGCGCTGTGAGCGCTCGCTGTGTCCGTCTGCTTTGAATCAGGAAAACTTCACGGTCTAATCGCTGATCGCTTCCCGTCGGGGTTTCCCCCCCCCTCCGCCTCCGCCTCCGCCGGCGGGCCAAGCGGCGATTGACGACTCGGTGGCGACCTTGTCTTTTTCCCAGACCCGTCCCTGAACGTGGCGGCCAAGCGGATCCGCGAGGCGTCGGTGGGCGGGGCCACCTTCGAGATGAGCTGCACGGTGAGCACCGACAACCTGGGCGAGGCGGGGTACTCCGTGCTCATCCAATCACAGGAGAGCCTGGGGGCCACCGTGAGGACCATCATGACCCTGAGCCCGGACAACGTCCTGTCGCACGGCGGCGCCACGGACCCCAACAGGAGGTACCTGCTCGGGAAAACACGCCGGCGTGCTCTCTGACTTCTTTCGACTCATCCGCCTCTCTCCCTCGCCGCTCAGAGACAGCCTGGTCCTGACCAAGTCCGGCCCCGCCGAGTTCCGCTTCCGCCTCGCCGGCGTCCAGCTGTCCGACAGAGGCTACTACTGGTGCGACATCACGGCGTGGACCAAGCAGCAGCCGGGACAGACGTGGACCAAAGCCAACAGCTCCGAGTCCAACAAAGTCCGGATTAACTTTCAGGAGAACGGTGAGGAAAACGCCGGATTAAGATGCTGAAGTAACCGTCTATTATTAGAGACGTGTGAGCCGCTTGGTTGTGTACATTTCCTCGACACACGACGAACACACACATCCTCCACCCACACACACACACACACACGCACACTCTTAATGACGAGCAGCATAAACTCCCCAAATATCGTGCAGAAATAAAGACGCGGCGCGCACACCTTAAGCCCTCCGACGCCCACCGCCGCCACTGGCCTACTTTAACCGTCTTTGATCGCGGCCGCGGAGCGGGAGGCGCGAGGAGGAGCCGGAGCCGAGGCCACAAGGAGGGCGAGGCGCTGAAGTGGACTGAGCTGAGGAGGAGGAGGAGGAGAGGGAGGTCATTATCCTGCAGACAAAGAAGCTGCAAGAAAGGCGGTAAAACGAGGAAGTAGAAATGACGAGAGGGTCGGAAAGGTCAGGGTCAAGTCCTGCTTTCTTCATTAGCGGTTTTCCCCAAAAGATAAACGTGTGTTTTTGTGAATCGCGAGCCACAATTAGGGACGGACACTGCGAAACAGGAAGTGCCAGGAAAACTGATCTTCTCCTGCGTCTCGGTGGAAAAAGGCAGGATGGAACATTTGGAGCCGTCTGCGAGAGGCTTGGAGAGCGTGGTTAAAGAGTGAAAGAAGAGCGACGACGGCTTAGCAGGGAAGAAGCAGAAGATAAACTAAAGATCTTCTCAGGGGACGGCAGGAGCCCTTGAGCATTGCTTCTTCTTTCTCTCCGCACGGCTCACCGTTCTTGTCCTCCCACCGTCTTTTCAGCGTCTCACCCCCCTCCCTCGCCCGTCCCTCCCTCCCTCTCTCTCTGGGACATCTTCAAAGTGAAGCCCTTTGGCCAATCAGCCAGCTGCGAAGATCCGCGCCGCCGCTTCCCCCTTTTCTTTCTCCGCTTGCATGTGCGCGCGCGCGCGCGTGCGCGCAATCTTTCAAGTGTTCAAGCGTGTGTGTCCAAGTCGAACATCTTGAGCTGACCCCCACGTCGAGCACCCACACACACACACACACGCGGCATTCAAGTTTTAAGCTTAGCCGTTCTCAAGAAGCTCTTATACTCGCCTTAGGGGACGGAAGCTGTGTGCACTCACTCGTCTTTGTCTGTGTGTGTGTGTGTGTGTGTGTGTGTGCGTGCGTGCGCACGTTTCCACAAACTGGCACGTCTCCCGGCGTTCCAGCTGTACGTTGAATGTTTCAGGCGTGTTGTGGCGTCGCTGCCTGCGTGGGGATCCTCTCCGCGCTCCTATACGGAAATCCAGAGTCTCACCGGCGCATTTTCCCCGTTGAATAATTCAGAGTTTGAGTGAATGTATGGTCGGGCTGGAACATGAAGGCGACGTGGTTTCTGGGAAAAAAAAAAAAAGAAAAACATGGCATCTTCAGTGTGCGGTTTGGGTTTTATCTAGACATGTTGGACGATGACCTCCTTTTCCGCGGGTTTGTCAAATAATCAGTGTTTTCAGGATTTTTTTCTGATCGTTGCAGCAGAGTCAGTGGGTAGATATTAGAACAAGTAAACAAAAAAAAAAAAAAAAAGTTGTGTGTCTTTCTCCGGACTGAAGTTTGTGGAAAGTGGCAGCTATGACACAGTTTGATCATTAAATGCTTCCTTATTGCTGCACTTGGAAACTAATGAGACATTTTATTTTGTTGTTGTCGACATTCTTATTTTGGGGAGTTCTGAGTGAGGGTGGTTTTTCGAGCTGTCAGGGGCTTATTTTCTATTTTGACAACAGTGAAATCAAAGACAACGGATTAATATTTAAACATTTATTGTTGTGAAGTGAGGAAAAAAAAGCATTTTATCTCAATTTTAGGAAGTTTGAGACGTCCTTCAGCAAGACGCTAAACCCCGAAACCCCAGTTTACCGCCGGTGGAGTTTTAACCCTCTCACGACGGTTTTGAAATCTGCCCACTCTTCGTAATATTTCGGCAGCTCGAGCGCATTTATTACAGTGTCTGACGTGTGTGACGGCGTGAGTGAGGCAGCCTCTCCGAGGGAGAACTGTCAGGGTAAATGTTGTGAGACATGACTCGAGAGCACAATGAAATGACTGAACGCTGCACTTAAACACAAATGCACAGACGTCGGCGTTTATTTTAAGAGGCGATCACACTTGATTTGATGAAAGTGGCCTTCCTCCTGATTCCTTTACACGTGAAAACAGCATTTTAATTGAAGTTTAACCAGAAAAATCACTCTTAATGCTTACTTCAATGGATTTTTAGAACTGGATTCCTCATACAAGTGGTTGTCTTTGTTGTTACGTACAGTAAATGCGATTAAAGACACACAACCTCAACATAAAACCAATTTTAATTCGATCGCGTGGTGAAAAAAGTGCCGTGAAATCTCCCCGATTTAACGCCGATCAATCAAGCGCCTGCCGCCTTCCTGAATGCTCACAGCGTCACGAGTTGTGTCGTGGGGGTTTTTAGATATTTAATGGCGTTAAAGATTGATCGGCATCGGCACGCCACCTGCACACGGTCTGAATCATGCAGGAGAGAGTTCAGGGTGCAGAACAGCCAGACAGCTGGGACTGTGTTCGGGGGCGGAGGGCTGAACCACGGCTACGTCTCGCTTAAATGCTGTTTTCATTTGTCTGATTTCTAATTCATCCCGGACATGCGCCTTCGTGCGAGCGCGGCACTGTGTTCCTCCCAGCTCGCTTTTAGTTCCTCGGGGATGTAGATACTGTTTGCGGCTCAGTGTCACTGACGTCTGTTGTTTGTTTATTTATTTATTTATTTGTTTTTGCTGTCTCAGGCCCGTCCTTCTCCATCGCCATCAACTCCGACACCAACAGCGTTTATCCCTGGGAAACGGCCAAGATGGAGTGTTCGCTCGGCGTCTCCGGATCCTCACCGAAGACCGGTACGACACACACACACACGCGCGGAACTATCATCACGGATCAGTTACAGTCTCTCTCACACACACACACACACAGACACACACCTGCCAACCTGTCAACTGCACTGCTAATAACAGAAGTCTGCATTTCAAATGCTTTTTACACATCAAACAAATTCACGCTTTCTCTTGTTAACACACACACACACACACTCGCAGACACACACATTCAGGTAGTGCTCGACATTGTTTCACTTTCCCGAGTGAATCTGCTTGAAATACTGGTTTCTTATCGCGCCGCAGACGATAACATTCCCGCTTCCTCCTGCGTCTCGCTTGAGGTTAATGGAACCAGATTGTGGTTTTTCTTTTCTTTTCTTTTCTTTTCTTTTCTTTATTGGAGGTTAAAAACAAAGCTGCAGGTAAACAAGTGCGGTTGGGCTTCACGGTGGGAGCCGCACAAGGTGATTCTCTCATGCCAGGCTGCTCTCGTTTCGGCGTTTTCATTCGTAACAGTGGCTCAAAGGATGACGTAATGATGTAAAACATGAAAACATTTTTTTTTTTTTTTTAATTAGATGAGAAAGTGTTACAGTTCCGTGGATGTTCTCACGCGGCGTTTACACGGCGACGGCGCTCGGAAGCCGCTGAAAAGGCGACTTTTTTGGGAACGGCTCCGACTCCGTTTCCATGGAAACGGGGCGCAGCCCCGCAGCCCTTCCCTGAAGACGCGGGAAACGCTTCCGCTGCGCCGAAAAGGGGTCGTTAAATATAAATCATGATAAGCATTTGCGTTAACGCGCACGCCGCGCCACGCCGCGCCACGCCGCGCCACGCCGCGCCACGCCGCTTTGAAGCTCCCCGTGGACGAGGAGACGCGGCGGCGCCTCCGCCCGCTGCCTCCGCCCTCTGCCTCTCCTCTCCATCCCTTTAAACATACATTGCGGGCGCGTTGCTCCGATCCCCTCCGCTCCGCTGTCGCTCCGCACTCCTTCAGCTTAAATACATCAGATGATGCCGTGCATAACTCGCCACCTCCCTCTCGCCATCTGCCACCGATTCGCCGTCGTCTTCCCTCCGCATCCACCTCTTCAGCCCAACATGTGGCTGCTGCAGCGCGGCTGTGCGCTGAGCTGATGGAGCCAGCGTGTGTGTGTGTGCGCGTGTGTGTGTGTGCGTGCCAGTGTTTCGGAGCCGTGCACGTAATGTATGCCCATACATTAACACAAGCCTTCGCTCGGAGCCGGCGCGGCGCCGCAGGGGCTCGGCGGGCTGGCGGTTACGGAGCGTGCGCTCTCAGACAGCCGCACCGCGGGGGAAAACGTGCGCCGCGGCTTCACAGCTGAACGGCCTCGTGGGAGCTTACACACGGGACATCACCGCGTGGGAGGGAAGGCGCGGAGTAATGGATGTAAAGACGCTTTTTTTTTTTTTGTAATTAATTGCTGTCGACTAATCATCTTCTGGGGTCTTCCACTTAAGTCCTTTATATTCCTGACAGCTAAATGTTGTATTTCCCCGTCAAATGTTATATTTAAAGCCTTTTATTGGCGGGAAGAGCGCAGCCTAACTTTTGCTGACCGGTCAGTCGTCGCGTCGGCACATCTGTCGGTGTCAGACGTCGGAGACACGTGGCGTCGCTGGCCCAGACGTCTGCGGCGAGCCCGAGGCTGAGAACGGGCGTCCTGAGCCCAGTGATCAGGTAATTCGCCCTCAGCCGAACATCTGGCTCCTCTCTGGGGCCGATTCGTCACCTGATGAGCTTTTTCAGTCCGCTCGTTTGAGTCCCTGATATATTTAGACTCTCGCACGCAGTTAAAGGGAAAAAAAAAAAAAAAAAAATTCCAGCAGTGTCACGAGTGTGTGCGTGTGACACACCGGTTGAATGACGTGGTTAATGGGGCCGTTGAGCCGGTATCGAGTGCATCAACAAAGGTGTGTCCGCCTTGTACACAAACCAAACTGTCACTTCCTCATCCGACCGACACACACACACACACACACACACGCACACTGTTGCCACGGACTCCCATAACTCGAGATATCCCCGCTGAAAAACGGATCGAACAGCAGTAAAAGACACGCACACTGTGTTCTTTCAGGGTGTGACGGCGCGTCGCGTTATCGGGCCGCACCTCTGTTACCTGCTCCAGGAAGTGACGCGCACGCTGACACACACCGTCTCACCTTTGTGACTCAGTGTGAATTTAAGATCAGGCGCTCTCTGGGAAAGGTTGAGCAACGCTCCATTCACTCCCGGAGCGTGTTCCTTGTGGTTTGCACATTCCTCGGCGGCGGCCCCGAAAGCGCCTCGCCTGTTCCTGCTTGCTTTTGTTTTTTGTTTTTTTACGACGTGCATTCCTGATGATTTCTCGCCGCTTATTCAGTTACTAATCATATTTGCTGTGGGGCTGAGTCAGGCCTCTAAATGTTACATGAAACTGCATCGGTGCTCCAGGTAGTTTTGGTTAAAAAAAAAAAAGAAAAATTAGGAAACTAATAAAAAGCATATTTGATGTTTCACAATGAAGTCTAGTGAAAAACCTTCATAGATCCTATTGTCAGTTCATACAGCTTTTGAAAGTTTTTCTCTGTTGTTGTACACATGAAAACCAAACTAAATTGAGTATAATCTCAACATAAATCCAAATTAAATGCTACTTTGTGGTGCGAAACGCAGCGAATTGTCTATAAAATGCGTTCTGGCAGCGTGACGTTTCGGCTAATGCTAGCTAGCTAGCTCTCATGTCAACATCACTGACATCTGTGTTGGTGTTTCCGCGACTCCCAAAGAATTTCTTGGAAAAAAAAAAAGTTCTCCTTCTTATTTTCACATCTTTCCTTGTGGTTTTCTGTCCTGAAACCTGTGAATTCCTCTTTTACGGCCCGGGATGTAGCGGTCGCCCACCGCTCTCCTGCGGGGTGATCACTCTTTTGCTTCCGTCGGGCCGTGAAGGAGTTGATTCATGGCGGGATAATAAAAGTTGTAAAAGCCGGCAGTGTGATCCAAAAATGATGGATAACCTGGCTCTTTTATTGATTTATTTTTTTTTTTCCTTTTTTGACCCTGTGTTGTGGAGCGTTGCTGCTCGGCGTGCCGCTGCATGCAGCGCTCATTACCGATGGAATGACTGGCATGCCGCTCCGGCAGTCGGTAGACGGCGTTCAGTCAAATAACAACCTGCTTTTGCACTTTTAATAAGGAATCGGCTGTTTAATGCCTCTTGTGAAGTTTCTCAAGTGTGTTTCTGGATGTTATGTTTCTGGGAAAATGGGAACCTCGGTCATGTAAATACAGAAAAGGTGAAATTCGCAAGGAATGCGCAAATGCTACAAACAAGTAGTCACATGTTCTCAGAAAGAGAGGCGCAATTTAGTGAGGATTTGTGTTTTTTGGGGGGGTCGCAGCTCCCAGCGTATAAACAGGCGGAGTGGACCGAGTTCGGCCGTAGATGTTTTTTTTTTTAAAATATACACCTGATTAACAGCTGTAAAAAAAAAAAAAAAATCTAAATTCGTCATAGCTTTTTTGCAGCCCGTGGCGGAGGCTTCTCTTGCCTCTTCCGCTCCCCATTTCTTCCCCAGTCTCTCCTCCCTCCTCTCCACTCGCACCAAATAACCCAGCTGTCTTTGCAGGCCCGACAGGCAGCCGTTAATTAGCCAATCTCACGCTCCGTTAGCCGGCCGGGGAGACAGAACGAGGTAGAGGAAGAATAGACGGGGAAGCTGGAGAGAGAAGCTGGCGAGAAGGTGGGAGTGAATGAGGAGAAGTGCAGGGAGCTAAAACCGATTGTTAAAGCCGGGAGAGGGTGAATAGAGCAGGCAGTAAATGGGGAGGGAAGAGCGGCTGGAGAGCGCCGCGCGAAAAGTTTTCCCCGAAGGGACGGACGAGGACGAGGGAGAAAGGAAGGGGAAGGTGAATGTGGATCCAGCCGGAGCGGCGAGGGAAGAGAATGGGAAGAGTTGTTGAGCGGAGCGACGACAGGAAGGCTGAATGATTCTCACACCATTAACTGTTTGTGGGGAAGCTGCACAGGAAAAAAATAAGAGATAATCATTGGAGACCTGTCAGTTTAATACCCAGCTCCTCATTAAGGAGGTCATTATGTCAATGGGGTTGTCCAGCAGGCAGGAAGTTGCTCTTTTTTATTGAAAAATGGGGAAAAAAAAAAAAGTGCGGGAAGTTTTTCTTATACAGCCAAAACTGCACACACTTCTAATCTTATCAGTTATCGATCCTAGAAAACTTATCATTAAGCTCAAAACCACGCTGTCAGGGTGTAAAAACAGGCACAATTTCACTCTATTTTTAATTGAGATTGGCTTTTATTTTGAGATAGTAGTCATATCCTCACTGTAAATTTTTCCGTTCAATCGCGGATGGAATCTGGATGTGAGTAATGCTTCATTAATGCGGGGAGGGGAATTATTATTTTTATATTTTTATAGTGATCAAAGCAACAAAAAAAAAAATCATCTGAATTCATCACTTCTCAGCCTTCTGAAGTCCTGTGAAAGCTTTCAGTTTTACGGAGGCTGCTAATATCCAGTGGCCTCCAGATGACTGCGAGAATATCAAAACCCCCCCTCTTCTCTCAGGTGTTCAGCGGAGTCTCGACTCAAAAACATCAAACACTGTCTCGCTCTGGTTATTTTTACTGGAGGGGAAAAAAAAAAGAAAAAAAAGTAGAGCAAATGGTTGCCAACTAAAAGAGGAGCTTTAAAAGAAGGGTATGAAAGGAGGAAAAGCGGGCTTTAAGAAGAGAGGAAAGGACGGGGGGGAAGAGTAAAACGCAAATCGAAAATGTCGAACAAATGCTCCTCGGCGGCGGAGCGGCTGCCATCATTTTCACTCCATTAGGTCTTCCAGTTAAACAGCAGTGGGAGCCGCGATGGTGGCCTCGGAGAAATCCTTGGAAACGGAGGATCTTCAGGGTCGCCAGACTGAGGGCGGGATGAGAGCGCCTCTGTTATGACTGGCGTTGGAAGGCGGGCAGAAGACCTTGAGGACGGGAACCCCGAAAATACAGACGGCCGTGGCTCACGCTCGAAACTTGTGGCGAATTCGCTGCCAAACTCCTCGATAAACACGCGCTTCAGAGGGGAGGAAACTTGTTTTTTTTTTTGTTTTTTGTTTTTTTTCGCTGGGAGAAAGCTGCAGGGTAGTCTCCGGAGACGGCCTGCTGTTCGTGAAAAATACATTCGCCGTAACACGTGTTGGCTGGTGATATTCACACAAAAGAGGGAGAGACCTGAGCGGCGGAGCTGCAGAACGGCGCCGATCGGGAGGTTTGACGAATAAACAGTGCAAAAAAAAAAACCCCATCAGAGTTTATCCTGTAACATCTGGTTTTTTCACAAACCAAACTATTCTACGACTATTTAACTTTCAGCTTGTGTAAATTGACCACTGACGCTGACGAAACGCTTTTAAAAGTTGCGTAAAACGCGTCCCGTCCGCGTCGGTCCCCGTTCGGGAGCTCTCGGCGGTTCGTGTGTGTTCTGATCAATCCCGCGTAATATCTGCCTTCCTCTGCCGGCGCTCTTATTAAGCATGCGGCGAGTAACGAGGGGCGCTTTGTTTCTGCGGGGCTAAATGGTGTTTTTATAGTGTTTAGTATTCCACTCTACCAGTGCTGTCCTGCTTTATGGAGCAGGGAACACACACACACACACACACACTTGGTTTCATTAGCAATGCTGGTGGTAATTGTCAGTCGTGTGTGTGTGTGTGTGTGTGTGTGTGTGTGTGTGTGTGTGTGTTCGAGGCAGTTTTTACGCCTTGGACTCTCCTCGAGGGATTAATCCCGAGAAATCCAATCAGACCGTCTTCATTTCCACCGACAGCCATTTTAGTTTTATTAGCCCAGACAGGAAGCAGATATTCTATTAGCGATGCACTGTGGGTTCTCCTCCGCCGTCCAATCAGAGGAGCCCGTGGCCCCCCCCGCTGCTCGGCGAGGCCGCGGCGAACCCCGGCGTCCACGTTTGGGTCTGGCAGCATCTTAGACCCCAAATAAATACAAAAAAAACTTGGAAAATGATGTCCGTTTCCATGGAAACGGTGCATTTTAAGTGCCTCCGAACACCGTTTCCATGCAGACGCACCAGAAGTCTCCCCTCTTCGCAGTCGAAACTCTGCAAAAACGCAAACTTGAGTAACGTGACGTCTCTGAGGAGGTCGGAGAGCGCGGGATCATGGGACGGCGGGGGAAGCGCTCCGTGTGGGGGACGGCGTGACTCCACAGTCCTGAGAGGAACAGCTGTGGGCACGAAGCTGTGCGGCCGGATGGAGACGGGATCCTCCTATAGCTCCCCCCCCCCCCCCCCCCCCCCCCCCCCGCCCCCAGGAGGGCGAGCTGGGGGCCTCTGGCGACGCCGCTCGCTCTCCGGATGTGCTTTCAGAGAGCCTCCCGCCGCCGATTTACGGCTGTTTAATAAACAAAATAATCTCCTTGCTCTCCGAGCGTTTCAAATCCGCAGCGCCGTCAAGGAACAAAGAGAGTTAAAGGGACGGAGGCTAACTGCGAGGAAGGCGGGCGCCTTCTAATTTTAGCTCCGGTCCTCGAACGCCGGTGTTGGAAACGAGCGAACAAGCGAGTTCACGCGTCAGTAACGGAGGAATTATGCAAAAAAAAAACAAAAAAAAAAAAACGCGCCTTTGATCAGCGGCGACGGCGTCGGGCGCTAACCCGGTGTCACCGGCGGAGACGGCTCGCTCTGACTGTCAGCCGCCGAGTCTCCGGATGACGAGACTACGTAATCCTGCTCGTCCCACAGTGGTTTTAAATAGATTTTAGACGATGTGCACGGGAATAGAGGTCTCTCGGTCTGGTCATCAGCTTCACCTTGAGGACCTCGACGCCTCGACGGGTCTTTGAATCGGTTCGTCCGACTCGGGTGACGGAGAGCGAGCGGGCGGTGGGACTTTCTGCGGAAGCTCCCGGCCGTTTGAATCCGCCTTGATCTTCGCATCGGGTCAACCTGAGCGCGCGCCCCTCCCGTTCCCCCCGCCTCATAAACGGGCCGGCCTTTCGGAGGAGGGGGTCCTGGCGGCGTCTCACCCCGCCTGCGCACGGGGGGGACCCTCCGAGGAGCCGAGGCCGGAGGCTTTGAGGCAGGCCTCATGTGGACGGTGCGAGGATTACAGCTCCGAGTACTTGTTTTAGGGGTTTTTTTTTTTTTCCCCGCTGTGGCAGTCGCCGAAAATGGATAATTAAAACGGAGAAGAAGGCATCGGGGGTCCCGGGGAGCTGGTGATAGATGCCTCCCTGCTCCAGCACTCCTGACTCCAGCAAACGCCTCATTATCGGCTTTCTGTGGAGTTCTATGTGTGCGTGTGTGTGTATGGGTGTGTGGTTTCATTATAAAAACAAACGGCACCCACTGGCGTCCGAACCAGGAAACTGTTGTTGTGGAGGTTTTTTGGCGTTTCTGCGCGAGCCGACGCGGTTCGGGATGCGGCTGTGTAAACAGCAGCTGCCCCGGCTCACCGCGCTGGACCGCGTTCCGCGAGGCCCCGAGTTCAGCAGCTGTGCTGCGTCCTAATCCCTCCCGTTCATGACTTTTACGTTGCACGAAAGGTGCTTTCGGTGTTTTCGAATTTTTTTTTTTTTTTTTAATTTTTTGCACATTTCTCCAACTAAAGCGACTTTTTCTCAGCAAACATCTGATCTCACAGAAAGGCTGAAGTTTCCAGGTGATGGATGTAAGGAGAAAAAAAAAAAGAGAGAGAGAGAGAGAGAGACATTAAACCAGGAGCGAGGCCAGTGTTATTACTGCTGCTGCTCGCTCTACCACTGATTTTTAATGATGTAGCGCTTGAATATTAAAACCATTAGGGGGACGAGAAATTGAGATGTGATTCATTACTCTGCTCTGGGTGGGTTCGCTCCTCTCCTCCGTCTCTCTCTTCATTATACATTTGCTCCATCCATTCTCCTCTCCTCTTTCTTCCTCCTCGTTCCTGCCTCTCTTCCCCCCCCTCCATAATTGTTTTTCATCATCATTTGTCTTTTTCTTTCTCCGCGCTGTCGTTTGTAAATGTTCCTTTTATTTTTCATCCGTATCCTCTATTTGTCTCCTAAATGACAAGAGGATGACTAAGACATCGTCCGTGCGTGTGTGTGTGTGTGTGTGTGTGTAGGAGGTACAGTGCTAATAGTCCCTTTCTCCCTGACAGACTAATGACTGGTTTGTGCTTGTGTCTCTCTCTCTCTCACTCTCTCTCTCTCGCTCTCTCTCTACTCTTGGAAATAATTAGCTCTCTCCCCCTCTCCTTCCCTAGATTGCATCTATTATCACAAATTCTCGTCCCTGTTTTCTCTCTCTCTCTCTCTCTCTCTCTCTCTCTTTTGTCCTCGCCATCGTCGGTTTCCTGACGTGTGTCCGTCTCCCCGTCGTCCTTATCGCCAGGGGAGGAGGAGGAAAAAAAAAAAAACAAAAAACGCCCAAACAAAACACACAGCAGTGGTTTTAATGCGGCGATAATGAATTAGTTTCTTCTTTTTTTTTTTTTTTGGCCGTTTGTTATCAGGATAAACTTATCCATAATTTGAAGGACGAGGCGGTGGAGTTTCTGCCTCTGAGCACCAGATTATTGCGTAATTCGGCTACAGCAACGCAGCAGCCGGAGTCTCACGCGAACGCTTCTTACGCAAAAAGATCTCGCGGCTGCATCGACTGGCCGTCTGTTTTTTTTTGTTTTTTTTTGTGTGTGTGTGTGTTTCGAGGTCTTTATCGCCGCAGACGCCGGCGTGACGGCGGAGCAGCGGCCAGATTAGCTCCTCGTTTCTCCTCCCGGCTGGCGGCCTTCAGACTCTGGCGTCGGCTCAGATCGGGATGTGGAAGCGTCGCAGACAGGATGTTTGTGTGTGTGTGTGTGTGTGTGTGTGTGTACAACCCGGGCTCGCTTCTTTCCAAATTGTTTTACAAGGCGCCTCTAAACGTCTCTCTCTCCCTCAGATGACCTGGCCTACGAGGTGAGCTGGTTCTTCACCAGGCTGCGCGGCGGGCAGACGACCGCGCAGGTGGCCGCCGTCGACCGCTTCGGCGTCGTCTCCAGGTCCGATCGCAACTCGTCCAGCGACGTCTCCGTCGAGCGCCGGGACGCACACACCTACCTGCTGAACATCTTCGGCACTCAGGACAGGTGAGCGGCGGCGGCGGCGGCGGGCCGGGATCCGACTCGGCTGTCTGAAGGATTCACGTGTGTGCGTGCGTGTGTGCGTGTGTGTGTGTTCCTCAGCGACAGCGGCGAGTACCACTGCGTCGCCACTCCCTGGTACCTCTCGGCCTCGACGGGAGCCTGGACCGAAGCCAAGGAGCTGACGTCGCCCAGAGTCTTCCTCACTGTCAAATTCGCAGGTGAGGTGGGAAAAAAAAAAAAAAAAAAGCAACCACGGGTTGTTTGTTTCTGTTCGTTTCTCCTTTTTAACAGCATTTTGTGTTTTTCTCTCCTCCCCTCCAGTGTGGGACTCCCTGAAATTACCTCTCCTGTATGGCGCGTCGGCCTCGCTGGGTAATATCGCCGCCGCACATCCGCCGTTCGCTCCTTATTTGTCTGGTTTGCGTGTGTTGTCGTCGGCGTTGTGGACGCCGCTCCTCTAAAGTGCGGAGCTTTGCAAGGAAGAGAATCTCGACGCAGCAGAAATATGTCACCCAAACTGTTTAAAAAGCGAGAACCGCTCGGCTCGCTGGGATCACTGCCGCTCGCTGTCAGCGCCGACGTCCTCGCTGAAGCTGCTGGCCGACAGACTACACTCACTCTCTCTCTCTCTCTCTCTCTTTTTTTTTTTGCACTCCTCTGCATTTCGCTCGGGCTTATTTGGGACGTGTCTGACAGCTGGCGCCGCCTGTGCGCTGTGGGTTTGAAGACGACCGGAATCATTGATCAAAACCGCCTTTAATTGGCACTGATTTTCGTAAAAATGGCGAGACCTTGCTCGACGCCATCCATTATGCATGTGTTTAGCATCTGTTGTGTCGGTAGAGGAGGCGGCGGCCGCGGTAGCCGCAGGTGCAGCGACACACACACACACACACACACACACACACACACGTCGCGGTTCATTCCGGACAGTGACGAGTTTGTGTCTTCTGTGTTTCCAGGCGTGGGCCTGTTCTCGCTGCTGCTGGGCCTGGTCTGCGCCCAGTGCTGCTGCCGCAACGCCACGCACACCCCGCGCTCGCGCAACAAACTGATGGACCTGGAGATGGACTGACACACACTCTCCCCGGCGCCCACACACTGCAGCGCGCACAGGAAGCACCACCACCACCACCACCACCACCACACACACAGCCGGCACGCGTCCACGGACGACTTCTGGGACACCCAGCTGTTCCCGGGCGACGGCCATTGGGAGTAAAAAAAAAAAAAAAAAATACTCCCAGGACTTCTGGCTTTTTTGGACGCGGTGCTTTAAAAGAAATAACGGGAAAAAAAAGGTGCTCAGGATTTTTCTAACTGCAGTGGAGGAGCAGGGGACGGTTTTTTGTTTTTTGTTTTTTTTTTTTGTTTTCCCCACTCTTCAGTGGAGAAATAGCCTTTCCAGACTTCCGTTTCCGTGAAGAAATCTCGACGCTTCTGGAGAATTTTATGCAGATTTACTCGTTCCGCGGAGGTCCGGGCGGAACGGGAGACTCGGGAGATATCACTGCCACCTGGGAATCGAGGATCACTCAACGGATCTGCTGCCTCTTTCAACCACAAGGGAAACAAACGGAGCGCTCCGGCCGGACTACAAGCGTTGTTTTTCTTTTACCTTTTTTTGGGGGGTTTTTTTCCCGTGAGGACGGCCGACGCTGAACCTGAGCCTTGTTCTGTCACGCAGCGGCTCGTCGTCGGGAGGCGTTGCACTACCAACCCGGAGTGTTCCTACCTTCAGCAAAGAGACGAGATCTACCTTTATTCTCGACTTTAGAATTTTTTTTTTTTTTTTTTTTTTTTTTTTTTTGTGGAAAATTAAGACATTTTAAAAACCGAGAGACGTTTTTAAGCTTTACAAGCAGATATGCATTCGGTGTGTTTGTGTGTGAGGTGTTCTGTACACGGTGCCAACCT
Source organism: Salarias fasciatus (assembly GCF_902148845.1). Lineage (NCBI taxonomy): Eukaryota > Metazoa > Chordata > Actinopteri > Blenniiformes > Blenniidae > Salarias > Salarias fasciatus. The sequence continues at coordinate 11,463,450 of NW_021941230.1, forward strand.
TTGACCTGACGGAGACGCGCTGGGTTCATCTCGCCAGATCAACACTTGAACAGCCGCGAGAGGCGTGGCAGCGGCGAGCAACTCTTCCTCCTCCTCCTTCTTCTTCTTCTTCTTTTTTTTTTTTTTTTTATAAATATTCAGAAATGTATCCAGCTGTTGTTTTTTTTTTTTTTTTATTTTCCTTGCCCGAGTCTCGTGCGTGTTTCCGTGTGAGTGCCGCACAAAGAGTTGCATGTGCTGTTTTTTTTTTTTTTTTATAACGACGGTATGATGTCATTCACGGGCAACGCCAGTCGTTGGCAGGGTTCCATTTCGACGGCATCAAAGCTTCTTGCATCCAGATTCGGAAAAAGAAAAACAAGAACCCTGGCTGTCGATTCGCCGACGCAGAACAACACGACTCTGCCTTTAACGGGGGTGATGCAAGAAACCCTGCGACGGCGGAGTTCTGAGGGAACTTTATCTTTAAAGGAGCAGTTCGACAGTCCGGGAAACGTCGAGCCGCACGCCCTTCCATCCGGCGAGCGCGTTTCTCAAAATGATCCGAACCGTTTCTACGATTTTTTTTTTTTTTTTTTCCAGATGTTCTAAAAACAATACCTTGCACTTAATAAGACAGAAAGAGAAAATATATTTATGAGATAAACCTGCAATAAGGAGCTGATGGCGTCGGCTCTGACCCCGCTGGTGTGTGTGTGTGTATGTGTGTGTGTGTGTGTGTATGCGTGTGTGTCGTATGTCTGTTTTTATTGCAAATGAATGAACTTGTGGTGATGTCGCGTCGACTGCTGTGTGAACCCACATCAACACACACACACACACACACACACACACACACACAGAGGTTTCATACCGAGTTTCCTGAAGCGACTCAGACTGAATGCAGCTTTTTCATTTTTCCTTGGTGTGTGATTTTGAACGACGATCTTTATAACGGACATTTTGAGCAGATGTCAGATCTTTATATGAGCAATATTAAGCCGCGGTCAGTCGGACCCCGGCTCACGAAAAAGGCTGGACTCGGGCTAAACGATTTGACATCAGCCTCATCGTATTGCTGGCTGATGCTGTGCTGAGCGGAGGGAAGCTTAAAATGAAGACGTCTGGATGAATATGTGGCTTTAAATGCAGAAAATCACACGAAATGATAAGTCTACCGCTGAAGAAATGGACAGAAATGCCAGATATCTTCTCTCATGAGCCGCTTTATCCCCGATTCACACCTTTCTATTAGAAAACCTTTAAATTTGGCAATAATTTGTTTAAAATCGTGCGTAACTGAGCAGCACACGAACGGGCGTGTCAGCCTGACAGACGGCGACTCTTTTTCTAGAAGCTTCCAGTTCAATCGAACCGACTCCACAGGTGAGTGTGTGTGTGTGTGTGTGTGCGCGAGTGTGTGTGAGAGTGTGTGTGTGCGCTGCAGTATTCAGAGGACCACTATCGCCACTATCATCGACTCTGTGCCTGAATGTTCAAGAGTGAACCACACACACCAAGTAGCATCGACACACACCACAAGGTTTCCTCAGTGTCTTTTCTTTGTCATATGATTGCGGTTAGTGTGACGATGAAATACGATGATGTTTTTTTTTTTTTTTAAATAAATAGATTTCTAAGACAATTTGAAACATTTGACTTCACTCTTTTTATTTTTTTTTTTGGCTCGTGTTTCTTATTCTCCAGAAGCGGTGAGCGTGCAGAAATGCTAATTTGCTGGGGCCCGTTATTTATCCAGAGGTTTTCTTTTTTTCCTTTTTCTTTTTTTTTTTTTCTAGAGGATGTGATGATCAGAAATGTGGGCCAATTTGGTTTTTCCTCCTCCGTCTCTGGGCGAGCAATCAATCAAACGCTCCCAAACATTTCATGGGGAGGGGAAAAAGGAAGAAAAAAAAAAAAAAGAAGCTCTTCAAAAACTTTGAGAATAAATGTTTCATAATGCCGCGTTGGACGGCTGCTTTTTTTCTCTTCCTCCTCTGCTCCCTGCGATATCGTCGCGCCATCCTTTCCTCTTCACACCCATCCTCCTGATGAGAAATGCAGATGAGTTGAAACCTCACCGACTCTCCTGGGTTTAGATTTTTTTTTTTTTTTTGCACCTTTTTAACTAACAACAATCCCTCCATCCATCCGTCGTCCTCTGTGGAGCAGAGGGAGAGGAGGGATCCGGTGTTGATTGGCTCTGTGGCCTCTCTAACGTGCTCTTGTTCTCTCTCAGGGTCCATTTGACCCATTTTTTTTTTTTTTTTTTTTTTCCCGTCCCTGTACGTGTGGCGTTCATGCCTCTCACGGACCGTTTGTCGCAGCTTCAACCGTCCTCCTCTCTAATCGACGTGTGCGATTAAAACGGAGGAAACAAGAGTTCCTGTTTTCTTTTTTATTCAGTTCTCGTTCGCCACTGTACGCTTCTGCTGTTCCGACTCCCAACGTGTCACCGCTTGAGGGTTGCTCCACATAACAAAAAAAAAAGGGGAAATTCAGACAGAAAAATTTAGCAGCGCGTGGATGGAGGGAAGTAAGCAGCTTGTTCTCCCGCGAGTCGACCAGAGGCGACACGTTTTTCTCATCTTCATTGTAATCGATGCTGATGTGTACAGCAGCAGCTCGGCAAAGCCCCGGCTCCCTCACACCAGCCCGCCTCTCCCCCCCCCCCGTGAAGCACACTGCTTTGCTGCCTGCCAAAATAATTAGTTTTTACAGAAACACAGCAGTTGTTACAATTTAAATGAGATTTTTTTTTTTTCTCAGTACCACATTTAAAAAAAAAAAAACTATTTAACTTGAATTTCTGCCCACATTTTTACCCTGAAACATGTTTTTCTTGAACTGAAAGAAGAAAACCTGGCAAGCGCACATGGAGAACATGCAAACTTAAAGGGATACTTCAACGTTTTGGCAAATTGGCCCATTTAGCACAATTCCTTAGTCATTTCGAACAGCATACTTACTTTTTTTGTGAGGGCGAGCTGTTGTTTATCCAGAGGCGAGTCGGGGAAGGTTTTCGGGACGGACACAATGGAAGTGGATGGTATTTTTGGTTCCCCTCGTCAAACTCATCAAATACACAATCCAACAACCCCAAAACACTTTGGTGGACACGTTATAATCCGCACATTCACTACGCTGTGAAACACCAACAAATAATATTGTAGCGTTACGACACTGAAGCAAATACTGGGAACTACTTTTTCTTTTGAGATCACTACGCCCAGACGCCATGTTTAGTAAGTAGTTCCGTCGTAGCAATCTTCGCATAAACAACTCAATCTCGTAATTTTGCATTAATATTTCACAGCGTAGTGAATGTGCGGATTATAATGTGTCCACCAAAGTGTTTTGGGGTTGTTGGATTTTGTATTTGATGAGTTTGACGGGGGAGAACAAAATACCATCCACTTCCATTGTGTCCGTCCCGAAAACCTTCCCCGACTCACCTCTGAATAAACAACAGCTTGGCCTCGCAAAAAAAGTAAGTATGCTGTTTGAAATGACTAAGGAATTGTGCCAAATGGGCCAATTTGCCAAAATGTTGAAGTATCCCTTTAAGGTTGATGTTGTTACTTTCACTTGTTCAAGCAGTGTTTTCTCCAGTTTTGCACTGTGTTCTAATGTTTTGTAATGCCTGAGGGACTGAAAATGAGTTTCTAGCCTTATTCCTTGCATTTTCAACCATGAAACATTCTTCAGTCCTGACCTGTGACGGACCTCCTCCTCCTCTCCGGGACGCTCGGGTTACCGACCTGTCGCCGGCTGACTCATCCCAACAGCTGCTTCCTCCGGTGTTGCACAACTTCAGTCTCTGAAACATAAAGATGTCACTTTATAATCTTTAGAAACGGCCAAATTTCAGTGTTTGATGCGCAGCTTCTGGACTCTTTGGAAGTGAACGTTTGAATTTACTCGTAAAACCGGCAGCGCTCAAATGTCTTCAGGTGCTGAGAGCTTCTGTGCCGAAGGCCTGTTTAATCCACTTCCTGTCTGCCAGCGGGAGCCGACGGCAGAGCGGCCATCTGTGGGGTGAGATCTCGCCGACGGCGGTGTCAAAAGTTGCCGCTCTGCAGCGTGAAGAGGTGAAACAGATGTGCCGTCTTCTCACGTCGACTCGCATTTTTTCCCTGCGCCCCACAGCGGCGGACGCCGAGGGCCCCCCCCCCCCCCCCCCCCCCCCCCCCCCCCGTCTCCGCTTCCGATTGGCCCTTTTCGTACCCGCCGTTTACCCACGCTGCCCCGCGCAGTAGCTCCAGACCCCAGAGAAGTCTGTGAGATAACACCGAGGTGTTTACACTCGCTGAGCCGCCTGTTCCTGGGATTGTTGTGGTTACAGTTGAAGAATTTCAACGTGTGTGTGTGTGTGTGTGTGTGTGTGTGTGTGTGTGTGTCAGTGTCTGAAGGTCACCAGTTCCTCAGAGGTGTGTCGATTCTGGCTTTTATCAAGCAATTTCCAGAGTAACTGAAGACGCAATGAAAATGCAGAGCAACTTGAAGACATCTTGTTCGAGCTAAAACTTGGAGCATTTATCTGTTTTTACAACAGGAGCCCCAAAGCGCTCGGTAATCTTGTTTGGGATCAAATCTCCAAGGTCGATAAAACACATAGAGTTTATTGAAACCAGCGTTGAACTGTCGAAGAGGACCGTTTTAATTCTGGAATGTTTTTTCCGAGTTGATGAGCAACATATGCATTTCATAACCCTGAGGATTAATCGTGATCGTTTCAAACCACCGAGTCTGCCCCAGATCGGCGTTTCGCTGAGTAATTTCAACAGCTGTGGGGTTAGAGAAGAGCCTCCTATTGAAGAGTGGGATTGGGCGTCTTGTATGTTGTCGAATTAACACATCTCGGAAGATCCCGGCAGCGCCCGGGGCTCCGCGGTCCCTCATGTAATTTCAGCCCCGTCTTCCCTCCCGATGCCCTGCCAGAGCTCAGGAAGCAGCCAGACTCGTCAGGATGTCGGGGCTCCGTCCCGCGCTTATGAATGATGGGCTGCAATAAAGGATCCGTCCTCCCGGGGCGGCGGCGGCGTTGTAACCGGGGCTTCGGCGATTTTTGCATCGCGTCTCCCCGGTTGACCTCGAGCCGACGGCGTCAGGTGAGACGTGGGGGGGGGAGGGGGCGGTTAATCAAGGGAACAGCCGCAGAGCAGAGACAGAGTGTTAACTGACCCCCCCAGAGTAAATGTTACTCTGTGTGTGTGTGTGTGTGAGAGAGAGCATGCTCCCAGGAATGCTGCGATGGCTCTCAACACCTTCCCCTCACCATGGAAACTATGTCAACACATGGGTGGGGGATGGAGAGAGAGAGAGAGTGTGTGTATTTGAGACGGGGGTAGCAGTGAGTGTGTGATTTATTATTAGGTGAAAGATATTTGACCTTACTTCTTCATGAATCTCGTTCTTGCGCTTTTTACACACACACACACACACACTCTCTCTCTCTCTCTCTCTCTCTCTTTCACACACACACAGTGAACTTCAGAGCATTTAGATCATTTTCAGAGTCGCTTTCATCTTCTGTCGACTTTCGCTGGCTTGATTTATACGACACTCAGACGCACTCGGAGCCCGGCCGGCACACACTCCAGGCTGATCGCGGGAGCGGGATAAGAAAAACGCCAGGAACACGTGCGCGGGGCCCGGTTTATGCTTGTTTTACAAATCACATGAGTTCCAGTCGGTGTTGTCTGCATCGGATATGATGCACGGCATTAAATATTTACTCTGGAATGAATCATTCCTTTAAAAGAAAGAGGAGGGAAAAAAAAAAAAAACTTGAATTCAGTCCAACTAGTTTATTTATTGAAGGTATTTCCAGTCCTACTTTCGGGTCTTCAATATCTAAAAATAATCAACGCAGGCACAGTCATGACTGTGTATCTTCACATTATCCAACATTAGGCGCGGCACTTTTTCAGTGTAGCTGCAGTCTGGGGTTGCTGATACGAAACTTTTCTTAAAAAAAATTCCCGTCTTTGTGCACGAATCTTGACAGATTTGTAATCATCAGGATCATTCCGGGTTCTATTTTACCAATGCAGTGCCATTTTTCTTCCAGATGGCTGCAGAGGTCTGTTTTTTTTTTCGTGTGTGTGTGTGAAGCATCAGGCTTCTGAACTCCATCTGGGCCGAGCCGGGCGGCGCGCCGTGCACCACTCGCCGTGCACCCGCCCTGCGGCGGTGCCACCCTGCAGACGGGCCTGGTCCCCCCCCCCCCCACCCCACCCACCCCACCCTGCCTGACTTGTGTCCTTGTATGGCGCTGTGTCTCCAGCTCGTCGCCAGCCACACATCTTCATCACACATACACATCCCAGGGCACACGAATAAGTGGTGAAGTAAGTATGACTCCCCATTGTCTCTCCAGCTCGCTCGTTCTCTCTCTCTCTCTCTCTCACTTTCTGTGGCGGGAGGCCAGCTAATATCTTGCTGAAAGACCGGGCTGCAGCAACTGCTGCGCTCTGATGCTGCAAATACTGTTTGCCTCAGCTTCCAGATGGTAAATAAAACTCAGGGTTTGATGATAGCTTGGAGGGAAAGGTAGGAAACTGTCTTTGCCTGCCAAGAAATAAAAAAAAAAGAGAGCGAGAGAGAGAGAGAGACAAGGACTACTGAAAGGATCTAGTAAAAAATTTCAATTAGATGCACTAAATATGCTCCATCCATGAGTTCACTGCTTATCGGTGAGAGATGAATTACGACCGACGTCATGTTTGGGGAATCTCTGAGCGGTGTATACACATTAAACCCGTTTCGCCAGCTCCTGTAAATTATGTCTCTCTAAACTAAACAGCCGTTACAGAACCGAAGGCGGGCCCCCCCGACGTTGTCCCCGGTTTGCCCCGAACGGAGAGTCGACGGCCACATCTCCTAAAATAGATATCAGACTGAGCGGTAGATGCACATGTTTTAGAGTAAATTACAGCACAATCGGTTTAATAATCGTCGTATTTCAAGAGAACCGAGCTCCGTTGCTCTGGATCGCGTTACCAGGTTGTAAAGTTCCCCAATAAAACCTGGACGCCGCCACTTTTAAAAGGCTCGCAGCTCATCGCTCGGCCAGCTCGGATTTACGCTCCATGTCTGATTTCCTTTTTTTAAGAGGAAACACCCCTGCTTTGTGGGATCGCTTTTCAGCGGGGTCAGTCTCCGGGCGTAAAAACCCGACACAACGCCGGCCGCCTTGCCGCTTCCTCCACTGACCCACAGATCGGCTGTAAATCGTCCCGTGGCCTTCTGGGAAACGACTCCTCCAGCGTTTTCTACAAGAAGTCACACCGACAAACACGGCAGGAATACTCGGCGACGGCGTCGCACCGCGGCGCTGCATGTTTCTCATAAATGTCTTATCTTATCTCGCTGCGTTATTGGCGGAGCAAATTAGGCGCTCGTGTAACCTACAAATTCCCCCCGCAGTGTGGGGCGAGATTAATTCTGCATCGAAAACGCGCAGATGAAAGTGATCGCAACACGTTCCCTCTCGCCTGGAAGCTGCTCAGACACACACACACACACACACACACACAGTCAAGCTAACAATAGTTGCAAACGCTAACACGAAGGGTGTGAGCACAGCGGTTTGCCTGTTCATTTATTTGCAATTTTTCTTGTGAAACAGGTTAAAAATGCAAATCGCGTGTCGAAAATCTTCCGACTAGAATCGTGCAAAACGTTTCAGTTACTGCAAACCAACCTGTCACGCGCTCGGAGAGGATGGGGGATGGGGGTGGGGGGGAGGGGGGCGGTGTTTGAAGTCGTCCAAAAGCGAACCCATCATCTGATTGTACTTAAAAGTTAAAGAGCGAGTGTGGCTGTGTGGGGTTTAAGCCACCGTGTAAAGGCATTACATAAAACACCGTTGCCATGACGACCGGTGCATTAGTGTAAAGTTGAGGGAGCGGTGGGGAGGGTGGGGGGTGACGATGGATGTGGGACAATGACGGCGTTCGGATTAACCACGCGGTGGAAAAAACGCGATGTGTCACCTTCCACGACCCAGATCTCCTGCCTCCCTCGCCGTTCGGCGGAGCGCGAGCCGAGTCGTCTTCAAAGCGCCGCCGCCGCTGCCGCCTCGTGAACTTCCCCCGATCGCTGCCGTCCGGAGAATAAAGGAAAAAGAGGGAGCGCGGAGAGCATGCCGCGCTTCAAACGCGCCCGCCGGCCATTGAATACTGCATGGCGTCACGTGCGCGGCGCACGCCGTCTTGCCACTGCACGCCGGGACAACTGCACTCATTCACATTTCGGATGGTTTTCACACACTTGTGCACACTCCGTGCATGTTTTTTTTTTTCCCGCCACAGTCCAAAAACGTGCACTTGAGGTTAATTCAGACTCTAATGAAGTCTCGGTGCGGCCGCCCGACCTGTGACGAACTGGAACTGGCTTGAGCTCGCCGCCGGCTTCAGGTTCAATCGAGAGAGACGGAGGAGACGGATGAACATCGCGAATCATTTAGAAGCAAGAAAAAAAAAAGAAAGAAATAGTGCACGTATTTGATTGAAAAATGCCTGCGATTCATTACGGCGACTTAGAATAACTGACCTCCTTCATTAGCGGGATATTCCAATGGGGGCTCGCACAATTTTTACTGAGGTTTTGATGCCTTGTCATTTTGTGATTAAAAAAACTTTCCCAGCCGTCGCATCCGCTCGTCCGGCCTGTACGTTACGGCCGAGCAGGATTTTTTGTAAGTTTGTGTCGTATGGATTCCTGCTCGAAGTAACTAAAGGAAAACCCCTCGAATCTCAAACGGCGTCCTCCATCATCTTGCTCCACTTCGCGCCCCTCGGATGCGAGTGTCGGGCCCCCGCCGCCGCCGCCGTCCGCCGACCCTTCATTACCCTGGCTGTTCTGATGCTCATCTTCAGCCCCGGGGCCAACTTACATTAACCTCTTTTTCCAGCGAGAGCTCGACCCACTCTGCTTCCCTCGCCGGGTAGAAAAGAGCGCCGGGCGCAGCCACGGCTCTCTCTCTCTCTCTCTCTCTCTTTGTCTTTTAAAGAAAAATAACTCTCAGATAACCGTAAATGTTTACTGGCGTGTTAAATATATCTTGGAGATGTCCATGCGTGAGACTGAGCGTCAGCTGAAAATTCACACGCAACTTCTGCATTTCGGATGATCAGGGGAAGTGTGAGGCTGATGCAGATCTTTTAAATCCTAATAGACGGTATAAACTGGTGTGTTTCAGTTTTTTAGGAATCCCATCAACACTGTTTTCACAGCAGCCATGTTTCAATTGATGGCGAATCGACAGGAAGGCCCTGAAAAGCTGCGGTTCGACGCCTCTGAACCGGCCGGTCCGACGAGGCAAAGCTCGCAAGACGCGGACATTGATCGTCCCGGCTCATCCCGCAGCGGAGTGTATCTGAGATTCAGCGCTCTTTGTTCCTCAGCTGAACTATTATTTGCTGAACGAATCAATAATCATATTTCGGAGCTGCAGTCTCTCACACGCTCCTCATCCCACAACCAGAGGGAAAAAAAAAAAAAACAAAGTTTGAGGTTCAATAATGTTAGCTCAACAGAAAAAAAGAAGAAGAAGAAGAAGAAGCTTAAGGTCTGAATTAGATCCTACAAATGTGAATTGAATGTGCTCATTTTCTCCGCTGACAAACCTAAAAGCAGTGAGCAATTTGACGTCGGCCCTCTCCGCCATTAAATTAACCTCCGAGACATTGGAAAGCAGCTCGCCGATATCGCTTGTTAATAGCCCGGCTTGACGTCGCCTCCCCCCTGAACGCCGAAGACCTGCAAAAACTGCTCCAAGGAGGAGTTTAAGCGGGGAAGATGGGCCGATAAAATGATTAAATCATGAAGTCTGACACTGCGCGGTGATCTTTCAACTGCGAGTAATCAAGAGCAGGATCTCAGAGCGCTGACATGGATAGTTTTTTTTTTTTGTTTAGGGCCCCCCCCCCCCCCACCACCACCACCACCACCACCACCACCACCACCACCGCAGCACACCAGAATGAAAGTCAAACTGAGCCTCGGGGTGTAAGATACGCCGACCTCCTTTCTCCCACTAACATACATGCTTTCTCTGTCTGTGATGCTCCGACTCCCCCCCCACTCCGTCCTCTCCTGGGTCATCTCCTCCAACGCTGCGCCGACGCTGCCTTCAGCTGCATTTCCAGCTTCGGATCGCAGCTCCACGCTCAGCGTACAGGAGGTTATTTTTGGCACTTCGCTGTATTTTACACCAGAGGTTGTCCGTAAAATTAGCTTCATGTTGAGATTGCCGTCATTTTGCATTGTAATCCTTTGATTTTTATGAAAAAAATAGACATTTTTATTACTTTTGTTTTGCACCACAGTAAAGAAAACCCTTAAAAGTTTAGATTTAAAGGTTATTATGGCACTATTTTACCGCTCGGGCCCACTCATGAGCTGTAAAGTGAAATGCTGCTGTCTCAGGAAAGGCCTTTGTATTTCCTGCAAGACACTGACTTGCATGTTGAACAGCGTGGTGTAAAAAGAGAGGATATTAGACCCCATATTGTTGGAAGCCGTGGCGATCAGGCGCCTGCTCACGCTACTTCCTCGCCGCGGGGCACGCTGGGAGGACCGCTCAGTCGAAGTGTGCACTTCCCCGTGTTTACAGTAACTCCGTCTGCTTTCCGAAGACTCTCCCAGTGATTTACGGACGTTCAGACGTTCCACATTAAGGCCTTTGTGTTTATGGTGAAGTCAATACCTGCGTAACAGACGGGAGGCTGTTGCCCTTCATGAATAATAACTAGTTTCTCTACATTTTTTTTATTATTATTATCGTTTTTCTTTCTCCCAAACGCTGCTGAAGTTACTGAAGAGAGCGCCGAGGTCGACTGAGGTCAGGCAGCTGACTGCTCTTCATCACCGGGATGCTTCAGATGATTGCAACGCGCCGGGGATTTACCGGATTAACGTCACACCGATGAGACACGGAGCGGGACGTCAGACATCCAAGCTCGCCGCGGCCCAGTCGGAACGCCGGTTCTTCTTGTGGACGCTTCTACGAGATATCGCCGCCTATTCTACCGAATTAACATTTCACGGCGATAGTTTCAACCCTCTTCCATGTAGTGTAAAATGTTTAATTATGCCCCCAACATCCCAGCAGTTGATTTAAAAAGAAAAAGCGAAGTATTATTCCCATGCTCGGTATTGATTTTCCCCCCGGGAGGCTTTATCTTCCAAATATTTGAGTTACAGGGTCATTAAAAAAGAAAAAAAACAGCTTTTTTTTTTAACTATTAAATTTGTTTCCAGCAGGCAGAGGAGGAGCAGATGAGACCCGCTGTGTCGAAACGTTATCAATCCGGAATATAAATTAGATTTCCAGCTTGCGCAGGGTTTCGTTTCTAAGAAAAAAATTCCAAGTTGTTTGGAATGGAGATGTTCACTTCACCTCGGTGGAAAGTGAAGCACGTTGAAGTTTTTCTTCATGGTCAAACAGATAATTAGTGCATCCCTCTTTTTTCTTTCGGGTCAGGGTTTTATTCCAGAACACATTCGAACTGATTTAAAAAACTCACAAAGTGTGATTTATGGACGAATCTGCACGTCTCGGGCCAAATAGATGTTTTTTTTCTTTCTTTCTAACTCAATTGCTTTTATAGTCCGCTTTTAATTAATCAGGATGCCCTTTGAGAAAATTGTGTCCGAGTGAAAAATACGCACACACACACACACACACACGCACACTTACACAAGTTACATAAGAGTCTCCAAAGTCCTGGTTTCACTGCATCAAAGAAAGACACAAAAAAGAAAGAGGGAGGAAGAGGAGGACTGGGTTTATTCCTCCTCATTCATCTGTCAACTTCTTTTCTCTCTCTGAAAAATGGCTGAGCAAGCATTTAGCGTCAGCATATTTTGTGTGTGTCTGTGTGTGTGTGTGTGTGTGTGTGTGTGGATCAGATGTCCCCCAGACAATAAGACGCCCTTATTTAAAATAACCGAGAGAGGGAGTGGGGGGGGGCGATCAAGGAATGGAAGAGACGGAAATAGACTGTGGAGTCAAACCTGTTGCTCTTCATGTCCAAATGATCGTATCTCATACTGAATGTGAAAACATTTTGGATCTTCTTCTTATATTAAGTAAAAAAAATGAATTTCATTTGAGTTTTTTTTTTCCCCAGAATGGTGCAAAAGTGAGAGAGAGAGTGTAAACCCAACGCAGCTCAGTGACCTGGACCAGACCTGACTGCGTGTTTAATAAAGAACATTAAGCAATCACGCTGAAATCAAACCTCGTCGTCGCTTCCAGCTGCTCCTGGCGAGCTTCGGGTCGCAGGAACAAAAGTTAGGAAGCATCGGGGAGAAGTTTGATGCTGAACTTGCAGCTTTTTTTTTTTTTTTTTTTTTTGTTCTGGAGACAAATGTTGATGCCTACTGCCTCTCACTGACAGCATTAATCTGCAGACTCTCTGAATGATGCTTATTAGTGTCAAACACTTCATCCCCATGCCCTGCGGTACTTTCCTGCAAGTGAGAAGAGAAAAAAAATAAAAACGCTTTCTGCACCCTCAGTTAGCTGTTTACTGTATCCACCTCTCAGGAACAATTCTGAGTTTCATGCTTTACTTTAGAGGATGTGACTGAGATCAGATCAGTCGTTTAAAAAAAAAAAAAAATCTAATTTATTTGTTTATTTCAAGGATCAGAGTGTATGAGACCACGTGCAGGGTATGAAATAATAAAAATACAGTAAAACAGGAAGTGACACCAAAGTGAAATGTCACATTATTTCCTTTTTTTCCTCTTTCTTTCTTTCTGTCTCTGCCGGCCGGCTGAGCCTCAGACTGTCTGCTTCGTGCTGTCAGGGCTGTTTGCAGAGGTCACAGAGTCATGTGTGTCTCTCAAGTTTCTCAGCCGCCTCCTTTCACACACATACACACACACACACTTAGACACCCATTTACACTCTCATTTCGAAGCAGACTGCTTCACCATAGAAACATATTATGCACCTATTTACCTGACTTTAGGTTTCGCATTCATTTCTTTTTGTCCAAATCCCACAAAACGCCTGAGAAGCGACTCAAACTTCAGCTGAACCTGACCATTTTGAGCATAAAAGTTGATCATATTCCCCCATTTATTCGCATTCCCAAGAGGCCTTCATGTTTTACTACAGTGAAGTGAATGCTTTGGGTTTTCTTGCACTATAAATGTACTTAAGTGGAGATTTTGATCATTTTGTTTTGCGTTTTTACTCAAAATCTGCATAAAAATACACATCTATTTGTCTCAGCTGTCAATCTCTCCACAGCTTTCTGTACAGAATCTTTATAAACATGTAAAAAAAAATGTGTTCGATTAAAGAGAATATTGTGCAGAACTGTGAATCCAAGCCGGAGATAAACTTTAAGAAGCAGGTAAACAACGTTTCCTGGTGTCTTCTGCACCGACGTCTGCCCTTTCGCTTCACGTCCTGCTGGTTATAAGCGTTGTTTATTCAAATTCACTCGCATTTTTCATTAACCCTGGGGGAATCACCCATCACACACACACACACACACACACTCGCTCTCACACACACTTCCTCACATGAGCACGCCTTGACGATGATGAACATGTTGGAAGAGATTTTTCCATCTGCCTTTCATTCCTCCTGCCATCTGCCATCGCCAGCAACCGCGAGGGCTCCGGCTCTGTTTGTGTGAGAAAGAATAGCTCCCGCTTCCCCTTCCTCCTCCTCCTCCTCCTCCTCCTCTTCTAATTCTTCTCTCCTCTTCACTGCAGAGGAATTTCATCAACCGCCTTTTCTCGACACCGTTGACCCCTGACCTCTCGTTTCTTCTATTTACACCTTAAATCCATTAAATACAGTACAGTGATGTTCATTTTTGGAGATGTTGCAATAATAGATGGTCAAATCTGGGAAAAAAAAAGGGGATTTCTTCCAGATCAAGCAGCCACCTGACTAGAAATAAAAAAAACGCTCCGTCAGGATGGCGGAGGATGAGTGTTTGTTGTCGGGGGTGTTGGGAGGGATAATCTTGTTACAACCTGAGCGGCAGTGAGCTCCACACACGGCGCGTCTGTCAATCAGAGAGCGGCAGTGTGGCGGGGGATGCTGAGGGACACGATTAAACGCACTCCCTACAAGCTGCCTTTTATGTGGTGTTTTGGTTTCCCTCAGCAGGGAGGCCCGTTCTGTGCGTTTCTGAGTGACAGTGTGGGTTCTTGAAATGTTCAAGTCACTATTTCACCCAAAAGAAGAAGAAGAAGAAGGAGGGGGGGAAAAAAAAGTATATTAATAATTGATGGGCAAAGAAAAGAGCCTCTCGTCTCTTTTTTTAGTCTTTTTTTTTTTTTTTTTAAAGAGAGGTTTTGAATCTGAACTCAAGTGGAAAAACAGAAAAAACCTTTTTGTGGGACCCGAGAAAATAACTTCAGAAGTTCTGCTCTGAATCGGGTCATAATTTCCGTTTCGCCTCCGTTTCGCACACATAATGAGATGGAGGGATTCCGCCTCTGCAAAGCTGATTCTTTACAGAAATATATCTTAAAAACAGGCAGAAGGTAAATAAACCTCACGTGATTTTAAACCGATCCAGAGGACAGTGTAAGTAGAGGAATGGCGCCATCTACGGGCTGAAAGAGGGAATTACACAATAAAACCCCCTGAAGTGGGAAATGACCTTTAAAAATCTGCTTCCTGTCATAAAAATCTCAGCTCTGGGGGATTTATTTTCAAACATTTTGTATACCTTCACTTGAAAAACAAGATCTTGAAAATCAAGTGTATTTCTGCTCTCAGATAAAAAAAGAAATGACCTGCTAAAAATAAGATGTATTCATGTACGAGAATAAATAAACTCTGCAAACAAGCAACAACCAATCAGAGCAAATCGTGATATCCTAACCTGCCTTTGCTTGACTTTACTGGTGTTTCGCTGCTGATTCAGTCCTGGCATCATAAGTAGAGTTATTTTTGGCATGTTTGAGTTTGGAGATCAACACTGTTCATCTTTATATTCAGAAAGCTTTTCGGTGTTTTTTAACCCGATGACCTCTACACTGTGTAGTTTCGAAATAACTTATATGAGACCCGACTTGATCGGTCTGCAGGTTTCTGCATGTTCTCGAAAGTATAACTCCTTCATGAGGTTGAGTGTCAGCGGAATTAGTTCAAACGTGGGGTTGCCGGGTTGGATCCTGTCAGGTACATCGAGTGACTAAATGGACAAATCTGGCATCAGTTCGATCCTCAACAAGCCTGAACGTATCCTGCTTTAGTCTGACTGTCATAGAATATTGGAAAATGTGGACTTTTTGGAATTCGAAGAAGACGCCTGAACCTATTTACAACAAAAAAGATGAGACATTACTTATTTTTGTCATATTTTATGTTGTTTTATATTTTCATTCATTTATTTGGGTTTCTCAGGTATACCCAGCATGCAGGAAACTGCGTTGTGGTTGTGTTTGTCTTCTCTTCCCTCCTCGCCCCTCCAGTTGTTGTCACAGCAGTTGCACGGTTGACCACTTTTGCATTTCTTTCTTACCGTGCGTTTTGCAATGCAGACGAGCGGTCGGAGTGTTTTTAATATGTACAGGACGATTGAGAGGATGGTTTGTCTGAATGAAAGTTGGATTGAAATGGTAGTCCTAGACATCCTTGAGTTCTTACTTTTATTGAAAATGTTTCATAATGTACGGAAAATTGTCAAAATGTCACATTTTAGTTTTTCTTTTGGGGAAAAGAAAAGGATCAAAGTGACCAATAGGGGCAGTTTGTGAATTCTGACTTGCAGATTGATGATGGATAAGTTTTTTTTCAAGGTGGACACTGAAAACTGTGAAAGATAAGACTTTCATACTTACAGATGTTCACAGTGTCTCGGACGAAAAGTGCAAAATCATTGTGCGTGTGCAGAAAGCAGCCTTGTTATTGTCATGCTCGGGGTCAATATTTCCTCAGTAATGAGTAATGAGAGGGTCATGATGGAAAACACACACACACACACACACACACACACACACACACACACACACTGACATTAGAAACAGGAAAAAATGAAAAGCTAGGTATTTCAGTATACACATATGCTGATGTATTCACTAATCTACATGAATAATGTCATAGTTAATGCATGAATGCATTTATTTAAAAACAAACAAAACAAAACAAATGCCTCCATCAGCACCCGGCCAGGCGGCGTCCACGTTCTCCTGACTCACTCATTTGGTCAGTTTATGAGTAACAGACTGGAACAATGTTTTTTTTTTTTGCTGGTGCACAGGTGTGTGCTTTAGTCATTACATGTATGTGCAAATCTACATGCGTGTCTATGCTGACCTTTTTTTTTTTTTTCTTCTACTTCCTGCTGTGTAAAATCCACTGTGGAAAAAAAAAAAAACACACTGGAAGATTGACTTGATTTGAGGTTTTCAAAATAATCAAGTAATGCATGGAGATGACGTCCCCAAAGAAGATGGAACTCAGTTTTGTGTGTTTTACTGTCACTTTAGTCTTTTGCCCTATTAATAAATCTCTCACAGCTCAGTGCACACCGGCACATCAGCAACTTCATTCTCACCTCCCAGGCTCCTCTGCTGCTGCTGCTGCTGCTGCTGTGGGTGGAGGCTCCGGTTTCTGTAAATAGGCTGCGGACCCCGCGGTTTTCTACAGTGAGGGGTCCAAAGCAGCCTGCCAGCAAAACTCCCTGCCTGGAGGACGGCTTGCGAGAGAGACAGCTCCGAGGAAAACGTCTGGTAGGTCTGATGTTCGTCTCTGTGTGGGTCACGAGTGGAGAGTGTATGATCAACTCCCATAAATTCACTCCAACTTTTCTTGCTTGTGCCACCTGTACAATGAAAAAGCCAAGACATGCTTCATTTTATTATCAATAAGCTCATAATTCTGATGAAATTCGTTAAATGTTCCTCTCTACACCAAAGTACGAAGGTTTATCAAATTAAAATGAGATAATCAGGCTCATGCACACACTGTTAACTCACTAAACAAAGACACAAAGCAGGAGAGCAAACATGGGATTGTATGTCAGGTGGTTTTTCCAGTGGAACATGCAAATTCACATCCACCACATAAATGTTTATCCTCACAGCACAGTTTAACAGACAGATATTTCACTGGTTGCAACAGGATTTGCATTGATTTGATTAGAAAATTAATGCTGAATGGCTGTTTTTTGTTTGTTTGTTTGTTTGTTTGCTTCAGAGTCCAGAAGACCTCCAGAAGCCTCTCTCACTCAGAGTCGAGCAAGAATGCAAAGCTATTCTGCGAGCTGCCAACCCACAAACTGGAATCTTACCAACAATGAAAAACTATAAAAGCTATTTAAAGCATCCGCTTGGTGTAAAATATTCAAGAAACTTTTAATTTAGACATTCCTTTTTTTGTCTGTTTTCAACTTTTTTGTGCACGAGTGTGCCGAACTGATTCGCTCCCCAGTAGGATCTGACAGGTTTTCTTAAATACTGCGATGGGTGCCGCCATGGAGGCCGCGGACATCATCATCGTCGCCGCATACATCATCGTCGTTTTGGCCGTGGGCTTCCTGGCGATGTGGAGAGCCAATCGGAGCACGGTGAGCGGCTACTTCCTCGCCGGTCGCTCCATGAACTGGGCCGCCGTGGGAGCGTCTCTCTTTGTCAGCAACATCGGGAGCGAGCACTTCATCGGACTCGCCGGATCGGGCGCGGCCAGCGGTCTGGCCGTGGCCGCGTGGGAACTCAACGCCCTGCTGCTGCTGCAGCTACTGGGCTGGCTGTTTATTCCCGTTTACGTCCAGTCTGGCGTGTACACCATGCCAGAGTACCTGTCCAAACGCTTCGGGGGAAGGAGGCTGAAGGTGTATTTCGCCGCCTTGACGCTCGTCCTTTACATCTTCACCAAGGTGTCTGTGAGCCTCTACACGGGAGCGCTGTTCATTCAGGAGTCTTTGGGGTGGAACCTCTACCTCTCCATCATCCTCCTCATCAGCATCACGGCTCTGCTGACCATCACCGGAGGTCTGGTGGCGGTCATCTACACCGACGCAGTCCAGGCTCTGCTCATGGTCGCCGGAGCTCTGTGCCTCACGGGGATCAGCCTCTCCAAAGTGGGAGGACTTGAAGGTATCTCCGTCTTTTACTTCTCAGTGTCTTTATTCAAAACTGCCGAAGGCTAAAACATGTCTCGCCGTGTCAGGAGTGAGGACCAAGTACATGCAGGCTGCTCCCAACGTCACCGCCATCCTGCTGTCTTCACCCAATCTGACGTTCTCTGAGTCCTGCCTGCGCCACCTCCACCCAAAACCCGATTCCCTGAGAGTCCTGCGAGGTCCGGGAGACCCGGACCTGCCCTGGCCTGGTTTCTTACTGGGCCAGACTCCCGGCTCAGTTTGGTATGGCAGTAGACTGCAGAGTGTCGTTTTGTGTAACGTTTACTGCCGTGCACGTTGACCGTGTTCTCCTGTGTCAGATGTTCACTGTGCCGGGGTCGCTGTGAGTTACAGGTACTGGTGCGCGGATCAAGTCATCGTGCAGCGGGTTCTGGCAGCGAAGAATATCGCTCACGCCAAAGGCTCCACCCTCATGGCCGGCTTCCTGAAAGTTCTACCAATGTTTATCATTGTCATCCCAGGTGAGGGAATCAGAATTTTTAACCCTTTCAAACACCTGAACTCTAAATCTTAACCGCGCTCCTTTTATCTGTTTACTTCGTGATTCCAGGGATGATTGCTCGGATCTTCTTCGCCGACGAGCTGGCCTGCATCGGTCCGCAGCACTGCGCGGAGGTCTGCGGCTCGGCGGCCGGCTGCAGCAACGTGGCCTACCCGCGGCTCGTCATGGCCGTGATGCCCGTGGGCCTCCGCGGGCTGATGATGGCGGTCATGATCGCCGCTCTCATCAGCGGACTGGACTCCATCTTCAACTCTGCCAGCACCATATTCACGCTGGACGTTTACCGCATGCTGCGGAAGCAGGCGTCCTCCAGGGAGCTGATGGTGGTGGGCAGGTTGTTCGTCCTCCTGATGGTGGCCGTCAGCATCGCCTGGGTTCCCGTTATCGTCGAGATGCAGGGAGGCCAGATGTTCTACTACATTCAAGAGGTGTCAGACTATCTGACTCCCCCGATCGCCGCTCTTTTCCTGCTCGGCGTTGTTTGGGATCGCTGTAACGAGACGGGGGCCTTTTGGGGAGGGATGGTGGGGCTCGCCTTGGGGGCGCTGCGTCTGCTCCTGGCTTTCGTTTATCGCGAGCCGCACTGCGACCAGCCGGACGAGCGGCCGTCCTTCATCAGAGACGTCCACTTCATGTACGTGGCGGCGTTCTTGTTTTGGGCGTCGGGTTTGGTGACCGTCGTTGTGAGTCTCTGCACGCCTCCGCCCAAAAAAGAGCAGATCAAAAACACGACTCTGTGGGGGGTAAACAACAGGAAAAAACTCAAAATTGAAGAGAACACTAATGCGTCGAAAACTCAAAACCACAATCCGATAAATGGAAAAGTTTTCTCCGGTCATGAAGACACTCAAGCACACAACGGTGATCTCAGAACAGCTAACGGCCGAGAAACCCAGAACGGTAGCTACGCTCTAATTCCCGACACTAGAGTGGAGGAGGACGATAAGACGGAGGAATGTTTCAGAGGTGGAGGGAAAACGGACGGCAGATGTTGCGTTGGGGCTCTGAAGTGGTTCTGCGGCATGCAGAAGAAAACTCCCAGAGTGCCCGAGGTCACAGAGCAGGACCGGGAGCGAATCGTCGATGAGCTTCTGCATGAATCCCCAGAAATCACAGTCAGTCTCAACATGGGGCTGCTGGTGATTTGCTCCGTTGGGGTCTTTCTTTTTGCGTATTTCTCTTTATAGTTTCTGGTATACACACGAGAAGCGTTTAACAACTAACAAAACCGCCAACTCTGAGACACAAGGTTCAAAAAGACACAATAAACCTTCACTTAGGACACATCAAAGGCAAACATCTTTCTTGCACGTCAACAGGAAGTTTTTGTAACAATCACACAGAACCATAGTGAGAAAATTTTCATTGAAGCAAATAGAAGTTTGGATACATGCGAAAAAAGAAAAAAAAAGACCCGCAGTGAACCAATACTGTGCCAGTTCGTCACCATAAATTACCTTACTCTTTTATGACAGACTAGTTATTGAGGATAGAATCAAATATTATGAATTTATTGAAATGTGTGAAGTAGCCAATTCATCTGTCTCGCGTAGATGTGAGACAAACGTCCGTCAATCCACTCTGAGCTTCTTGGTGGAAAAAACCGATCCATGTTTCTTTGAACGCAGCGTGAAAGTAGGTGCCAGAGGTCAGCAAACAGCTCCGGGTGACAGATACTGTATGGTGCATACGATTTAAAACTGCACAAGGTCTCATAACACATGGATTCCCATTCCTATACATTACAAATCTACTTTTTCCCCCTCTGAAGACTTGATGTTTGACTCTAGTATTGTCACAGATTTTTTTTAACTTCTATTTGCTTCAATGAAAATTTTCTCACTATGTTTCTAAGTGATTGTAACAAAAACTTCCTGTTGACTTGCAAGAAAGATGTTTGCCTTTCATGTGTTCTCAGTGAAGGTTTACTGTATCTTTTTTGTACCTTGTGTCTCAGAGTTTACCTTTGTCTCTGAAATCGTCCGGGTTTTGATTTACTGAAAGAAGTTGAACTCAAAATAAACTGTGCTATTGCAGGGGGTGAGGGTGGAGGGTCCTGATATATCAGAGCCTCAGTGACTCCCAGAACCTCTGAACAAAGACACAAATGGCATTTTGATCATTTTGATTTTAATTTTTCAAGTAGAAATAAATATAAATTACTTCAATTTAAAAAAATGCACAGTTAATGTTTTCCTAAAGTTTTACAACAACAAATTTAACGCTCATCATGAGCCCGATACCGTTTGTGTTAGGACCTCTTAGGTGCCCTGATTAATGCCTGAAGCAAAAACGACATTAAAATTGAAACATTTTAAACCTTTTATTGAAAGACCCATATTTTTCGTAATGTCGAATTAAAAATTGGATCACGCATTTCTCATTTTAACAGTGATTCATGACGAGAGCAGCGAACAGGCAGGCCAACTAAATCCACCAACTGCAAGGACCATATTTGACAGTGTTTTCTGCATCAGTTCTCAATGAATTTTGAATATAACACACGCACGACTTAAAAAAAATGAAAATTGTCAGAATGTGACTTTCTTTTTTGTTGTTTACTGTCGACATCTACTGTGGAGCCTGTGGAAATGTTTAAATTCATTAAAATTGTGAATTATGGTGCCATAGTTTGAATGAGAAAGTAGCATTGTTAACAAATATAAAAAAAAGGGTTTTGCAGCATAAATAAGGAAAAGAGCCATTTTTGCTATTTTGTTACCTGTAAAAATGTTCAAAATGAGGCAATAAAATTCATGTAAAGTTGCATAGCTCTGTCGTACACATGAAAACAGTGTTTTAGGTTGCATTTATATTTTATTCTGATAATTTTATAGTTCATTAAATGTTTGCTCAACCAGTTTGGGCCAGTTTTGATCAATTTTGGTTGATTTTTCCACCAATTTTCAGAGTTTTGGCTGTTTTTCTCAGAGGAAAAGCTTATTTATACATAATTTTGTGAAAAAAAATGTCAGAGAGCCACAAAGCACTCCAAAGCCATGGGTTTTACACAACTGCTCTAAACTGAAAGGTATCCTCAAGCTTTGTGCGTTTCAGTTGTCATGTCCTAACTATGTCTCATAAATGATTAAAGGCCAAGTAACGTGTGCAAATCTACTATAACTCAAGAAAATACAGTCACTCAATGTATTCAAGTCATTTAAATGTCGAACATTGTTGAAACATTAATTAATTCTGCAGAGCAAACACATCTAAAGAGACAGTCAATCGTATATAACCACATGGACCATTCAGAGGTCACCAATTCACCTCAGATGGCTGTTGGTGGAATCAAACAAGAGAGCAGCAGAGAAAATCATCACAAACAGGGAGACTGTGTAAACTCCAAAAAGCGAGCCCCTCAAGTCTATAAGTCAAGTCACTTTTACAAAATTCATCTTTAAATACTTGACAAATATGAATAATGAAAAAAAAATCATGAAGAATAAGCAAGACCTGACAGATTGATTTCTCAACTATTTTCACGTTTTTGAAATTGTATTTTCATTCATTTATTGTTCATTGATGATGATGATTTTCTGGTTGGACATTGTTTTGATCTTGATTAAGAAAGATTATTGTCATTTTTTTTTATCTTGCAGCCAAATTAAAAGTACATGAAACACAGAGTGAACGTGAAATGTAAAAAAACGTCTCAAACTCTTGAAGAATGTTAAAACTTGGCGCGGCTGCACCCGCAGGTACCCGTGACGTAGCGAGGTGGGCGGGGCTTAGCTTTTAAATAGCCCGAGGAGCGCGCGGTGGATGCCAGTGCGGGGCTCAAGCGGGACCGGAAAACCGCCTCTCCCCACTCTCAAGCACAAATTAGGGAAGGACTCAGAGGAGAAAAAATAAAGCTTTTGGTAAGCATGCTCTTATTCTTTGTTGTTGTTTGAGAAATGGAGCTTCAGAACAGTTTCATATGTTTTTTTTTTTTTTTTTCCCGTTGCTATTTATTAAATTAGGATAGATACTCTGTTCCTACCATAATTCAAAGTCACAAATATTACATGTAAAAAAAAAAATAATGTGGTGATTGAGCTTATGATTAAAAACTTAATCTAAGTTTCCCTGATTTGTGTTAATTATTTTTTCTTGGAAATTTGCATTATTTTAATAATGGAGTGTTAACAGGTATGTAAATTGAGTGCACGTTATTTCGACAGATCAGTCCACCACGCCCCTCCTGCATTAGCAGAAGTTATGTAATACAGCAGCTGCACACACTTTTAAAGGCGTGTTGCAATAATGCATCAGATTTGAATTGATGTACTCACATCTCAGTCCTCCTGATCGAATTTCACTGTTGACTTTACTGTAGCGCTCCGGTAAATGAATGAATACGTATCCTCACAATTCAGAGCACCTTGTTTCTTTGCCGATGCCGTTGTTCCCAGCTGTTTCCACAACTGAAACGTTCCCATCAAAGCAAATGCAGCCAGGCTGCGTGGAGACGTTTGCAGAGTCGCACTGTGACCCGAAGAGACCTCGACACCGCTCAACGACAAACATGGGAAACAAACACAAACACAGCCGCATGCAGGGCCATCACACTGCGGGACTGCGCCGGCTACAGCAATACTATGCTGCTCAAAGAGAAAGACAGTTTATAGAGGTTGCGCTGACTTTCAGATCAGGCTGTAAGGGATGTAGATTTCCATAATACATTGTTATGATGCATTGTTTCATGACATTAACTTTGTGTGTTTGTTTCGTTTTTGCTGCAGGACCCGGAAGATATTTCTGGGGGTTTGGTAATATGCCAAGTTGCAACCTGCTTTACTTCCCAAGGCTGAGGTTAACCACAGAGGAAACATTCTTTTGGCAAAAGACGCTCAGTGAACATTTTTTAATCCCATCCATTATTACGTGTAGGTGACTGCATATCTCTCAACCATTGTCTGTTCGGTTTATGTACCTGTTGAAAAATGGCCACCGCCTCCACAATGGAAGCCGCGGACATCACCGTGGTGGTGATCTACTTCATCCTGGTGATAGCCGTGGGCTTCCTGGCGATGTGGAGAGCCAATCGGAGCACGGTGAGCGGCTACTTCCTCGCAGGTCGCTCCATGAACTGGGCCGCCGTGGGAGCGTCTCTCTTTGTCAGCAACATCGGGAGCGAGCACTTCATCGGACTCGCCGGATCGGGCGCGGCCAGCGGTTTCAGCGTGGCAGCGTGGGAACTCAACGCTCTGCTGCTGCTGCAGTTACTGGGCTGGGTTTTCATCCCCGTTTATATCAACTCTGGCGTGTACACCATGCCAGAGTACCTGTCCAAACGGTTCGGGGGAAGGAGGCTGAAGGTGTATTTCGCCGCCTTGACGCTCGTCCTTTACATCTTCACCAAGCTGTCTGTGGATCTGTACTCGGGAGCGCTGTTCATTCAGGAGTCTTTGGGGTGGAACCTCTACCTCTCCATCATCCTCCTCATCAGCATGACGGCTCTGCTGACCATCACCGGAGGTCTGGTGGCGGTCATCTACACCGACATGCTCCAGGCTCTGCTCATGATCGCCGGAGCTCTGTGCCTCACGGGGATCAGCCTCTACAAAGTGGGAGGACTTGAAGGTATCTCCGTCTTTTACTTCTCCGTGTCTTTATTCAAAACTGCCGAAGGTTGAAACATGTCTCGCTGTGTCATTTTCAGGAGTGTGGACGAAGTACATGCAGGCTGCTCCGAACGTCACCGCCATCCTGCTGTCTTCACCCAATCTGACGCTGTCCGAATCCTGCCTCCAGCGCCTCAGCCCAAAAGCAAACGCTCTGAAGATCCTCCGAGGTCCGACGGATCCAGATCTGCCTTGGCCCGGTTTCTTACTGGGCCAGACTCCCGCCTCTCTTTGGTAGGCTGACGTTTATATGTATTTTTGTATTTTCTATCGAGGACCACGGATTGACTCTCTGTTTGTTTGATTGACAGGTACTGGTGTACAGAACAAGTCATTGTGCAGCGGGTTCTCGCGGCGAAGAATATCGCTCACGCCAAAGGCTCCACCATCATGGCCGGCTTCCTTAAAATCCTCCCAATGTTTATCATCGTAGTCCCAGGTAATTTCACCTCTTCCCCTTTTCCATTATTGACATCCTAACCGTAAACTGATCGACTGATTGAACTGGTTCCAGGGATGATCTCCAGGATCTTCTTCGCCGACGAGCTGGCCTGCATCGGTCCGCAGCACTGCGCGGAGGTCTGCGGCTCGGCGGCCGGCTGCAGCAACGTGGCCTACCCGCGCCTCGTCATGGCCGTGATGCCGGTGGGTCTCCGCGGGTTGATGATGGCGGTCATGATCGCCGCTCTCATGAGCGACTTGGACTCCATCTTCAACTCTGCGAGCACCATATTCACGCTGGACATTTACAGCATGCTGCGGAAGCAGGCGTCCTCCAGGGAGCTGATGGTCGTGGGCAGGTTGTTCGTCATCGTCATGGTGGTCATCAGCATCGCCTGGGTTCCCGTTATTATCGAGATGCAGGGGGGGCAGATGTTCTACTACACCCAAGAAGTAGCGAACTATCTGACTCCCCCTATAGCAGCTCTCTTCTTGCTCAGCGTCCTGTGGCACCGTTGCAACGAGACGGGAGCCTTTTGGGGCGGCGTGGTCGGGTTCGCCCTGGGGTCGCTGCGTTTGATTCTGGGGTTCATTTACCGCGAGCCGCACTGTGACCGGCCGGACGAGCGGCCGTCGTTCATCAAGCACGTCCACTTCATGTACGTGGCGGTCGTCCTGTTCTGGGTGTCGGGCTTGGTGACGGTCGTCGTGAGTCTCTGCACGCCTCCGCCCGAGAAACAGCAGATCGCGACCACGACTGTGTGGGGCTTGAGGAAGAGAAAGGAGCTGAGAAACAAGGAGAAAGACAAGTCTGCGGAAGCGTTTAACATGTTGAACCACCCTATGAATGGAAACGGTGCTAAAGTACCTCTCAATGACGCCGACAAGAAATCTCAGTCTAACCTCGATCCGATCCAGAATAGTTCACATGCACTGACGTCTGGGCCCAAAACGGTGGAGGAGGGCGTGGCCGGTGAGGATGAGGAGTGTTTTGCGGGGGTGGAGGGTGGACACTGCATGAGGGCTTTACAGTGGATCTGTGGCATCCAGAAGAAAGCCCCCAGAGCTCCGGCCCTCTCGCCCGAGGAACAGCAGAGGATCGTGGACGAGCTTCTGCACGAACCTCCGAGAACCAGGGTCGTCCTGACCGTCGGACTGGTGATGATCTGCTCAATTGGAGTCTTTCTCTTTGTCTATTTTTCCATATAGGCTGAAGACCCGGAGGCCATTTGTGGCCCTTTAGCTCTGATTGAGGTGTTCACTGGAAACCTCCAATTTGGAAAAATTAATCCCGATTACAAAGCGACAGGGAAAGATCGAGAAAAGTTGATAGAGGGCAACAGTGGCTCATAAAAATTGTGACACAAGCTGCTTTTTATTATGAGGTAGTTTTCTTTCAAAGTGAAATCGATGCCAACTTAAGCCTCGACTCTCTCTGCAGATTTTTTTAATGTGACTCCCCTTTTGAAAGGGTCAAGAAATCCAAGAAAAACAACATTCCCCTCTTTACACTGTGTAACTGAGTTTCTCTGGAAATCGGACTGTGACGTTTGTCAAAACTGAATCGCATTTTGGCTGTCCGAAAGAAAAAAATATGTTTATAAATCACAGCACTGTTATCCTGCTCTATTATCTGTGTGAGCATTTCAGTATCGAGCTGAATAAAAAGCCAAAAACAAGAATGATATGTACATTCACATTGTTACTGATACTCAAACATTAATCATATGAGTTGTGAACTTTACTCAATAATGTGAAAGTCCCACAATCAATTGTCAAATGCAAACACAAATTTAGATTTGTTTTGATTATGCACCTTAAATTTATTCTGTCCATCATAACTGTCTAATAAATGTCTTAATTTATCAAGGAAAATAAGGCAGTATATATACTTAGTGTTCCAGATGGAAGGACAAGAAGTGGGTTTGTTTTATTCTTCAGACTTCATTTTGAAAATGAGGTGTTTTTATGTTTGTGCTCTTGAAGCAAACACACACACACACACACACACACACACACACACACACACACACACACACACACACACACACACACACACACACACACATGCTTTAGGGATCTTAATGGGGAAAAAGAACAGATCACACAACTGTGACAAATGTTTTTTCTTTTTTTTTTAATGTAGTGTACGCAGATGGTAACTCTAATGTTCTCAGTGGGGATATTTTTATATAAAGGAGATTCATACTGAATGTGACTTTTTATGCCTTTTTCATATTAATATAACTGTAAATGCTGATGTTGGGCTTCTTCTTTTTTTTTCAATGTTGAATTTTGTTCAATAAAAGTGGTCATGAACTGTGACATTTCCATGTCAGTTTTTTTTTAACTATTCAGCAAAACAATCACGTGATTAAACAGCGTGAATGAAACTATAAACTGTCAGTTACACCAGAGGAGTGTAAAGCGTCGCCTCTTTTTCTTGTTGAGTTGACGTCTCCACCTTTGGAATGACTGGGGATTTCCAAAATAAAAGTCAAACGTGGTGATTTTATATCCTCATTTATACTGAGGAGCAAAGTTTGGGACGACTTCCAGTCCTCCGTTCGTCCAACTCTCCGGTGCGCCTTAAAGCAGGGGTGTCAAACATAAGGCCCGTGGGCTAAAACCGGCCCTCAAGAGACTCCGGTCTGGTCTGCCATGCCACCAAGCAAGTCGTAAAAATTTCATAGAAAATCTTGAAAATAGACTTTATCTTGAGATTGTAATACTTTCTTTGTGAAAACAGACGTTTTTGCATCACAAGAAAGAAAAACTTTAAATTTCAAATTGACACCCCCGTCCTTCTCGAAAAACCTTTTTTCCGATATGGGCTGAAGATCCACCTCAGTTTCGATGAACTGTCTCCACCATTTTCAATTCTCGCTTTTGTGTGTTTGTTTGAAAAGCAGTCACTTTACGTGCACTCCCTCTGTCTCCCTCTGCCTTTATTAAAATCAAACAAACTAAGGGACGCAGTGAAGATGGCGCAAGACGCCACGTCTCATTTTGTGAAGCAGGAAAAACCTGCTCAGAACCTAATCAACAGCTATCTGTACAAACTTTACTTTCAGTGCCTTTGTCTCTGGCTCTACGGCGGGGAGAACAAGTGTTTTGCACGCTGCAGATTTTGCAGGTTTTCCTGCTTACCGAGCAGGATCTTGTTGGCCAAGATCCCCCCCCCCAACACGGGGCAGCCGTCCTGTCTCCTTTACGGAAACGCATCCCCAGAGAGTGATGCTTCCACCTCCATGCTTCACAGTCGGTGTTCCTGAGGTTGGACCCAACCTTCTTACTACAACCTCCTTATTTAAAAATCATATTTGGTTCAGATTTCATCTCACAGTTAACTTGTACCTAAGATTAAAAAAAAAAAATACAGACCTCTATGTGCTTTATAAGTGGGAAAACTCAAATTGTATGTAGTGTCCAACATAATGCAGTCGCCTCATTTCGTTCTATAAATATATCCATCAAAAACCAGCATGTTCAAAACAACAAAAACCTCCTTTTTCACCAAAAAAAACCGTGTCTGCTTGAGGCTATCGGGTTTAAAGGACAGTAAAAGTTGAAAAGAAACAGGACAGACAGCAAACAGGCGAAATAGACAAACTGCAGGCTGAACGAGACCAGAGGCTACACATCAGAAGTCTTTGGTTTCAAAACCAGAAATACCTGCTGAAAGGCAGAGGGGGAAGAGGAAGGCAACGGGCACAAACTGCAGAAGAGGGACACACATTTAATGGCAGGTCATGGTTTGCTTTGTTTTTGTTTTTTTTGTTTTTTTTTTATAGGAAGTCAAAAAGAGAAGAGATGCTCATAGGCTCGACCAAGAAGAAACAGGTTTTATATTAAAATTTTATTGATAGATTTCTTCTCATGTGACTCCAGACAGCTTTGACTGTGAGTCAAAAACCAGCTGCTAAAGATGAATAACTATACTTTCTGGGACAGACTTCTGGCTCTGGTACAGACTTGCTTTGTGTTCTTCGTGTGCGTTTGTTGTATTTTCTTCAATCAAACTTTCATTTGTTTAGTCCTTCGAAATACAACATCCGTGTTTGTGCTGCATCAAGATCCAAATCACTTTATTCTTCAAAATCCAGGCGCAGTGAGCCACCGGAACGCAACATGAACAAGTGACCAAAGCAGAATTCAACAGCAAAGGGACACAATTTGTTTCAGCTGTATGAGTGTAAAGAATTTTGGATATGAATTGTTCTCTGGAGCTGATTGGCCGCTCAACTGAATTTATTTTTTCAGTTAATGTTAACTTTGTGTGAATTCGCAAATGATATGAGAGCGCTGTGGAGCGCGATGTTCCTCTTTCCAGCGGTGCCTGTCGTCATGGAGACCCACGCCGGCCACGTGCGCCATCATAACCAAAACAGTACAAAATTAGTGGAGGCGGGCGACAGTTAAAAGTTAAACTTCTTTATTTTTGAGATGCTTCTGTATTGTGGCTGAGTATTTTCATGAGCAAGAATCTACACACACACACGCACACACACACCAGTAGGACTGGTGGTGATTTACTCTGCTGGGATCTTCCTCCTCGTGTCTTCATGGAGTTAATCCATTCCAGGCTGTGGTGCTGTGAAAGCACTGGCATGACGGATGAAGCACGTTTAAGAAGCTATTTGAAAATCATTTCAGTCATTATCAGTCCTTTTGCATAAAACACACGCAGATATATATCAGCACAGCCCGGAAGCTCTGTTCATCATCTGTTCATTCGGGGTAACGCGCTTTGATGTCTTCAGAAGGTAGTGAGAAGTTCTCGCAGTAAAAGCCTGGACGGCAGGTGCATTTAGAGCAGCGCACGGTGAAGGATGGAGTTGGTATGTGAAAGAGAAACTCTCCATGTGCAGGTACATGCCACAACAACAGGCAAACACGCCACTACTCAGACAAGATTATGTGAACAGCAGTTTCTGCCGCAGTGGAAAGTTACTGACTGGTAGTGGAAAGTTACAGAGTAGTAGACGCGCGCACACACACACACACTCACATGCACGTGCACACGGCACACGCATCCTTCCTCCTGTCTTTGGATTCACAATGCTGCAGGTCGGGCTGCTGTAGCTACAGTTTTGTAGTTGAAAAATGTTTTTTTTTTTTTTTTTTTAAAGTAAACCATCAAAAATCAAACAGGCAGTGCAGGATGTTGAAGCAGTTTTTGTATGTTTCAGTTCAAGTTATTCAAAATGTAGTGTCAACGGCAAAAACTTTTAAGGACATTTGAATTTGAGCAGTTTCCACACACACACAAAAAAGACTGAAAAACATACCTCAATTTCGATCTATTTCTCACTCTTTCTTATTCCATCGCTACACACTTATTGTGTGTTTCGCAAAAGAGTGCATTCCCCTACCATCTGGTGAGTAACAGCTGTTGACAATCAACCACATTGGCTCTCTTTTTCCTCCCTTTTTTCTTTGCTGCGTGTAATAATTCAACGGATGCAATGCAGAAAAGTGAGTGGAAACACGATTTGAAGTGCAACCAGGGTCCCTGCTTGGAATGTAACCAGAGCCAATGAGGGACCAGCTTGTAAAATTTTGCCCCCGAGCCAGTTTACCTTTTACATGCTGGCAACACGCCGTTCTGTCTGTAAATGTGCATGTTTAGCTGTGATCAATTCATGCGATGTACAAGTATGCACAAGCTTGGCATCAATAATCACATGCCTGCGTGAAGCCGACAGGAAAAGACTTCACAATGCAGAAGTACAGCATTGCTCAGCGGAGGTTTTCTTAAATGGCTTTGTTCATATCAGTAACAGTGCTCTGCTTTAGCTCCTCACACTGGCTGCGTGTGTGTGAGGGTTTAAAATTGGCAATGCAGTAGGGACTCTGTAAAAACAACAACAACAAAAAAAAAAAAGAAACCACAAACAACTTGGATGTGTGTATGTGAAGTTTGTATTTCTGGTTTTAAACCCAAGAATCCGTGTACTGTTTAATTTCGGCAAGCCGCCACCTCTCGTCCAACGCTGTCCGCCAGCGGTTGACACAAAAGGCCAGAAATACAAACGCTGCGTGTGTTCCGCAGCCTGGAGAACAGAGAGCGAGCTATGGGGGGGTGTTTCAGCAATACGATCAGATACACGCGCAATTAACGAAACAACATGATCGCGCCAGCATATGTAGAGGATCCGTAACTTCTGGTAGTAGATCCCGCTCCACAGAAACACGTGAGACCAGCTCCAAGTGAGCTGATGGGAGGTAGAAATAGACTGTTTGTGGCGCTGATTCAGGCCAGTCAACTACAGAAGCCAAGGTGTTGCATAACCACTGGTTTCCAACCCAGCAAGACTTTTTTTAATCAGCATTTGTTTCACATGCATGCAGATAGTACTTCTAGAAAAGGAAAAAAATGTTAAATTACTCTTAAAAATACACACTTTGAGGCTGATTTGTATCCAGGGATCAAAGTTCTCTAACAAATATATGCATAAAAGTTTAAGTTTGATTTTTTTTTTTTTTATCCTTTTAATTTGTCGGTGTATTTGCATGGCATGCCAGTGCTGACTTCAGCAGGCGGCTTTAACTTGACATGACTGCTGAAGTCATATGTATACAGATCATTTGAGGCTTTTCATGTCTGTCTGTGCACATACCTGCTGTCATTCCACGGTGAGAGCTATCATGTAAAAATGCTGCAACAAACACAGACATTTACCTTAGGAAGCCAGGAGGACAGTAGGTTTGAATACAAGCCATGGCCTATGAAAGTGAGTAAGTTATGTAATATACTGCGTTTCCATCTCATTCCTCATATTTTCTCCGACAGTGATCAATGTCGGCTTCAGATTAAATCATATCTTCAAACAAAAATGTGACTAACGGCACTGATCTTCAATTTAAAACCGTATTGGACAAGCTTTGCGTGACTTCAGTGAACTGATCTTGAATTGTATTTATAGTCTATGTACTTCTGGGTGAATTGAAATAATCAGTAAAAACTGTCATTGCTGTTTTTGGCCACCAGTGGGATGCCTTTCTCCAAATATGTCACGACAGGCGAGACTCAGCCACTGTCTCTCACACAGATCCTGATATTAATTTAATAATGCATGCTTGGATGGGATGGGGTTTTTTTTCTGATTGATGTTTCAAGATAGTAAACAATAATGATAATCTTATACACTTTGGTGTTTAAGATAGTAAATTAAAGTGTAGCAATGGAAAGGAAGACTATTAAAAAATAAGTATGAAACACTATTGACGTATATATACACTTATACACACTTATATACTCATGTGTGTGTGCGTGAAATGAACAACATAATTTGAACTAAATGTTCATCTACATTTTTTTCTTAACGTGATGCCACATTTGTGTGGAAGATCAAAACTGCCATTATCAAAAATAATAGAAAAATAAAAATGGCTCGATTAACAAATTTATATGCCAATAAATGATACAAAACCAATATTTTTTTTCATTAAAAACGAAAATAAAAAATAAAATATGACCAAAGAAGAATATATATTTTGTAATTTTCAACTTTTTAAATGTAAATTTGTATTAATACTCCCATTTATTTACTTCCCCGCCTCATTTTCAGCTTAATTTCTTTAGTTGGAGATTTTTAAATTCCTTTCCTCATTAATTTTTGTACCTCTGTACGTTTCTGTATTGTTTTACTTTCACATTTTCTTTTCTCTAAATTATTTATTTCTGTATTTTATTTTCATCTGACATTTTATTTATCTATTTATAAAAAAAATAAAACATTTGGAGTCCCTACAATAGAATAGAATAAAATAGAATAGAATAGAATTGTTAGTTATAGAATGTAATTTATGTAACCTGAAATATTGACAGCTTCAGGGCACTTTTTTTTATATCTGTTAAATAATAAAAGCAATGTTCATGAAGTAAAGAAAGAATGGAAATATTCTCCAGGAATCAACTGTTTTTTTTTCTTGTTTGTAAAGATGTCGCGAGAAACTATTGTTAAACTCTCGCGTCGTTTGGATTAACCGTGTTTTTTTTGCTTTACTTCCATCAAGCTGGAAAACAGCAGGTAGCATTTAACCGGAAAAGAACCAAAATAAAGTTGCAAATTTAAAGCATAGAATATCCAAAAAGCCTGCAATTTAAGGCAATATTTCTATAATGTGTTTAAAATAATCCTAATTTCACATTACCGACACAATAGTCATTTTTATTCTGTGAAATGTGCTTTTCAATGAAGTGAATTTGTATATTTGTCTGCTTTTATTTTGTCATTCCGGATGTTTTGCTCCGCGTTCTTCACGCTCGCCTGACTTTCTCCATGACGGCTCCATCTCAGCTTCAGCTGGACCAGCAAACCGACATAAGCTGAGTTTGCACGAAGTATCATCCTTCAAGCAACAAAAACAACTAGAGGATTCTCCAACCACTTCAAATCCTTTATTAGCATCTCAAGAAGCGAGCGTGTTGAAGCCCATGAGATAGCTGTCATCTGTCGTCACCACAGAGGCAGAGGAGAAATAACAACATCAAACCCGGCAAACAAAGAGGTCCTTTTTCCAGCGGCATCATTTTTCCTCCGTATTCCATAGTTATGAGTCATGTGGCCGTCGAAAATGCCCACGGTCTAGAACAGCAGGTAAGGAGAGGCCGTCTTGTGTGTGTGTCTGCCCGGTGAGAAGTGTAATAACGGTACGGATAAAGGTTAGCTTGCCGGCTACCATAGCGCCGCTAACCAGATGCTATCCTGCTAGGTAGCATTAGGTGCGCTTGATTCGCAGCCTCACGTAGCGAGCCGCAGAGCGGGGAGCGCATTATTTATTCCGCTATACGTGTGACTTCTACCTGCGTGCCATTTATTAAGAACTTATAAATAGCGAATTTCGTAATTTCTCTTTATACCGTGTTATTGACCAAACGAAGCGCAGATGGCCTCCGGCGGCTCGCCCGGGTGACGATATGAAGCGCACCCTCCAACTATTATGTTCGCTGCGTTTGTCTTGGGTTATAAAATGGAGGTGTGCGGGGATGGAGAGAGCGAGGCTGCCACACGAGCATCGCGGGGGACTGATCCTGTGGCCGCACGTTTCTGAGATGGCACCTAAATCCTGGTTTCTGTCTGACTGCGACGTCCTTCTTAAAAAAAAAAAAAAAAAAAAAAATGGTCATTTCTTCTGCGTCACCAGCAACGTAGCCTCGCTGGTCATGCAGCAGGATGGCAACAGAAAAAAAAAGTACTGCATGTTCTCAATTGGCGTTTAATAAAATATTTGACTGGTTAAACCCGCAAAGCGGCGTCAGATGCACAATAGTGATCTAATTTCTGCAAATCAATCGATTTACCAAGAATTCGCACAAATTCTCCACGTAGAACCCCAACACCCGCCCCCCCCCCCCCCCCCCTTGTCCAGCTACTGCGAATTGAAGCACTTGCTTCCTGCACAAAAAGCCAGATGAACGCAACAGCAGAATTAGTTTTTTTGCGTTTCATCTAGGGACCCCGTCGTCCGTGGGAGTGTGCAGCTTCCTGACATCATCTCAGCAGGGGTTCTGCTTATTTTGCTTAAAAGCAGCGTGGCTTCGTGCCTAATTGCGGCAGTCGAAGTTGTGTCAACTGCGGCTTCACCCTCGCTCAACAAAGATGTTATCACCTCCAGCGCACGCCAAAACATTTGTGCTGTGCATCGAGAAAGCAGAACTCGATAAGGGAAACTCAGCCGTTCGTCAGAGATATCAATTGTTTACTTCATAAAGAAAGGGTTAATTTTAGATTTTTCCAGCTGACAGTGATGTTTCAGGGCCTTCCTCTTTCTTTGCCAGCCAGAAATTGGAAAATCAATAACGCGAAAGCTGGAAATATCACAGCGGGTGTCTGTTGAGTCTTTTTATAACCGTTTGTTTTGCATGGCAAGTTGTCAGTGAAATGTCACACACTTACAGCTCTGGCATTCTATGAAGAACAAGTTCACAAAGCTTTTTTTTTTCTTTTCTTCTTCTTCTGATGTGAATCTGTACTGTCGTTTTCCTCACTGTCTGGTTTTGCTTTTGTAGCTCGCTGTCCTAGACTTGAGCGCAGCAGACGGTCAAGGTGGAGGAACAAACCGTAAGCACGTTACATGGTTTTGTCAAAAAGTTTACCAACTTGTTGTTTTTTTATTTTTATTTTTTTGTTTCCGTTTGAAATACATCATGGTCCACAAGAAAACCAAGCATACACATTACATGCATCAGGGACACAAAATGGCATTGTTTTGTGTATCTAGGCACCGCAGCATTGCTTCATCGTTACATTTTGTGTGAATAAATGGCGTGTTTTCATTTCACATCAGGTTTCAGTGTGAGTTGAATACCGAGCAGGCCACCCACCTGAAAATGCATGGTTGTATTACAAATAGCAAGTTGCTCTCACCTTTGGCCGCCACAAGAAATCACAATGACGTGATTCAGTGACATCTTTAGTGTGACATTCAGTCTGTAGCCGATGTTAAGAGGTTTCCCTACCTCTCTGTCACAGGGCGATATATTCCTCCACATTTACGGAACAAAGATGCTTCCAAAAATGGTAAGTGGGGTGAAGTTAAAGCCATGTAAAGGTTTTACACATCAGTTTGTTCCCTGCAAAACAAAGCATTTACAAACACCTTTTTTTTTTTTTTTTTTTTTTTTTTGAAATTCACACCTTTTCATTTAAACATTATTGGCATCGACTTGTAACTCAGAGTCACGGCTCTGTAAAA
Organism: Salarias fasciatus; assembly: GCF_902148845.1. Classification (NCBI taxonomy): domain Eukaryota; kingdom Metazoa; phylum Chordata; class Actinopteri; order Blenniiformes; family Blenniidae; genus Salarias; species Salarias fasciatus. The sequence continues at coordinate 11,498,825 of NW_021941230.1, forward strand.
ACCAGTGTCAGGTTGGTAGGAAAACTGGCGGCGGTGCGCGTGTCTGAGGTAATCCACACCGTTGTTCTCATCCAGCAGGAAACGCCTTCGCTGCTGGACGACAGGGCGGCTACACTATGGCACCTGCGGCCAACTGTAAGTTACCCATCTGAGACACGCGAACCCGCTAAATGAAGCCCGCAGCGGGCCGCTTATTGTATCAAGACATGTAGAAGAGTCCAGTGTGTTAATGACAGCGGTGATTAATGACCCTGCTGATTAATGAGCTGCTGGGATCACCGTCGTTCCCTTCTCCCCCACCGCCGCAGACGGCTGGGACGGAGGCCGCAACAACTTTGTCAACGGCTACCACGACAATCGCATGGCCGGCAACTCGTTCAACCGGGGCCCGCCGCGCATGGAGCGGGGCCGGGGCGGCGTCGGAGGCGGCGGTTACCGCGGCAACAGGGGCGGCTCCTTCAATCCCATCAACCCGGCGCAGCCAATGAGCTTCGGTAGGTCCGAGAAGGAACGGCGGGGTTTTATTTTTTTTTTTTTTAGAAGAGTCTTGTCTTCCGTGTGTGAAAAAGCTCTGTGGCGTACCTGTCCGTGCTCATGTGTATTATCCGTACAGACGAAGCTCCTCCCGGCACGCCGCACTCGGTCGCTCTTTTTTTTTATTTGTGCCGTGCGTATGAAGGCATGTGTTTGATCCCCTGCTAGATGCTGGAGGCTGGAACACAGCCAAGGACGCCTATAGCAGTTTTGGAAACAACCGAGGGAAGTCTGCATTCTTCAACGACAGAGGCAATGCTAACAGAGGGAGGTGAGCTGGTCGCGCACACACTCTGAGGCCGTTGAAACTCTGCAGCTATTTTAAAGCTAAACGAGCAAAAAGCTGCAGCTGTGCAGCGTCGGGTGGTTTCCATGTGGACGTGCGGCGACGTTTCGAATCTTCGCCACCAGGTTCGACCACGGTGGGTTCGGAGGTGGCGGAGGAGGAGGAAACAGCCGCTGGGTGGAGGAGTCCAGAGACGACGGAGACTGGTCCAAACCGACGGCACGGAACGAACGCCTTGAACAGTGAGCGTGTGCTTCAGCGCGATTTCACGACGAGCAGCAGGAAATAGTCGATTTAAAACAGGATGTAGAAACCTAACCGTTGCGCTCCACGCCTCTCTGCAGCGAGCTGTTCTCCGGTAGTAACACTGGCATTAACTTTGAGAAATACGACGACATTCCTGTTGAGGCGACGGGACAAAACTGCCCTCACCACATCGAGAGTGTAAGACTGGAAATCACGTCGTATCAACATTGCTTTCTAATGTTTAGCTCTGCCTGTAACGATCTCTGTTTCTGATCTAATAGTTCCAGGATGTGGACATGGGGGAAATCATTATGGGGAACATCGCCCTGAGTCGGTATACCAGACCAACCCCAGTCCAGAAGTACGCCATTCCTATCGTCAAGTCCAAGAGAGACCTCATGGCCTGCGCGCAGACAGGTACCGGCAGTCCTCCAGCTGACGCCGCGAAGCTTCAGTCCTTGATGCGCGTGGATGAGCATGGAGCTTTGTTTCCTCAGGATCTGGAAAGACAGCGGCGTTCCTGCTGCCGATCCTGAGCCAGATCTACACCGACGGGCCAGGAGAAGCTCTGAATGCAGCTAAAGCCTCCGGACAGGTAACGGAAGACCGAGTCAACGGAGGTGGGGGGGGGTCCCTCCTCCCTAATCGTATTGGATCCTTCACTGAAACGTTGTTGACGGTTTACTTCAGGAGAATGGAAAGTACGGCCGTCGCAAGCAGTACCCCATCTCTCTGGTCCTGGCCCCCACCAGAGAACTGGCCCTGCAGATATACGATGAAGCCAGGAAGGTACGAACAAACAGGCGTGAAATATGAACGAATTTAAAAGAAACAAAAACAAAATCTGATTTCTCCGTGTTGTTGGGCCAGTTCTCTTACCGCTCCAGAGTGCGCCCCTGCGTGGTGTACGGAGGAGCAGACATTGGCCAGCAGATCCGGGACCTGGAAAGAGGCTGCCACCTGCTGGTGGCAACTCCGGGGAGACTCGTGGACATGATGGAGAGAGGCAAGATCGGGCTGGACTACTGCAAGTAAGACACGGACAAAAAAAATAAACGCGATGTTGCATAAAAAGGCTTTTGTTTTTTTAATAACTTCTTTTTCTTCCTTTCAGATACCTCGTCCTGGACGAGGCTGACCGCATGTTGGACATGGGCTTCGAGCCGCAGATAAGACGCATCGTCGAACAGGACACCATGCCGCATAAAGGCATCCGGCAGACCATGATGTTCAGCGCCACCTTCCCGAAAGAGATCCAGGTATACCGTTTCGCGAGACGGCGCCTCGTTGGATGGACGGACGGCCCCGCTAAGCACGTCTGCCTCCTCCGTCCGCAGATCCTGGCCCGGGACTTTCTGGAGGAGTACATCTTCCTGGCCGTGGGCAGAGTGGGCTCCACCTCGGAGAACATCACCCAGAAGGTGGTGTGGGTGGAAGAGAGCGACAAGAGGTCTTTCCTCCTGGACCTGCTGAGCGCCACAGGTGAGAGTCCCGCAGCAGTCCAGCCTCCACAGCGACATGAACCGTCTTGTCTGAGTTGGATTTTTTCTCATCTGTGTTCGAGCTGCCGCAAACACACACTCACACTATTTAATCCCCATCATCCTTTTGCTATTAACATGTCAATCACATTTACTTTATGACGTGCATTGTTATTATTATTATTATTATTATCATAAGCACTCTGTGCTTTTATTTTTCTATGAGAAATCCTATAAAAACAACATTTTCCGTAGCTGCTCAGTACTTGTGTGAGGAAATATCTGAAATACAGTCAGTTTCTGGTGACCGAGAGTCAGTTTACATGTCAGTGGTTTGGTGTGGTTTTATTCCAAGTCATTCCCAGCGAGGTACAGGACAATACTGGAGACAACATAGAGAAACCTGGTAAGATCCAAATTCCAGAAACTCTTTATTTTATTTTTCTCCATTTTTTTATTTCTCTATATATTTTTGCCTGACTTTACTTATTTGTAGACGGAGAGTCTCTTGATTTATTATTATTTTAGTTTCAGCTCTGTGCGCCATCCCACACGTCGGTTTCGTTCCTCTTTCCATCGCCGCTCATTGTTTATGTTTTCATACCGCGAGGGGTCACGAAGGAGTGGGCGGCGTCTCGGTGGAAGACCCGTCGCCGTGATGGAGAGAGTTGGCTCATGTTGTGCTGGAAAAAAGAAAAAAAAAAAAAAACAAACCAAAAACAATCCTACATATAAGGCCGATTCATAATGCAAACAGCAGGAAGAATTCTTTCCATCAGGGGCTCGACTCGTGACTGCATGAAAACACAGTGACGTCGATGCCGTTGGTTACTTTTACACCACCAGTTATTATTATTTCTTATTGTTTTTTTTTTTTGTTTTGTTTTTTTTTACACCGCATCCTCTGTTGCCCGCTGTGTTATTTCATTTGAAGACGCTCCTCTGTTTCAATGTGTTTTGATTATTAATTGTTGAAATGTAGAGTTCAAGCTCCGAGTAAGACCGTGAAATTGCACCGAATCGGTCGAGATTTTCTTGATAAAACTTTTTTTTTTTTTGGTTCTTAAACTCAGTAAGTTACAGGTTAGAAATCCCTCGTTGCATGTTAAAGTGAATATTCAGTTTTCAGTGTTTACGGATCATTGCAGTAACCAACGGCGCCGTCTGCGACAGTAACGCGAACGCGTCTTTTCTCTCGCCCCGGCAGGGAAGGACTCGCTGACTCTGGTTTTCGTGGAAACCAAGAAGGGCGCCGACGCCTTGGAGGACTTCCTGTACCGCGAGGGCTACGCCTGCACCAGTATCCACGGCGACCGCTCCCAGAGAGACCGGGAGGAGGCCCTGAGTCAGTTCAGATCGGGGAAGTGCCCCATCCTGGTGGCCACAGCGGTCAGCTAAGTTCTCGTCCTTCACGAGTTTTTTTTTTTTAACCACCCGTAGTTTTAAAGGGACGCTTTGAGAAACGCCGCCTGCTGTGCTCAGGTAGCGGCTCGCGGTCTGGACATCTCCAACGTGAAGCACGTCATCAACTTCGACCTGCCCAGTGACATAGAGGAGTACGTCCATCGCATCGGCCGCACGGGACGCGTAGGAAACCTGGGTAAACCAGCGCTCTCGCAACCCTCGTTTCCGTCGCTTTTCCGGCGCATCTTTCTGAAATCCCGCTCGTTCCGCGCCTTGCAGGGCTGGCCACGTCGTTTTTCAACGACAAAAACGGGAACATCACTAAAGACCTGCTGGACATCCTGGTGGAGGCCAAGCAGGAGGTCCCCTCCTGGCTGGAGAGCCTCGCCTACGAACACCAGCACAAGAGTAGCAACCGAGGTCGCTCCAAGAGGTGAGCAGGCGCCGTGGCGTCGGGTGCCGGGCGTTTAAAAGCGCTCTTTTCAACAATAACGCCCGCCCTCCCTCCGTCTCAAGGTTCTCCGGTGGGTTCGGAGCGCGCGACTACCGTCAGACGGCGGCCGGAGGGAACGCCGGAGGCTTCGGGGGACGCGGCGGTCGCAACCAGGCCGGGCATGGAGGGAACCGCGGATTCGGAGGAGGTGAGGACCCTGCAGTCACTGGGTCGGGCTCTACGAGGACTTCTTCCCCATCGTTTTCTTTCTTTCTCTCGTCCTCTTCCTCAGGCGGATTTGGTAACTTTTACACCAGCGACGGCTACGGAGGCAACTACTCGCACTCTCAAGTCGACTGGTGGGGCAACTAGGTGTCTCCCTCCCTCCCCCCCTCCCTCCTCTTTTCACTCCTCCATCCTCCCCCTCCACTGTTGTCTCCGACCTTTCTCTGTCTTGCCACCTCCATCAACTCCCCCCCCCCAAACCCACATGCATGTTACTGAACAAGTTATAGTCATTTATATAGCCTTTCCTTCAAACCCCGTTTGTTTCTGTCTCTTGAGTTCCTCCTGATTTTTTTTTTCATTACTTATGTGCTTTTCTGTCTTCACCTCCTGTCCTCACAAAGGTTTCCCCCCCTTTGTGTTTCTTACTTCTGGGTTTCTCCTCTTGAGATCGGCCACATTGTGAAGAGAGTTGTAAGATTTAGCGTCGGGGTGGGGGGGTGGGGGGGCTGCGAAAAGAGGGAAACCACTGTTTCACTTTAGATTTGGTCTCCATTGTGTTTTCTGTCTGCATTCACCCAGATCCAGTCCTTTGTATTTAGCGCATGGCCGTGTTGTAAATCACAGGCCCAACGGACTTTTCTAAAACATAGATATAGACGAGCCGTCAAAGCAAACTACGTCTGCATTTAAACAGAAAAATAGGAACTGGCTGAGGTCTCCCTTCACTCGTGACGATGCATTAAAGGGGCCAGTCAGACGTTAGGTTTTTTTTTTTCCTTTTCTTTTCTTTTTCTCTCTCTTTCTCTCTCTCTCTCTCCACATTTTCAAGTGATGAGTTACTGAGGTTTGAGGAAGACGTCCAGGCAACAAGGGGCCGGACGAACCGAAGCACCCAGTCAGGGAAATGCCAGCCAGACGCCGGTGAACAGTCATAGGACGCCTTGGTCGCTGACCACAAAACGGCATTTCTTTGTTTATTAATGGAGAATCAATTGTTTCTGTACTGTGCCTTTTAAGAGTAGGAACGTTCTCTTTCCTTTCCGTTGTTTTTTTTTTTCGATTGCCATAATACGCAACTGGCTACAAGCACCGGCCAACAGCAACAACAACAACAACAACAAAAATTGTATTTAATGTCACGTATGGGTTCAAACATGTTTTTCTTTATTTCCATTGGAAGGAAACAAACTAGGCTTGAACTAAATCAAACCTTGGCAAAAAAAAAAAAAAAAAACCCTAAAATAAATCGGGATGAGGAAAAGTCAAAGCGATTCCTTATCCGTCTATTGAGGTGAAAAATTCATCAGACGGACTCTTGTCGAGACGATTCCTGAAAGCATAGAACCACTGAAACCACATCGAGAAAGAGAAGAAAAATCTCTTCCTTCGACCCCCTTTCAGAGTGACACACAAAAAAAAACAAAACAAAACAAGTTTGGAATCGCTTCGCGTCTGTCCTGTTCAACAGATATTTGCTGTGGTTTTACGCTTCGGGGATTGGAGTCCTCCTCATTGATCAGTGTGTGACATCCTGGGCTCCGTTCCTCCGGGCCGCCGGACGGCCGCCGCCCTGCCCCGGAGGAACCGGCTCCGCGTCCGCCGCCGAAACATTGAAACTCTCGTTTGCCAAAAAAAAAAAAAAAAGAAACAAAAAAAAAAAAAAAAAAAAAGGGGATACACAACTGAAAGAGTTCAAAATTTTCTTGCTCACTCTATCCTGGAGAGTTTACATGAAGAGTCTTCGCTAAAAGTTCTCATCATTCCCGTTTATTTGTTCGGTCTTTCACATCTGTTGAGGCCAGGGATGAAAAAAATTTAAAAAATAATAATAATAATAATAAGGACGTGGACAGCTGGGACGCAATGCCACACGTCTGCAGCACATTTCAGCGTCCCCTCCGATGTCTTTTAACTCTTCGTACATACAAACCAAAGAGAATGGAAATTCCACGTCGTGACGTCCTCGTGTTCCAGACGCCTGTAGCTACTTTTTATCTTCTGTTTGACGGCGGCCGTGTCCGCTTAGCCAAATGACACATTTAAAGAAAAGAAAAGAAAAAAAAACCCCGCCACTGACACTCCGTCATGCCGTTTCGTAACACTCCCCGGAGGATGCGTGGATTCTGTCTAAAATGTGCTGCAGACGTACGTCCTCGTCTCGGAACACGCCGCCGCCGCCGCCGCCGCGGAAGTTTGAATCCCCGCAGTAGAATAAGCCAAAAGGAAAACAAAAAACAAAAAAAAAAAACCCGTCGCCGCTGCCTGGTGGGGAACATCAGTTGATTTTTTTTATTAGGCTCTTTATTTCCTTGCGTTTTACATGTAAGAGAAGAGAATAAATGTAAATAGTTTGAACTCCTCTGAGCGTGAAGCCGGAGGACGCTCCACAGAAAATGAATGTGGATTATTAAGTGAGACAACACTTGATCTGTACAAAAAAAAAAAAAAACAACAAAGAAATCAACGTTCGATCACTCATCATTGGACCAGACGGGGTCTGGTAAAGCGCGGCTCAGTGGGCAGTTTGAACGATAAGCTCGTAATCACACACACAAGGCGGAAGGTTTCGACGCATAATTCAGTCTTCAAATTGCCCACTGGCTTTGACAAAGGCTGGACCAAGACAATAAAACATATGCAAGTGTTGTTGTTTTTTTGGTCAAGAAGTTAAAAAACGGCCGAGCAAATAGGTACAATTTTATTGCAGGCTTTAGCAAGATTTTTTTTTTTTCTTCTTTTTTTTGGGGGTTTTCTTCTTTGGTTTTTAGACCACTTTTCATGTGAGGTCAGTCTTTTTTGCATCATTTTTCCTCCAAAGGAAACAAACTGGCTTTAACATTTCCATTTTTTTTTTTAACAATTCGGTCGAAGATTTAAGCAGACAGCAGGTCACTTTTCAGTTTTTTGCTTTCATTTAAAAAAAATGACATTTTGTTAGCGCAAAATGTGGAATTTATGGACATCTCCGTAAATCTGCTCAAATTTCGGGCGTTGGAGAGAACGGCTGCCGTCGGCGTCTGTCCGCCGCCTCCAGCTGCTCCCAGAGATTTCTTCCTTTGTGGTTCAACTGTCAGATAAAACTTTTATCGTCGCACAAAGATTCGTGTCGTCACTCCAGCTGAGATCGCAGTCTGAACATAGGCTTAGCTTCGTACGAGCGCCGGATGAATCGGTGGATTCGCGTGTTGACCAGAACTGTTTGAAGTGTCCCGACGGATGATTTATTTATTTATTTTTTTAGTGCCTGTTTAACCAATCAAGACCATGATATGAAGACACACTTTATTTAAACTCCTGCAGCAATGGTAGAACAATAAGTTGCAAATGACAATCAATTGTTGAAGGATTTGCTTACATTTACACACACACACACACACACACTCGCGCGTATAAAAAGAAGTTTTCATTTGCACTTTTCCGCCATCTCTTGGTCAGCATTACATATTATCGGCGCTAACATTTTTTAACCTTCGAATGAGAAGAAGCCGAGACGTCAGACTTTGCCTTTGTTACTTTAATACACACCGATGCGCCCGAAGTTTAGTCCAGAGTTTGGGAACGGCGAGCGAGGACGGACGATGCCGTGCCTTCTAACAGCCAGTAGGGGGCAGACCGATTCAAGAATAAATGAAGGACTGATTTCAACTACTTTTCCATTTGGAACTTGTACAGCAGGGACTTTTACATGATGTTTATGCTCAGTTCTGTCGAGTACCATTCTGAGAATGCACATAGATATGCAGTGTTTTGTTTTTTATTATTATTATTATTTTGTTTTTTGTTTTTTTTAGGGCAGACAGGTTTTATCTGTCAGTTGTATTTACCACTAAACTGCATCAGAGCAACATTTAACCGTCACTGTGCCCCCCGAACCCGTCCCCCCCTCCCCCCATTCCTTCGGAGCACTGAGCTCGTGTCCTCAAGTCACTCGTCGCTGGCTTTTACGTTTTAATTATTTCACTTTTTTTTTCTTTTTTTTTTTTTTCTTCGTGAATCCGTGCTCCGTTTCACAAACCAGCAGGAAGTGGAATCAGCCAGAACTCAGGCACGTCTGCTGTGCCTTGAAGCGACTGAGTCACTATTGGACTGGTTTAAGGTTTTAGGGCTGGGTATTTTAACGCAAATCCAGACGTAAAAAAGGAAGAAAGAAAAAAAAAAAATCATGTGGGGGACGACGGCAGGAGAAATCACGCATTGAGACGCTGTGAAGACACGTTTGGGCACAAACATACTTGGTGTATTTAAGTTGTTGTGGTTTTAATTTCTCGAGGGCGAACCCTGCACATGGAAGTCGCCCGTTTTTGGGGCCACGGCGGACGCATTTCTGAGCAAATTGGCAGCTTTCGAGACGTGAAGGAAACTCGGCAGTGGTCGCAGTGGGAATGGCTCTCCCGTTTCGATTTTCCTGAGCGCGTTTCACCCGGTGTCCCTGTACGTCGACGGGACTACCGTATGGTCAGTCGGTGTTGAAAGTTTAAAAAAAAAAAAAAAGCATTTTCTGTGTAAGAAACCTCAGTTTTCATTGACGAACCAAGCACTTTAGTTTCTTTTCAGATCATTTCTTAAAACCTTTCGATGCCTTAAATCAAGGGTAATACCCAGCCCTAACGGAGCAGATCGTTGGAGTCGGCCGTCGTCTCCATGGCGACCGACTCACTTTTGCAGGAACGAGAACAATTAATGGTGCTATGCTCCCATTGCTGCGGCCTGCAGGCCCCTTTGTTGTAGAAAGACTGAAACAAAAAAAAAATCCCACAGAAAGTCCTTCGGTAACGTAGTTTTATTGTGTAGCACATGTCCTTCAGATCTCAGAGAGGTGTGTGTGAGTGTGTGAGCGAGTGATTGCCGTGTAGCTTCGGTGTCAATAAGGGAGGTTTCTACACAGTTTACTGCGTGCGTGCGTGCGTTGCATAGAAAGGTTCTTCCAGATGTGAAAACTCTCTATTATTTTTGTCCCTTTTATTATTTTTTTGTTTTGTTTTGTTTTGTTTTGTTTTTTTGTTTATTTTCGGGGGGGACCAGGTGGAGTTCTAGTTAACAGCAACTGTAGGATTCAGCTGTTTGCACACAGAGTTCTCGAGTCTACTTTTCGCTGCTAGTTTGTGTGATTTATCAAACATTTTTGAGAAATATTTATTTTTATAAGCCTAATACAAAAAGTTGATATTTTACAAAGTGACTTGACCAAAAGACAGTAAACAAAAACACTGGCACTTGAATGTTGAATGTCATTGGTATGAGTGAAAATTTCTATTTTTCTGGGGTAGTGTGAGCTTTTTAATGTTGAAGATGCAACGCGTGGGGGGGGTTTCTCCCGCGATACGTCGCCGACGGGACCGACGATTCCACCCCGCTCGACCACCGAGATCCCAGCGCTTGCCTCTACATTTTTGCCGTCGGACACCTTGATTTTTACGCCATGCGATACGGACCCACAGTATATTCAGCGGGGCAGGACCAGGGTAGCACTTGCTACCTCCCACACGCAAACATGGTTTAAGAAATGCTTTGTTTGATTTAGTTTTTAAAGTCGGAGGAAAACCTGGCTGGGATCTTCCCTCCTCGTGGCCGCGACGTACAAAGAGAAACCTCCCTCACTTGGTTACCTTATAAAGTCACATTGGACTCAGTATCCAATCCACTAAAAGCCTGTCCGTCCGCGTACGGCAGGCTCCATCGCCAACAACGATAATCAGCCACAAGCGGCTGTTTCCAATTGGCAAACAAATTTGAGAACAATCCCACCACATATGCCAAGGTTTGGATTAAAAACAATAATAATTAATTAAAAAAAAAAAAAAAAACGTTAACGATCAAAGACCGTTTTGTAAAAAATAGAAGAAAAAAAAAACATGCAGTACAAAAAACAAGCATCCAGATTCTCTCCAAGTCTGTTTTTTGGTTTTGTTTTTTCTCTCTTTTCCTTTTTTTTTTTGTTTTTTTTTTTCGGAATCTTTACACTTTTCCTTCTTGTTGATACCCTTGTTGTGAATGTCTGGCAAGTGGCGATTTAAAAAGTCTTCATAACACAGAAATAACTGTGGTTTCTATTGCTATGTTGTTGTGATTTGCATATTTTCAGGCGGTGGTGTGTCTGTACTCCTACAACAAGGGGGGGGGGGGGGGGGTGAGGGGTCTGGCCAATCAGAAACGGAGTCTTAAATGTTACACAAAAAAAAAAAGGGAGAGATTTCCTCCCAGTTAGCTGAATTGTGTTTTCACACACTTGTAGCCGTTATTTCTTGTTACTGACGAGTGAGACGAAGTACAAATTAAAAAAATTTCAGCGCGAACTGAAACGACTCGGAGCTCATTCCTGGACGGCCAGACTCTTCCAGCGGGGATCCACAGCGGCACCGGCTCGGCCTGCTAGTTAGTATTTGCTTTATGTATTAGTTTAGCAGTTGTGCACGAAGAGCACTGCACGAACAGAAAAAAACAAAAAAAAAAAAAAACAACAAAAAACAAAACTGTGCAACTATTCTGATTTTACCACAATTAAAGGTTTGGATTTGCAGATGTAACCTGTTGTCATGTTGTCGTTTTTTTTCCTGTAATAGTCTTCACACAAATAACTTAAATAACATTTTATTAAACAAAACGAGAGAAAAGCACTTCAGGGTATTTACATTCTCTCTTTTTAAGCTGTAAATCAGCCAGAAACACGTCTGTGCCACACAAATATCATGTGAAATTCTTTGTGGGGGAAACAAAGATGGAAGGGCAGCAGTTCAGGGTGACTTCGTCGCAGCGGTCCCGCCCGGGCTCCTCGTCCCTCCGTGGTCCTCGCCAGCTTCCGACCAGAAGTCCGGGTGGTCCTGATACCACTTCACTGGAAGGAGGAAGAATTAATGATAAGAATCGGGAATTTTCTTTCACTTCTTTTGAAGTGTGTGTGTGTGTGTGTTTCTCGGTACCGGTGTGTCTGATCCCTTCAGCCCAGGACACTTGTTCCCTCCAGCCCAGCCGCTGCAGCTTCTCACTTCTGATGGGGTAGCGCAGGTCGACCCGCGGCCTGCCGAGCCACAACGCCAGCGTTTCAGATTTGGAACAGTGCTATCTTTTGGCAGCCAGGTGAAGGATTTACCTTTCAGGTACAAACTCCACCCAATCCTTCACTTTGGAGGCCGGCACGTTCTTCACCTGAATGGAAAATGTAATCTAATGAAGAACACTCTTCTGCTCGATACCTTTTGAATTTACCGGAATCCGCAACTCACCATCCTGACGAGTTCCCTGGCCAGCTGTACGATGGGAATCTCGAAGCTCGTGCCCATGTTGTAGACTTCTCCCACAGTCCCTTTCTCCAAAACCAACAGCAGGGCGTCGACGGCGTCGCTGACGAACAGGAAGTGTCGGGACTGAGGAAGCGTCCCCTGGACGGGGCTGCAGCAGAGAGAAGAGTCGCTCAGGCTTTGTTTCTTCACTCAAAACACTGAAACCGGAACCAACGTACCACTTCTTGTTGACTTGCAGGAGGGTGAGGAACCTCGGAATGACCTTGAAGATGAAGATAAGTTTGTCAAAGTTGCTCTTGAAGCTTATCTAACATCAGTTTTACCTTCTCGGTGTACTGTCTGGGTCCATAGACGTTGTTGCTCCTGGTAATGATGATGGGAAACTGGCGACAGGGAGACACAAAATGTTTAGTTTTTCCTTCGCTCTTAAAAAAGTGCTACGACTGAACAACGCGTTGGGTTTACCTTGAACTGGTCCCAGTAGGACCTGACCAGGTACTCTGCAGCCGCTTTAGTGGCGGCGTACGGATTGGAAGGCCTCATCGGGCTGCTCTCATCGAACACCTGCAAAAAGACCACAACATCAACAACAATCCATCGCCCAAGTCGGGACAAGTGGAATCCGGCGAGCCGACCTGGTCCTCGCTGGGCCCGTACACCTCGTCGGTGCTGACGTAGACGAAGCGCTGGAGCCGGCGCGGCGCCTGATGAGCCGCCGCCAGTAAAACCCTGGTCCCGTCGACGTTGACCTGCTGGAAACTGGACGGGCACTCGAACGACGACGCTGCGGAGTTCAGAGGCGGTTCCGATCAACCGAAACGGGCCGGATCCGGGAAGGTCGCTCTGCTGCCGCTTACCAACGTGCGTTTTGGCTGCCAGGTGGAAAACGACGTCGACGTTTTCCGTGTTGAAGATGTGGTTGACAAGCCGGGGGTTACACACGTCTCCCTGGCGAAGGAGAAGAGAAACAAGAGTGAGGTTTGGACACTGATGCGACAACCAGGCGAACAGCACTCACCCTGATGAACGTGTAGTTGGTCCTGTCCTCGACGCTCTCCAGGCTCCTGGGGCTGCAGCAGTAATCCAGCTGGAAAAGGAAAGCCACACACGGTCACGAGGAAACACTCCGAAGGAAAGCTTCTTCGTGAAAAACCTGCCCGCGCTCAACTTCCTGTGGCTTTGTCGCTTTGCGTTTAAAACACAGCGTTGGGTAAACACAGCCCGAGCACGTGCACGCGCGCAAACAAAGACAGCATATCTCGACTTACATAATCCAGATTGATAATTCTCCATTCTGGGTATCTGTTGACCAGTGAACACACTAGATGGGAGCCGCTGGAGGAGAAGACAGACAGACAGACGGACTTCAGTTTCTTCATCCAGAAACTCGGGAAATGAAATTTACAGAGTGAGAAATAAAACCTACATGAATCCGGAGCCTCCGGTCACCAGAACCGTCCTGTTAAAGTCCATCCTCCGCTTCAGATCCCGCTCGAGCTGTAAAGATTCATTAATCTCCACGAGGGGCATAAAATTCCTGAGTTTGAGTCCTTACAGTAGGCGCTCTGTGTCATGTTGACACGTTGAAAGAGGGCGGGGCGGCCCGGTGCGTGTTCAGGGGGTCCTGCTCTCCGATTGGATGTTGAGAATGACGTCATGACGTACGCGCAATGTGATAGGATAAGAGATTAATCAATCAGTCTGTCATGTTTACCGAGCTGACACGGGATTAGTGACAAGAGCGGAAGCTGTTTGGTTTAGAAAATAAAGGCCTATTTGATTAACACCTTAGATTTTGGAGGAATTTGTAATTTCTTTACCATAAAAAAATCATAATATTCGAAAAATACTTTTTAGTAACATTCACAAGCGTACTTTTTAATAGTACCCCCAATTTTACAAAGAATAACAAATATTTTCATCCTTGTGTCTATTATTTTTCCTGACAGTGACTTCCGGTTTTCTCTTCCCACGTTGTGTAATTTCATGTGACTTGACACTTTTTTTTACTTCTGGCTTCGTGGCTCATTGAATTGACGAGCTGGCTTTCATTTCTGGTGAAAGTGCACGGAGCGGGTATAAAATGTGGCGTTTCTCGCTCGCCCTCGTGTCTGTCGGCCTGTTCGGTTCCGAGGTTTGTGGGAAAACCGTGACGGGACTCTTCAGGAGCGAAGCGGCGAGGCGCCAGAGAGGCCAGTTCATCACTAAATTCATGTACCAAGGTAACCAAGCTAACACTTCATATGGACGTCTGTCAATACCTGCATCTGTTTACTGGCTGAGGGGAAAAAAAAGTGGCATCATCTGCACCTTTTTTGGCTTTAATCTGCACTCACTTATTGTATTCATGGCTCCTGTGTGTGTGTATGTTATACAATTTATTTAGATCGTCTGAAATCTGCCACTTTAAATGTGTCATCTGTCAGATCCACACCCATCCTGAGATCCTGCAACCCTCAAGGAGTTTTAAGAGTCATGCAGGAAGATGTAAATGAGAGGATCGTCTTTCTTTCTCCCACCTGTCAGGTGATAATGGTCTGCTGGTGTGCCGGATGGACAACCCTCCCCTCGCCGTGGAGAAGGAGTCCAGGCTGCTCCTCTATCAGGACATGGACTCGGATCTGGACAACCTGAGTTGCTCCGAGAGGCACGCCAAAGCCGACTTCACCAGTAAGAACGAGGAACGCGGCGCCGGCTTTATGTCTTCCTTCCCCTACGCCTCACCTCAACGTGTTTCTCCCTCCTCCCGCTTCAGTGTCACTCAGTCGAGATGAGCACAACTTTACGATCCCTCGCCAGTCCTTACCCACGCTGTGGCAGGTCCTGTATGCCGACCGATACACATGTCAGGTAAATACAACCAGGTCGAGTCAACCCTGTGATCCGTGTGCGCCGGCAAGCTCAACCAAGCTGCGCTTTGGTCTGCTGATCTTTCAGGACAGCGCTACGATTGCTGCTCACGCCGATCTGGGCTTCACCGCGCTGCTGTTCAATCCCGACTCCGCCGGAAACCCTCTGGACCACTTCAGCGCGGAGGAGGCAGGTCAGACGCTCACGGGGAAAAGACGACCAGTCGCCGTGACGCTTGGTTGTGAGCTCGGTGTTTCCTTCTCCTTTCCCTCTCAGGTCTCCACAGTTTTTACTTCCTGCTGCTGCTGGCCTACTTCATCGCCTGCTGCATCTACGTCCAGCCTCTGTACCAGGCTCTGAGGAAGGGAGGCCCCATGCACACTGTCCTCAAAGTGCTGACCACTGCGCTGGCGTTACAGGGCTGCTCCGCCCTCTGCAACTACATCCACCTGGCCAGGTAGAGTCCCGCTGACGCGCACTTTAAATCCACTTTATTTTATGGACATTCCTCTTCCCTCTCCCTGTCGCCTGCAGGTATTCCAGAGATGGCTCCGGTCTGCCGCTGATGGGCAGCCTGGCGGAGTGTATGCATCCCTTTCTTCTGCAGTTAGATTTCTGTTCCTCATCCGTTCCCACGTTGAGACGGTATAACTCGTGTTCTGTTTTCCATGTGCTGCTCCCGGTGCAGTCTGGGATATGGTGTCCCAGGTGTCCATGCTGTACATGCTGCTGAGTCTGTGCATGGGCTGGACTCTGAGTCGAGGGAGGAAGCCTCAGTCCAGGCCGCTGCAGTGGGAGCAGTCTCCGGCCTCCAGGGCCGTCGCTGTCGGTGGAGTCCTCACACAGGTCCGCTGAGTCATAACGAGCGTTTTAGATTTCTGTTTGCTCCCCGTCCACTTTTTATACGTTCTGTTCATTTTCAGGGAGTGTTATTGCTATGGGAGCAATATTCCGAGGCAGAGAGCAAACATCACAGCTACCATGCTCAGCAGAGTCTGGCGGGCCTCCTCCTCATGGCTCTGAGAGTGATCCTGGCCCTCCTGCTGGCCTCCGTCCTCTACCAGATCACCTCCACTGAGAGGAGCACGTTAAAGAGAGACTTCTACCTCACTTTCGCCAAGGTAACTGGCACAGCACATTAAAGAAATGAAATACACCACATACATGTGCCCTTATTATTATTTTTTTTTTCCCAGGGATGCTTCCTGTGGTTCCTCTGTCATCCTGTCCTCTTCCTCATGTCTTCAGTCTTCAATGACCACCAGAGAGAAAAGGTTAGAGGACTCAGAGTGAGTGAGAACACGTTGCAGCCCGTTTGACAGATTTCAGTTCAGCTCGTGTGTTCGTCCTCTGAAGGTGGTGACCATCGGCGTGATCCTCTGCCAGTCCATCTCCATGGTGACCCTCTACCAGCTCTTCCTGTCTCGCTCCCTGTACTGGGAAGTGTCGTCGCTCTCCTCCGTGTCGCTGCCGCTCACCATGTCCAGGACGAGCAACAGGGGGCGCTACTGAGCTGGGAGCTGTGGTGTCTCAGCCGATCCTGCTGGGTCGGAGGTGAGAGATTTCCTGAAGGGAAGAAGAGGACTGAGGGGACTCTTCTGCTTCGCAGTTTCTTGGAGGAGCAATCAAAGCCAACGTCAGGCGGGAACCAGGGAATGACGACATTATCTGAAGCAACGCCCTACCTCGGTTGACGCAGCATTGGGACTGCCGAACGGGCTTCACGGCTCAAGAGCTGGAAATGAACGCTTATGTCTTATTTATAATGCCCCAGTTGTGGGCGATATCCTCACAAAGTGTTGAACCATACTTTTAACCGCACGTACAAGCCACCATTTTTTTTATTAAATTCAGCTGCTGACAAGGTTGATGCTGACGTCAAATTACAAAATGTACAAAGAAAGCGAGGACCCTCGCAAAGATACCTTTTACTTTGAATCGTGAAACTTTAACTTTTAAAAAGTAAGAAAATCACTGAAAAATGAAAACCTGACAGCATGTGAGGCCTGACTCTGAAATCTTACAACCCGTATGCAGCTGAGGACACGCTGCATGGCTTCTGCTATATTTAAGCAAAGGAGGTCAATCGGGAGCATCCAGAGTCGGCTACAATAATAAAAACCTTGTGAATACACCCCTTCTCATCTAGTCAAATATTAGTACAAAGTTTTATTTAAAGATTCTTAGTCTGTGTCCTACAGTTACTGGAGATGTTTTCTAGCTGCCTGCCCCAACGCACTTGAAGTTATGTTGTTTGCTTTATATGTTACATGTGCAGATGTTTGATTTGGTCCTATAATGACAGTCTGGGAAACATGATGCTGGAGGTTGTATTGATTTTTTGTTTTTGTTTTTTATATACAAAGGAAAAGGTTACACTTCTAAGTTAAAGTAAGATTTTTTTTTTAATTACCTGTGGAAATATGGAACCTGTGACCATGGAGCCTGTAATAAAGAATACATTTGTCATGGCTTATGTGTGTTGTCATAAACTAAATGTCTCTGGCTCAATATTTTGAAAAAAATGATGACACTGCATTGTCACTAATAAAGTTGAGTTTGGTAACATAAGGTAAGAAACAACTGGAAATAAGAAAAATCAAATTAGACACAACTGAAACATGATGTACGTTCATACAAATGTTGATTTCATTGTTAAACGAATTACAAATGAAATGTCATGAACAGGATTCAGACTTGTGTGGGGAAACACTTCTGTTTTCAACATTTCTTACATCTCAACATTTTCAACTATAACTTAAAATCTTATACCACCAAATGCTCCGTTTCTCTGTTGTTCTATAATACCATTATTATTGATACATCGCTATCGTTTTTTTTTTAAATTAAATTATGTGCTATGTTATGTGTATTATATGTTATATTAGTTAAGTTGCACAAACTTGCCAGGATTTGCACCTGGAACCTTCCATGCAAAGGATGGCTGTGTTGATGTTACACCACAACAGTGTTGTTAGAGTTGTACATCAACTCTGTCTTGTCATGTTAACAACTCGCAACAGTGTGAACCTAAAAAACAAAGCTGCAAAATGCAACTTTTGTTAATAATTTAACATCGTATGACATTATTCATACGCATATGTTTCCACACGGATGAATTTCAAAGGCGCACCTCCAATGCTAGTTCTCCACCACAGAAGAAGAGTGTTTTGTCACGCGCTCATTAGTGAAGGTGGCAGTCGCGTGTCGGAGGGCTCGACCCTGCTGGCAAAAACCAGCCCAGAGGTGAGTTACAAAAATGTATTTTGTCCTAATTTTTATATATTTTTTTCACTGAAATGTTACAATTTTGTGTAGCTCTGATGACGTGTTTTTTTTTTTTTTTTTGTCGTGAATCGATATTCGGATACTTTCTGGCATTGTTTTGATGTCAGGACTTTTTTAGGAACCGATAGGATTTTGTTAGGACTTGTCAGGCGGTGTTTTGAAACACGATGTACGACTTCTCATCAGAAATGTCGATTTCCTTGCTAAAACAATTGATAATTGGCATAAATGAAATTTCGTCACGAACAGGATTCGAACCTGTGCGGGGAAACCCCATTGGATTTCGAGTCCAACGCCTTAACCTCTCGGCCACCGTGACGACGTAATATATATGACGTAACCACGTTCTCTCATCGAGTGATCTGGGACGACTCTGAAAGCTCGAAGCCGGTTGTTTCTTTTTTTGTGGGTGTACTGATGATTTAGAGCCATAAATGTCCCATTTGGACATCAAGTAGTCAGTTCTGTGATCACCCCCCCACCCCCACCAAAAAAAAAAGGGCACAAAATGAAAGTTTAAGAAATGAGAAATATTGACGGTTTGTCCAAACTGAAATGCGTCCCGATAAGCATTATTCTGATGAAATATATGTGGACAGGACAAGTGATAATCTGTTGGAGTAACGGAATCCACTGCTGAAAGTGCTGGAAACTTGAAGTAAACCCGAGAAAGACATGACGCGTTCAGCGACCGTGGGAAAAGTGGGCTTCGGCAGAAGAATTGTGCGCAAAAACACACATCATTCGTCGTAATTGAATATCTGCAACTAATATCAAGCTTTGAACTAGATTTTAGTGCTTTTAGGACTGACTGACACTTTAAGGCGTTTTTTAATTTGCAATCTAACTGATAGCATTAATTTTTTTCCCCGGTGTTTTTGAACGCCGCTTGTGACGTCGTTGACATACTTTGACACGATTGGTGCGTTCGCTGAAGCCCCGCCCTTGATAGCAAACGTTTATCGTCCTTCTGGCTGTGTGGAAGAAACATCAACATCAGCGAAGCAAACATGATCAACTGGAAGGTAAGACGGCTTCAGACAGGTGTTTTGTAAGATACACGTCCGTGGTGTTATAGTGTTGAACAGCTGTTGTTCCCTTTGAGAGCAGATTTTATGGTCATTTGTCACAAATGTCACTTTCAGAGAGCTAACGCTGCTTTAGCCTCACATAAACACCTTGCAGTGGCGTGGAAGCCCGTCACTCTGTGTTCGCTTCAGTTCTCACGCTGAGAAAAATTGGAATCAATCAGATGTTTTTGAGTGACATTCAAAGCAGCGGAAAGTGTGGGTTCTCAGTGTGCACATGGCGTGCAGCTGCTTCTCTCTTTCACACACTTCCCTTTCTGTGACTAAATTAACTCCAACCGAGACAGCTGAGGCCCCCAGTTGGAAAGGGGAGGGGGTCACCATCTTCTTCAGAGTGCCCGGCTTTTTCCAGACCTTTCCTTTGCAGTCCGTGTAACGCTTGAACCGCTCCGTCCCCAGGCTTTGGACAACGTCCCCATCCTGTTGTACATCCTGGCCCTGAAGACACTGCTGCTGTGTTTGGCCTTCGCGGGGGTGAAGATCTACCAGGGGAAGAAGGCAGAGGAGGCCCTGAAGAAGCAGCAGGCCGAGAGGAGACGGCTGGCCCAGCGAACGCAGGAGCTCATCGACAACTTGAAGGAAGACTGAGGAGGTCAGCAGAGGCGGCTTTACATCGGCACCTCTTGTACAATGAATATGAACATGTGACGAGGAGCTCTGATTCTTCTCACTGTTTTCCTCCCCTCCAGGCCTCCTGTTACTCATCGGGCCGACAAGGAGCAGCAGAGAGACTTTTCTGTGTCTCAGGGAAGAGAATCCCGTCTGGGGAAACAATATGTTGTTTGACTGAAGCATGTTTTTGTTGAATAAGAAGACTCAGATGTTTTTTCGATCTGAAATGGACGAAACATATTTCTGGGCTGAACTTTCCACATGTTTTCACTGAAAGTGAGTTTAAAGCTTTATTATTAAGCTTTGTTCACCCAACACAAGTTTGACAATTTTGCTTATTTATATCATTAAAGCAAGCTGTTTGTTGTGTAAAATTATTGTACATTATCATAGGTTTGTGCCAAACTTTTATAATGGATTAAAATAGTTTTTTTCCATATGGCAGACTGTTGCTGTTCCTTTATTTGTGGGTTTTTTGTTTGTTTTTTTGAAATAATTGGAGGATAAAAGAAATTTCAGTGGAAGAAGTTCAAGCTTCCATTTATTTATGACGAGGACAGTCATGATTGCACACAACATTGCAACTTCATATATTCATATATACAACTTTAAATTGGGTGGGTATGTGCTGAGATGTATTTAACAAAACATCACCAACGATGGATGATCTTATCGCTTATTTGCAAAACTGTTATTACTGCTGCTCTGTTTTTTGTTCACAGTTTTGGGTGCATTGGCACAATTTCTCCACAAGATGGAGACAGAGACCACCGTGTCAGTCAGTGGACTTAACTATCAGTGCATTGTGTCTCCTGACATGATTAGCTTGAATTTCATTATTTCTTTTTAAAGAATGTCGTTTAATGATTTCAAAAAAGTTTATTTCACTTTTTTGACCAAGTTAAAACAAAAATATTTTAAGTAGAATTTTTTTTATATGTATTTGAGATTTGGAGTTGCAGCATAAAAACACACACTAACACGCATCTGTTATTTCATCTCCATTTTTTTTTTATTTTGTCTTCATTGTGTCCTTATTTTTGTGATTTTTTTTTTCCCCCTTAATTTTTTATGCTCTTTATTAGATGTATTTGTCTTTGTGCGGGACTGAACAGTCACAGAGTACAGTAATGCTGCTGGCACTGAAGGCAGTGGCCCTCACTTAAAAACGACAAACGAACGCGCGCCAGAAAACTGGGTGTACGACCATTTCCACGCGTGGATCGGCATTCATCAATATCAAGATCAAATCTCACGACGGGTCTGACATCGTGTACGCAAGTTTGAGTCAGTGTGGCTCTGCGGCGCAGCACAGAAGAACCTGGCGGAGTCTGGAAATAATTAATGAGCAAACCTCAGACATGTCATAGAGAACAAGCAGCCTCATATTTAGTACAGAATTAAAAGTAAAATGTTTTTTTTTTTTTAAATGCCCTTACAGATTATGTAATAACCCCGCCACAAAGCAGGAGTGCCATTTCAACATTAAAAGACCATGTCACAATGAACTTTATTCCAAATCAATTAGTCCTGAATGAAGTGGCTGTTTTCTCCTTCTGAAGCTCCACTCTTTGTAATTTGCTTGTTTTTTCACTTTTTTGTTTGTCTGTCTCTTTTCTTGTATTTTTGTTCCCTTGTCAGGTCCAGCGATATCACTTACCACAGTCACAATAAATACAATAAAGTAAGAACTCATATTATTTAGAGGAGCTTTAAACTTATAAGCTCTTGGAGTAAATCTGTGCGGTACATTAGAGGAGCCAGACCTCCATTCTGATGCTTCGATGTTGAACAGGAAATGTAAAAAAAAAAAAAAAAAAAAAGAAAGAAAAGAAGCTATATAACTTTCAGCAATCATACTTTACACCATTTTAAGAATTTTAATGAAGTTGCCATGGATTTCAGCACCATGGACAGCACCACGTTCACTCTCTGTGTGTTCCACAAAGTTTATCAACTGAATTAATGAACCGTCACTTCAGCACCATGGCCTGTGTTTACTTTCTGTGCGTGTGTGTGTGTGTGTGTGTGTGTGTGTGTGTGTGTGTGTGTGTGTGTGTGTGTAGTCCTGACTTGTGGAAGATGGTGGCCAGGTTTCACAGTAATCTACAGCGAAGCTATTCAGCAGATTTTGAGGTGAAAGAAGACGGTGAGTCTCTTCTTAACTTCACTGTTGAACATTTTTGTAAACATATGTTTGACTTGAAAGGAGTAACATACAGAAAATGTTTCCGTTTGCCAGTGCTTCCCAGTTTTGAGGTGAAACTCAAGCCTCAGGTCCGCTTCTACGTGGACAGCAGCGACCTGACTGTGGAAATCGGAGCAACGCGAGTCAAACTTTAGAGGAGTTTCAGTTCAGGCTGGGTTTTTGGTGTAACTGTGGGGAAATGAGAAAAACAATGAAGGACTGTATCATCTGTATGGCTTCAGTTGCTGCTAAATTTGATCATCTTTTTTTTTTTAAAGTCCTGTTTCAGTCCCCGTGGAGGTTTGAGCTGACTCATTCTTGTAGTTTCAGGTATCCGTCTGGTGAAGAGGTGGACGGGACGGTCATGCAGGACGGACTGAAGAAGGGCTTCCCAAACTGAGCCAGAAAATTGTTCAGGATTCAATGAAATGAAGAAAACAAAGTATGTTTCAAATATGCAGCTGGATGTTGTCTCACACGAATTGCATGTTCTCCCTGTGCGTTGGCTTTGAATTTTTTTTTTTTTTTAATATTTATTAGAAATTCACCTGCTTTCTTCGCGTTGCAACCAAACTCGCATCACTGCTGGATATTGCTAAACATACGTTTCTGTACCATCTCATTGATTTTCTCATGTTGATCTCTTTCCTCTGAGTGCCAGGAATGTTTTCCAACTGCTGCTGGGAGGTCAGGCGTCTGTGTTTTCACCGAGAGTTGGTTTTTGGGAGGAGTACGGATGAGGCAGGAGGAGTTTGCTGGGTGGATAAATGGAAGGAGCTGCACCAGGACCCGGATGAGGAGGATGAGGAAGACTCTGCTGCCGCTGCTGGCCTCTCTGGCCTTTGCCTCTCTCACGGCTTCGGCTGATGGAGCTCCGCTGTGAGTAGACCTGCTGCAGCTTCTTCAGCTTTCTGTTTGACGGTAGACCGGGCAGACGACTCAAAATGTACTGAAGTGCTACTGCGGATATCGTCCTGAAATGGAGATTTTTCAAAAAGTAACACCTCTCAACCTCAGAGCTGCACAATTAATGATTCAAGGAAGAATTCAAATTACGCTCAAGCTCAATAACAACATATTTCTTGAAGTTTGAGGAATGTTATCTCTATTTCCACGTGTATGCATCAAAAACACGACTTATATTCTGTAATTTGAGTCTTTGTACTCTCTTACCTCCACCCCTGTCAGAAAATATAAAAACAGACCTGAGAGAGCTGTTTGTTGGTTTGATTTTTAAAGTTTCCAAAACATAAAATAAATAAATAAAAAGGAAAATCCAGCCCGGAGCTGAGAGGAGAAGTTTGGTTTGATCCCCGCTGGATGTTTGTCAAGCTCATCAATAGATCACTCATTGTGTGTAAAGTCCAGGCAGCAGCTCGTCACCCTCGTCTGAGCAAATACATGCTTTTAGGCCGCAAGCTTTATTAATTTGAGTGAACTGGACCTTCAGTTATCGTTTTATGAAGTCAATTTGGCATAAAAAAAAAACGAGGCCAGGAAGCTTCACTCTGAAGCCTTTCTACATCCCGGTTCTCTGTCCTCTCTCCTCTCTGCAGCAAAGTCATGTCGGCCCCCAACCTGCTGAGAGTGGAAACAACAGAAAACATCTTTGTGGAGTGTCAGGACTGCACCGGGGGAGACATCAGTGTCCAAATCAACGTGATGAACCACCCAACCAAGACTCAATTCCTCGATTTCACCTCTGTGACTCTCACCAGGCAGAATAACTACCAAATGTTTGGACAAGTCAGGGTGCGTTCAATAATCCGAATGCAGAAATGGGTCTGCTGAAGGCCCCTCCTTCCTCTAACTGTCTGTTGTTTTAGGTCCCGGCTGCAGCATTCAGCAAGGATCCCAGCGTGAAGCAGTACGTTTACCTGCAGGCTCAGTTTGACGATCAGTTACTGGAGAAGGTCGTCTTAGTTTCCTTCCAGTCTGGACACATCTTCATCCAGACAGACAAGACCGTCTACACCCCCGACAGCAGAGGTGAGTCTGCTGCTGCTGGAGCCTGACGACACCGGTCCTGATAGAGAAATCAGTCTCTGCTATGTGAATTATAGCAACAGTAACAATTCAGATGATGTTTTTGTTTGAACACTGGATTTTCTGATGTTTTTAATGGCTTTTGGATCCAGAGAGGTTCTTTAAATACTTGATGTACACACTGTTTTTTCCTCTTGTCACAGTTCTCTACAGGATGTTTGCTGTGACGCCCCAGATGGAGCCTGTGGAGAGGGATCCACGAACCAGATATGAAGCTGATGTCACCGTTGAGATTGTGGTAACGTGTCTCCTTTTTAACCGACTACAAACAGCTGAAAACATTAAGAGCATGCAGACACACTTAAAACTCAATTTCACATAAGCCGCAACATTTGAACCTCGTGCTTGTTTCCTCTTGTTTTAAGTTTGGAATCGGAACAATTTTACCATAAAATAAAATTCAGGAAAAAAAAACTTATTACTCTCACAAGATATGTGTCCCTCGGAGCTGCACATATAGAAGTATGAATCCATTGATTTCATGCTGAAGTTGTCCTCGGACTGGATGTCTGAATGATAAAATATTTTTCTTTCCCTCAGACCCCTGACGGCATCATTTTCCCGCTCGATCCAGTCTCTCTGAGATCAGGGATTCACTCTGACGCTTATCAACTCCCCAAAATCGCAAGGCGAGTATTTTTATTAGATTTTTATTACTTTCTAAATTTACATTTCTATACTGAACAATCGCAGGAGCCAACAGGTCACAACTCAGGAAAACGATAACTTCCAAATCATGTGATGAAAGTACTTGAGCCAATATTTTCATAGTAATTTTATCACTTGCTGATTTTTTTTTTTTTTTTTTAAACAAAAATTGTAATACAATATTTTTACCAGGATTTGTCCTGAAATGCATCTTTTAGACAAAAAAAAATAGGGAGGGTGGTTCAGAGGGATTGTTGTGCAGTTTGCTTATTGAATATTAAAGGTGCTGTCGGCAGGATTCCGCATCTCCGCATCTCCGGTGATTTGACCCATCTAAGATGGCGATTTGAAACCCAGCACAGCCAATCCTGTCCTGTTTTCTCTGACATCACACCCTTATGCAAGTTAAGCCCCTCCCACAAGAACGTGCGAGGAACGCCCCTCGACCAATCACGGTTAGAGCCTCAGGGGCTCTTCTGATTGGTCAAAGATACCTGGAGCGGTCGAGATTCCTTTTCAGCTCAGAACAGAGACAGATGGAAACGCTGCGCCCTCGCGGTAGTGCAATTATGTAACACTCCTAAAGGATTATCAATGGATACTCTAACATTTAATCCAAAGAAAACACAGAAAAATTAGCACTGACTAGCAAAATCCTGCCTACAGCACCTTTAATAGTGGATATAAAGATAGAATAGCAATTCTTTATAAACCAAAAACCACTGGATGTGTTCATTCAGAGTCATGATTAAGGCAGCTTGGACATGCGGACAAGGTGAGATGGTTATGGTAATTGCTATTGACTGTGTGTGTGTGTGTGTGTGTGTGTGTGTGTGTGTGTGTGTGTGTGTGTGTGTAGTCCTGGCCTGTGGAAGGTGGTGGCCAGGTTTCAGAATAATCCACAACAAAGCTATTCAGCAGATTTTGAGGTCAAAGAAGACGGTGAGTCTCTTCTTAACTTCACTGTTGAACATTTTTGTAAACATATGTTTGACTTGAAAGGAGTAACATACAGAAAATGTTTCCTTTTGCCAGTGCTTCCCAGTTTTGAGGTGAAGCTCAAGCCTCAGGTGTCCTCCTTCTACGTGGACAGCAGCGACCTGACTGTGGACATCAGAGCAACGTGAGTCAAACTTCAGAGGGGTTTCAGTTCAGGCTGGGTTGTTGGTGTAACTGTGAGAGATGAGGAAAACAATGAAGCACTGAATCATCTGCGTGGCTTCAGGTATCTGTCCGGTGGAGCGGTGGACGGGACGGCTTACGCGGTGTTCGGGGTTACGCAGGACGGACAGAAGAAGGGCTTCGCAGCCTCTCTTCAGAAGCTCCCAGTGAGCGATAAATATTTGAAATGCTGATAATTGTGTCAGTGAATTTTTTTTTTTTTTTTCGCCGCTGAATGTTTCCCAGGATGTTTTTTCACTGTCTGTTGTGGCGTTAGGTCCAGCGGGGCGAGGGGAGGGCCGTACTGAAGAGGGAGCACATCACTCAGACCTTTCCCAACATCCAGGAACTTGCCGGAGACTCCATTTTTGTCCATGTCAGCGTGTTGACCAAGCTGGGTAAGAGACCAGGACGTCTGCTGATGCAGCTGAATGAATGACCCTCTGCTCTTCGCCTCCTGCTCGCTTCGTGGCTTCCTTCCTGTCGCAGGTAGTGAAATGGTGGAGGCAGAAGTCAGAGGCATCCAGATTGTCTCTTCACCCTACACCGTCCACTTCAAGAAAACTCCCAAATACTTCAAACCAGGAATGTTATTTTATCTCACGGTGAGGGGCTTCTCTTGTGTGTACAGAAAATTCAACTGAAAAAAAAAGGGGAATTCAGTAAATGCGAATTTGCTGATATTATTACATTAATGTAATATATTACACTGAAGCAAAGACAAGACAAAAGAACAACAACAAAAAAAAAATTTCACTTTCGAAATGAAGTCTCGGATCTCAGCTCATTGATAGAGAGCCGTTCCGTCTTCATACTTAACTGATTAATAGAATCTCACTGTTTCTCCACTGACGGCAGGTTGAAGTTTTGAACCCCGACGAGACTCCAGCCGGAAACGTTTCGGTGTCGGTTTTTCCCGGAGACATTCAAGGTGTCACTGCGAGCAACGGCATCGCAAGGATCGCCGTCAACACAGAGAGAAACACTCAAAGTCTCAACGTCAGAGTGAGTCCAAGAAGCATTATTGTTTTTTTCACCAACTTTTTCAAACGGAAGCAGAAAAGGACACAAACACAACTTTTATTTGTTGTTTTAAAACCAAAGTTACAAATGTAACTGCAGTTCTTTGAATCACGGATGATCGCCAGAATGTTCCCTTCGCGTTTGCGCAGTTCTCGTCTATAAACTAACAACTTAATTTGTCTTTGTGCGTATTGATTCCAGGCCAGGACCAACGATCCTCGACTCGCGCCGAAAATGCAGGCAGAGGCCGGAATGACGGCACATTCATACGCCAGCAGCTCTGGCAGATTCATCCAGATTGGTAAGAAACACATACAGTGACGTCAAATGGTTCATTATTAATGTGAAGATTTTACACTGTGATGATTTATCACTGTTGCCTTTTTGTTCATGAAGGTGTGGATTCAGCAGATCTACAAATAGGAAACATCCTGAAAGTCCGTCTGTACTTATACAGTTTGACATATGAGAATCGAGACATCACCTACCTGGTGGGTCCTCTTTTATTCCTGCAGATTTAACTCACGCTCACTGGGGTGGACTGACTGTGTGGACTTTGTCTGCAGATCCTGAGCAGAGGTCAGCTGGTGAAATTCGGACGTTTCAAGACACAAGGACAAGTGCTGATCCCCCTTATTGTTCCCATCACCGAAGAAATGCTGCCGTCCTTCCGCATCGTCGCTTACTACCATGCAGACGATGAAGTGGTGTCAGACTCCGTTTGGGTGGACGTGAAAGACTCCTGCATGGGCTCGGTGAGATGTGGAGATGACGTTAAAGAAAAGAAAACATCAATTCAGCTTCATTTCTCACTTGTTCGGTTCCACTTTTAGTTGAAACTGGAGCTGGAGAGACCCGCAGCATCCTATCCCCCTCGCAGGATGTTGCGTCTGAAGGTCACCGGAGACCCCGGCGCCACGGTGGGACTGGCGGCGGTGGACAAAGGCGTCTACGTCCTGAACAACAAGCACCGGCTCACGCAGAAAAAGGCAACATCTTAGACTCTCCAAGCAGAAATACCGATAAAATAAACTCCATGACACTTTTTGATATAGGCTACATAACTACTGATGAATCAAAATGTTATTTATTTATTCATTATTCTGCCTCACAGGTGTGGGACAGAGTGGAGGAGCACGACGCTGGCTGCACGCCCGGCGCAGGGAAGGACGGCATGGGAGTTTTCTACGATGCGGGGCTGCTGTTTGTGACCAACACTGCTTCAGGAACTCCTCATAGACGAGGTGACCATGCATGTCCCCCCCCCCAACCCCACTCTCTGATCGATACTGCACCCTCTGCTGGCGGACAGTGAAGCAAATGCAGCAGAAGCAGAAAAGCTGTAATTTGGGGGAAATTCCAGTTCGAAAACAACATGGGAATTTTATGTATCTGCCAAAATGTCCTAACAAGAACACCTAAATAAATACAAAAATATAAACAAACGCAAGACATGAATAACCTCAAGGGACATTATACAGTTATTTTTTTAAAGAATTAGCCTTTGTTGATTGCTCACTCATGTATCAGATCCTTTTTTTCTTTGTGCTGCTTCAGAATCAAAATGTGCAGAACCTCAGGCAGCGAGACGGAAGCGAGCGTCTCCTCTCATGGAGGTTCCTACCACTTTAGGTGAGAGTCACAGCTCAAGATAACTCAATTTATTACAAATTCAGACTTTTCTTTTCAAGTCACACTTGTAATTTCGCTGTCTTCGCATGTGTTGGTGAAGAGATATTAACTGGCGTTCACTGTTTATTTAACAGTTGATAAATACAAGTCGAACAAGCTGCAGAAGGACTGCTGCGTGGATGGTATGAGGGAGACGCCTCCTTCATACAGCTGTGAGAGACGCAGCGAGCACGTCGCCGACGGCCCGGCCTGCGTGGAGGCTTTTCTGGACTGCTGCAGAGAGATGACCGCGCAGCGAGCTGACCACAAGGAGGACCGTCTCAAACTGGCGAGACGAAGACTCAGCAGGAGGTCGATGTCCGACGCGTATTTCATTGACCCGTTAGGAGACGAGGACGATGACAGTTACATGGACAGCGATGATATTGTCAGTCGCAGCAAGTTCCCTGAAAGTTTTCTGTGGACTGATGTCAAACTGCCCCCCTGTCCTGCAGGATTACCGTGGTGAGTTCCGCCGCTGCCGACTGACGCGCACCCAGAGTTCTGTTTCATCCCTGCTCAACTTTGGATTCCACCGCTGAAGCCTCGCGTTTAAATTTACTCGCCGCTGTCTGTGTCACAGCGGACTGACATCCGTTCAGAAAAGTGTCCTCCTGCCAGACTCCATCACGACCTGGCAGCTCACCGGCGTCAGCCTGTCGCCGACTCACGGTGAGCAACTCCCAACTCACAGTCCGACGTGTTTCACCCGCGCCTCTCCTCCTCCTCGCACCCCTCATGCCGTCCCCCCTCCCACACTCCTCCAGGAATCTGTGTTGGAGAGCCGTTGGAGGTCGTTGTCCGTAAAGAATTCTTCATCGACCTCAGCCTGCCGTTTTCTGCTGTCCGAGGAGAGCCGCTGGAAATCGAGGCCGTCCTCCACAACTACACTCCTGATGCAATCACTGTATGCGTCAGCTAATTTTATTTTCTCTCATTTTCAAAAGCAGAAGAGTTATTCAGAGCATTAATTTATATTTTCGATTAATTTCACCAGTGAGACTTGAAGAGAAATCAATTATTTTGCTGATTCTGATACAAAACTGGCCTTTTTGTAGCAATTACTTTGTATTTTATAGATTTTATGTGCGTGCATGTCAGGTCAGATCAGCAGCCTGAATCCACTTGTGGGGATTTTCACACCCTTGCGTGTCTTTGTGTTGCTTTCCAGGTGCGAGTGGTTCTGAAGGAGGAGCAGCACGTGTGCAGCGCAGCGTCCAAACGTCGGCGGTATCGACAGGAGGTCAACGTCGGACCCCGAACCACAACATCGGTGCCGTTCATCATTATCCCCATGAGGGAGGGAGAGGTCCAGATCGAGGTCAAAGCGGCTGTCAGGGACTCCCCGCTCAGTGACGGCATCAGGAAGAGGCTGCGGGTGGCGGTGAGAGACGCCGACACAGATTCTTCCTCATCTCCACAGAACTAAGGACATTTTTTCTTAATGCCTTACCAGGGGCAGACGCGAAGACGCTTGAGAGCCACTGCTCTATTCAGATCTGAAAACCTCATTTTAATATCCTCTACCAAATTTAAGCTGTGAGCTTTAAAGTTTGGGAAGAATTTCAGCCTCTTTTTGGAGCAGCTTGAGGTTGTCGATTACACGGCAGGCTGGCCTTGATTTGAGCCATAACACCCATGCTGCTCTTCAACGCTTGTCTGTGTTGTTTTTCTAGCCTCACGGTGTACTTGTTAGGAGCTCTAAGGTCGTCACTCTGGACCCTAAAGGTGTGGTTGAGTGAATCAAATCCACTGAAATCTCTAATTACCACTTGTCATCCTCACTAACTCACCTCTGCTTTTCCATTCAGGTGGAACACAAGAAGAAATTCTCAACAGTCGAATTCCCAGAAAGGACATGATTCCAAACTCACCTCAGAGCACGCACATCTTTATCACAGGTACGAGAAATCAATATAATACATATAATATATGTATGTATTCCAAATGGCCTTCCTAAAAAGCCCCGCCCCCTTAGTTACTGTTGCCAGCTCGACAAGCCATCCAGGATGGATAAATGAGAACCATTGTGTGTGTGCAGGGAGACGAGACGTTTCAGGTCCCGTGGAGAACGCCGTCAATTCGGCGGGCGCACTGATCTACCGGCCCTCAGGCAGCGGAGAGGAGAACTTGAGCCACATGACTCGGCCTGTCATTGCAACCGTATATCTGGACAGAACCAACCAGTGGGAGACCGTCGGCTTTCAGAGACGTGCTGAAGCCCTTCAACACATCAAGACTGGTAACTCAGTCAAGCACACATGCATCATGAATCACATGGCATGCGAATGACTATATGCTGCCATAGAAGTAAACTACACTCATGTGAACACAGAGTTATTGAAAAGGCTGCGTTTCTTTGCTTTTTCCAGGCTACAGTCGGGAGTTGACTTACCGTAAAAGGGATGGGTCTTTTACCGTGTGGCCGAATCGCCTGAGCAGCTCCTGGTGAGAATTCCAGATCTCCATCTTTCATTCACAACCTTCACCATTCCACAAATATACCGAACACACATGTCATTTCCAAATTAAATAAATAAGACATTCTCTCCCCTTTAAGGCTGACAGCCTTTGCTGCTAAGGTGCTGACCATGGCCCATGGTCTGGTGGCGGTGCAGGAAGAAGTGATCTGCGCTGCCATCAAGTATTTAATCCTCAACACGCAGCAGCCCGACGGCATGTTTCGAGAAGCTGGAACCGTGATCCACGCAGAAATGACTGTGAGTGAAATGATTGTGAATTCTTCTGATTTTCCCTCTGAGATGAATAGCGAAGCTAAAACTGATTCATCTTTTAAAGTCACATTGATGTGAGCATGGTAAATGTTCCTGGGATTCTGTCTGCGTAGGGAGACGTACAGGGAAGAGATTCAGACGCCTCCATGACGGCCTTCAAGCTGATCGCCATGCAGGAGTCACGGGCGCTATGTGCCGCCACCATTTTTGTGAGGATGCCACCAGCGTGCGCTCTCTTCTATTTGTTTCATTTACTTACTATTGACATTAGGCTGTGGACATTTGTTGCCTGCTTCGCTATGCTTGTGTTTAATACCTCGTGTCTATCCTGCGTTATGTTTCCTGCTTTCTCCGTCTTTCCAGAGTCTGTCGTTCAGCATAGACAAAGCAGTGAGTTACCTGGAGAGGCGCCTGAACAGCCTCACCAATCCTTACGCCGTCGCCATGACTTCCTACGCGCTGGCCAACGAAGGCAAACTCAACCGGGAGGTCCTCTACAGATTCGTTTCCCCAGGTGTGTTCGCAGCGGATTATACCAAGCAGATATTCACACACCACTTAAGACCTAAAATAATAGTATCTCCACCAGACTAACCTTTGTAAAACATTTTTAAAGACATCTTTAATGTCGAGCACAGTGTTTACAGCGTTTTGTCTTCCAGATTCGTCTCACTGGCCTGTAGCGAAGGGACATCGATACACACTGGAGGCCACAGCGTACGCTCTCCTGGCTCTGGTCAAGACCCGGGTAAGCAAACCCTATAGGCTGGGAGGGCGGCGAACCTGAGCTCAAGAGTTTGATGATGAGTGGCTGATGGGAATTTTGGAGTCTTGGTGATGATGATGGGGAGGGATGTACGCTACACTCGTTCATTTATTATCTACACCAGTGGTTCCAAACCTGAGGGACCTGAATTTTACTCTTCTGTTCACGAAGGCTTTTGAAGATGCCAGGCCTGTGGTGAGATGGTTCAGCCAGCAGCAGCTTGTGGGCGACGGCTTTGGATCAACCCAGGTACAACAAAACTTCCTCCACTCCTTGTCCTCAGTGGACTTTCTTTTTTGTTCGCTCATCGCCTTCGCCTCACATTTTCTTCCTCCTTGTTTTTCTCTCCAGGCGACAGTCATGGCGTACCAGGCTCTGTCGGAGTACTGGATCAGTGCTAAAAACCCAGAGTACAACCTGAACGTGGACGTTTTGATGCCGGGCAGGGCGACGACTGACAAGTTCAACGTGAACAGAGAAAACCACCACCTCACAAGAACATTGAAGGTGGACGTACACTCCTCCGTTCACATTCAGAAAACACGCCTGTGATGCCTCCTAACCTTTCTGCATGTGTGTGTGTGTGTGTGTGTGTGCATCTTAAAATCTCAACAGAGTAATGGAATAAATCAGGACATGCCGGTGAGAGCCACAGGATCAGGAGCAGCAACAGTAAAAGTGAGACATCAGTTTTGTGTTTCCTCAATATAATTTCAAGCTTTCGTGAACGTTGCTAAGATTTACATTATTCTTCCATCTGTTTCAGATGGTGTCCGTGTACTACGCTCCGCCTCAAGAAAAACAGAGTGACTGTCAGAGGGTCAACATGTCAGTGGAGCTCGTCCCAGGTAACCTGCTGCTTTCCGTTTCTGCAAAGCATCAGCAACGTTAGTGCGAAGAGTCCTTCATGAGCTTTTTGTCTTGTTGCAGAAGCACAAGGTGTGAATTTCCCCCATCCAGAGAGGAAAGCCAGACAGCCTCTGTTGCTCTGCAGAGGTGGTGAATGCGCCTGCACTGCAGGTGAATGACATTCAGCATTTTGGGTGATACAACCTGAAGAGTAAAACTCTTTGTCTTTTTTGACCTCAAAAAAAGAACATTGACACTTGGTCTTGGTGTTTTTGCTTCCAGGGAGCTGCAGTACGCAGAAGAAGGGCAAAATCAGCAGTGATGAGCGGAGCGCTAAGATTTGTGAGACTACGCTGGCCAGCAAAACTGATTTTGGTAAGAAATCATTCATATTTCTTGCCGAGAATGAAAGTTTCTCTCTATGTGGGAAAGCACATATCAGAACAAATCCGCCTCTCACTTTTTACACAGCATACAAAGTACAGCTGGAGGAGACAGTCGCTGATCCGTCCACAGACACTTACGCGATGAGGATACTGGACGTCATCAAAGAAGGTGAGTGTCTTTAACTTTCAATACTTTCTTTAGGCCATGCAGTCTTTATACTTCTGGTTTTATCTACAGATCTCTTGTACTTTTGTAAGAGAGAGGATCTTAATAAAGCTCCTGTTACTATGAGACATGAACTCGTTCATCCTGGAATCGATCCACTGGTTGCTGCTTGCAGCTCATCGCACGAGCCTGTTTCATTCTACCAAGTTAATCAAGCTAAAAGCAGTTGACTTATAATGATAAGAATACAGTTTCTCAATCGATTGACTGCAGTGCGGAGGCAGGAAGGCATTAAGAGTCTTTAAAATGGAATTAAATAAGTGCTCTTTGTTGTCATGATGGCAGACACTGATGTTGGTCCTGTGGGTAAACTGCGCCCGTTCCTCAGCGCTCGGCACTGCAGAGCTGCTTTAGGTCTTCAAACGGGTAAAACGTACCTCATCATGGGCTCGTCCCGAGACATCCTCAGAGACGACCAAGCGCGGACGTACGTGCAGTCAGACTTTTCTACTATAACCAGACGTGGACAAAATTGTCGGTACCCTTCAGTTTAATGAAAGAAAAATCCACAGTGGTCCACTCCAGGTGCCTTTTCCAGACGGCTCCTTCCAAAGATGTTGGATAGGATTTAGACCAGGGCTCATAGAAGGCCACTTCAGAATTATCCTGCGTTTTCCTCTGAGCCATTCTTGGGTGTTTTTAGCTGTGTGTTTTGGGTCATTGTCATGTTGCAAGACCCATGACCTGTGAGTTTTCAAGCTTTCTGACACTGGGACTCTGTGAACATCGAGCTGATGTGCCCTGGCAAAAACTTCTTTTTTATCTCTACTGTCCAGAGGACATTCTCCCAGAAGCTTTGTGGCTTGTTGACATGTAGTTTGGCAAATTCCAGTCTGGCTTTTTTCTGATTTGTTTTTAGCAATGGCGTCCTCCTTGGTCATCTCCATGAAGTCCACTTTGGTTCAAACGACGACGGATTGTGCTATCTGACACTGATGTTCCTTGAGCTTGAAGTTCACCTTTATTCTCTTTGGAAGTTTTTCTGGGCTCTCTTGTTACCATTCGTCTTATCTGTTTCTTTGATTTGTCATCAGTTGTCCTGATCGGGCCGCGTCCAGGAAGGCTGGCTGCAGTCCCATGAATCTTGAATTTCTGAATTATATGAGCAACTGTAGCCACAGGAACGTCAGGCTGCTGGAGATGGTCTTACAGCCTTTACCTTTAACATGTCAGTCTGTCATTTTCTTTCTAATCTGCTGAGACAGCTCTTTCCTTTGATTCCTCTGGTCCGTGTTGAGTGTGGTAGACTTCATGTGACTCCCTGTCGCCCTCTATATGAACTGATTACAAGATTGTAGACACCTGTGATGCTCATTAGTGGACACACCTTGGACTGACATGTCCCTTTGGTCACATCGTTTTCATCAGATTCAAGTTGTTTCTCTGACCACTGTGAATCTTTCTTTCATTAAACGAAGGGTACCAACAGCTTGGTCCACGTCTGTATCGTCTGTTCTCACATCGGTTCATCATGAACTCCTGTGTATCTGGCGCGCTGTTTTTCTCTCTTCAGGTTTCAGTACGTGCTTGATGAGAAGACCTGGGTTGAGTACTGGCCCACAACAGAAGAGTGTCCAACAGATGAACACCGACTGTCCTGTTTGGGCTTGGAGGACATGGTGGATATGTATACATACTTTGGCTGTCTGCCGTGACCAAGTCCAAGGAACTGTAACCTTTATTTTTATTCATCTAATGTGTTTCCTATGCAACGTTGCATGGGAGAATAAACTATATTGCCCTTAAAATTTGGTGTTTTTCATTTAAATAGTCTTTGCCAGTTCTTGTAAACTTCGTAAATTGTATTGACAGTATTGCCTCACAAAGGAATCTCAATACATTGATCCTGACATGCATTACATATCCGCAGTTCATGCATGTCAAATGAACTGAATGGAAAATTCAGTTAAAATGACAGTGTGAAATCTGAAAATTAAGAATATTTTCGGTGGATTTGTCGAGGTGAAAATCTTGTGCCCGTCTCCACGGTGCCGCACCGTGTTGCCGGACTCACGATGCTGCGCACAATACTGCAGAGTGGTGCATCATGGGGGATTTGGAAGTTGGTGTACATGCTGCTTCTGGTGAAAAATACAGTGAAATATCAGTAAGTCCGCTTGCATGGCAGCATCGCCGATGCTCAGATCGCAGTGATGTGTTGAGTACGTTGTTCTTGAGTCCGATTTGACCCACGGGCCTTATGTTTGACACCCCTGTTAAACACAGGCATGGAGTCAACATATTGCTGTCCATGGTGCTGAAGTATCAACTTAATCCAGTCCCGAGATGCATTGTGTGAAAGACACACACTCACTCAGAAGCTCATGCATAAAGTCAACCTGGTGCTGTCCATGGTGCTGAAGTTACTCAACACATTATTTGAAATGCACACACACACACACACACACACACACACACACACATCACAATGTTACACTCCCATAGACAAATGCATAGAGATTAAATATTGCTGTCCATGGTCCTGAAGCTTCTTCCAAAATACCATTTGTTGGTGCATTTGTGAAAGACACACACACACACACACACACACACACACACACACACACACACACACACACACACACACACACGGTGCTGAAATATCACTGAATAATGTTATTAGGTGCATTGTGTGAAAGACACAGACACTAACACAAACAAGTATAGAGTGTGCCTGGTGCTGTCCATGGTGCTGACTGGTCAACTGAATACAGTTACAAGGTACATTGCATGACTCTCTCTCTCACACACACACATACACACACCCACACACACGTGTAAACCCACACAGCTAACCCCAAATCGTACCCGAAGCCTATTTCTAACCCTAACCCAAAAACAATACTTCATTTACGTTGTGAGGATCTGGCAAAGTGTCCACCCGACGGCAGGTGCCCAGGGCTTCTTCTCCATCCATGGTGACTGCTGACCTGCACAGCTACGTCGGCACAAAGGTCAGACTGGAGGGGCAGCAACTCCATTGTGAGGTTATTTCCACATTTCCACACCCCTCTCCGCAGGTGAGCCGTTGTCTGCTGTTTTGTTGTTGTCCCAGTCCACCAGAACAACACTTGTCCTCCCTCGTCCATGTTTCAGCTGCCACACTGTGCAGGAGGATCCGATTCCTCCTCACCTCTGACATCCAGCTCAGGCTAAAGTTCAAAGGTCATCATGAACTACAGAAGGTCAACATGGGAAGACAAACATTTCATCACAGTTCAGCTTTCAGGGGAGCTCCTCCTCTTTATTTCCCAACTCACACTATTTCTACTGAAAACACTCCAGTCTGTGTTTGTTGCATCTACAGAGCTGTGTGCACATTGGATATAGATTTATTTATTCATACATAGATTTTTTTTTAAGCGTTTGTATCCTGCATCATTATATCCGTGGTCTGGAAATGTCTGGTACTAATCCATAACAAACCAAAATATTAAAAAAAAAACATAAATAATGTTCAGAATATATTTTGAAGAATGAAACCAGACTGTGTGGAGTTTCAGTTGAAAACAGTCTGATTTATGTATTTGGTCCATCAATTATTTGTGATG
Organism: Salarias fasciatus; assembly: GCF_902148845.1. Taxonomy (NCBI): domain Eukaryota; kingdom Metazoa; phylum Chordata; class Actinopteri; order Blenniiformes; family Blenniidae; genus Salarias; species Salarias fasciatus. The sequence goes on from NW_021941230.1 coordinate 11,535,763, forward strand.
AACTTCAGTCATTTTTTTTATTAAAGCTAGTTCACTGAAATATCCACAGTTTACTGTCCTTACAGCCGCTGAATATTTGATTCCCGCATTAGGAAAGTGCACCCAAGCTGAGGGGAGGAGCTACAGACCCACAAGGAGCCGACAAGGACGCGAGGACAGCAGAGCCGAGGCCGAAGACAACAGGTGAAGCACATCAGAGTAACGACACTGGGAGCCAGGGAGGGACACGGACACGGGAGAGAGGGGAGAAACAGACAAGTAATCGAGGAGATAAAAGTAATTCCAACTGAGCAACAATGACAAAAAGTGCTAATTGATTGGACGCAAAAAAAAAAAAAAAAACCCAAGAAAAAGATTATTAAAAAAATAAAAATATAAAAAAGTAGGAACAGAGAAGGCAAGAGAAGAGAGATGAGGGTAAACAAAACCGAGACAAATGAATCAAACCAATAAAAGCTGTGGGGGTGGGGGGGGGGGGGGGGGGGGGGGATGATAAATGACCAAAATATACAAATTTGAAAGAACTAAGGATAAATAAAGGATGCTTTACATGGCTGCTTTATGAAGTCTGTTGAATCTTTGGAGTCTCAATAAAAATCCTGGAAATCCATTGAGTGAGATCAAAAGTCACCACAGAGCGTTTCAGAGAAAAGCTCTGAGCTGCTAATGTCCACTTTCTGACTTTAATAATCCAGCAAGAGCAGTCCGGGACTCCTCCTGGGTGACCGTGGTTCCTCTGGTGCCCCACAATACTGAATCACAGCTCTTTGAACCCTTTTTTGATGCCCCTAATCTGCATGTCCCCCAAAACCCCACAAAGTTTGATCCTTACACGGTGATCATCACTTCTCTCGTAAAGCTGTCATGATTGGTTGAATGTTTCTCAACTTCATGTTGTGATTCACCGTGGTGTCCGTGTGTTTTTGGCCTGCCGCTCCAGCCTGCTGGCCCGTTGAAGTTCTGCTTCTACCGAGGCTCCCGCCAACGCTTCAGTCAGGTTGGAGCCATTTTCGGTAAAATTCACCTGTTTTTCCAGAACACTTTCCATTTCTGGTCACGCACACAGCTTTTCTAAGTTCTCTAGCTCTTAACATCAATTCTTTATTTCTTTCAGCATCATGATAGATGACCATCGAACCAGAAGCTTGTCTTAAAGACAAAAACCTGGATGAGTCGTAATTTTCTGCTCCGAAATCCAGATAAACCAGAAGTCATTATATTTGGCCCAAAACACCTGAGAGAAAAATTCAGCTGGTTCAAAATGCTGCAGCAAGAGTTCTGATAAGAACCAGCAGGAGAGAACACATCAGAACGATATGAGCTTCTCTTCACTGACTTCCTGTTAATGCCAGAACAGAATTTGAAATCCTTCTCTTAACCTTTAAAGCTCTGGACAACCAGGCCCCATCATATCTTTAAAGATCCGTTAGTCCCACATGAGACATGAAAGATGCGTGCACTACTTGTTCCTGGACGCAAACAACATATTAAGTTGTTGTGATTGAGATCATGAACTCCCATGAGACTGAGTTGATCCACGTCCTGTCGGCATGTTTTTCACTGGACGCTAAACTATCTTGCTGTCACAGACTCACATGGGAAACTTCTTCTGTCATCCTGGTGTTCAGTCTAACGTCATCGCTCATACTGGTGGATTTCCACATGTGAGCATTGGATTTTACACTTCTTGATTGCACTTTTACATCTGCTTTTTGGCTTCCATCACTTTCTGCAGGCTTTACCTGTATTTGCTGTCATTTGCATCCATTTTTTTAAATGATTGTTGGAGTTTTAACTCTGGATATTTGTCCAGGTTGTGAAACTTTTGTAAGCATGTGGAGCAAGAAGAGATTTCCTGATAAACGGACTTGTATAATCAGATCTGATAGGAGGCTGCTGTCACATGTCAGGATGTGGTTGTGTTTCCGTGACAGAACTAGAGATATCCTCCCAGATTAAAGCAGTCTGATTTGAAAACTGATATTCACAACACCTAAACATGTTTGTGTTTCTTCATTCCTTATGTTCTCAAACAGGATTTCAATCAGTAAATTCCAATCAGGCTGGATCAATAAGTAAAACCTTTATACAGCTGGAAGATCCAAAAGCTCACAGCTTAATGCAGAAACACACTACAGGATGAATTTTGTCCTGATCTCTGATGATCAAAGTCAGCAAAGGCCCGATGGATGGATGAGTGAAAATGACATGGTGTCTGATGGTCCTGTGTTCCGAAAGTATTTTCACTATATATGACAGCGAAATAAGTGTCTCAACAAAAGCGCCGGTGCTCTCTTTTGCCACCTCTCTCTTCTGCAGCCACCACTGCATGTTGCACAGTGTGCTGAACGCTGGTTATTTCAGCCGCTGTTCCCTCCTCTGTGTTTGAATCTTCTTTGGGTTCTAGCAGGAACATGTCCATAGAACGGGACGCCGCCTCCTGAGCAACAGGTTTTTTGTGAGTCTCACATTCTCGGTGTGAAATGGAAAAATGACTTCAGCAAACTTTACTGAAACTGTCAGACTGACCTTCCACTGAGTTCAGTGAGGGAGACAATGAGTTTCCAGTTTTTGTTGTAGTTGCATTTCCTTCAGTTCAGATGACGGCTCAGTGTTTTCTCCAGTCTTCACTGTTCTGCATTAGTTTGCTGCTGGTTCTCCTCTGAGGTTCCGAACGTCCCGCGTCCCCAGTTGATGGACAAGACCACACAGTACGCCTGAACCGCCGACTGATCACAGGACTCACTGTATTATCAGATTATAAAACATGCATCTGACGCATTATGAGCCTCAGTCATAATGCGGGACGTTATCTGAACTTGTGGGACGTGTGAAAAGTAACAGAAAAGCAAGACTGTCCCGCACAAAGCCGAGCATCTGGTCACACTCTGGTCGCCCCACTTAAACTACTGAATATATGCACTATACACTGTATGTCAGTGAAATATATTCACGATTTATGTCAGTGTAGTGTTGCAGTATGAAGTGTTGGGGGTCAGGGTCTGAATGGAGGAAATACATCCAGCAGTGATACAGTGACTGAGGATTAAGTCACTTTCAGCACGACTGAGCAGAGCAGCTCCCACCTCTCCCTGTTCCACCGTCTCCAGCACACACCGACCGCTGAGGAGGAGTTTAAAAGCAGCTCCAGCAGCATCTTGGTGAGTCGGAGCTGTCCAGCCATTCAGGGAGTGAATACCAGGCTGATGATCAGGGATCAGTGGTGATCAGTGGACAGACTGGCTCCTCCAGAGCTCCACACACTGCAGGAGTTCTAGAAACAAAGACTGAACATGTTCATTATCGACCATCTCTCCTTCTGAGAGCTGCTGAGAGGATCACTCTGAACACGTCTCACTCCACAGGACCATCAGGCACCATTTCCTTTTCACACATCCATCAATCGGGCCTTTGCTGACTTTGATCATCAGAGATCAGGACAAAATTCATCCTGTAGTGTTTCTGCATTAAGCTGTGAGCTTTTGGATCTTCCAGCTGTATGAAGGTATTACTTATTGATCCAGCCTGATTGGAATTTACTGATTGAAATCCTGTTTGAGAACATAAGGAATGAAGAAACACAAACATGTTTAGGTGTTGTGAACATCAGTTTTCATCCTGCAGAAGACACATTGAGACAAATCAGACTGCTTTAATCTGAGAGGAGATCTCCAGTTCTGTCACGGAAACACAACCACATCCTGACATGTGACAGCTTCCTCCTATCAGATCTAATCATTCAAGTCCGTTTCTCAGGAAATGACCTCTTGCTCAACATGGTTACAAAAGTTTCTCAACCTGGACAAATGTCCAGAGTTAAAACTCCAACAAACATTTAAAACTCCAACAAACTGAGTTGGAAATGACAACTAATACATGTAAAGCCTCCAGAAAGTGATGGAAGCCAAAAAGCAGATGTAAAAGTGCAGTAAGACATGTAAAGTCCAATCCTCAGGTGTGTAAATCCACCAATATGAGAGATGATGTTAGACTGAACACCAGGATGAAAACTGCTTCATTTGAATCCAGACAGAAGAAGTTTCCCACGTGAGTCTGTGACAACAAGACCCTTTGGCGTCTGGTGAAAAACATGCAGACGGGACGTGGGTGTGGAAGCTCCACCTCCAGCTCCACCTAATGGCTGATAAATCTTGGAGACAGTTGGTGATGAGACACACAGAGAGACGTGGTCGACCTGGAACATGGAGCTGAAGCTGCTGCTGCTGCTGCTGTGGAGCTCAGGTAGGACTCTGCTGCTCACTGCTGCTTCTCTCTCTGCTGGGAATTCTCCTCCATCTGGGAGTTTCAGTGCTCCACAAACTAGAAGGAAGACATTAGTGTGGTCCTGAAAACTGCTTCATGGATCATCCTGATGACTCTTTTCTGCAGTGAGGATTTGGAGCTGTTGCTCCAAACTTCCAGGCAGTCATTTCAGTATGATAGTATCAAAATATCTCATCTGGAGAGCTTTGCTGTTCAGGAAGGATTCTGCTTTGCTGAGGACTGAACGACTTGTGGATGTTTTGGATTCAACATGTTTGATGTGAGGTTTCCAACAGATCTTCTTGTTGATTTTCACCCTCAGAAACTTGATTTCTGGAACTCTGTCTACTTCTACACCTTCTGTCAGAACTTTAGAGTCTCTATGTTCCCTTCATGACTTCCAAACAACATACAATTACTGAGAGTTTGAATCAAAGCTCTTTTTGAATGTGTTCAGTTCTGAGTTGATTTCGTCTGAGAGCTGCTCTAAAATTTCCCCTGGACAGAAATTAATTGTATTATCACACTTCAAGATAAATTGTAGTATTTTACAGATTTTATATCCTTCATGACAGTTTCTCCCAGTGGCTTTAGTGCATTTCTCTCATGACTTTTTCCTTTTGCTCAACATTCAGTCGTTTGTTCTCATCACAGCAGCAGTTTCAAGTCAAGTCAAGTCAACTTTATTTATAGAGCACATTTACAAACGGCTTAGCCGCATCAAAGTGCTTCACATAGTGCAAAAAAAAGACATAAAAAGTGCATAAAAATTCATAAAAAGAATCAGAAAAGCAAACTAAAACCTAGTTGAAGGCCAACGAGAAGAGGTACGTCTTCAGGTGAGATTTGAAAATCCCTACGGACTCGGCTGCTCGGATGTTGGGGGGAAGGGAGTTCCAGAGTCGAGGGGCCGCTATAGAAAAAGCTCTGTCCCCCCTAGTTTTCAACCTCGACCTGGGGATGACAAGAAGGCGATGGTCAGCCGACCGTAGCGCTCTGGACGGGGTGAAAGGGAGGAGAAGATCAGCCAGGTACAGTGGGGCAAGGTGGTGCAGAGATTTAAAGACTGTTAAGAGAATTTTAAAATCAATGCGGTAGCGGATGGGGAGCCAGTGGAGGGAAGCAAGAACCGGAGTAATGTGATCGTGTTTTCTAGTGCAGGTGAGGAGTCGAGCGGCCGAGTTCTGGACTAACTGCAGGTGGTGAAGTTGGGCTTTTCCTATGCCGGTGTATAGACTATTGCAGTAATCCAGGTGGGATGTGACAAAGGCGTGGAGGGCCTGCTCTGACCCTGCCTGTGGAAGGTACGCTTTAATCTTTGCCAGGGTCCTCAGGTTAAAAAAGCTTCTTTTGACAACTGCACTAATCTGCTGCACTAATCTGCTGCACTCATCTGCTGCTCAAACTTATCTCATTCCTTCTAACAAGTGTCCAATGCATGTGGACATGCGTCAGCTGCTTTCCTCTCTGCTGTTTGATAACTTGATCATTTGCTCATGTCCCGTCAATCCAGATGAACTCTGCTTGTGATGCTGAATCGTCCTTCTCTGCTTGTTGAAGCTTTGAGCCAGGAGAGCATGGCAGAGTTTTCCTTGTATTTTCTGAACTGAAGAGCTCCGGTTCCACACGCTTTGGCTGGACTGGCATGTTTACTGCAGGCAGCTTGAACCAGACATGCACACTTCTGTGGTGAAGCCCAGGGCAGTATGGGTAAAGAAGTCTGTGCAGGATGAAGTGGTAAACGTGCACTGGGCCCTGTGATGGCTGATGTGCTCTGATCAGCAGCAAGTTGAAAGATTCAAAGAGACGCGCTGGTAAGCGTAGCGCTACATTGTTGGAGCTTGGAGAAGTGCCAGGACGCTCAGTGGACGTCACCGACACTTTCCCTGACAGGAAGACTTGCCTTTAAACTATCCACTATTTTTGCAGGTTTTCTACTCGGTTTTGCTCTTTGTACTAATTGTTTTGAGGAATGCTTTAACTGTCGTGCAGAAGAAAAAGTGATGTGAGGAATGAACCAAAGTGATTGAGAAAAACTGTCATGTCTGGAATAAAGAGTTTTGGTCCCAATACTGACCCCTGATGGACACCACAAACAATGTCCAAGCATGAAGCCTGAAAACCTCCCGTTTTGACAAACTGTTGTCTGTTGCTTCAGTAACTTTTCCTCCAGTGTGAAGCCACGCCCCTGACAGCAGAACTCCAGCTTATTGATGAATATTTCAAGATTTATTGTGTCGAATGCTTTTTTTCAGATCAGTGAACTCTGGAACTGCTTCATTCTTTGTGTCTGTGGAGCTGCTGGTTCTCTCCATGAACTCTGTTAATGCAGTGATGTGGATCTCTGATCTGAATCCATGCATGATTCCACACAGCAGCTTCTTTGTCAATAGATTCATCCAGTGAAAACTTTTTCTGTCATTCTGGAAAACTGTTGGAGTAAAGAAACGGGCCTGTAATTATTGATCTGGTGTCTCCAGTTCTGTCCAGTGGAATGACTTCAGCCGTTTTCATTTCTTTTGGGAATTTACCAGTTTGCAGAGACAGACAGCTGATCGTAATATCAATACCATCCCAGTCCTGAGAAAAACCCCAAACCAGCACAACACTAACCTGCTATGACTCCAAAACCTGCCTGAGAGCTGAACCACGTCATGGTTTTCAGACATATTCCCAGATTTAGTTTCTCTGGTCCCGTTTACAAAACTACATTTCAAGAGGAAACAAATCGTTCTGGAGTTTTTGTTTTGAAAAATGTTTGCATTCATGAATAAAACAAAACTTTTGTGTTTTGGGGTTTCTGTTTACATGACAACGATGCTCAGAGTCTCTGAAAGCGCCAGTTTTTGGAAATGGCTTCCAAGGGAAAACACTGTCTCCTGGTAGAGGACAGGAAAGGAGACTTTGTGGAAACGCTCGGGGCGTCTCCTGGTCGACTGGAGAAGCTCATGCACAGCATGGCTGGGTCGACAGGGCTTCTGCTCATGCTCAGATGGACGACAACAACAAACACAAACAACAACGATGAGTTTCCTCTTGAAAAGTGGTGAAAATGGAGCCTGGGTGTCAGTTCCAAACTGAAATGTGGAGTTTTCTGTCCCACACTTTAAGACTTCAGGTCAGACTCAGTTTGTTCTTGACCTTTGACCCTCTGTTGGCCCAGTCTGGATGCTCTTGACCTGAGCTGGACTCTTCATACTTTCAGCTCATCTTCAGATCAAACATATTTCACTGGAATGTTGATTCTGAACTCAAGCTACATGATCAGAAGTGAGAATCATTCAAAACTGATGAATCCTGAACTCTGTCTCTGTTTCCCCTCAGGAGTCCATCTGGAAGACAGAAACCGTCCAGCTGGTAAAGAAAGTCCTCAAAGATGAAGAAAGAAAGTGAATCTTTGTTCTTGCTGACTTTGTGCTCTTTGCTCAGAGGCTGATGGTGAGTTCAGGTTGGTGGGAGGAAGCTCTGGCTGTTCAGGTGGAGTGGAGCTGAAACACCTCGGAGAATGGAGACCAGTGAACGACGATTACTGGATCCTGGAGTTATCAACTGCAGTCTGTGAACGTCTGGACTGTGGCCCTGTTGTTTCCATCAATAAAACATTTGAGTCATCATTAAGATCTGTGTGGATGGTCAACCCTCAGTGTTCCGAGCCTCTGTCAGATTTGAAGAACTGCTTCTGGTCCTCTGATTCTCCCTCTTCCATTAATCTCAGGTGCTCAGGTAAGACCAGTGAGGTATCATTAACTGCATGTTCTCCACATGGTGAGTTCAGACAGAAAGCTTCTAACATGACAGCAGGATGGATGGACACAACGGAAGTGGATGGTATTTTTGGTTCCCCTCGTCAAACTCATCAAATACAAAATCCAACAACCCCAAAACACTTTGGTGAAAACGTTATAATCCGCACATTCACTACGCTGTGGAACACCAACAAATAATATTGTAGCGTTACGACACTGAAGCAAATACTGGGAACTACTTCTTCTTTTGAAATCACTACGCCCAGACGCCATGTTTAGTAAGTAGTTCCGTCTTAGCAATCTTCGCATAAACAACTCAATCTCGTAATTTTGCATTAATATTTCACAGCGTAGTGAGTGTGCGGATTATAACGTGTCCACCAAAGTGTTTTGGGGAAGTTGGATTTTGTATTTGACGAGTTTGACGAGGGGGAACAAAAATACCGTTCACCTCCATTGTGTCCGTCCCGAAAACCTTCCCCGACTCGCCTCTGAATAAACAATAGCTCGCCCTCACAAAAAAGTAAGTATGCTGCTCGAAATGACTAAGGAATTGCGGTAAATGGGCCAATTTGCCAAAATGTTGAAGTATCGCTTTAAGGCTCAGCAGGAGTGAAATAAAGAATAGATGCAAAACAAGAGGACCAGATGCAGGAATGTGTGTGTGTGTGTGTGTGTGTGTGTGTGTGTGTGTGTGTGTGTGTGCGCGCATATACACGTGCACACAAAATAATGTTTCCATCTCATTTTTCTGTTGTGAAAACATGTTTTGTGTTCTGATCCTGTCTTCTGTCCTGTGTTTGAGAGTGTAGCCACAGTGTTTCTGGTTGCAGGTACAATGTTTTTTGAGGCTGTAGCTGCAGTGTGTGTGTGTGTGTGTGTGTGTGTGTGTGTGTGTGTGTGTTCTTACTTATGTCCAAATTGGGGATTTTCATCAGCTCACACACCAGTTGATTGGGGACACCATTGCCTTTGGGGACCAAAACCACGGTCCCCAATTAGATTGCATTGTAGTTGCATTCAGAATGCTCTAAAATGGGTTTCTTCCTTAAAATCTCCATTGTCCCCAAAAATAGTTTTTTTCAGATATTTTGTGTGTGTGTGTGGACCCCCCCCCCCAATCTGTGTATAACTCTACATTGCCCCTAATGGATGTGTGTGGTACTGCACGACCCCAAAGGTAGGGTAATAGAACGGATACACAGTAAATGATAATTTAGCAAAAATAAAGTTTGACTGATATATATATATATATATATATATATAATATAATATATTTAAATAATACATTTTCATCTACTGCTATCCATAGCTAGAAATGTAGCTGGCACTGCAGTAGCATGCGTATACCAGTGCTATCTGCTCAAGTCAATGGATTTGCTTAACTTTAAATAAACCTAACTTGCTTAAAGTTAAAGGTATACTGGAGGATCCTTAGAACCAATCAGAATTGTATGGTTCCAACTTATGATTGGACAGTCATAATGCCAATCAATGTGGGAACGCGTTTGCGTGATGACGTATCATGGCGAGTCGCCTCCTCTGTGTGCGCTCTTGTTTCGAGCCGCGCATGCGCAGAGCATTGTTTAGGAAGTGGCATGCAGCGGGAGCGACCATCGCAGAAGCAGAAGTCGCAGAAGCGGCTTGTTCCTCCCGCGAACACCTCCGAAGATGGCCAGCCACAAAAAAGAACATTGTTTGAGATGGCAGAGGATAGAAGAAAGGCCATAGAAAAGAAGGACAAAACGTGTGTTTTACTCGGAGATTCCTTTACGAGGTGGCGGACATTCAAAGCACAAACAGGATTTAGGACTGATCACGACATGGGGAAGTTTCTGCTGGACAGGTAACATGCTTATTATCCCATTCAAATGTGTTTCTGTTGCATAAACACGTAAGACACTACTTTACGGATCGTATTCTTATGTATGATTTGAAGAAGAGTCCGACATGATTACAAATGTGTTTTAATCCTATGCGGAAAGACGATGCTCCAGCCGCGCAGATGTAAACAAACTGACATGCGGCTGACGTGCGCGCTCCCACAGTCCTCATGCGGAGGGAGCCTCGCATGCGCAGTGCTCCAAAAATGGCAAATCGGCCATGTTGTACGAAATCGGCAGAGAATCCACCAGTATACCTTTAAGTACAGTTGTGAGTCACACTTTGTAATATTGAGAAACCTGATTCTTTTTGCAAACTTTCAAGTTGCAATCACTTGAAGCCGGTTTGGCAACATTAGCTATGTCAGTGGTTCCTAAACTTTTTCTTGTGGCCCCCCCTTTGTAGTTAAAAATATTTTCAAGCCCCACCACCCTTGTGAATGCATATACACATCTTCTTCTTGAAAACGTCTTAAGACTCGTTTCGTAAACATTGTCTCACCAATACAGAACTGCAACTTCAGTGTGACATCGCAACTAAAAAAAACTTAAAGAACAATTTTCTTTGCAAACTGTAAACCTTTTATGTGCATGATTAATTTGGTAAATTTACTTGTACACAACAATTATTTCTCTCAAATATCAACAGGCTCTTTTTATGTCTCAGTTGTCTACTTATTCTACCTCACACTGTCAGAATCTAATATTTTGACTTTTGAGACACACAGCACACCACAATCTGTCTTCATTAGCCAAAGACTTCATCATATTTCCTTGTTTTGTTCCTTCCTTTGTTTCGTAGCCTTGCTGTGACCCCCCTTGTGATAATCTCAACAAATTCAGTACACCATCCTCATCTCCCCTTCACTGTGTCCTGACTGATACATCATCTTGTTTATTTGCATTACCCCTCCATCACGAACCTGTGCCTATCTATAACCTTCCCAAAATTGAAGGTATTCTAAGTCCTGTCATGCAGTTTCTAAGCTGGTCACCTACAGCAAACATCTTACAATCTGCTAGCTGACTGTCCTCTGAATATGCTCTGAAAAAATTCAGTCTGTTTGAACAGCCGAGGCTGCAACAACCAGCCAGTCACTGACGAGAGGTACTGGGGGTTTGCATCCCTGCACTTGAAGAGGGTGTGGGGAAGTAGAGTAGATAAAAGAAGTTAGCTATGGGAGAGCGATGATGCCAACACCGATAGAGAAACAACAGTTTTTTTTTTTAATTCGACATGGTTGACACAGGACCAAAAAGGATATGTTCAGACGCTCATCCTTATGTGCATTCATGTCAGGAGCATAAGAGGGGGAGAGGCAGAGATGGGGAAGTCCTGAAATTGAAGTCTTTATTTTGGGCTACATTTTGTGTTTGAAAAGTAGGGGACGGAGCTACGGTCCCAAACGTAAGACCTTTTCCCAAAATTTACGTCCCTCTAGCTCCACCCCCTTATGCCCCACGGGGCCGAGTCGGGTGGATTCTCGTTCAGGGTGACCCGAGCTTTTCTAACAGTGCTCTTTTTTAGGGCGTGGCTCCAAAATTTAAAACCGGTGTCTGACCCCGGCTCAGGAAATCAAGTGGGTGAAAGGGTTTCACCTCACGCCCCCCTTTTTTGGGCCTGGGGGGTCCCGACCCAAGACCGAGTTTCCACACCGCCCGGTAGAGCCCCTCCTGCCCTGCACAACACCGTTGACCCTGCCTTTCTCTGGGCTTCCGTTGCCGAATTACGGCAGGTTGAAGGACGCTGAAACGGGGTCCTCAGACAGAGGTCAAGGCATCGAGCTGTGAAAAAAGGGGGAACGCCTCCGTCTGGGATCTTCAAACTCTAGATTATGTTTCAGAGCTACTACTACATCTGAAATTTCAGCTCCTTCTGATGTTTTTTTTCTGAAAAAGTTCAGTTGTTTCCACTTGTGAATTTGCTTTCCCATTCTGTACTCTTATTACAGGGAAACTCTTCCACGCTTGGAGCTCTAGATTATGTTTCATGGCTACTGGTACATCCTCTGTGTGTAATTTCAGCCCTCTGGGACACACTGGAATGATGCTAAGGCCACAGGTCAAAGGTCAACCTCATCAAAACTCCTCCACACTTTCACGTAGGAAGGTGAAATTCACATTTTGTTAGTTTTACATGTGTCCATATTCCCTCTGTCAAATTGCTGCCGTCTAGCCACAGTGGATCCCTTTCGGGGGGTCTTCTGAGTCCGTTCTCACGGGAAATTCCAAAAATTGCTTAATGGAGCATCTTTTGCTCATAACTTTTAAAATACTGCACCAAGATAGCTCAAAGCAGAAGGGAATCACTGTCTCTACACCCCATTTGTGTGTGCAAGCTGTGGTGGGACCCTTTGGGCAGGAGACACATATTGAAGCCTCATCCAAGTCCCTTTCAGAGTTATTCACCGCCACTTTCAGAGCTATTCAATGAAACGTGCGGCGTAGGTCAAAGGGCAACGGTCCGCAGGTGCTAGAGGGATGAGATCGCACACAGGTGTCAAGGACCCCCCACCCCGGGAGACACATATTGCACCCCCATCTCCCTAGCCCCGCCCCTTTCAGAGTTATTCACCGCCGAAGTCGGTAATGGCAGCTAACGGCTAAATCCATTAACTGCACATGTTCCTCAGGTGCTAGGGGGATCGCCTCTCACAGAGATGTCAGGGACCCCCTCAGGGACACACACATCCAACCCCCATCTCCCTAGCCTCAACCGTTTAGGAGTTATTCAAGCTGGAAGTTGGGATTAGCAGCGAACAGCTAATCACAGCTCACGCCCACTTTGTGCAGTATTTCTACAAGGTGGGCGGGGCTGACCCATGCCCACGGATGTGTAAGGTCTCCACAGACCAGGTGTGAAGGTTTGAGCCAGCTAGCTATCACTGTTTGGGAGCTATTAATGGAAACAGCTAAATTAGCTTCTTTTTTAGCCACAAAATGCTAGCATTTGCCTCATATGCATATTTCTACATGTCCCGGAGGGCTGAAAATCGCACCATAGATGTGTGATGGGACAACAAGGAATCCCTGAAGGTTTCAGCCCCCCACCTATCACCATTTTTTTTTAGAAAATAAAAACGTGAAAACGCAAAATATCGAAATTTGCTTTTTATGGGTACTTCCGTTTGAGCTGTAACCACCACAGCCGGCACACATGAGCGCGGTGTGGAGAGGGTGATTTCATGCTGGTTTGAGCTCGTTTGGCGGAGTATTTCAAAAACGGCGCACAAAATATACTCCGTTAAGGTGTTTTTGAAATCTGCTCCTTCCAGCTCCCTAGAAAGGCTTCCGGTGGGGCTGGAGGACTGAGATTTCACACAGGGGATGGGGTGGCATTCCCGAGGCATAATCTTAAGTTTCTAGCTCAAAGCGTTGAGGGAGTTCTAGCCACGTTGACCTTTGACCTTTGGGGTTAGGAGGGTCCCAGAGGGCTGATAAACACAATGGATGTCCTGGCAGCCCTCATTCAGGATCTAGATTTTCAGCTCCCTAGCTCAAAGCGTTGAGGCATTCTCCTGTCTATCAGGCTGCAGTTCGGGCCTCTCACTGTGCAAGTGGAAACTGATGGATTTTTTTCAGTAAAATCTTCTAGAGAGCTGAAAATTCACACAGTGGATGTCCTGGCAGCCCCCATGCAGGATCTAGCGTTTCATCTCCCTCGCCGAAAGTGTGGCAGAGTCCTGTTGAGGTTGACCTCTGACCTTTGACCTTTGGTCTCGGCACAACCCGGGGGGGGGGGGGGTCCCAGAGGGCTGATATTTCACATGGGGGATGGGGCGGCATTCCCAAGATATAATCTGAAGTTTTCTGTCTCTAACTCAATGCGTTGTTTTCATCCTCTGGGGGAATCCCGATTAGGGTTACCTCACCTCACCTCTGTGTTTTCCAACCTGATCCCACAGAAATGCATGAAATGAGCATGCATTGTTAGTACCAGAGGGTCCCAGATTACGTGCTCCTGTCACACAATATGCTGAAATTGCGTGTGGAGACTTTCAGTCTCCACTGAAAGTCAATTGGAATCCGTGGCGTGGTCTGGACACGCATTTTCAGCTTCAACGACGTCACTCCGTGAGTGTCGTTTCAAATTCTTATTACTTTTCCTGGGGTTGTTGTTTGCACTAAATAGATGTTCAACCGTGGATCTGAAATTTGATCTCGGCATTTAAAGGGGGCATACGCTTTTTTCACTTTGTGAAGAGTTTCTTATAGTATTATGTGTCGCCGTAGCCTCATTATGACGTTCAAATGTGAAAAGTGTCTGTTTCCACCGTGTGTTGCTGCACCACATTTTGTGAAAATGAAACGGAAGCTGAAATGGTCAAGTTTGAGTTTGGTCCGCTTATCCTGAAATAAGCGGGTTCAACTCCTCCCCCTGACTGTGCCCGCACCATGTGTGTGTGTGTGTGAGAGTAGGCGTGGACAGACACGTTCAAGTGCATACCTGGAGGCAGGCTCAGAAACAGCCTGTTCTGAGGAGGGCTCCTCAGAGCCACTTTTTAGACCACTGAAACTCCGAACAAAGGATGAATTTGGGGTGAACAAACTTAAATACTATGTTTTTGGGCTTCTGAGACCTATATGATATGACTGAAAAATATGTTCCCTTAAAACTCCTCTGAGCTGCCGACAAAAGTACAGAACAGAAATGCACTTTAATTACTGAATCTAATGTTAATCACTGACTGTGTTGCTTTAAGGACTGTTTGCATATTGTGACCTGATCGCTAGAATAACGCAAATAAAACAATTTAAATCACAAACTTGTCTTAATAACTGCAGTTGCAGATTGGTAACTCACCCTGAGCAGTCATCTCCTCACAGCTCTTAACATCTCATCTTCAGCTTGATTCCGCTGCAGGGCCTCCCAGACTCTTCCCTACTTTTCTTTCACATTATTTCTCACTGTTTGTAACATTTTATGACTCTCTTCTTACAATGAAAAGCGCCAAAACAGCAGAAAGACACATGACGGCCTATGTCCTTCGTTCAGCTTGTTTATGTCTGCTGAGGGGCGGAATGTTTACCATCTGATTTCCCCGCCCACTGAGAACAGTATCCATGGAGACAAACAAGGCCAGTGGAGACACCACAAAACCGAGTCAAGTACAGCGGGGCAGAGTCGAGTCTAGTAGAGTGGGGTAGGTGGAAACACGTCATATGTCAGTAGTATTAATTTGAGAGAACCAAAAAATTAAAGATGCACACTGTATGACTGACAGCAATAAAGCCTCAAAACTCAAAAAACTCAATCTAGATGTAGTGTATAGAAATAGATCATTTTATACCTAAATGTGAAGAGCTTATTCGCTGTGGTTGATGTGGGAAAAAAAAAAAGCTGTGGTTGATGTGGGAAAAAAAAAAAAGCTGTTGTTGATGTGAAACAGGTCACTAAGGTTTGGAGAGATTCACATGGATCAAAATGTTCTGGGATAGAGGTAATAAGTTTTCAAACCATGCATCCTTCGTTTTTGTCTTTCCTCAGCAGAATTACTCTAATCTTGATTTAACCAAAGGTTAATGGAAGTGAGACACATTTTTATTGACCTCTATATTACAAATCTAGCCAACTGCTTTGATCACTGTTCTAATAAACAACTTAGGAACTAATTATAAACATGCCATACAGTGTATATAGCACTGCTGGATCAGTTTCAGTATTATGAAAATTGTAAACAATACTGCATTTTAGGTGAACAGTATTTGTGAATGTAGTTGAAATGAATACTGCTGCTACCTATTTCCTAATAATAATTGTTTTATTAAGCAATTAATTATTACAAGGTGTGTACTCAGGTGACTTGCACAATAAATAATAGTCACCATTGACTAAAGTGTGAAACACTCATTTAATCGGACACCACAGCCCATCCCCCACTCCCGACAGGAAGCGTGTCTTCCTGGCAGCTCTGCGCATGCGCGTCAGTCAGTGTTGGAGGGAACGACAGCAGGACGCCTGATGGAGTCACCTTTAAAGGTAGGCAAAACTTTTTATTGGAAAAGCAGGGTTTTGTGCTGTGTGCCACCATCCAGTTGTGTAGTGAAAACGTGCCGCTTCCGGGTTTCTGATGAATTGGTGCAGATGGTCGGACCTTTTAGCCCTGATGCTAACGAGGCTAACGTGAGTGACAGACGCAGGTGCACTAATTAGCAGAGATGTGGACTCAGTCTGACTCGACTTCCACTTGAGACTCGAGTCTTTACTTGGGCTTGAGCCTTCTGAGTTGATCTGACTTTCTGCTTTCAACCAAACAGATTTTTTTTTTTAAAAAAAGGTATGCTAATTGACGCTCTGCAGTGCTCGCTCTCGCTCTCTCTCTCTCTCTCTCTCTCTCTCTCTCTGAGAACGTGTGTATGTGATGTGCGCGTGCATGCATGACACGACTGGATGTACTGCATTCTGCAATAAAGTGGTTTATTATGTACAGCATGCACTTTACATTGAGCTAACATTAAACCCCACCGCTCGCCGTAGCCCAGGTCGGGCGGTGGGGACGCAGAGTGACGGCAGGGCGAGACGCTGCTCCTCAGTGCCGATAAGACAAGTGTTGATTTCTGCCAGAAACTGATTTCTGGTCCGCAGGAGCGCACACAGCTGAAAAGTGCAGCTTCTGTGACTCTGTGAAAGTCTTCATCAGTCTCAAACAACCAGTTTGTTTATGATCATTGAATGATGTTTTTGTGTGTGTGTTTGATAACCTCCTGTCTGTACAGTTGCCTTATCTCGCTGTCAAATAGGCTTGTTGGTGTTTCATCCCCCTTTTACTTCACAGACCTGCATATTCTTTGCAAAAAATGACTTGGTATCATGCCATCAATACATGTAATTAGCAAAATATCCATCTACATACAATACTAGAGACATGAATAATTTTTTGGTAAGCAAAAAAGCAGATTTTTACACTGTGATGGCCCTTTAGTCATGTTCCCAGTAGTAAAAAGTACTGGTTGTGTTCAAATGTGGTAAATCTGACTCTGCTGTGTTATATTAACTTATTTTGGGGCAAAATATCCCTCTATGTATAATACTAGAGGCATGAATCAGTTTGTGGCAGGTGAAGTAAGCTGATTTTGACACTGTGATAGCCCTTTAAGGCCTGTCCATGCTTCACATGTCCGCGTGGGTGTGCGTTGGTCCGCGTGACGTAAAAATCGTCATGAATTCCTGTCCGCTAGGGTCCGTGCGGACCGATCCGCGGACGTCCGCGCAGCAGCCAGAATTTGAGACCGCGTTGCGCAGTGCGCGCAGGTCACGGAAGTGTGCGCCTGTGCCAGAGCGCCATAGCAAACAAAACATGACGGTAAAAGTGAAAGTAGACGGAGCTCCAGCCTGATGGCTCCACTTAAAGACACCGAAAGAGTGAAAAACTCGTGGAAAGAGAGAGAGACTGTCTGGAGGGAGGAGAAGGTCCGCAGACAGAAGTGAAAAAGTAAGTAATCGCTCCGGCGCCGCCCCCGCGATTCAGAAACAGAAAAAAAAAGGCTAAATAAACTTTAATATTTAAAGATAATGTACTGGCAATGTATGTGCTTAATTTTCTCTAAATAATCCGTAATAAAGGAGCAGATAAACAGTCTGTAGAGCCGGAAAAGCTTGTCGAGGCTGCGTGGATCACCACGCCTGCATGAGACGCGCACAGCTGAGCTCAAAATGTAGCATGGGAGAAAGCACGTCCACATCAGTGGTGCGCGGACCTTCCAAAGCGGACGCGGAAACGCGTACATGTGAAGCATGGACCAGCCTTTAGTCAATTTTCAAACCGTGCAAAGCACTGCTTGGGATCAAATGACTCTGTTGAGCGATTTAGTAATTTTGATGCAGAAAAAAAGAACACATAGAACACCTCCGTGACACATATCTTTATTAGCGTAAATACAAGCCAGATTAGAATCACCAACGAGCACCCACGATTTAACAGCGATATAAGGCAACTGGAGGAGGCTATCAAACGCACACACAAACAACGTTTGATGATCATAAACAAAACTTGTTGTTTGAGATGGGTAGATGGGGGTATGTCACATCTGCCCACTGTCCAGGCAGATCGCTTCAACCCTCGGCATTAAAGTGGATTTAATCCTTTGTCTTTCCCATGTAAACGCCAAGCTAATAAATGTAATTTGGAATTAAATAATTCTGAACTTCCATGTAACCGTGGCCACTGACACGGATTGTGCTCTATGCAGCAGTGCAGTCCCCCCCCCCCCCCCCCCCCCCCCCCCCCCCCCCCCCGTGGGCACTGTATACTGTAGGACAGGGGTGCCCAACCAGTAGATCGCGATCGAGTGTCCCCAGGTAGACCGCGAGGTGCAGGGGGAAAAAAAAAAAGTTTGTGCGGTTAAAAAAAAGAAGAAAGCAACAAGTGTGTGCACACGTTAGCGAGCGAGTGCGTGTGTGCGCATGCAGCACTCTCCATGAATGACAATCATGCCTGATGCACACTGGATGGGGTCCGGCTGCGAAACGGCTGCGTTCCACCTACGGAACGGAATCACCGCATCACCGCCTGCAGTGTCTCTGCAGTCCGCTGGAGGAGGTTGACAGATCTGTCGCTCTCCCCTGTAAACAATATGAAACCCGTTTAACTCAATAGAAAGCAGCCCAAACGGCCATCTCGGTTAAGAAATGCATATTAAAACTGTACTTGTGTAATAAAAGAACACGTCATAAACACAATCATTTCATCAACCCGTCCAACATGTTCAAAAAAGAAGCTTGACTTGGCAAAAACCTGCCCAATTTGAGAACACAGAGCCCCTCCGTTCATAGAGCTGTTTCATTTAATTTTGGAGCCGTTTGACTTTCCTGCAGTGACAAAGTACAAAACTGTTCATTCTTCTAATGCATATAATCACTACATCACGTTGTTTGTTCTGTTTTCTACCAGAGGAAGTAAAGAAAATAGAATATTACGGAAAAAACACGATACAGATTTTATTTTGGAATCACTTATTTTAGAACAAGTATCGCGTTACCTTCTGGTACTACTTGAAAAGTAGCTCTTGGCCCAAAAAAGGTTGGACACCCCTGCTGTAGGACAACATATAGTGAACCTGTCTATACAGCTGGAGCTCCCCCAAGTCCCATCCTGCACCTGATTCATTGAATGTTCTGAGCAGTTGCTCACATGCCCCACAGCAAAAACCGCCCATGGTTGAGAAGTTTCATTAAACTTCATATTTACCTTAAATAACAGAAAATACACAACCCTGTTCATGTACTGTTTCACTCTCTCAAACACATACACACACTTTCACTGTCTCAAACACATACACACACTTTCACTCTCTCAAACACATACACACAATGAGTTTGTTTTAATGATTATAGATTTTAAAAGTATATATAAACTGTCTACATTCGATGCATCATTGCTTTGTTGTTTAAATCACTTGAGAAGACTCGAAACTGAAAGTATAAGACTTGTGACTTGACTTGAGACTTATTAGTCTCGACTTGAGACTTGACTCGGGACTTGATTGAAAAGACTTGATACTGACTTGTGACTTGCAAATCAGTGACTTGGTCCCACCTCTGCTAATTAGTTTTGGGGGCAGGTGAGTTGAGGGGTGCGCTACACAGATTAGCCCAGGTCTTGGTGAACTTTTTTTTGTGAATGCCTTTACAATTTATGATAAAAACTAATGATAGTCTTTGAAGAAGGGGATGACTCATTGAAGAGTGAGTAGATTTTGCTGATTGCATTGACACTGAGATTTGCACTGAGATTTTCAATCAGTTAAAGTTTAAACTTTGATATAAGATAATGTGTTTAGTGTATTGTAATGAAAACACATTGTTCAAAACATTAAATTAAAAATTGTGTTCCAGGACTGCACATCATCAGATTTTGAAGAGGATCTATAAATGAAAACATTAATTTACTTATTTCAGGATAAACGGACCAAACTCAAACTCGGGCATTAAATAAGGAGATTTAACTCCTCCTCCTGACTGTGCCCCCACCATGCATGTGTGTGAGAGTGGCGGTGGACAGATGCGTTCAAGTGCATACCGGGAAGCAGGCTGAGAAAGAGCCTGTTCTGAGGAGGGCTCGTCAGAGCGACTTTTTAGACTGCTCAAACTCCGAACAAAGGATGAATTTGGGGCGAACAAAATTAAATACTATGTTTTTGGGCTTCTAAGACCAATATGACGTGACTGACAAATAGCACAATATGTTCCCTTTAAGTCTTGTTGGTTTTTTAAACTGTGTCTTGTTTCTGTTTCCAGCAGATGTCATCACCTGAAGTCAGCGAGCAGACTGTGGATGAGAGTGACAGATCTCAGGTAGGAGCCAGATTATAATACATGACTTAATCTCTCAGAGATTGGACAGTATTGGTTGTCTGTGTTGTATATAGTGGTTCAGTGAGTATGAATTGACGTCCCAGCACAGTCTAAAATCAGTCCAAGTAGGCTGTGTGTATAAGTACTTCTCATTAGGAGTGTAACGGTATTTGTATTCGTCCCGTACCGTCACGGTACGGGGGTCACGGTTCGGCACACACAATCACACGACGAATACACCAGTGAGTAAAAAAAAAAAAAAAATTCCAACCTTAGATGGCGGTAATGAGCCTAAAAGCTGCCGGCAACCACCATTATCACAGAAGAAGAAGAAGTAGAACAAGCAGGTCCAAACATGAACAAACAAAGAAGAAAGTACAAGCGGAATGAGAGCTGCAGCGTGTGGCGGAGCGGATTAAACGGGAGAGTATTTGTTCCGCGTGCGTTCCCTCATACGGAGTGACATGTGACGTGCCAGTAAACGGGAAGCAGTACAGTCAAAAAACCAGCAGAGAACGCCACGGTGGTGGAAAAACACTTTTTTAATACAAAACCCCGACATAAAAAAACATTGGAGAGGCGAGATGGAACCAAATCGCGCAACAGCGAGTTGTATAAAGAGCTCCATAGCAGAATAGGAGCGATCGCCGGCTGGTGTTATGGATTAACTGGTTCCCGTGTTAACGAATGACGGCGGAGGTCTGTGTAAACACATGCTGATTACAGCAGTTGTTAAAGTAAGACTCACAGAAGACTTTAAACGTATACACTCACTGTAACTGTCGATAACCGACGTTCGCCAGAACGACTAGATGTTTCAGTCATTATTGGTCACAAGTTAACACGGGCACCAGTTAATTCGAAACATCGGCATGCAGCGCAGAGCTCACACCGAGACGTGTTGCTCCGCACGGCGGTGCTGCGGTCAGGGGAGCAGCCGCTCCTTCAGCAGCATATCATGGAGATTTTGGGACATTATTTGAGCAGATATCGGCAGATAAAGACTCTCTGCTTGGCGCTGAGGACTGCTGCTGCAGAGAGGAAGACCTGCAAGTTCCTCGTGAGACTTTGTGCGCATGTCACAGGGTCCTTGTAAACGAGGATTCATCGTGGATGCTTTGTATGCTGTACATGAATACACTCGCGTTTAATACTATTGTTTACAATCGGATTGAAAAAACACCATGTAAACTGGGCCAATAATGTGTTGCATGGGAAAGCTTGGGAAAAATGTTCTGGTACATTTGTGAGCTTTCTTTACTTTTTCCCCACTGTACCGAAAAACGTACCGAACCGTGACCCTTACACCGAGGTACGTACCGTACCGTGGCTTTTGTGTACCGTTACACCCCTACTTCTCATGTCTGCTGTTGTGATCACTCTGTCTGTTAGTTACCACACTACAAGTTTGGTTGGACTGACAAACTGGTGTGTTAAGGTTTCATCTAACGGGACGTCCCCAATTAGGTTCAAGTAGCAAGTGTGTGTGTGTGCTTTGAACGACCCCAAAAGTATAGCTCAACTCTCAAACTGGTGTCTAAAGGTTTCATCTAACAGCCGTCCCCAATTGGCTTTGGGTAGCAAGTGTGTGTGTGTTCTTAATGACCCCAAAAGTATGGTTAGACTGACCAGCGAAACTAAGTTTAACTTGGTTCAACATCTGTTAACACTGAGCAGGTAAAATGTTCCCAGGCTTGGCATAAACGGAGCCACCTCCATCCTCACACACCTAAGTACAAACGTTAAGTGTTGTTGGTTTCTTAAATTGTGTCTTGTTTCTGTTTCTAGCAGATGTCATCACCTGAAATCAGTGAGCAGACTGTGGATGAGAGTGACAGATCTCAGGTAGGAGCCAGATTATAATACATGACTTAAAGGATAGGTTCGGTTTGAACAGTTTGCATGTTGTTCATGGAATGAAGTACAACAATATTCTCACCCAGAAGGCTTTTCTGATCCGAGCAGTGCTTTGGGAGAAAGTTAGATCCAAAATCGAGCAGTGCACATCCCTATACTGTTAGCAGATGGGGCATGTATTGTGCCGCTAGCAAAATGGCTTTAATCATCCAAAAACTTGTTAGTTTCACCAATATTTCATCATGGTCCACTCAGCCTCTTCTCCATGACAGCCCGGTGTCGCGAGATATGTCATATATGCAGATATGTTTGATTTGAATGTACTACTAGGTGTCCACATGTATCTATACACCTACAGCTAGATATCTATGTGTATATGTCTAGGCGGTAGTGTGACAAGAGCTACGGAAGCCCCAGTTTTGTTTTGTGTGTGTTTTTTCGACTGCCGATCCGAACGCATGTTTCTGATCCGTGCTCTTGGAATATACATCCTCACGAAGCCAAACAACTCTGGACTTCTTTCAAGCATATTACAAAGATTAATGTTTTTGTTGTTTTGTTGACCTCTGAACTGAAAGCTTTGTTTACGGCACCGCACGCATGTGTAGTACGACTCATTGTTTCCGGGGCAACCTGAGGCTGCACGCGGTGCTTTTTTTCCAGTGTAGTGTAAAATGGATGAATATCTGTCGGATGAAGTTGTTGTGGACGAGAACTTTGAATGATTTTCTCTTAAGCAAAAGCAGCATTAGCACTGGCAGTCGAAAAAACACACATACAACAACACTGCGGCTTCCGTAGCTCTCCTCACACTACCGCCAAGACATATAGACATAGATATCTAGATGTAGGTGTCTAGATACACATGGACGCCAAGTAGTACATTCAAATCGAACATATATCTGCATATATGACATATCTGGCAACACCAGGCTGTCATGGAGGAGTGGCGTGAGCGGACCATGATGAAATATTGGTGAAACTAATGAGTTTTTGGATTATTGAAGTTGTTTAGTGAGCGGCGCTACACATGCTCTACCTGCTAACAGTATAGGGATGTGCGCCGCTCGATTTTGGATCTAACTTTCTCCCAAAGCACTGTTGGGATCAGAAAAGACTTCTGAGTGAGTATATTGTTGTACTTCATTCCATCAACAACGTGAAAACTGTTTAAACCAAACTTATCCTTTAATCTCTTAGAGATTGGACAATATTGGTTGTCTGTGTTATGTATATAGTGGGTCAGTGAGTATAAATGACCTCCCAGCACAGTCTTGAATCAGTCCAAGTCGGCTATGTCTACAAGTACTTCTCATGTCTGCTGTTGTGATCACTCTGTCTGTTAGTTACCACACTACAAGTTTGGTTGGACTGACAAACTGGTGTGTTAAGGTTTCATCTAACGGGACGTCCCCAATTAGGTTCAAGTAGCAAGTGTGTGTGTGTGCTATGAACGACCCCAAAAGTATAGCTCGACTCTCAAACTGGTGTCTAAAGGTTTCATCTAACAGCCGTCCCCAATTAGCTTTGGGTAGCAAGTGTGTGTGTGTTCTTAATGACCCCAAAAGTATGGTTAGACTGACCAACGAAACTAAGTTTAACTTGGTTCAACATCTGTTAACACTGAGCAGGTAAAATGTTCCCAGGCTTGACATAAATGGAGCCGCCTCCATCCTCACACACCTAAGTACAAGCGTTAAGTGTTTTTGGTTTCTTAAATTGTGTCTTGTTTCTGTTTCCAGCAGATGTCATCACCTGAAGTCAGCGAGCAGACTGTGGATGAGAGTGACAAATCTCAGGTAGGAGCCAGATTATAATACATGACTTAATCTCTTAGAGATTGGACAGTATTGGTTGTCTGTGTTATGTATATAGTGGGTCAGTGAGTATAAATGACCTCCCAGCACAGTCTTAATTCAGTCCAAGTAGGCTGTGTGTATAAGTACTTCTCATGTCTGCTATTGTGATCACTCTGTCTGTTAGTTACCACACTACAAGTTTGGTTGGAGTGACAAACTGGTGTGTAAAGGTTTCATCTAACGGCACGTCCCCAATTAGGTTCAAGTAGCAAGTGTGTGTGTGTTTTGAATGACCCCAAAAGTATAGCTTGATTCTCAAACTGGTGTCTAAAGGTTTCATCTAACAGCCTTCCCCAATTAGGTTTGGGTAGCAAGTGTGTGTGTGTTCTGAACGACCCCAAAAGTATGGTTAGACTGACCAACGAAACTAAATTTAACTTGGTTCAACATCTGTTAACACTGAGCAGGTAAAATGTTCCCAGACTTGACAAAAATGAAGCCGCCTTCATCCTCACACACCTAAGTTCAAACGTTAAAGGGATACTTCAACATTTTGGCAAATTGGCCCATTTAGCGCAATTCCTTCATCATTTTGAACAGCATACTTACTTTTTTTGTGAGGGCGAGCTATTGTTTATTCAGAGGTGAGTCGGGGAGGGTTTTCAGGAAGGACACAATGGAAGTGAATGGTATTTTTGCTTCCCCTCGTCAAACTCATCAAATACAAAATCCAACAACCCCAAAACACTTTAGTGGACACGTTATAATCTGCACATTCACTACGCTGTGGAACACCCACAAATGATATTGGAGCGTTACGACACTGAAGCAAATACTGGGAACTACTTTTTCTTTTGAAATCACTGTGTCCAGATGCCGTATTTAGTAAGTAGTTCCGTCTTAGCAATCTTCGCATAAACAACTCAATCTGGTAATTTTGCATTAATATTTCACAGCGTAGTGAATGTGCAGATTATAACGTGTCCACCAAAGTGTTTTGGCAGATGCATGGTTTTGAAAATCAAGGCTGTAAATGAAATGCAGCTTCCTCACTTCATGCAATGTGTGTTTATAGCTACATCAGCTATAGAAATACAGAATAAAAGAGACTGGATACTGTGCCTTCTTTTATGACTTGCTGACTTTTACACATTAGAGTAGGGCATTATCAAAATTTAGACTTTTAAAGGAATACTCCGAAGATTTTGGACCCACGCCCTATCCCGATCATTTACAGAGTTAGATAAGCTCATAAATACCTTTTTTGTGTCCGTTCGTCCAGTGCCTGGCTAACAGCTGTTAGTATCGTAGTTAGCTTAGCTCAACTACGGCAGGTGAAGAAGAGACAGAGCCAGACTGAGAAAGTGGACAAAATCCTCCTTCCGGTGGTCCAGGGGATGGCGTATTAGCACGTGAAGTAAATCCGAATGGTTATAAAACTTCTTAAAAGACGTGTTTTCCTTTCAATCCCTTAAAATAGCGTTTTGATACACACAGATCTGCACAAGCATAGTGCGCTGTGGAAGGATATACCAGGCGCACAGCGGCTGAGTCTATGCTGCCACTGCTGTGCTCCGGTATATCCTTCCGCAGAGCACTGCGCATGTGCAGGTCTGTGTGGATCAAAACATTATTTTAACTAATTGAAAAAAAAGCACATCTTTTAAAATGCTTTATAACCATTCGGATTTACTTCACGTGCTAATACGCCGTCCCCTGGACCACTGGAAGGAGGATTTTGTCCACTTTCTCAGTCCGGCTCTGTCTCCTCTTCACCTGCCGTAGTTGAGCTAAGTTAACTACGATGCTAACAGCTGTTAGCCAGGCACTGGACAAACGGACACAAAAAAGGTATTTATGAGCTTATCTCACTTTGTCAATGATCGGGATAGGGCGTGGGTCCAAAATCTTCAGAGTATTCCTTTAATAATTCGTTTAACATTACGGAAAGTTTTGTTATTGTACTTGAAGAGAATATCATGTTTGCTTTGTATTACTGCCTGCCACAGGGAACACAACAGCTTGCCAAACTGGGCAAAGTGCTTTTGACAGTGGAGAAGGGGACCCTCTCACAGTGTAAAGGCCAGGCCCTTGACGACATTGAGATTGACCCTGAAGGTATGGATGTGTGTATGTTAGTATAATTAAGGTTAGATGTACGCCATGGCTAATATCTCATGAGAAATGCATCATCACTGCCATTTAACTGTAACATACTCTTGATGCTGTATTTGGTTATTTAAGTATAATCATTTCCTCCCTGTCTTGCCACATCACATTTTTTTTAGAAAATGCCTTCTGAAACGGTTGAGTTTGAGTGTGGTCTGCTTATCGTGAAATGAGCGGATTTACCCTGCTGTTCAAGTGCATATCGGAAAGCAGGCTCAGAAACAGCCTGTTCTGTAACTTGACATCACCTTTTCACTTTTCTTTATAGAGATTTCACAGATCCATCTTAGAAGAGACAACTCTAAACGTAAGTGGGATGACACTGAGGTACGTGCTGTGGAAAGACACATGATGGACTTCATACATACTTGCAAGGTACCACGCAAGATGGACTGTCTGCAGTGTATCAGGGCAGAGCCCGACACACTGAGAGACTGCAACTGGACTGGTGTAAAAAATTATGTCAGAAATCGAATCACTGCTATGAAGAAAAAGGCTTGTGCTAAACAATAAGAGCCAGTATTTGATACTTTACAGATCATTCATCAAATCATCCTTTTCTCTTTTGAAATAAATTGACTTCTTACCTCTTACTTATATGTTTCTACCCACAGAAATAAGAGCCAGTTTTTGTTAGTTTTCAGTAATTCATCAGCTCATCGTTATCTTTTGGAAGAAATAGACTTGTTACACGCTACCTATATGTTTGGAACCACATAAATTGTTGTTCTGAGCTTTGATGTTCACACATTGTTTCAGTAAAACACATTTTGACAGCATACCTTAGTTTGTTGGGTGATGTTTATTTTCATGCAAATTTGATTCTGGTTCCAATGTGGCTAAGATATTCAGTCTAAATCTTATTTAGAACAAAGTGTTTCCTGTAGAATTTTATTGAATCTCAAGTAAGTCAGTAAGTAAAATTTATTTATAAGGCGCTTTTCACAGATCATCCGTCACAAAGTGCTTCACAGTGTAAAAATCACAAAGAGGTCAAAGACATTACACAGTACATAAAAACAAGGAGATTAGAGTATGTGTTACTGCCGAGACAGCGCTGACCGGGGGTCTAGAATGCCTTCTGAAACAGATATGTTTTTAAGAGTTCCTTGAAAGCATCCACTGAGTCCAGGGAGCAGGTCCGGAGGAAGCTCGTTCCAGAGGCGCGGCACAGTGGATGTAAAAGAGTATTCACCCCTGGTTTTAAAACAAGCATGGGGAACTCTCAGAAGGTTCCGATCAGATGACCTGAGGCTCAACTGTTGTTAATAGTCCTTACAACATAAAAATTGCTAATATGGCAAGGACTGGCCATTACTTAAGCCATTGTCCTTCAGTTGTTTTGGTTTCTATTGAAAAAGTTAAATAAGAAAAAAGTTAGTGCATTTCTGTAGATGCCAAGAGCTACTCAGGAGCAGTGTTGAGACTGAATTTGATGGTTGAATATTCTCATAACTCAAACATAACAAAAATACATGCTAGAATTACTTTTATGGACTTTTGTCCCCAAAGGAATTTGAGGCACCTAAAAGTGACTTTTATGAGTTTGTGTATCTGTGTACAGTTGAAGTCCTCAAAATGGACATTAAAATTATTTGTCCCCAATCTCAAGGTAAAAATTCAAGTTGGACAAAAGTTGTTTTAAACTAAAATCCCAGGTGATTTTCATCATCTGGGTGTTCCCGGTGATACATTACACTTACCGGCATCTCTCTAAACCATTCAGAAAGTGGTGTTCCCAAAAGTAGGGTATTTTGATGTGCGCCCCCAAAGAGGACATAAGGCAGTATGTGTGTGTGTGTGTGTGTGTGTGTGTGTGTGTGTGTGTTTGAGGTTGGAGCTGCAGTGTTTGTGATGGGGTTGTGGGTTCAGTGACCTCCTGTCCTGTGTTCAGACTCGGTGCGGCTGCTGAATGGATCCAGTCGTTGTTCAGGCAGACTGCAGGTGAAGACTGACCCGTCTGACCAGACCTGGTCCTCAGTGTGTGAAGCAGACCTGGACCTGCAGGATGCACAGGTGGTGTGTCGGGAGCTGAAATGCGGGGCTCCTTCAGTCCTGCAGGGGGCGCTCTATGGAGACGTGCAGACTCCCAGGTGGAGCCCAGAGTTCCAGTGTGGAGGCCATGAGTCTGCTCTGCTGGACTGTAGAAGCTCAGGCTCAGCGAGAAGCAGCTGCTCACCTGGTAAAGCTGCTGGACTCACCTGCTCAGGTAGAAGAGGAACTGCAGCTTCCACTCCTCTTCTCTTCACACTCACTCCATCCTCTCACTCTTCTCTCTCTGCTCTGGGTTCAGGGGAGGAGTTCAGGTTGGTGGGAGGAGCCAGTTGCTGTGCAGGAAGTCTGGAGCTGAAATATTTTGGTGAGCAGAGACCTGTGGAGGGCTATAGCTTCACCCTGAAGACAGCAGCTCTCATCTGTGAACATCTGAACTGTGGCTCTGCTGTTTTTGTACAACCAACTGCTGTGTCACATCAATCGATGTACGGAATCAAGTCACATTGTGTTCAATCTGGATCTGATCTGTGGAACTGTGTGTCGTCAAGGAGCTCCTCTGTCACCCTGAAACTCACCTGCTCAGGTATGTTTTGTTGACTTTCAAAAATGAATCTTTACTTCCTGGTTTAACAGCAGATTAATTTTGTGCTGCTTCTCTGCTCCTTCAGTTTGTTACTCAAACCAGAGATCAGCTGATTGGTCTCCAGCAAAATCATGTTGTCAGGAAAAAACCTCAAATTCACAAAGATCTGAGGATGAAAATACCCCAACTGCTGGAGCTGAACTGAGTCTCTACTGTTTCCTCAGAGTTTTTTTTTTTTCTGGGCCTCTGTTTTCTCTGAGGTCCTACACTTTCCTTTGTGTTTTAACTGTTTCCTTCAAGCTTCTACTGTTTCTTTGAGGTTCAATTGTTTCTTATGAGATTTTACTGATTCTTCTGAGTCCCTATTGTTTCCTCTGGGCTTCTGCTGTTTTGGATGAGGTTCTAATGTTTCCTCTGAGGTTCTGTTGTTTCTCATGAGGTTCTATTGATTTCTCTGAGCTTCCACTATTTCTTTTGAGGTTCTACTGTTTCCTCTGAGGTTCTGTTGATTTCTCTGAGCTTCTATTTTCCCCCTGAGGTTTTCCTGATTCATTTGAGGTTCTGCTGTTTCCCCTGGTTGACGTTCAGCAGGGTTTGGAGGGTTACATTAAAAATGTAATCTGGTACAGTTACAAGTTACCTGTCAAAAAATGTAGTCGGTAACTTCTTCTAACTTCTGAAATAGTGAAGACAAAGTTATGTAGCAGAGTAGTTTACATTAGTTTTAGACCAGTCAACATAGAAATAAAGACAAGGACGAACACAGTGTGTCATCCACTCAGTGTTCTGACAACTCGCACTCTCCACAAACACTAAATACTCTCAGTAATGTGATTACCTGCTGAGCTTGGTGCTCAGCCTCAGTTACTACCAGCAGCAGTTGTTGCTGTGGTCACTGTGGACAAGCGTCCAGGAAGCAGTCCCTGAAGGAGGAGCTGTGCTCCATACAGGTGAACTGTACAGGAGCTGGATCAGCTGGAAGGAGCTGCTCTTCATACATTCATGACTGGGCTCCTTTGGTTTCCTGCGCCCCCTGGTGGCCACAAGGAAGAGCAATCAGTTCAAATGCAGTCCGGACCAAGAGTCCACACTGCATCTGTGTTGTTAGTTTTTTTTTTTTTTTTTTAAATATTTTGAACAATCAAGCACCACATTCAAATCAAACAGTGTGTACATTGTACAACAACAACCCACCAAAACAACAACCAGCACATTTTCAACTTGTACACGGAGCACAGCACAGTCCTGCATTGTAAAGTAGGATATCAAATGGGCAAGTTACTTTTAAAAGTCAGTAGTTATAGTTACTAATTACTCATTACAAAGTAACTGAGTTATAATATTTCATAAATAACTAGTTACTTGGTAAAGTAACTATTGCATTACTTTAGAAAATAAATGTATTTAAATTAAGGCTGTGACTTTAACGCGTTAGTTACGATTAATTAATTACAGAAATTTTAACACGATAAAAAAATTATCGCAAATTGTCGCGGAACGTTTGTCACCGGACGAGTTTCACCCGGACATATTTCGCTGTGACACAACATATGATTAATGAAATAAATGAACACTTGACCGAAAAAGTTACAAACAGGATATGCTACTTTAATCTGGTGTTGTGCAGAACTGTCAGATGTTTTGCCAAATGATCTTAGAGTTTTGAAAAGGTAATTTCTATTTGAAGAAATGAATCAAACCGGTGGAGACAAAATAACAGTTACTCTCACTCGTTATATAGCTATAATGTCTTCTCTTCATATGTCTATGGTCTCTACTCTTTATATATCTATGACCTCTGCTCTTTATATATCTATGGTAGTGCCATGGTATGTCCTGTAAAGTCTGGACAGCTCATATGTCTGGAATATTCAATCTGATTTTCAAGTGTAATCCTGATCAGTAATCCTTTTTTTTTTATCAGATATACCTGTAATGAGATTACAGATGTTTTATGTACGGTAAAGGATTACAGTTACACTGCTTTTGTATCCTATTAATGTAACTCTGTCCCATGTAATCCGTTCCTCCCCAACCCTGGTGTTCAGACTCGGTGCGGCTGCTGAATGGATCCAGTGGTTGTTCAGGCAGACTGCAGGTGAAGACTGACCCGTCTGACCAGACCTGGTCCTCAGTGTGTGAAGTAGACCTGGACCTGCAGGATGCACAGGTGGTGTGTCAGGAGCTGGGCTGTGGGGCTCCTTCAGTCCTGCAGGGGGCGCTCTATGGAGACGGGCAGACTACCAGGTGGAGCTCAGAGTTCCAGTGTGGAGGCCATGAGTCTGCTCTGCTGGACTGTAGAAGCTCAGGCTCAGCGAGAAGCAGCTGCTCACCTGGTAAAGCTGCTGGACTCACCTGCTCAGGTAGAAGATGAGGTGCAGCTTCCACTCCTCTTCACACTCACTCCATCTTCTCACTCTTCTCTCTCTGCTCTGGGTTCAGGGGAGGAATTCAGGTTGGTGGGAGGAGCCAGTCGCTGTGCAGGAAGTCTGGAGCTGAAAATTCTTGGTGAGCAGAGACCTGTGGAGGGCTATGGCTTCACCCTGGAGATAGCAGCTCTCATCTGTGAACATCTGAACTGTGGCTCTGCTGTTTCTTTTGAACCAACTGATGTGTCAGATCAATCTATGTGGAAAATCAACTCAGACTGTGTTGAATCTGGATCTGATCTGTGGAACTGTGTATCGTCATGGAATTCCTCTGACACCCTGAAGCTCACCTGCTCAGGTATGTTTTGTTGACTTTAAAAAAATGAATCTTTCCTTCCTGGTTTAACAGCAGATTAATTTCCTGCTGTTTCTTTGCTGCTTCAGTTTGTTACTCAAACCAGAGATCAGCTGATTGGTCTCCAGCAAAATCATGTTGTCAGGAAAAAAAACCTCAAATCCAGAAAGATCTGAGGATGAAAATACCCCAACTGCTGGAGCTGAGCTGAGTTTCTTCTGTTTGCTCTGAGGTTTTATTGATTTCTTTGAGCTTCTACTATTTCTTTTGAGGTTCTACTGTTTCCTGTGAAGTTCTACTGTTTCCCCTGGTTGACGTTCTGTTATGTGTTCAGCAGGGTTTGGAGCGTTACGTTAAAAATGTAAACCGGTACAGTTCTACTTCATAAGTCCTAAGCCCGCCTACGGACTTTGCTAGTGGCACTCCTCTATCTCTAGCCAATCCACTGAGACAATCAAAGATTGACGCATCAATCCGCGCCACGTGATGGCACAGCACCACACCCCTCGTCAACGCTATATTACCAGGGGCGAGGCGCCCACAAACCCTTCTTCTTCCTCAGTTCCTACGAGACATTAGAAGCCATTCTTTCTTCATCTCTGGATCAATATTTTTCGCCGTTCTATGGATCAAGATGGATTCACCGGCCTGCGACCAGCCCCCAACGGGCGTTGGGCCATTCACCTGCCGCTCAAGTGGCACTCCGCTCATCGAGGGAGATTCTCACGAATGCTGCTTCGTCTGCCTTGGCTGGCAGCATCACCGCCAGCAGTCCTCCTGCCCGGCCTGCCTCGCTCTGCCGTCAAAGAGGTTCAGCGGCGAGCGACCTTCATGGGCGACACCCCTCCGGTTCCCTCCCGCAGAGAAAGCACTGACACCGCCGCGCCCGCCGCCTACAAGTGGGACAAGGTCAGCGGCAGCTTCAGCAGCAGCAGCAGCGCTTCGGTGTCATGGAGCTCAGCACGCCACGATGACTCTGCCTCCACCATTTCCCGCGCCAACCGCCAAGATGCCCCCCGCGAGCCTGTGGAACACCTCGCGGGGCTCTTCACATCTGCCGCCGAGCACACCGGCCACAGCCTCCGGAGCCAGTTCAGTGCGACTTTGCACTTGGGCTAGCAACCCAGTCACGGGCTTGGTCCTGTACAGCGGTGTTATGTCCTGCTGTGCCATCATTCCAGGAACGCGTGCAGGAGGACTGGGGTGCGCTCACCGCCAAGGGCTTGGTGAATGGCTACCGCGAGTATTCCTGCGTGGACGACTGGCCGCCGGTCTCCGAAGTGCCTGTTATAGAGGACTCCGTGAGACTGTGCCTTCTTCCCAAATCCTCCGCCTGGCCTGGTGGCAAGCCCATGCTGCCGTCTGAGAGAGACAGGCACATGGCAAGCTTCCTGGATCGTGGTTACGCTAGCGGCAACCAGACGTTCGCCCAAGCTAACAACATGACCTTCCTGCTGGGTTCTATGGACAAGATTTGCCAAGAGCAGTCCCAGCTCCAGAAGACATCGAAATCCAGAATACGGCCAAGGTCCTGATGCGGATGTGCAGAGCCATCGCCATCAACGGAGGCCGCATCATGGCCAATGTGCAGCTCGCCATGAGGCATCTGTGGCTTGGCCTATCTTCACTCTCGGAGCGGGACCAGCGGAGGAGTCCTGGGACTTTCCCTGTCCACCTCCTCCCTCTTCGGACCTGATATCCAGGCCATCATTGAGTGCCTGGAGGCGGCAGTGCGAGGCTCCCAGCAGGTCGCTCTGCACCTGCAGCCCCGCCGATGCTCCAAGGAGCAGCGACGT
This sequence comes from Salarias fasciatus, assembly GCF_902148845.1. NCBI lineage: Eukaryota > Metazoa > Chordata > Actinopteri > Blenniiformes > Blenniidae > Salarias > Salarias fasciatus. The sequence continues at coordinate 11,568,872 of NW_021941230.1, forward strand.
CCAGCCCCCTGGAGTTCCCCGGCATCTGACCAGACCCGACCGTCTTCCCATCGACCCTCCTCCCGGGGCGCTGACCAACCGAGACAGTCCCACACTCCCGAGCCGAGGAGCGCCCCGTCCGCTCGCCCAGCATCTGCTGTCAAAAATGTAAATAAAGGCCGTCAGGCACGTTATAACTATCTGAGTGCAGCAATCCTTCCTCTCCTCCGTGTTTGCATGATTGAAAAAGTGTCAAACTCGGTGAGGCCTTTCTTCCTCCCGCTCCAGGATAAAGCGGCTGAGAGTGGTGAGTTGAACGCTCACAGTCCCGCCCGGACGCATGAGCCATCACCGGCTCTTCCTCCACGCTCTTGCCTCGCAGCAGTTGTGGATGTGGGGCATAGCAGCAAGCTGGGGCCGCTAGCTTTCCCGCTGGGTGCGCCTTGCAAGCGGGACACTGCCGATGTTCTACCGGCATCCCGCAAATGCTCCAGGCTGCATTCTCTGCTGGCTTCGGCTCAGGTGAGCACCACGAAGTGTCAGAGCAGCACAGCAGTGCCGGCCCGGGTCCCCATCGTGGGGCATCCCGGCCCCGGCAGCACTCATAACGCTCTCGGCTGTCTTTCTCGGTAGGTTTCTGCTCATGATAGCACAGCAAAGTGCCACAGCAGCGGAGCTTCACCGACCCACGTCCCTGCAGTAGGGCGTCCCACTCGCGGCATCACTCATACCGCTACCAGCGGCCTTTTCCCGCCGGCCTCTGCTCCTGTTAGCACAGCGAGGTGTCAGAGCAGAGGAGCCATGCCGCCCCAGGCTCCCGCTATTGAGCGTCCTGGCTCCGGCTTTATTTCCGAGGTCAGCGGCCCAGGTAACCCAGGGATTACGCTGCCTCTGTCCGGGTTGTCTCCAACAAAGCGCCGGTCCGTGGCCCCGAGGCTGCCGCCCGCGCTCACTCAGGGGATGCCCCCTCCACGGCCCTTTTATCGAGGGCCCCCTGTCTCCCGAGGCCGGGTGGGCCGTCCCTCCAGGCCGTGGTGCAACCACTCACGCTGCGTTTTTTAGATGTGTCGTGCAATGTTGGGACCGCTTTCTCCCTGGCTGTCCAGGACGGTGAGAAGTGGCTATGCTCTGCAGTTTGCCTGTCGTCCACCTCTTTTCAACGGGATCCTTCGTACACGGCACGTATGCCCTGCTCGGGCGGCCACTCTCGAAGTGGAAATAGCCTCGCTCCTCCGCCGGGGTGCGGTCACGGAGCTGAGCACGGAGGAGGCGCACTCGGGCTTCTATTACACCTACTTCTTGGTTCCCGAGAAGTCCAGGGGAGCGAGACCCATTTTGGACCTGCGGGTCCTCAGTATTCACCTAGCCACCAGGAGGTTCCACATGCTGATGATCAAACACCTCCTGGAGTGCATCCGGCCCGGAGACTAGATGACGTCAGTCGACCTGAGGGACGCCTACTTCCACATCACCATTCTGAGGAGGCACAGGACCTTCCTCCGTTTTGCCGTGGGAGACCAGTATTTTCAATATACCCGGCTCCCCTTCGGCTACTTTCTCGCTCCTCGCACCTTCACTGAGTGTGTCGAAGCAGCGCTGGAGCCCCTCCGTCGTCGCGGTTTGAGGATCCTCGCCTACATCGACGACTGGCTCATACTGGCGTCCTCTCATCAGGAGGCTGTGCTGCACACGACCCAGATCCTGCACCACATCGAGCTCCTGGGGTTCACGGTGAACCTACACAAGAGCACGCTCACCCCAGTTCAACACATGGCTTATCTGGGGTTGGAGCTGGACATGCTCTCCATGATGGCCCGCCTCTCCAGGGAGAGGTGAACCTCCATTCTCTCGGCCCTGAGGTCTGCAATGTCCACACCTCTGGTCAAGGTCCGCTTGGTCAGGACTGTTCTGGGTTTGATGGCTGCGGCCCACCTAGTGGTCCGGCTGGGCCCTCTACACATGCGCAGGCTGCAGCGGTGGTTTGCACACCTCCGCTGCGTGGGGAACAGTGGGACAGATGCAGGAAGATCCCAATCCCGCCCAAGCATGCCAGGATCTCCTCTACTGAATGGATCCTGTTCTCCTGATGCAAGGCGTTGCATCACGTCGAGGTGTTCACGGATGCGTCTGTCGCAGGATGGGGAGGCACCCTAGACCACCACACGGTGGGCGGTGCTTGGGACACGACTCCCATTCACACCAATGACGGCGGTGCAGCAGGTCCTGTTCCATTTCCAAGCCAGGCTAAAGGACAGCCATGTGCTTGTCAGGACAGACAACACCACGGTGGTCACGTACCTGAACAGGCAGGGGGAGACCCGCTCTCCCCATCTTTATCACAAAGCGGCGGAGATCCTTCTCTGGGCGGACCGGGACCTCGCGTCTCTCAGAGCGCGACACGTGCCCAGGGTTCTCAACGTCGGTGCGGACAGGATGTCCCGGGGAGGCCCACTCCGCGACGAGTGGGGCCTGTCTCCGTGGGTGGCAGCCCGACACTGGCGCAGGTTCGGGGCCCCAGTGGCAGACCTTTTCGCCAGTGCAGTGAACGCACAGTGCCCAATCTAGTTCTTGCTCAGGTCGTCAGACGGACTCCCTCTAGGGGTAGACGCCTTCGCACACAGGCACTGGCCTCCGGGCCTCCTGTACGCGTTCCCTCCGACCCACCTCTTGGCTCTGCTGCTACGCAGGGTGAGGCTGCACAAACTGCACATGATTGTGGTAACTCCGGACACCCCGAGCGCTCGGAGGTTCCCGGACCTGGTCCAGTTGGCGGTCGGGGACCCCTGGCCGATTCCCGACGGGCCCGACGCGCTGCTGCAGGCAGGGGGCGCCCGCCGATCCCGCCCCTTCCTGGGTGGGAGGCTCCTGGCCTAGGAGGCTGAGCGGACGAGACTAATGGAACGAGATCTCCCCCCAGCGGTGGTTTCCACCATCCAGAGTGCCAGGGCCCCCTCGACTGTTAAGGCCTACAGGCCTCGGTGGCACTTCTTCACGACGTGGTGCACGGAGAGGGGCTTGGACCTGGTCTCCTGCACTATCGGTGGAGTTTTGGTGTTCCTCCAGGCCCTGCTGGACAGCAGTCGCGCTGCATCCACCCTGGCGGTGTTTGCATCGGGAATCAAAGCGGGCCACGGCGGCTTTGGCCGCTTCTCTGCTCGCAGCCACCCACTTGTGAAGCGGTTTCTGCACGAGGCGTGTTGGCTACGGCCAGCCCCCAGGCATGTGGTCTCCCCGTGGGACCTCCATGTTGTGTTGGAGGGTCTTAAGGGACCCCCCTTCGAGCCTTTGGAGCAGGTGGGGGACCGCTTTCTCTCCTTCAAGGCCACCATCTTGTTAGCGCTAGCATCCACCAAAACAGTTGAGGATCTCTGCGTCTTGTCGGTCCACCCATCCTGCATGGTGTTCAGCCAGGATGGAGGCCTCGGCCATCTCCGGCCTAACCCGGACTTTCATCCTGAGGTGATCACTTCGGACTTCTGGTCGCGAGTGTTTCGGATCAGAACGCTTAGCTCCCTGCCTGGCTCGTCTGGGGACGACCCTCGGCTGCGGTTGCTGTGCCCAGTCAGGGCCCTGCGTCTTTATGTTCAGCGCACAGCTGGCTTTCGCACCACAGACTAGCTGTTTGTGAGGTTTGGAGCCCCGCTGACCTCTCAGCGTCTTGCCCACTGGGTGGGGGGCGCTATTGCAGCTGCCTACGAGGCACAGAATCTCTTGCCACCGGCAGAGATTTGCGCTCATTCCACACGGCGTGTGGCTGCCTCTGCGACCCTGTGCAGAGGGATCACGGTGAGTGACATCTGCCAGGCTGCCTCCTGGGCCTCTGCGTCCACTTTTGTGTGTTCATATCTGCTGGATATGTGCACAGACTCGGTGGCCATGTTGGTTTTTAGTGAGAAGAGGAGTTCAGTCACTTAACCCTTTCGGTCCTTCTGGCCTGTCTGCCACATCCCGGAGGGGGTCGTGGACCAGGGCTTTCCCACCTGCCGCCTGGCTTTGCCGCGGCCTGGGGATGTTTTGACTATGACGGTGCTTAGCGGGAACAGGAGTTCTGCCGCTTGCTGTGTTGTGTGACGGCACTTAGCGGGAACAGAAGTTCTGCCGTTTGCTGTATTGGATTATAACCCGGCTGCCGCTTCCCGTGTGTGGGTCACGGACCAGGGGTTTCCCCGCTTGCCGCTGTGGCTTTCCCTGGCCGGCGCGTGTGTGTGTTGCTGTGGCGATGCTTGTTCACATCGCGGACGGCACTTTGGCGCATGGATGCCCACCTTGTTCTTCAGGAGTTCTACGATCGTTCTGGACGTACGGTTTGTTTACTTCCGTCTTACGCACCAATCACGTCAGCAGGCCAGCTGGGAGTACAGTGATCGACCTACGGCCTTCGCCTTGGTGAGTACCACTAGCGAAGCCCGTAGGCGGGCTTAGCACTTATAAAGTAGAATTAGTAGTTACTGGATGTAAATCCAGTTCTACGAGTAAGTGCGTGCCCGCCTACCTGCTGGCCCAGCTATCTGCTTCCCTTACTTGCTTACATCAGAAAAAGGGTTTGTGGGTGCCTCGCCCTTGGTAATATAGCCTTGGCGAGGGGCGTGGTGCTGCGCCATCACGTGGCGGGGATTGGTGCGTCGAGCTTTGATTGTCTCAGTGGATTGGCTAGAGATAGAGGAGTGCCACTAACGAAGCCCGTAGGCGGGCATGTACTTACTCGTAGAACTGGAGTTACATCCAGTAACTACTAATTACAAGTTACCTGTCAAAAAATGTAGTCGGTAACTTCCTCTAACTACTGAAATAGTGAAGACAAAGTTATGTAGCAGAGTAGTTTAAATTAGTCTAAGACCAGTAAACAGAAATAAAGACAAGGACAAACACAGTGTGGCATCCACTCAGTGTTCTGACAACTCTCACTCTCTCGCTAAATACTCTCAGTAATGTGATTACCTGCTTGGCTCTTGGGCTCTTGGGCCTTGGGCTCTCGGCTCTGCCCGCCCCGGGCGTCCGGTGCCTGCCGGTCGTGGCTCGGTCCCCGGCCGAGGCTTTCCTCTGCCCCATTTCTGGACCAGAGCGTGGGCATCTGCCTGTGGGAGCGGCTTGGATCCAGGCTCTGTGATGACCGCCAGCTGTCTGGGCTCTGAGGGCTTCTCTGGCCTGCTTCTGGCCTTCAGGGGTCAGAGGTCATATATGCATGATCACTATCACCATCACTATCGCCATCACATTTTCATTATCATGCTGATCTTTAATCACTCTTTACATACTTTGTTACCTTGTCTTCTTGTGGTGGTTAGACTAATGGTGATGTGTAGTAGATCTCTCTTGATGCACGTCCCTAGTTTACTACTAGTTACTACTAGCTATATTCTCAAAAAAAAAAAAAGGTTTGTGGCGTCCTTGCATTTCCTTCCTTCCCTACACCCCTACCCCTCCTTTTATTTTTGTGGCCTGGTCTGTTCACTACTATGGTTCATCATGGAAAAAATAAAAAATTATATATATATGTATGGTTCTGTCAGTTTCTGTGTTGGTTGTCGGCTCTGTTTTGGTGTTGTCTAGCAAGATGGCGCCTGTGTCCGGCTTTGCGTCTGCTGCCTCCCTGCTCTGGCGGATACTAGTCTGGATTTCATCATATACTGCATTATATATTGCTATATCAAGCCAGTCAACCATAATCTGTGTCACAGCCGTCATCCGCTATGATCGTCAAGCACTTTTAGCCATTCAAGAGCACATGAATACAGCGTGTGTTACCTGGGCCGCATATGAGGAGCGCTTTCCTCCACCTGTTGAATGTGAGGCGTCATCTTTGGAGTGCCTACTGGTAAGCGTCGTGCCAGGAGAAGGAAGAGGGGCTCGCGGGCTGGAGTACAGTCCAGGCGGAGGAAGCTGAGGGGTTGCATGTCCTGGGACACCTGGTCCGGATCCGCTGGTGATCTGCGTTGTTTACGCAGGATCCCTGTCCACGAACCCGGTGTGGACGCGGCCCTCGCGCCACCGGCATCTTGCTCCCCGCTTCTGTGGCTGCAGACTAATCGTACCTTTCCAGCTCAACCCGCCCGGCACCCGCTCCTGCACCGGTGTGAGCGAGTCCTGCGGGCAGTCACTGTGGAGGATACCGCCCGGGTTGCCTCAAAGAGCCGTGCGGGTCTGCGCACATCTCCAGCTAAGCGCGAGCAGCCGATACGCTTTGCTCTCCTAAACGCACGCTCCATTGCGAACAAGACGCACTTTCTGAGTGATTTATTCTCAGACAAAGACCTGGATTTCATGGCCCTGACTGAGACTTGGCAGAAAGAGCGGGAATTTGCCTATTTGAATGAAGTTTGTCCTCCAAACTGCTCCGTGTTTGGGACTCCGCGGATTGCTCGGCGAGGAGGCGGTCTTGCGCTGATCCACAAGGATTACTTTCCGTGCAGGCAAATGAAGCCGGGGATTTACAATTCGTTCGAGCTTCAGTTGACAAAGGTTGGTCATTTAAATTGTTTTTATTGTGTTGTAATTTACAGACCCCCTGGTCCTGCACATGAGTTTCTAAATGAATTTTCAGATTTTTTATCCTCGTTAATCAAATTTGACAGAGTGCTGATTCTGGGGGATTTTAATCTCCATGTAAATGACTCCTGCTGTCCTGTTGCATCGGAGTTCTTAGCACTCACTGACTCTTTTCATTTTAAGCAACATGTTCTTGGTCAAACGCATAACAAAGGCCACACGTTGGATCTAGTGTTCTCCTTTGGTTTGGACATTGACTGTCTGAATGTGGTGGATGTTCTTGTGTCTGACCATTTTTGTGTCTATTTCAATCTTTCCATTAATGTGGAGTTGTGCACCCGAGAGAGGGTTTGTCAAAAGCGCTGCATAAACCAATCTGTTGTTAATCGATTTTCTGAAATGTTTCAGCCTTGTTTTGATGATGTGTGTAATGATGCAGAATCTTACATGAATTGTTTTAATGTCCACTGTGAATCAGTGCTGGACATGGTTGCGCCGGTAAAGCGCAAAATTGTGTCTTCAAAAAATTCCCAGCCATGGCTAAATGAGGAGATAGCTTGATTCAGGAGATCTTGTCGAAAGGCAGAACGGCTGTTTAAAGCCACAAATCTTGAGGTTCACAGATTACACTTAAAAGAGATGATTTTATCACTAAATGAAATGATTAAACAAGCTAGGTCTACCTATTTCGCTAACCTTGTGAATTCGAATAAGAGAAACCCCAAGGTTGTTTTTGATACAATTCAGAAAATTGTATCACCTTCATCTCCAACTGTGCCTATTTCCACCACTGATGACTGCAACAAGTTTCTGAAATACTTTGTGGCAAAAGTGAAAGACATCAGACAAAATGTGAGTCCGTCAAATGTGAACATGACTTCTATGTCTTCTATCACTTGCTCCTGGTCCTTGTTTCCCGGTGTGTCAATGGAAGATTTCATGGAAATTCTGAGGAAAATGAAGCCCTCCTCCTGCCCTTTTGATGTGTTACCGACATCTTTGCTTTACAAAGTTATTGACGTTGTTGCTCCACATGTTGTGAACCTCATAAATGTCTCCCTTTCTACTGGTTTGGTTCCAAACTTTTTAAAACAGGCTGCGATAAGTCCTACTTTAAAGAAACCAAATTTGGATCCAGTAGAGCCTGGAAATTACCGGCCTATATCAAAATTGCCCTTTCTCTCCAAAGTTTTAGAGAAAGTTGTTGCAGAGCAACTCATTGCTTATCTGGATCTAAATGAAATGTTGGACAAATTTCAGTCTGGTTTTCGCAAGATGCACTCCACTGAGACTGCTCTGCTAAAAGTGTCCAGTGATATTCAGATGGCTGCAGACTCTGGTCAGTATTCAGTTCTGGTTCTACTGGATTTATCTGCAGCTTTTGACACAGTGGACCATAAACTCCTGTTACAAAGGCTGAACACTGACTTTGGAATCTCTGGAATGGTTCTCGAGTGGTTCTCTTCGTACCTGACCAATCGGACATTCTCAGTGTGTGCCAATAACATTTTGTCTGAAGCCACTCCTTTGGTGTATGGTGTTCCTCAGGGGTCAGTCTTGGGTCCAATTCTGTTTTTATTGTACATCAGCCCCATTGGCAAAATCATTCGCCATTTTAAACATGTGTCTTATCATCTCTATCAATCAATCAATCAATCAATTTATTTTTGTATAGCCCAGTATCACAACAACAGTTGCCTCAGAGGGCTTCAGGATGTTACATTTGTCGGTAAAAGTAAAAACAGTGAATAAGCATAATGGTAATATGTCAATATTTACAGTAACGAGACAGAACGAAGCAACCACCGCCTTCGACCCTCACATCCGGCAAGAAAAAACTCCAAAAACCCAGTGGGAAAAGAAGAAATCTTGGGGAGAACCACAGTATGGAGGGATCCCTCTCCCAGGGACGGACAGCTTTGGCAACAGCTAGCATGAGACAATAAGAAGTAAAGCCTAGGACTATGTTGAGGACAGTCCGTTGGACGGTCCAGCACAAGAACCACGGATCCCAGCAGTAGAACCGAAGCCAGTCCACGGGCAGGACCGACAGGGGTGTCCTCCCGGTCCGGACGGAGCTTGTTCATAGGCCTTCGTAATAGTGGAGTCAGCAACTGAAACTGGAGAAGACTCCCCCTCGAAGGGGGGGACAACAGGTGAAAAGCAATGAACGGACTAAAGGGAAGAACATTCAGACATTAGAGGAGGACAGGGCTCAGTGCACCGTACTTCCCACAGCATTCTAGCTCCTGGGGCAGCTTTGTGGATACTTAACTGTTTAAACTAGTATTTAGTTAGTATAGTTTAGTTTAGTTTAATTTAGTTTGGTTTAGTTTAATTTTGTTTAGTGTAATTTGGTTTGGTTTGGTTTAGTTTAATTTAATTTAATTTAATTTAGTTTAGTTTAGTTTAGTTTAGTTTAGTTTAGTTTGGTTTACTGTAGTTTGGTTTGGTTTACTTTAGTTTGGTTTGGTTTGTTTTAGTTTAGTTTAGTTTAGTTTAGTTTAGTTTAGTTTAGTTTAGTTTACTGTAGTTTGGTTTGGTTTGTTTTAGTTTAGTTTAGTTTAGTTTGGTTTACTTTAGTTTGGTTTGGTTTGTTTTAGTTTAGTTTAGTTTAGTTTAGTTTAGTTTAGTTTAGAATCCCTAGCTGACCTGATCATAGGCTGCATCGAAGAGAAACGTCTTGAGCCTAACCTTAAATGTGGAGACTGTGTCTGCCTCTTTGACACCACTTGGAAGCTGGTTCCATAAAAATGGTGCCTGATAGCTAAAGGCTCTTCCACCTAGTGTCCATTTAGAGACTCTCGGAGTCACCAGTAACCCTCTATGCTGATGACATTCAATTGTACATTTCTTTTAAAGAGAGTGAGTTGCACAAATTGTCTGAGTTAATGGACTGTATCTCAAGTATAAAGACTTGGCTTTCTGAAAACTGTCTCCAGTTAAACTCGGAAAAGACTGAATCTTTGATAATTGCCCCTGAGCAGAAAATCCCTTTTATTAAGAGTCACCTTGGTTCTCTGGGCCCCTCTGTCCAGTCGAGCATCAGAAACCTCGGTGTCTGGTTTGACCAGTCCCTGTCTCTGGACAACCATTCAAGACTTTTGGTCAAAAATTGCTTCTATCATTTGAGAAATATTGCAAAGCTGAAGCCAGTTTTATCCGGCACCGATCTGGAGTTGGTGATTCATGCTTTTATTTCTTCTCGTTTAGATTATTGCAACTCTCTCTTCTCATGTTTTAACAAAAATGTTCTTAACCGTCTTCAGCTGGTTCAAAATGCCGCAGCAAGACTTTTAACGGGGTCCAGCAGATGGTCACACATTACGCCAGTCCTGTCTTCTCTTCACTGGCTCCCTATTAAATTTCGGATCGATTTTAAAATCCTAGTATTGACTTTCAGAGCCTTGCATGATCAGGCTCCTAAGTATCTTTGTGATCTGCTTCAAACGTACTCACCTGGCCGCTCGCTCCGCTCCTCAGACCAGAACCTCCTCATGGTACCAAAAACGCGTTTTAAAACTAGAGGAGATGTGTCCTTTCAGGCCGTGGCTCCAAAACTATGGAACGCCCTGCCTCTGTCCCTCCGTGTGGCTGATACAATTGACTCCTTTAAAAAGCAGCTGAAGACGCTTTTATTTAATCGGGCTTTTAGTTGACTGGACGTTTCTGATGCGATTGATTGGCTGTCTGTTCTTATCACGTTTATTTTGATATTGTTTTTATTTTTGTTTTTTGCACTGTGAAGCACTTTGTGATTTTATCTGCGAAAGGTGCTATACAAATAAAGTTTATTATTATTATTATTATTATTATTATTATTATTGTCTAGATTGGGGTTTGGGATTGTTCTTGGTTGCGTGTGGTGCGTCGACAACACTGTTTTGTATTGTGAATTTGTACATAAGTTGTGCCCCCACCCCCCTTCCCCTTCTCTTTATCTTTCTCTCTTTCTGTATCTCGCTCTCTGAGCGTTTCCGTCCCGGTCCTGTCTGGCAGCCATGCCGGATGCCAATTTTAAATAAAGGCAGCAGCAGGAGGAGATTCAGTCTCGTCCTGCTGCTAACATTAAAATCTGTTCCGATGGTAAAAGGCTACAATCATACAACATTTCACGCCCCAGCTGCTGAACAGGACAAGGGAGATTTAAAAAAAAAAAAAAGTGATTACCTGCTGAGATCGGTGCTCAGCCTCAGTTGCTACCAGCAGCGGTTGTTGCTGTGGTCACTGTGGAAAAGTGTCAAGGAGGCAGTCCCTGAAGGAGGAGCTGTGCTCCATACAGGTGAACTGTACAGGAGCTTGATCAGCTGGAAGCAGGCTGCTCTTCATACATTCACGACTGGGCTTCTTTGGTTTCCTGCGCCACATGGTGGGCACAAGGAAGAACAGTCAGTTCAAATGCAGGATGGACCAAGAGTCCACTCTTCATCAGTGTTGGGCAAAAGACTTTTAAAAAGTAATTATTTATAGTTACTAGTTCCTCATTCAACAAAGTAACTGAGTTATAATATTTCTAATTACTAGGCAAAATCACTGTTCTGTTACTGTCGCAAGAAAAAAATCGTTGAAATACTTCAAAGAATCTGAATCCCTCTGAATGGAACTTTAAAGGTGCATTAAGGAGTTAAAGAGTTTTACAACCTTACAAATACTGATTTTCCACCATAAACATGTTACACATTTTTAATGATGTGTACAATGTGCCCTGACATATTCATTACAAGTACCTCTAACAGCGCTAAATTGTCACTTGAAAGTTGCATTGCCGGTCCGGCACCAGCATTTTTTTTGGGGAGAATTTGAAAGGAATGACGTAATGCGCGCTCCCACTGACCTGATTTCCTTAAGTTTCGTTTTGTCCGCCATTACTCCGCCAGATGCTTAGTGAGCAACAACTGAGCAGGATCTTCCAGAAAGTAAGAAAAGACCGGCTTCTAGCACTGCCACAGCTCCAGCACAGACTCCACCAGGTAAAAGAAACTTAAATTTTACTTGAGCGCTTCTAAACGAGCGAGGAAGGAGTTCCCTTCTTCCGTGCATGGGAGCCACAGGGACGAGTTTTTCACTAAGCTGCATTACGCCCAAGGCCTGCAGGGGGCGCTGTTTCACATAAAACGTGCAAACTCCTTAAGGCACCTTTAAGATGCATGTTCAGTTGTTTATCATAAAACTGAACATTTGATTAATGAAACAAACGGACACTTGACTGACTGAATTACAAACAGGAAGAACTGCATTAATCTAAATGATTCAAATGTTATTGTGTGATGATATGAGACACCAGTCAAATCTGATTTGTCACTGGAGATCGCATTTTAATGGCTACTGACATGGATATATGTCAGTAGAGGTCTGTACTTCCATTGAGTTTTAAAGCTGTTTTTTGAATGATCAGCGCTGTCCCTAGATCGTTAATATAATGGATAGAGCTTACGTGACGTCACCCATAGCGTTCCCAAATGCCATTCTGCAGACTTCAGCGAGTCCAGCAGGACGTCTCCATATTGAACATTTCAAACCGAATGTAAATGTGATTTGTCCAGCCCGTCACGTGACCGCATCACAGGGACAGAGAAGACACTGTGAAAGGGCGATTTATGCAAAACTTTAACTCGTAATATAAAATCAACAGATGATTTATCTGAAAATCAGAATCTGGTGAAGCAGCACGGTTGTAGAAACTAGTGATAAAGACCAAAACATGCTCTGAAACCGGGTGCTTTATATGTTTATTTTCACTCTGAAAATCGGCATTTTTGAATGGGTTCCAATGAGACCGGGGCTCTTTTTGAAACCAGCATCATCGCCCCCTGCTGAAATTTCCCCAGAATTACAGCTTTTTTGCACTTATGCATTATCTTCATGTTTTATGAGCGGAGGTTGGCGCTTGGTGCTCTCTGTGGCTGTATCTCTGTTACGTCACGTGACGCACTTTGGACCAATCAAGTTCCTTCTTTCTGTGAGCACTGAGGAGCACTTCTCCTCCACTGGACTGTGGAGGAGGAAAAACCAGCTGAAAGGGTGAATTATAGGAACAGAAACACTGAGTTTCATTGTCCGTAATGTCCGGTGTAACGCTGGGAAAATTCATTAGTTAGATTGCTTGTGACTAAAAATAGTAATCAGGTTTATTTTAATGCAGCTCCTCCCATCACTGCTCTTTATATATCTATGGTAGTGTCATGGTTTGTGCTGTAAAGTTTGGACAGCTCATATGTGTGGAATATTCAATCTGATTTTCAAATGTAATCCCACTCAATAATCCATGTTTTTTTTTTTAATCAGATATACCTGTAATGAGATTACAAATGTTTTATGTACAGTAAAGGATTACAGTTACACTTCTTTTGTATCCTATTAACGTAACTGTGTCACATGTACTCCGTTCCTCCCCAACCCTGGTGTTCAGACTCGGTGCGGCTGCTGAATGGGTCCAGTCATTGTTCAGGCAGACTGCAGGTGAAGACTGACCCGTCTGACCAGACCTGGTCCTCAGTGTGTGAAGCAGACCTGGACCTGCAGGATGCACAGGTGGTGTGTCGGGAGCTGGGCTGTGGGGCTCCTTCAGTCCTGCAGGGGGCGCTGTATGGAGACGTGCAGACTCCCAGGTGGAGCCCAGAGTTCCAGTGTGGAGGCCATGAGTCTGCTCTGCTGGACTGTAGAAGCTCAGGCTCAGCGGGAAGCAGCTGCTCACCTGGTAAAGCTGCTGGACTCACCTGCTCAGGTAGAAGAGGAGCTGCAGCTTCCACTCCTCTTCTCTTCACACTCACTCCATCCTCTCCCTCTTCTCTTCATTCAGGGTTTCCTGAAACCAGGTTGGTGGGAGAAAACAGTCGCTGTGCAGGTTCTCTGCAGATCAGAAGTTTTGGAGTTTGGAGACCAGCATTTATCTATCCGTGGTCTTTGGAGGAAGCAGCTGTTTTTTGTTCACTTCTTCACTGTGGCTCTGCCGTGTCTGCAGATGATACACATTCAGTCAACTCCACACTTACAGTGATGATCGTGGACGGCTGCTTTCATTCTGGATCTGATTTCATGAAGTGTTCATATTTCTATGAATATTACACCAGCAATAATCTCTCCTGCTCAGGTAAGCTCATCAGTGTTGTGTTCCTCAGTCGGCACAGTCAGAATTAAAGTTCTGTGAATGACCTGTGTACCTGTGTGTGTGTGTGTGTGTGTGTGTGTGTGTGTGTGTGTGTGTGTGTGTTCTCCAGACCTGCTGCTTCATCCAGTCATCTCCGTGTCCTCCTCCTCCTCCATCCTCGGGGTCTCTGAGGCCCAGCAGCAGGGGCTCCAGGTGATCTGGGGCTCCACCTTCACCATCAGCTGTTCCATCCAGCCACAGTACCCAGGAGGCTCCTTCCAGCTCGCCTTCACCTCCTCCAACACCTCCTACAACTCCACCCAGCCGGCTGTCAATCACTCTGCACACTTCCTGTTTCCTGCCGCAGAGCCCGCCCACCGGGGAAACTACAGCTGTGTTTATCACCTCCATGTTTTTGGACACAACTTCTCCTCAGAGAGCCGCCCAGTGTCTCTGTCTGTGTCCGGTAAGAAGAAGCTGATTCCTTCTTTACTCCACCCTTCAAGAGAACATGTGTCGGTTTTCCCACCTTTAGAGGTTCAGCAGGCAGGTCCCACTGGGAGGAGGCCCCGAGGGGGGTCCAGGACTCTCTGGTTTGGTCTGGGAGAGACTTGGAGTCCAACCAGAAGAGCTGGAGGAAGATGAAAGGGGCAGTCATGTCTGGAGGGGTTTGGTCTCTGTAGCGCCACCCAGAACTGATCCAGACCAAGAGGGATCCCAGATGGATGGACTCTGATGGTCTCACTACCAGCAGTCCTCAGACAGATGGCTGATTGTTCTCTGTGTGTTCAGATCCAACAGGTGTGATCGTCAGATGGGTGGTGGTGCCGCTGTCTCTCCTGCTGCTGCAGGGGGCGCTGTGGCTTTACTGTAAGGTACTGTTCACCTCTCTGCTGATGCTCTGAAGCTCTGGGTGGAGCCAGACTCTCCATCACTCCTGTGTGTCGTCATGTCTCTGCAGGCCAGCAGGGGGCAGACCAGCAGACCGGGCGGACGCTGAGCGGAGTGCAGTGGAAGGATGAAGTCGGTCCTCTGAACCTTCCTACTGTGGAAGACAAGATGGTTTTTATGAGCTTTTTCCAAAAATGCTGAATCTCATCTCATTCCCACAGACAGTGGAGCAAGGTTCCTTTTCCTTTTGTGGACCATGGTGAAAAAAAGAGCTTTGTTTTGCCGTATACTGGACCACGATGGATGTCCTTTTTTTAATCTCCATTTTTATCCTTTTTTACTTGTTTTTCATTGATGTTTTTAAGTCATATCATGTCTGAGAGAATAAACTATATCGCCCTTAAAATTTGGTGTTTTTCATTTAAATTCTCTTTGCCAGTCCTTGTAAACTTCCAAAATTGTATTGACAGTATTGTCACAAAGGAATCTCAATACATTGATCCTGACATGCATGAAATGTTCGCAGTTCATCATTATTGTACTAAAAACCGTTATTTGACAAATTCATGGAAAATTCAGTTAAATTGACAGTGTGAAATTAAGAAAATTTTTGGAGGATTTGTCGAGGTGAAAATCTTCTGCCCGTCTCGATGGGCGATTTAATTTATACCGTGATCGGAATTTTAGTTCATACTGCCAGCCTTATGTGAAATGTGCGCACACACACACACACACACACACACAACGATACACTTCGACTGTGTGAAAGACACACACACACACACGAACAAACATGCACATGCACAGAGTTTGCATGGTGCTGTCCATGGTGCTGACTGGTCAACTGAATACAGTTACAAGGTACATTCAGGGCCGGCGATTAGGCTGGGCATCCGGGGCACTTGCCCAGGGCGCCGAGCCGACCATAGGGGGGCGTGCCGACCACGGTGAGCCGCTGTGATGGCCCGTTTGAGCAGCGCACTGCTCGGCTTTGCTTGCTCGCATTCCCCCCCCCCCGCTCAACAACTTTAGGTGATACTCGGCGGACACGCCTTCCATGACCAAATGCAGGGCGTTAAAAGGAGCCCAATTTAGCAATCAAAACTAATAAACACACAAAACAATACAAAATATAATCATATACCTTTTAACAAAATCCTATATTTTTCTCAACAACGTAATTCTTCTAATCAAATGTGCATTTGTAAATGACTCCAACACTGAGAGAGCACCCAGCCACCCTACGGAGGAAGCTCATTTCAGCCACTTGTACCCAGGATCTTGTCCTTTCCAAAGCTCATGACCATAGGTGAGGGTGGGGATGTAGATTGACCGGTAAATCGAGAGCTTCGCCTTTCGGCTCAGCTACCTTCTTCACCACAACGAATCAATACGACTGCATCACTGCAGACGCTGCACCGATCCACCTGTCAAGCTCACGCTCATCCGTCCCCGACTAGTGAACAAGACCCCAAGATACTTAAACTCCTCCACTTGATCCAGAGTCTCTCCACCGACCTGGAGATGACAGGTCACCTTCTTCCGGTCGAGAACCATGGCCTCGGACTTAGAGGTGCTGATCCTCATCCCTATTGCTTCACACTCAGCTGCGAACCGCCCCAGTGCATACTGCAGGTCCAGGTTCAATGAAGCCAACAGGACAACATCATCTGCAAAAAGCAGAGATGAAATCCTGTGGTCCCTAAACTGGACCCCCTCTGGCCCCTGGCTGCACCTAGAAATTCTGTCCATAAAGGATTTTGAACAGAACCAGTTCACCCATTAATAGGGAACGTGAGGTGGGATTAGACCATCATGAGACAGGTTAGTTTTACCTTACTGATGATGTGTTGTTGCAATAGTAATCCTGCTTTTATGTGCCAATAAATTATATGAAAAATACATTTTTCTTTCATGATAAAACCTATTAAATGTGACTGAAAATATATATTTATTTTGTCATTTTCACCTCAGTCCACTTATTTATTTTGTGATTTTTTTAAAATTTCTTTCCTCCTTAATTTTGATGCTTGTATTTATTTCTGTATTGTTTTACTTCAACACTTTTTTTCCAAATTATATGTCTATTTTATTTTTATCAGACATTTAATTTATTTATTGACACATTTTTATTCACGGTCACATTTATTTTTGTCATTTTTTCCAATCTTGGATTTTCCTACTCAGTTTTTTTTTTTCTACACGTATTTATTTCTGTATTTCTGAGTCAATATTTAATGAGGGGGCAGGGTGCCTTGGGGTCAGCTCTTCACCTATTGGTAGAGGAGGGTAGGGAGGTGGAAACAGGCCAGTTGTCTCTCATTTCAGGCTGTCTGATTGCTGTTCTCCGTCCTGATGCGCTTCACCTGTGTCTCATTAGTCATTGTAGTCACCTGGTGCTCTGGGTTTATAAGGCGCTTTTGTCTGTGTTCAGGTTGTGGGATCGTCTTGTTTTCTTGCTCTGTGAGTTGATGTGTTCAATTTTGTTCTAATCATGATAATAATAAAAAAATCTTAGGATAGTTTCTGCATTTCTCTGTAAATTCTGTAAATTAAATTTTTAAGGGTGAATCCAAACTGAATGGAGTTTCAGCTAAGATCAGTCTGATTTATATTTGGAGGTTCATCAATCTGGACTGTTGTTGTAATTTTGACATCTGTCTACAAGAGGGCGTAAAGACAGGAGGAGCTCTCTCTGTCTCTCTGTCTCTCTCTCTCTCTCTCTCTCTCTCTCTCCCTGATTGTTGTCTGTGAAAATGTATCCTCTTTTTGAAAACTTCAAAACGAATCCTCCTGATTTGATCTTTTCAAAGTGTTTTAATCCTGTTTTTAATCCTGGGACTGAAAGACTGTTGACTCTGTCTCCATCTTGAGGCAGGATTGTGTCACTGCATTTATTGACCCTTTTCCAGAACATCCTGATGACAGAAATGTACTAATAGTTTCCTTTGTTTCCTCCAGAGCAGCAGGTGGAAGAGGCGGAGGAGCGGAGACAGAAGACGACGGTCCAGAGACTCTTTTCGCTCCACGTCTCTCAACTTGCTCTTTCTCAGGCAGCAGCTGGTCACAACATCCGCCTCAACTCATTTCCAGTTCAAATGCTGCAACAAGAGAAAGTCCAGGTTGAGAGACGTGGAATGAGTTCAGTTTTGTTTTTAAAGGTCATTTTCAAGGTCAGATGTCATTTTCAAGGTAATGTGGGACAAAAAATTGGCTGTAACATGCACTTGTATAGAGATGTTATTTATTGATGATGTTTTAGATACCAGTCCAGTTCTTGCGCATCCTGCTGTCCCTGTTCACCAAGAATAATGTGAAATTGGCCTTACAAAATATACAAGATGTAGCTGTTCATAAGTTAGGATACCAGGTTATATGTACTCTTGGAGACTTTGTAACAATTATAACAATTATAATATTTTTACAATACAAAATGACAGATTTACTGAAGTTTGAAATTTTATTTCTGCAATACAAAACTGATTATCTGGCAATTAATATTGTGAACTTAAACTGAAATGATCCAAATTATATGTTTCATACTAACACATGTGCCTTAATATTCAGAGAGTAAAATATACATTGATTAAAAGAGGAATATGATTCAGCTATACATATGTCATCTTTAGAACTAATCAGGTTGCCACATCATTGTTTTTGCAGCCTCCTTCACACTTGCACAGTGGCCTACAGCGAATTTAAGCTTGATTGCACTTTCAGTTGCCCTTGCATGCAACCAAGCACCCACAGTGGAGTAGCAGTGTACATCCATGGCTGGCATCTGGTAGACTGGTCCAATATGGCATCCATGTCTTGGTTCGAGCATTCCATTCCCAACCCCATTCACTTGCCTTTGGGATGTGGGGAGCTTTGTACAGAGACTGCTTCCAGATGAAAGCTGCAACAAGCAGTGCATGTTTTGTATGCTGGAATAAGGCATGCTGGGTAGGCGGGATACATTCAAGTGCTCTGAAGCCATGAGTGAACATCAGCTTCCTTGCTTCATTGACAGAGTTTGCATTGCACATTTTACTGTGCATCAACACGGTCAATTGCTCCAGACGGCGCATGTGCAGTGAGTCAAGTTTGAGGCTGGTTGGGTCCTGTGTGATGGCTACGAAGGTTTCTGTGACCTCAGGCAAATTGGCCCATGCATTCCAAGCTGTTTTTTTGCCTATTCCAAACATTGCCGATGTTACATCACATCCTGTGTATGCATGGAAGAAGAGCAGTGCCTGGCAGCGTTGAGATCCCAGTTGTTGACAGATGTGGTGGATTGGGATTTCTTTAAATGTTTTGCCAGATCCAAATCCGACCCATACCTCAGTCAGACCTAGCTCACCGAAGTGGTAGACAGCTGACCACATCAGTGTCCACTGTCCTGAGTTATGCCTTAGTATGTCCCTGCTCCGCAGCATGGCACAAATGAAGCATCATTCGTGTGTCAGCTTCTTCTTGGTGCCATGGAGACAGAGCTGTTAGATTAGTTGGTTGGTTGCTGAGTACAAGTTCAGCCTTTGTGGTGAGGAGATGATAGCTTGCACCAGTGGTTTCTTGAGCCAGTTGGTCACTGAGGAACTGAAACAGCTCATCTTTGTTGTTAGATTCTTTTAAGAAGTTTTGCCAGTTGATACAGAGATCTTGGCTGAGACTCTAGTTCGGTGACCTAGAGTTTCTCCTTATCTGGCGCGAGTCTGTGATTTGAGACTTGCATCCTGAGAGACAGCATCTACTTGCGTAGTGTTTTTGGTCAGCTGGCTCTGCAGGAATGGTATCAAGTGCTTCTGCGTGTACTGTCCAAAAACATTGGCACGATGGGGTTTGACCATATGAATGACGGCTGACATATCAAACACAACAACAGAGGCCTCTTTGGCTGCTGGATCAGGTCCAGGATCAGCACGCCAGGTAGACAGCTAAGAAGGGATGACTTCTTACCAGACATCAGTTTTCCCTGATCAGATAAGGCAGGGGGCTCGCGCATATTTTCATGTCTGAAGAAGTCATCTATGTCAGCATCTGACCGTACTTGAAGGGATAGGAAAAGCTTGGTGATGAGTGCTGTATTTGCCTTTGCTGATCGGAATTTGTTTGCACCCTTCTTCAAATCAGGCAGTGAACTGTGCACAATCCAAATTTCAGCTCAAATCGTGAAAAATTTACTGAGATATGGCCACTTCTGTGTTTTTGTCTCAAATGACCTTGTGACCATATTGGATTTTGTAAAAGCAGCCTCTAGGGGGCGATCTCAACTTGCTTGTGATGGTTTTTGAAAACCTTGTGTCCATACCTATCACCATGCAAAATTTCATAAACCATCATGAAATCCATCTGAACTTTCCCTCTGAGGTAACTCAATGTCACACCAGTCAATCAACAGCTCTGACTTTATTCACACATTGGTCAATATTTCTGAGGGAAAGTTCAGATTTTAAGAAGTGAATTTCTGGAGGAGGTGTCTGGGGACAGGGAAGTCTGGGCATCCCTGCTTCTGAGACCCAGTCCTGGATATAAACCGGGTGGATGGATGGACGGACGGACGGACGGACGGACGGACAACACCCATCCTCCAAGGACTGGCTCCCCATCTCTGCACGAATTGACTACAAGGTCTGATTCTTCACTCATCAGTGAGTTTATGGAAAGGCCCCCTCCTACCTGCAGGAAGGGGGGGTTGATGCCCAGGATCTCGGGGTGCGTGGCCGGAGCGCTGGGGGGGGTGCTGGCCTGGGGTGGGTAGCCGCCCGTGTGGGCCGGTTCTCCCGGGTGGGTCATGGCCCTCCACCTGTGTGGAGGGTCGGCTCTTGGGCTCTTGGGCCTTGGGCTCTCGGCTCTGCCCACCTCGGGCGTCTGGCGCCCGGGGTGGACCGGCTCCTGCCGGTCATGGCTCCGCGGGGCACGGGCCCTGGGACCACCGGGGTCCCCGGCCGGGGCTTTCCTCTACCCCATTTCTGAACCGGAGCACTGAACCACCAGAGCATTTACTTTGCGGGGGCCTTACAGGGGCCTTGCCCTGCTGACATGTAGAGCATTTACTTTGCATAACAGTCTTGAATGTTGTGGAGTCGATTGTATTTTTGAAAATACATGATGCTTGTGAATGTTTCTGACTTGTGACTCTTCCTCTTTCTAGGTGGCCTGTGACGACAACAACATGTCCAAGGGTTACGGCTACGTGCATTTTGAGAGCAAGGAGGCTGCTGAGTGTGCCACGAAGAGGCTGAATGGCATGCTTTTCAATGACCAACAAGTGTAAGTGTGATTTCTGTTCCTCAAACTGCTCCCTCCTGCTATTACAAGTTATGAAGTCAGGTTTTGACACAATTGACTTTATGTTTCATGATGTTTTCTTCAACAGAACGATTGAACCATTCCAGCCTTATGAGGACAGGGAGGCTGAGCTCACTGCTCATTCTGAGGAGTTTACCAATGTTTATGTCAAGAACTTTGGAGAGGACATGGATGATGGGAAGCTTAAAGAGCTCTTTCGCAAATACGGTAAGAGAGTCAGATTTAATATCCACTCAGCATTCACAGCTGAGGATGTGAACCGATACTGATCAGCTGCTGTTTATGACAGGACCCACATCCAGCGTTCGTGTGATGACGGACGAGAACGGAGAGTCAAAGGGATTTGGATTCGCCCGGTTCGAGACACACGAGAACGCACAGAAGGTAAGAACCAGTTCTGAGGAAGACTGATGGATAGATCAAACGTTCTGCTTCAAATCACAGTAACCATGTCTATTTCCTCCCAGGCGGTGGACGACTTGAACGGAAAAGACTTGAACGGCCGGCAGTTGTCCGTATGCCGAGCCCAGAAGAAGGCAGAGCAGCAGATCGAGCTCAGGCGCAGGTTTGAGCCCGAGACTCTGGATCGCGGGGCCAGGTATCAGGTCAGTAGGTCACTGAGCTCATGTGTCCGATCACTTTTTGAGGAGCAGATCTTTCACCCTCAGAATGAAAGTGGCAGAGGACCTTTGAGTCCAGGTTGTACTGTTTACAGAAAATGAATGACTATTATTCGGGGTGGCACTAACTTCTCTTTTGTCCTTGAATAAACAGGGGGTCAATCTATACATCCATAACCTGGATGCTGACATGGATGAGGAACGCCTATACAGAGCTTTCAGCCCCTTTGGACAAATCATCAGTATCAAGGTGAGCAGTCAAGTAGCAGTGAATTACAAAGTTTAATGGATTTCTAAGTCCTAATGGTAATTCCTGTCATATGTCCATAAGTCTTGTGTAAACTAAGGTGACAGGCATTTTGAATAAGTAGGAACTCTGAGAAAGACGATGTTTAATTGAATTTTTTCATACCTGAACTGAATGAGTTTAAATTGTGTCTCTTCCACAGGTGATGAGGGAGGGGGAACGCTGCAAAG
The DNA here is from genome assembly GCF_902148845.1 of Salarias fasciatus. Lineage (NCBI taxonomy): Eukaryota > Metazoa > Chordata > Actinopteri > Blenniiformes > Blenniidae > Salarias > Salarias fasciatus. The sequence continues at coordinate 11,590,703 of NW_021941230.1, forward strand.
GATTTGGATTTGTGTGCTTTTCGTCCCCCGAGGAGGCCACCAAGGCCACAAAGGAGATGAACGGCCGCGTGTTGGGCACCCAGCCACTCTACGTGGTGCTGGCCTGGGCTCGTCCTGGTGTCCGTCTTCAGCAGGGGCCCTGCGTGTGACCCCAAACTGAGACCTACATGGGACCCTGGCGGGAGCCACAGGTACACCCCCAGCAGCAGCCTCACCCACACCCCCAGTGTGAGGTCCTCCCACACTCCCAGAATGAGGACCACCCACACCCCCAGAATGAGGTCCTCCCACACCCTCAAAATGAGGACCACCCACACCCCCAGTGTACGGTCCTCCCACGCCCCCAGGATCAGGACTACCCACACTTCCAGCAGCAGCCTCACCTGCACCAACCGCGGGGCCCCCATGCACGTGCCCGACATGAATCCCACCTGCATCCGCAACATGAGCCCTACGTGCGCCCTCGGCGGGAGTGTAACGCGCGCTTCCGACGTGGGCCCCCAGCAGGAGGCGCACTTACAGCCCCAGTGGGAACCTCAGGCGCCCCCATTGTGGGCACCACATTGGACCCCATTATGAGCCCTGTGGGCAGCCCCAGCACGATCCTCAGGTCATTATGAACATAGGGAAGGAAGGAAAGAAAGAAAAAAGAAATTCAGCACTGAAGAAGCAAAACCTCTGATAACATAGATGAAATCATTGATATCTTAATTACAAACAAAGAGTGAAGGAAAGAAACAAGAAAAATTATCATCATTGTGAACGCAGAGGGAAGGAAGAAAAGCAAGAAAAAAAGAAATTAAGCATTGAAAATGCAAAACCTCTGAAAACATTGGTGAAATGAATGATATCTTCATTACAAACAGAGGGAAGGAAAAAAAGAAGCATTGAAAAGGAAAATGGAAAAAAATGACTCTCTCTTAAAAACATTAAAGAAAATAAACATTTTAAAGCATCAAACAAATATTGAAGAATCTGTCTTTGATAGATGTAGTTTACATGATGGAACAGGAGGAAAACAAACTTCAGTCTGACTCCTTCAGTACTTTTGCATCATTCCTGATTGGAACTTTAAGTTTTGGCTCATTTAAAATCAACCAACTTCTGACACATGAAGCAGTGATTGAATTATGGACAACAGTGTTTTCATGTGTCACAACAGTCATGCAGACATCAATTGTTCTACCATCTTCTACACTCGTTACCAATTCACCATTATCCACAAAAGAAACAAAACTCATTGTCATTATTAAACACAATAATCACCATTCTTGATGTCTCTTTTTAAACTGAATTATGTTTGATATTTGCTTGATCTCCACACATAATTTGTACCACAGTTTTACTCCATAGATTGTAATGTAGAAACTAGTCCGTCCATCTCTATCTGAATAGTTTTGAGCTCCAAAAGGTCAATGAATTTTAAAGTTTTACGTTGTAAAAGTAGTTGATTATTCTGTGTTTAGGTTTCCTCTGTTCTGACTCATCTGTTGTGATGTCCATGGTCTATCTTAATATTTCTGTAGTTGCAAATATTAAAAACTGAGAGGCATCAGATATCAATTCTTAACAGTCCACTCACTGTGATATTGTCAGTGACATTCGCTCAGACTGAAGTTAAACATGGAGTTCAACAGCAACCTTTGTTTGTTACCTCCAGAGTAAATTGTTGTGATTCCCTGTGATCAGGGTGTCCAAACAACTGCCTGAAAAGTCTTCAGTTGATTCAGAATGGGCATGTTTACATGGGCCCAAAAATCCCCTATCATCAAATTGTAAGGTGAAGCGGATTGTAAATGTGTCGTATAAACACCTGAGTGAGTCCGGTGAAGCGGACTGGCGATGGTGGCAAAGTCTTTCACGAAGTGTTGGTAATACGACGCGAGCTGCAGGAAGCTTCGTAGTTCGCTGACATTAGTCGGCCTCCGCCAGCACCGGGCGGCATCCACCTTGTCGGGGTTGGCAGCCACACCCTTAGCTCTGACGACGTGCCCCAGGAACTCTGTCTCTCGGCTCAGCAGATGGCACTTCCCCGGGTGCAGTCTCAGCCCCGCCTGGCAGATGTGCTCGAAGACCTCTTTTAGGTTGGCGAGGGCCCCATTGAAGCTGTCAGCGTGCACCAGCAGGTCGTCCAGGTACACCACGCAGCGCTCCCGGGGGACGGTGGCCAGCACACTCTCTATGAGCCGCTCGAACGGCGCTGGTGCGTTGCAGAGCCCGAATGGCATGACCCGGAACTGCCACAGCCCCTGGCTGAACGTGAATGCGGTCTTGGGCCTCGCTTCCGGGGTTAGCTCCACTTGCCAGTAGCTGCTGCGCAGATCGAGGGAACTGAACCAGCTGGAGCCGGAGATGTAGTCAAAGGCGTCATTGATGCGGGGCAGCGGGTACTAGTCTTTGTCACGCTGTTCAGACACCGGTAGTCCACACAGAACCTGAATCTTGTTTTCTGATGACACAGCTATTTTCTGTCCAGGGGAAATTTAGAGCAGCTCTCAGAGGAAATCAACTCAGAACTGAACACATTCAAGAAGAGCTTTGATTCAAACAAACTCTCAGTAAATGTATGTTGTTTGGAAGTCATGAGGGGAACATAGAGACTCTAAAGTTCTGACAGAAGGTGTAGAAGAAGACAGAGTTCCAGAAATCAAGTATCTGAGGGTGAAAATCAACAAGAAGATCTGCTGGAAACCTCACATCAAACATGATGTTTCCAAAATATCCACAAGTCTTTCAGTCCTCAGCAAAGCAGAATCCTTCCTAAACAGCAAAGCTCTCCAGATGAGATATTGATCACTGATACTGTCGTACTGGAACGACTGCCTGAAGGTTTGGAGCAGCAGCTCCAAATCCTCACTGCAGAAAAGAGGCATCAGGATGATCCATGAAGCAGCTTTCAGGACCACACTAATGTCTTCCTTCTAGTTTGTGGAGCTCTGAAACTCCCAGATGGAGGAGAATTCCCAGCAGAGAGAGAAGCAGCAGTCAGCAGCAGAGTCCTACCTGAGCTCCACAGCAGCAGCAGCTTCAGCTCCATGTTCCAGGTCGACCACGTCTCTCTGAGTGTCTCATCATCAACTGTCCCAAACATTTATCAGCCATTAGGTGGAGGTCGAGCTTCCACATACGCCCACGTCAACATGTCTTTACTGCATTTTTACATCTGCTTTTTGGCTTCCATCACTTTCTGGAGGCTTTACATCTACTTGTTGTCATTTGCATCAGTTTGTTGGACTTTTCTATGTTTGTTGGAGTTTTAACTCTGGATTTTTGTCCAGGTTGAACAACTTTTGTAACCATGTTGAGCAAGAAGTGATTTCCTGAGAAACGGACTTGTATAATTATATCTGATAGGAGGAAGCTGTCATGTGTCATGAGGTGGTTGTGTTTCCATGACAGAATTAGAGATATCCTCTCAGATTAAAGATTTGACTCCATGTATATTCTGCAGGCTGAAAACTGATTTTCACAACACCTCAACACGCTTGTATTTCTTCATTCTTTATGTTCTCAAACAGGATTTCAATCACCTGATATGAGAAGCCAGTCACACCTTCATGAGATCACCACTTCAACACATGACAGTTAAACACAAACATTCTTGATTTATCGTCTTTTAGCCATCTTTCAAGGAGGGCCTGCACTTCATATTTGAAGAATGTTTCCTGCTGGCTGAGAATGACCTTCTCTACATCCTTGGAAATAAAAGGCCGTTCAGAAATTGTCCAGAAAATTTGGGTTTTGGGGGGGGGGGTGTGTGTGATCTGGGATCTCGGGGTTCGTGGCTGGAGCGCTGGGGGGTACTGGCCTGGGGCGGGTAGCTGCACCTCTGATCTTCATTTACTCTTCACATTCTACCTGTGGACTCAGTTACCTTGTTTTCTTGTGGTGAGTTAGACTAATGGTGATCTGTAGTAGGCCTCTCCTGATGCTCTGGTGTGATTTGACACCTGGATCCTCACCTTCACGCCCCAGTTCACTACCAGTACCTATCATGTATCAGTTCTCAAAATACAAGAAATAAATTAAGAAAGCATATTAACAAGAGGAGCTTGATACTTACATGAGTGGACAAAATTGTTGGTACCCTTCATTTATGAAAAGAAAAATTCACAGTGGTCAGAGAAACAACTTGAATCTGACCAAAGTAATAATAAAAAAAAAATTCCATGAAATTTAGCTAATGAAAGTCAGACATTGCTTTTCAACCACGCTTCAACAGAATTATTTAAAAAAATAACCTCAAGAAACAGGCCTGGACAAAAGTGATGGTACCCCTAGAAAAGACAGACAATGATGTGACCAAAGGGACATGTCAGTCCCAGGTGTGTCCACTAACTGGCATCACAGGTGTCTACAGTCTTGTAATGAGTCAGTGTCTCATATAGAGGGCGACAGGGAGTCACATGAAGTGGACCACACTTAAACGATAAGTTCGGTTTAAACAGTTTTCATGTTGTTTATAGAATGAAGTACATCAACATACTCACCCAGAAGGCTTTTCTGATCCGAACAGTGCTTCGGTGTGAAGCTGCAGAAGTCTCACTGACAGTTACAAGAATCGTTTGATTGCAGTGATTGCCTCAAAAGGTTGTGCAACTAAATATTAAGTTAAGGGTACCATCATTTTTGTCCAGGAATGTTTCATGAGTTTTTTGTTTTTTTTTAATAGTTCTGTTGAAGCCTGGTTGAAAAGCAATGCCTGACTTTCATTGGTTAAATTTCATAGAATTTTTATTTATTGCTACTTTTGTCAGATTCAAGTTGTTTCTCTGACCACTGTGGATTTTTCTTTTATTAGACGAAGGGTACCAACAATTCTGTCCACGCGTGTGTGAGCTCCTCTTGGAAGAGCAAATGTGTCTGGCATATAACAGCAGCCAGGCGTCCTTTGAAATGAGACAGAACCAAAAGTGTTAAAGTAGAAAGAAGCACATCCTTCACTGAAAAAAAAACATTCAGATCCTTTTTAAATGTCTCATATTTTAATCAATTAGATTTGAACATAAATTTAATTAATTCCATCTGTAATTAAAACAAACTTATTTTTATCATTTAGATGTAGCTTAAGCTTGGTTTGCTCGTGCTCGTGTATGAGAATCCGCTTTGCAAATGCTCAGTAAAGACCCGTCTGAATGAGATGCTGCTTGCTGCAAGCTGTTTTCCTCCACTGCACTTCTTCTATCTCTGTATCTTTCTACTTCCTCATGAAGCGGTCCAGGTCTGTTGGATTTAGTTGGTAAGCTCTTCACAAACTGTGGTGAACAATGTCTAGTTTGTCAGCATCTGCATGTTTAAGTCTTGTGGAGGTTGCCAATCTGGTCTGAGCCCAACTGGTTCATCCTTGCCTCTGGCTCAGCAGACTCCCCTCTGGAGCTTGTATTTGTGCTATGTGTCTGTTTTGCTTTGTTTGGTCTTGTTTTATGGTACTATAAAGCATATTGGCTAGCCACAGGCCATACTGGTTTTAAATCTGCTCTAGAAACAAACCTGTGGAGACATTTTATCAGTAAAACTAAATTAAACTTTGAATTTGATGACGGAGAGATGCAGTCAAATGAAACTGACACAAACATGTTTTTTCCTGCATTTTTTTGAACTGTCAGGTTCAAACTGCTGATCACACGAAGGTGTGAAAGGCTTCTCTTATCAGGTGAAGAAAGGAAGGAAGCTGAAGGCAGAACCACAGCTTACTGACTGAAATCCTGTTTGAGAACACAACTGTTTGTGAACATCAGTTTTCAGCCCACAGAAGAACATTGAGTCAAATCAGACTTTAATCTGAGAGGATATCTGTAATTCTGTCATGGAAACACAACCGCCTCCTGACATATGACAGCAGCCTCCAACCAGATCTAATTATACAAGTCCGTTTCTGAGGAAATCACTTCTTGCTGAACATGGTGACAAAAGTTTCTCAACCTGGACAAAAATCGAAAGTTAAAACTCCAACATATAAAAGTCCAACAAACTGATGCAAATACAACAAATACAATAATATAATAATGCAATAATTGTAATGTTTACAATTTATTTTAATCAGTGGATGACATTAGATTTATCCAACATGAGGAAAACCTTTTGACCGAAAATGACAAAAATTACAGTTTTTCTCCATTGGTTTGGCTCATTTCTTGACGCCAAAATTACATTTTCAAAACAACATGGACAAATCTCCAAACTACCCTGTAACCGCTCACAACAGAATGGCATTTTTCATTCCTGTCATCACATTTAAAATGTCTTAGTACCTGTCTCAATGTCTCAGAAAATCTTTGCAAATGATTAAGCACAGTAAGGATAGATTTAGCACAATTCCCAAGTGAATAGGTCATGTCGATCTAAACTGATTGATCGATTCTCAGTCTAATGGTTGTTCTCTCCAAAACATATCGGCATGATTTCATTGTATCAGTCACCACCTGCAAAATCATCTGTTCAGCTGTCAAAATTAGTCAAAAACACACTTCAATACCATAAATATCAGACATGGATGTGTTTGCATGAAGGTGAGGAGGACAGTCAGGAGGGTGAGGAGGGAGACCAGTGAAGAAGTGAGCTGTGAAACTCCAGCTTCATTTACAGTACATTGGGCTTCATACAATTTTCCTTTTTGTTTTGTTACCTCCACCAAGGAGGTTATGTAATCACATTGGTTTGTTGGTTGCTTGGTTGGTTTGTGAGCAACATTACGGAAAAAGTTATAGAGGGATTGCAATGAAACTTTGTGGAAAGGAGGGTCTTGGGCTAACTTAGAATCCATTAAATTTTGGTGACGATCCGGATCACTGTCTGGATCTAGGAATTTTTTTAAAGGATTCTTTATCATTGAGAGACAGGGCAGTCTTTCACATAGTTGGGCATAACTCAACAATAAATGAAAAGGCGGCTCAGCAAAAAACTACAGTAAGTTTCTTCAAGGACTCTAAGAGATATCAGCTGCTGATCCAGATCACGGAAGTATTCCGGATACCAGGATCCAGAACAGACAAAAATAGGGGGATTCTGGAGTGTCAGTCACTGTGAGGAAACACACTGATATATGAACGAGCAACAAACAGCTTTCTCCCACGCATTGTTTGTGTTGGGGAGAAATAAAATGGTTTGCAAGGTACATGCAAAATAAATAATAAATCAAGCTAAATAAACTTTATATGCAATAATACTCATGAAAACAAATTAAGAAATATTCAGAAAATATGCAAAGACTAATAAATAGCTCCAGCACAAAGCTGTAGTATTTGGATGAACTCAATCTGCCTGCCAACATGAAAACAATCACACAAAAGCTCTGAGAAAAATGGAGGGCAAGATCATGTGACATTTTTGAAATCTATGGTCGCCGGGCTGGCTTTAAGGAAATTGTCAACTTCATTGAGAACCAGGTCAAGATCGTTTCTGATCCAACTTTTGATGGTATTCAAGACACTCCCGTCGGTGCAAAAGGAGGCAACAAGGCACAGTTACAGCAAAGATCACAACAGAAAAAAGGTTTTGCAACTGCTGACTTCGTGTCAAATGAGCCAGCTGTGAGTGTAAATAAAAGAAGCATCCAGACACAGACATAAAGCCAATATGTGCCTCCTACAACCCCAAACTTCTCCTGTATGTGCTGTTCACGTGGACACACACTGGGTCAATGTTCAAGGTTGAAAAAGATGTCTCATCATCAATGTTTATCTCATCATCATCCTGGCTTGATGAATCCACATGTTCTCATCCTCGCTTGGTGCTTTGTGCGTCCAGTTAAGCCTGAATCCTCTTGTTCTGGACTTGACCTGACTGAGACATCTACCATTTACACTATTTTGGTCGTGTAAATTGGTCTTTTAGGGATTAAAAATGCATTTAAATGAAATAAGTAAGTTCAGCCTTTCAGCACTGTATTTAAAAGGTCAAAGTTGTGCTATTCGGCCTCTTGAGTCTCATGAATGATGTGCAGATGTACTGCAAATCTAAAGTTTTTGTCCTCTGCTATGTCAGGATATTACATTAGTCCTCGGGTCCCGGGCGTCATGGTGAATCGCTACAGCAGAACAGGAAGGATCTACTAACTTGGCGACGTGACGTCAAACTGCGAGCGCTCACAGGTGAGCTGTCCGTCACAGGAAGTGGCGCTATCAGTCAAAATCTACACATTAATGGCTCGAATGCAGCTTTAAGAAGCAGGACAATGTTCCTTACAGCCCGAAAACCTCATCTAACAGTCATGTAAATACACAATCCCGTTGCCTTATATGGAGCAAAACTATTATTGATTCACCTTGATCTGAAAATACAAAATCACCTCACTGTTACTTTGAATCACCTTGTGTTTGTTGTTTTTGAGGGGCCGAGCCCTGTAGAGCGAGGACCCTATTGTATTTCTAGATGTTCTTATCATTCGACAGACAATGACAGAGTAATCATTCAGCTGAGAGCAGCTGTCCATCAAACTCTGAGCAGTCAATGGCTGAAGCAGAGTTTCTTCCTCGTCTTCCTCCTTCAGCTTCAACACTAAACCTCTGATGTCTCAATAATGGTTAGTTTATAGGTTTCATCACTTTTTCTGTTTTAATTGAATAAATGAGTAGGGGGTGAACTGGCTGTCAAAATAAGAGCCTGGAACCTCTTTAAAATAGCTTAATCAAACCAGGACCGACAGCATGCACTGGGGCGGATTGCAGGAGAGTGTAAAGCAACGGGAATGAGGATCAGCACCTCATGGTCCGCGTCTGTAGGATCATCCATATAGCAAGAGTGAGTTTGTGAAAATACGTAAACTTTGGGATTTCAGCCAGAAAATCTCTCTCCAGAATGCATTGGAGCAGATGGGAGAAAATTCTGCAGTCTCCTAAAACGCATTTGGCGAGAGAAACATTTGAGATACTGAAAAAAAGAAAGCATCGTGAGAATTACAAGGACTGCAGCTACGTTTTGATGGATAATATGTTCAGATTGAGCCAGAAATGGGCCTGTGGAAACTCTACTGCATTAATACTGTACATCACCACCTGAAGTACATGGCAACTTTGAATCAAACTGTGATGTTGTCACCAGAGTTGATAGCCTGTATCTTCAGCCTGCAGTTCACCATTCTGAACTATTCAGACGTCCGGATCAGTCGTAGCTTTGTGTTGTGGAGAATTATCACCCGCCCATTGCTGACTGAGCTTCTGGTTGCTGGATCTTTCTGGATTTGTTTATTAGGGCGCATTTGGACAGAGGAGAATCTCCTGACAGTATTTTATGAGAACGTTGGACCAGAAGAGGAAACCTCGAGAGCAGCGTTCATTGAGAAATGTAAGAACACTTGTTTTTAAGTGAGAGACTCCATAAGTTTCCATTGGTGTGATAATGGACAATTATGAAAATAATGACGTTCTGAACCCATGAATTTTCAGTTGTCAGGTTGCAGCAAGATGAAGCCAATGATTATGGACCAGTTTGCGCCCATCAACCCATCGGCTTCTCTGTATGTGGGAGATCTGCATCCCAGCACCACAGAGATGATGCTTTATGAGGCCTTCAGCCAGGTGGGGCCCGTCATCTCCACCCGTGTGTTTAGACACCGCCTCACCCGCCACTCCCTCGGTTATGGTTTTATTAACTACCAAAACCGTGAAGATGGTAAGTTTTATCCATGCAAGCGCTAAAGGAGGCGCTGTGCCTCCAGAGTGTCTATCTTCATGTTTTCAATCTTAGTCATGTGTGATGCTGCATCTTGAGGGATGACCCTGTTAACAAGCTGTTTTTTTTTTGTCTTTTCTTGCTGTCTGTGTGTAGCTGAGCGAGCCCTAGAGGAGTTGGCCTTCACTAAGATCAACGGCCGGCCTGCGCGGTTAATGTGGTGCCACCATGACCCCTCCCTGAGAACTAGCGGAGCAGGAAATATCCTCATAAAAAATCTGGACAAGTCCATCGACAGCCTGGCCTTACTGGACACTTTCTAAGCATTTGGGACGGTGTTGTCCTGCAAAGTGAGTACGGGGGCCTTGCCCTGTTGACATGTAGAGCATTTACTTTGCATAACAGTCTTGAATGTTGTGGAGTCGATTGTATTTTTGAAAATGCATGATGCTTGTGAATGTTCCTGACTTGTGACTCTTCCTCTTTCTAGGTGGCCTGTGACGACAACAACATGTCCAAGGGTTACGGCTACGTGCATATTGAGAGCAAGGAGGCTGCTGAGAGTGCCACGAAGAGGCTGAACGGCATGCTTTTCAATGACCAACAAGTGTAAGTGTGATTTCTGTTCCTCAAACTGCTCCCTCCTGCTATTACAAGTTATGAAGTCAGGTTTTGACACAATTGACTTTATGTTTCATGATGTTTTATTTAGGGATGTGCGATACCACTTTTTTTCAGACCGATACCAAGTACGAGTACTTCATCTTCAGTACTCACCGATACCGATACTTGCATACCGATACTTTATATATATAAAATTTAAAATAATGCAATGACAGATTATTTTTGAAAATGAATTTTATTTCTAATAAAAAGGCAGCCCAGCCACTATGTCAAATGAAACTGACACAAACATGTTTTTTCCTGCATTTTTTTGAACTGTCAGGTTCAAACTGCTGATCACACGAAGGTGTGAAAGGCTTCTCTTATCAGGTGAAGAAAGGAAGGAAGCTGAAGGCAGAACCACAGCTTACTGACTGAAATCCTGTTTGAGAACACAACTGTTTGTGAACATCAGTTTTCAGCCCACAGAAGAACATTGAGTCAAATCAGACTTTAATCTGAGAGGATATCTGTAATTCTGTCATGGAAACACAACCGCCTCCTGACATATGACAGCAGCCTCCAACCAGATCTAATTATACAAGTCCGTTTCTGAGGAAATCACTTCTTGCTGAACATGGTGACAAAAGTTTCTCAACCTGGACAAAAATCGAAAGTTAAAACTCCAACATATAAAAGTCCAACAAACTGATGCAAATACAACAAATACAATAATATAATAATGCAATAATTGTAATGTTTACAATTTATTTTAATCAGTGGATGACATTAGATTTATCCAACATGAGGAAAACCTTTTGACCGAAAATGACAGAAATTACAGTTTTTCTCCATTGGTTTGGCTCATTTCTTGAAAACCAAAATTACATTTTCAAAACAACATGGACAAATCTCCAAACTACCCTGTAACCGCTCACAACAGAATGGCATTTTTCATTCCTGTCATCACATTTAAAATGTCTTAGTACCTGTCTCAATGTCTCAGAAAATCTTTGCAAATGATTAAGCACAGTAAGGATAGATTTAGCACAATTCCCAAGTGAATAGGTCATGTCGATCTAAACTGATTGATCGATTCTCAGTCTAATGGTTGTTCTCTCCAAAACATATTGGCATGATTTCATTCTATCAGTCACCACCTGCAAAATCATCTGTTCAGCTGTCAAAATTAGTCAAAAACACACTTCAATACCATGAATATCAGACATGGATGTGTTTGCATGAGGGTGAGGAGGACAGTCAGGAGGGTGAGGAGGGAGACCAGTGAAGAAGTGAGCTGTGAAACTCCAGCTTCATTTACAGTACATTGGGCTTCATACAATTTTCCTTTTTGTTTTGTTACCTCCACCAAGGAGGTTATGTAATCACATTGGTTTGTTGGTTGCTTGGTTGGTTTGTGAGCAACATTACGGAAAAAGTTATAGAGGGATTGCAATGAAACTTTGTGGAAAGGAGGGTCTTGGGCTAACTTAGAATCCATTAAATTTTGGTGACGATCCAGATCACTGTCTGGATCTAGGAATTTTTTTAAAGGATTCTTTATCATTGAGAGACAGGGCAGTCTTTCACATAGTTGGGCATAACTCAACAATAAATGAGAAGGGGGCTTAGCAAAAAACTACAGTAAGTTTCTTCAAGGACTCTAAGAGAGATCAGCTGCTGATCCAGATCACGGAAGTATTCCGGATACCAGGATCCACAACTGACAAAAATAGGGGGATTCTGGAGTGTCAGTCACTGTGAGGAAACACACTGAGATATGAACGTGCAACAAACAGCTTTCTCCCACACATTGTTTGTGTTGGGGAGAAATAAAATGGTTTGCAAGGTACATGCAAAATAAATAATAAATCAAGCTAAATAAACTTTATATGCAATAATACTCATGAAAACAAATTAAGAAATATTCAGAAAATATGCAAAGACTAATAAATAGCTCCAGCACACAGCTGCAGTATTTGGATGAACTCAATCTGCCTGCCAACATGAAAACAATCACACAAAAGCTCTGAGAAAAATGGAGGGCAAGATCATGTGACATTTTTGAAATCTATGGTCGCCGGGCTGGCTTTAAGGAAATTGTCAACTTCATTGAGAACCAGGTCAAGATCGTTTCTGATCCAACTTTTGATGGTATTCAAGACACTCCCGTCGGTGCAAAAGGAGGCAACAAGGCACAGTTACAGCAAAGATCACAACAGAAAAAAGGTTTTGCAACTGCTGACTTCGTGTCAAATGAGCCAGCTGTGAGTGTAAATAAAAGAAGCATCCAGACACAGACATAAAGCCAATATGTGCCTCCTACAACCCCAAACTTCTCCTGTATGTGCTGTTCACGTGGACACACACTGGGTCAATGTTCAAGGTTGAAAAAGATGTCTCATCATCAATGTTTATCTCATCATCATCCTGGCTTGATGAATCCACATGTTCTCATCCTCGCTTGGTGCTTTGTGCGTCCAGTTAAGCCTGAATCCTCTTGTTCTGGACTTGACCTGACTGAGACATCTACCATTTACACTATTTTGGTCGTGTAAATTGGTCTTTTAGGGATTAAAAATGCATTTAAATGAAATAAGTAAGTTCAGCCTTTCAGCACTGTATTTAAAAGGTCAAAGTTGTGCTATTCGGCCTCTTGAGTCTCATGAATGATGTGCAGATGTACTGCAAATCTAAAGTTTTTGTCCTCTGCTATGTCAGGATATTACATTAGTCCTCGGGTCCCGGGCGTCATGGTGAATCGCTACAGCAGAACAGGAAGGATCTACTAACTTGGCGACGTGACGTCAAACTGCGAGCGCTCACAGGTGAGCTGTCCGTCACAGGAAGTGGCGCTATCAGTCAAAATCTACACATTAATGGCTCGAATGCAGCTTTAAGAAGCAGGACAATGTTCCTTACAGCCCGAAAACCTCATCTAACAGTCATGTAAATACACAATCCCGTTGCCTTATATGGAGCAAAACTATTATTGATTCACCTTGATCTGAAAATACAAAATCACCTCACTGTTACTTTGAATCACCTTGTGTTTGTTGTTTTTGAGGGGCCGAGCCCTGTAGAGCGAGGACCCTATTGTATTTCTAGATGTTCTTATCATTCGACAGACAATGACAGAGTAATCATTCAGCTGAGAGCAGCTGTCCATCAAACTCTGAGCAGTCAATGGCTGAAGCAGAGTTTCTTCCTCGTCTTCCTCCTTCAGCTTCAACACTAAACCTCTGATGTCTCAATAATGGTTAGTTTATAGGTTTCATCACTTTTTCTGTTTTAATTGAATAAATGAGTAGGGGGTGAACTGGCTGTCAAAATAAGAGCCTGGAACCTCTTTAAAATAGCTTAATCAAACCAGGACCGACAGCATGCACTGGGGCGGATTGCAGGAGAGTGTAAAGCAACGGGAATGAGGATCAGCACCTCATGGTCCGCGTCTGTAGGATCATCCATATAGCAAGAGTGAGTTTGTGAAAATACGTAAACTTTGGGATTTCAGCCAGAAAATCTCTCTCCAGAATGCATTGGAGCAGATGGGAGAAAATTCTGCAGTCTCCTAAAACGCATTTGGCGAGAGAAACATTTGAGATACTGAAAAAAAGAAAGCATCGTGAGAATTACAAGGACTGCAGCTACGTTTTGATGGATAATATGTTCAGATTGAGCCAGAAATGGGCCTGTGGAAACTCTACTGCATTAATACTGTACATCACCACCTGAAGTACATGGCAACTTTGAATCAAACTGTGATGTTGTCACCAGAGTTGATAGCCTGTATCTTCAGCCTGCAGTTCACCATTCTGAACTATTCAGACGTCCGGATCAGTCGTAGCTTTGTGTTGTGGAGAATTATCACCCGCCCATTGCTGACTGAGCTTCTGGTTGCTGGATCTTTCTGGATTTGTTTATTAGGGCGCATTTGGACAGAGGAGAATCTCCTGACAGTATTTTATGAGAACGTTGGACCAGAAGAGGAAACCTCGAGAGCAGCGTTCATTGAGAAATGTAAGAACACTTGTTTTTAAGTGAGAGACTCCATAAGTTTCCATTGGTGTGATAATGGACAATTATGAAAATAATGACGTTCTGAACCCATGAATTTTCAGTTGTCAGGTTGCAGCAAGATGAAGCCAATGATTATGGACCAGTTTGCGCCCATCAACCCATCGGCTTCTCTGTATGTGGGAGATCTGCATCCCAGCACCACAGAGATGATGCTTTATGAGGCCTTCAGCCAGGTGGGGCCCGTCATCTCCACCCGTGTGTTTAGACACCGCCTCACCCGCCACTCCCTCGGTTATGGTTTTATTAACTACCAAAACCGTGAAGATGGTAAGTTTTATCCATGCAAGCGCTAAAGGAGGCGCTGTGCCTCCAGAGTGTCTATCTTCATGTTTTCAATCTTAGTCATGTGTGATGCTGCATCTTGAGGGATGACCCTGTTAACAAGCTGTTTTTTTTTTGTCTTTTCTTGCTGTCTGTGTGTAGCTGAGCGAGCCCTAGAGGAGTTGGCCTTCACTAAGATCAACGGCCGGCCTGCGCGGTTAATGTGGTGCCACCATGACCCCTCCCTGAGAACTAGCGGAGCAGGAAATATCCTCATAAAAAATCTGGACAAGTCCATCGACAGCCTGGCCTTACTGGACACTTTCTAAGCATTTGGGACGGTGTTGTCCTGCAAAGTGAGTACGGGGGCCTTGCCCTGTTGACATGTAGAGCATTTACTTTGCATAACAGTCTTGAATGTTGTGGAGTCGATTGTATTTTTGAAAATGCATGATGCTTGTGAATGTTCCTGACTTGTGACTCTTCCTCTTTCTAGGTGGCCTGTGACGACAACAACATGTCCAAGGGTTACGGCTACGTGCATATTGAGAGCAAGGAGGCTGCTGAGAGTGCCACGAAGAGGCTGAACGGCATGCTTTTCAATGACCAACAAGTGTAAGTGTGATTTCTGTTCCTCAAACTGCTCCCTCCTGCTATTACAAGTTATGAAGTCAGGTTTTGACACAATTGACTTTATGTTTCATGATGTTTTATTTAGGGATGTGCGATACCACTTTTTTTCAGACCGATACCAAGTACGAGTACTTCATCTTCAGTACTCACCGATACCGATACTTGCATACCGATACTTTATATATATAAAATTTAAAATAATGCAATGACAGATTATTTTTGAAAATGAATTTTATTTCTAATAAAAAGGCAGCCCAGCCACTATGTCAAATGAAACTGACACAAACATGTTTTTTCCTGCATTTTTTTGAACTGTCAGGTTCAAACTGCTGATCACACGAAGGTGTGAAAGGCTTCTCTTATCAGGTGAAGAAAGGAAGGAAGCTGAAGGCAGAACCACAGCTTACTGACTGAAATCCTGTTTGAGAACACAACTGTTTGTGAACATCAGTTTTCAGCCCACAGAAGAACATTGAGTCAAATCAGACTTTAATCTGAGAGGATATCTGTAATTCTGTCATGGAAACACAACCGCCTCCTGACATATGACAGCAGCCTCCAACCAGATCTAATTATACAAGTCCGTTTCTGAGGAAATCACTTCTTGCTGAACATGGTGACAAAAGTTTCTCAACCTGGACAAAAATCGAAAGTTAAAACTCCAACATATAAAAGTCCAACAAACTGATGCAAATACAACAAATACAATAATATAATAATGCAATAATTGTAATGTTTACAATTTATTTTAATCAGTGGATGACATTAGATTTATCCA
This sequence comes from Salarias fasciatus, assembly GCF_902148845.1. Classification (NCBI taxonomy): domain Eukaryota; kingdom Metazoa; phylum Chordata; class Actinopteri; order Blenniiformes; family Blenniidae; genus Salarias; species Salarias fasciatus. Next base: position 11,606,667 of record NW_021941230.1, read on the forward strand.
ACATGAGGAAAACCTTTTGACCGAAAATGACAAAAATTACAGTTTTTCTCCATTGGTTTGGCTCATTTCTTGACGCCAAAATTACATTTTCAAAACAACATGGACAAATCTCCAAACTACCCTGTAACCGCTCACAACAGAATGGCATTTTTCATTCCTGTCATCACATTTAAAGCGACACTAAGGAACTTTTCAACCTTAATAAAACATTTTAATATCTTTTGTGATGATACATCGACTTACAACTAGTTAAATGACCCCTCTGTCACGGGCTGAGGGCGTCAGTATTGCTTTCACTTGGACTAAGCAACTGTGAGGAGGGTGGTAGGAACCCTGCACACTAAAAAAACTCCAAATGGGCGGACTGCTTTACGGCATGCGTCACATCATGATAAAACATTGTTTAGCCACCATTAGATTCATTACCTCGTCGTTATCCATCCTTCACACAGGCACTGGAAACAAATGTAGGCGAGTTCAGTCCGACAGCATGCCGCCGGCAGCAGCATTTTACGACGCCACGCGCTAGACCTAATGGGAACTGTAGTATTCGGTCAGGCAAAACACTACCGCTTTTGTCCACTGGCACCGCCAAAATCAACGAAAACTGAAAGTTCCTTAGTGTTGCTTTAAAATGTCTTAGTACCTGTCTCAATGTCTCAGAAAATCTTTGCAAATGATTAAGCACAGTAAGGATAGATTTAGCACAATTCCCAAGTGAATAGGTCATGTCGATCTAAACTGATTGATCGATTCTCAGTCTAATGGTTGTTCTCTCCAAAACATATTGGCATGATTTCATTGTATCAGTCACCACCTGCAAAATCATCTGTTCAGCTGTCAAAATTAGTCAAAAAAACACCTTCAATACCATGAATATCAGACATGGATGTGTTTGCATGAAGGTGAGGAGGACAGTCAGGAGGGTGAGGAGGGAGACCAGTGAAGAAGTGAGCTGTGAAACTCCAGCTTCATTTACAGTACATTGGGCTTCATACAATTTTCCTTTTTGTTTTGTTACCTCCACCAAGGAGGTTATGTAATCACATTGGTTTGTTGGTTGCTTGGTTGGTTTGTGAGCAACATTACGGAAAAAGTTATAGAGGGATTGCAATGAAACTTTGTGGAAAGGAGGGTCTTGGGCTAACTTAGAATCCATTAAATTTTGGTGACGATCCAGATCACTGTCTGGATCTAGGAATTTTTTTAAAGGATTCTTTATCATTGAGAGACAGGGCAGTCTTTCACATAGTTGGGCATAACTCAACAATAAATGAGAAGGGGGCTTAGCAAAAAACTACAGTAAGTTTCTTCAAGGACTCTAAGAGAGATCAGCTGCTGATCCAGATCACGGAAGTATTCCGGATACCAGGATCCAGAACAGACAAAAATAGGGGGATTCTGGAGTGTCAGTCACTGTGAGGAAACACACTGAGATATGAACGTGCAACAAACAGCTTTCTCCCACACATTGTTTGTGTTGGGGAGAAATAAAATGTTTTTTTTGTTTTTTTTTTAATCACATATGGTGTTCTTATTGTTGTTGGTGACTGATTTGAGCTGTGGCGGAGGTCTGCACCTGTGCCTCTCTGAGTGTAAAATTCTAGTTTTTTTGTTTTTGTTTCTTTGTTTTTATTTTACAGCATATTGAACTCCGATGGATGGAAGTTGCTTTGTGTGTAAATAAAAATTATAACAGTTTCCTTGGAGGTATGAGAGCGATGTGTGAATCAGAACTTGAAGGTTCTTCTTACTGTAAAATGCTTTTTGTCTTCATTTTCTTATACACATTTTCTGTTAGCTAAAAAACCCAAAGAAGAAAATAAAAACTATCACAGTCACCATGATGACTGAAGGACTGGGCCCAGACAGAAAGGTAGATGAGGAATATTTCAATGGTCCTTTGCCCTTAAAGACAAAACATCTAAACATTTTGACTGTCAGTGCTCACACAATGTCAAAAGGACAAAGCATTTTGAGGGCATTGACCATTTGTTTGAGAAAGAAATTTAGTTTTTCCACCTGAGTGAGCTGTTTTGGCAGAGATCTGATCTCTGACAGGTGAACTGTGGTTCTGCTGAACTGTCCAGGTTGTTTTTGGCAAGAGAACCAAGAGAACTGAGAACGTCCGGTCTGTTTTGAGAAATGAGGCAAAGCTGTTGAGAAGGATCTTTACATTTTGGAGGCTCTGACTGTTTATATGGGAAAGAAATGTAGCTTTGAAACATGTGTGAACAGTTTTGAGAGAGAGATGAGCTTTTGCAAGTGAACTATGGTGTTGAGCTGAACTTAGGGCTGGGCGATATGGCAAAAAAAAAATGATCACGATTTTTTGTTTCATATCATTCAATCTCGATTATAATCACGATATGTTATATTGTTTTTAAACCAGTTTTAAAGCATCTGCACTGAAAACTAGAACTATAGAACAGTTTCACATTTTATTAACAAACCAAGTAAATAGCAATGCAAATTAAATAATATGAATGTAGCAGCATAGAGGTGTCTGCTCTATGTGCTGCATGCAGGCCAGGGCTGATTGGCTACCGATGAGCTGGCCCAGTATAAAGCCGAGCTCCTCCCTCCAATCTTTTTTTGCGCCCCTGCGGCTGACGTGTCATTTCTGGGTCAGAGGTCGCTGACTGACAGGGTGCTGCCTGTGTGCTGCTGCAGGTGTGGCTTTGGGTACTGCTCCATTGTTTGGCCGTGGTGAGGTGCTGCTGGCTGGAGTCCTCACGCCCTACCTTAGTGTTTGTGTTCTCCCCGCTGTGAAAGGTGCTCCGGTGATCTGTTCTGAGGCCATTCCTGCCTTGTCTCCAGTGTGCCTTGTCTCCAGTGTGCCTTGTTTCCAGTGTGCCTTGTCTCCAGTGTGCCTCGTCTCCGAGCCTGCTGGTTGGGAGCCCTTCATCCCAAGCTCCTCTGTATCACGGCAGCAGCCGTGAGGCTACTGTGGGCCAGCGGCTCCTTTATTTACTGGGTGGAACGAACCTCCAGTTTGGAGCGTTGGCTGGGACAGCTGGCTGGGCACGCTCTTCATTTGGGGGTTGTCCCCCCCCCCCCAGCATGAACGAATGAGTGAATGTGTGTGCGTGTGTGTGTGTGCGTAAAGGTGCGGGTTGCATTTTATTGTGTCAGCAGCGTGTTTATTTCTATTTTTTTTGTTGTTAATTGGGTTTGTTTCACTTGTTAGCCCGTAAGTGTTTTTATTTTCCTTCCCCCTTCAGCGGCTGGAGGTCGGTGGTGGCGAGCGGGTGCCTGGAAGGTGGCATCCTTTGTCGTTTGCTGTGTGCGGTGGTGGTTTGCTTCACTGGGTGTGGTTTGATTTGCTTTATTTTTGTTTAATGGATTGCTCCTCTCGGCATTCATTAGCTTATGCCCATCCACTAGGCCTCAGCCGAGAGTAAATCCCCCCCCCCTTCTCCCCTGGGTTTGGTGTGAGTTTTAAAGTGTTGTGCGATGTACTTTTAACATTTATGTTTGAATAAAAATTGTTTTTTTGAGTTGGAACCACGTCTCTGTTGTCAGTGGGCAACGAACCTGTGTGCCTTCAGTATTCAATTCCCTGGGTGAAAGTCCCAGGGTGGCGTTGTCGGGTCGTAACCATTGATACTTCTCCTTCCATCCTAACTGAACTAGTATTATTCCTCGCCGCGCCACATAAACATAGAAAAATATAAGAACAATCTCACTTAACAGTGCAGTAAATGGAAAAAAAAATCTAGGACCAAGATAATAAAATCTTGCGATGCACCGTTTTTTCAGTAAAAGAGAAGAACTGAACAATCGTTAGTTAAAGTGTGACAGTTTAGAGCCCTGAGGATTTTTGTTGCTATGAAAGATTAAAAAACTACAGAAACCCTCTGGGGATATTGAAGGTGATTTAGAATGTAAACATTATTTTGAAGTTATGATGCTAAATATGCTGCTGCCATTATTAATGCTTGAGTCAAATGTACAACATTTAAATAATCTAGATTGGACAGATTAGATTTAAAATGTAACAGTACAAAACTACAATAATAAAAAAAAATAGACCAAATTAATCGTTTTTCTCCTCTCAGAATGTTGCTCGTATTGTGCAGTGGCCTGAAAAGACGACACTGGCTACATTTACGTGCAGTCAATATTCGTGTTAAGATAAATATTCTGGTTTCTGAAACATTTGGAATAAACTCAGGGAGATCCTCATTCAGACCACAGCCACAGACGACGCCATGACTGCATTTGCACTTCCTGCCACTAGGTGTGCTGTTTGCATGTTCAACCTTATTTTACACAGACACCACAGAGGAAGAAGTTCGATGCAGGCGCTGCAGGCTCTCTGCATGTTGTTAGAAGAAGAGTGTCACGGCCCGAACGCACTGGACGCGGAAGCGCCGCGCGCGGTAGCGCCGCGCATGGCGCTTCTGATCGGCTCCCATGTTAACCTATCTGACCGGCCGCACCGAACGCGCAGTGGAGCGCCGCGCGCGCCGCGGCTCGCGCTCTGCAGCGCGCCCGCTCCGCTTCGTTCTATTTTTCACGCGAGTCGCGAGCGCCGGGAGCGCCATATGTCAAGCTGGATCAAGCAGATCGGACCAGACAGGAAGTCGGAAACAGAAAAGGCAAGAGAATCCGGTCAATTTTCAAAATATAACAAATTAAATGACGATTAGTTACGGACGGTGTTGCTCGTCCGTCTATAATTTGTCACTTGGGTCTAATCACAAGACAGATCATGGACACACAAACAGACATGTCCGCACCCAAACACACACACACACACACACACACACACACACACACACAGCGACAGACATTCACGTGATGCAGAAAAAAAGAGGACAGGAGGAGATAGAAAATGTCTCTCCACAGGTCACCAAAACACACACATCCATACTGGCAGAGCGAGACAGGGGGAACAGGGAACAAACGTGAAAACCGAGAGCTGACGGAGCCAGCCGAGTGCAGCCGATGTGTGACCAGCGCGGAGAGCGCAGGCAGCAGATACGCCTCCAGTGCGAACAGCCGCGCCGGCGCCTCCGCTACGCTTCCGCGTCCAGTGCGTTCCCGGCGTTAGCGGCAAGACGTGGTGATCTGTTCAATGATGCGAGGCATCGTTTTTTCAGTAAAAGAGAAGAACTGAACGATCGTTAGGCAAACTGTATCACCAGTAGTTCCTGGACTCAAAAGACCAGATTCCTTGCGGATCGCTGTGTTAGCAGCGGTGTGCTAGCAGCGGTGCGGGTGGAGCAGCCTTTCCTGTCACCAGCAGCCTCATCTTCAGAGGATAACTCCGACGCTGACTTCATCTGCTTCGCTGCCCTCGGCTCCACGTTCAGCTCCATCTCTGTTTACTTCTCAGACAACTTACAGGCGGATGTTCAGCAGGAAAAAGTCGACTGTGATTGGCTGTGGTCACGCACATTTCTGCCATGTCTGATCGAGTAAATGTGGTCACAGCTGATCACCGTGATCGACGGGAAATTAATCGTGATCACCAATCACGATCATACAATCGCCCAGGCCTAGCTGAACTATAAGACTATTTTGCCAAATGATCTTCGAGTTTTGAAAATGTAATTTCAGTTTCAAGAAATGAGCCAAACCAATGGAGAAAAACTGTAAACAAAACAGAACTGATAATTCGATTTGATCCAGATTCACTACAGTTGTTTTGCTTCCCTCTTGTGGTCAAACCTGGTCATTACATATTTACTTTACGGGAGCGTAACGCGCGCTTCCGACGTGGGCCCCCAGCAGGAGGTCCACTTGCACCCCCAGTGGGAACCTCAGGCGCCCGCATTGTGGGCACCACATTGGGCCCCATTATGAGCCCTGTGGGCAGCCCCAGCACGATCCTCAGGTCATTATGAACATAGGGAAGGAAGGAAAGAAAGAAAAAAGAAATTCAGCACTGAAGAAGCAAAACTTCTGATAACATTGATAAAATCATTGACATCTGAATTACAAACAAAGAGTGAAGGAAAGAAACAAGAAAAATTATTATCATTGTGAACGCAGAGGGAAGGAAGAAAAACAAGAAAAAAAAAATGAAGCATTGAAAACGCAAAACCTCTGAAAACATTGGTGAAATGAATGATATCTTCATTACAAACAGAGGGAAGGAAAAAAAGAAGCATTGAAAAGGAAAATGGAAAAAAATGACTCTCTTAAAAACATTAAAGAAAATAAACATTTTAAAGCATCAAACAAATGTTGAAGAATCTGTCTTTGATAGATGTAGTTTACATGATGGAACAGGAGGAAAATGAACTTCAGTCTGACTCCTTCAGTACTTTTGCATCATTCCTGATTGGAACTTTAAGTTTTGGCTCATTTAAAATCAACCAACTTCTGACACATGAAGCAGTGATTGAATTATGGACAACAGTGTTTTCATGTGTCACAACAGTCATGCAGACATCAATTGTTCTACCATCTTCTACACTCGTTACCAATTCACCATTATCCACAAAAGAAACAAAACTCATTGTCATTATTAAACGCAATAATCACCATTCCTGATGTCTCTTTTTAAACTGAATTATGTTTGATATTTGCTTGATCTCCACACATAATTTGTTCCACAGTTTTACTCCATAGATTGTAATGTGGAAACTAGTCCGTCCATCTCTATCTGAATAGTTTTGAGCTCCAAAAGGTCAACGAATTTTAAAGTTTTACTTTGTAAAAGTAGTTGATTATTCTGTGTTTAGGTTTCCTCTGTTCTGACTCATCTGTTGTGATGTCCATGGTCTATCTTAATGTTTCTGTTGTTGCAAATATTAAAAACTGAGAGGCATCAGATATCAATTCTTAACAGTCCACTCACTGTGATATTGTCAGTGACATTCGCTCAGACTGAAGTTAAACATGGAGTTCAACAGCAACCTTTGTTTGTTACCTCCAGAGTAAACTGTTGTGATTCCCTGTGATCAGGGTGTCCAAACAACTGCCTGAAAAGTCTTCAGTTGATTCAGAATGGGCATGTTTACATGGGCCCAAAAATCCCCTATCATCAAATTGTCAGGTGAAGCGGATTGTAAATGTGTCGTATAAACACCTGAGTGAGTCCGGTGAAGCGGACTGGCGATGGTGGCAAAGTCTTTCACGAAGCGTTGGTAATACGACGCCAGCCGCAGGAAGCTTCGTAGTTCACTGATATTAGTCTTCCTCGGCCAGCGCCGGGCGGCATCCACCTTGTCGGGGCTGGTAACCATGCCCTTAGCGCTGACGATGTGCCCCAGGAACTCTGTCTCTCGGCTCAGCAGATGGCACTTCCCCGGGTGCAGTCTCAGCCCCACCCGGCGGATGTGCTCGAAGACCTCTTTTAGGTTGGCGAGGGCCCCGTTGAAGCTGTCGGTGTGCACCAGCAGGTCGTCCAGGTACACCATGCAGCGCTCCCGGGGGACGGCAGCCAGCACACTCTCTATGAGCCGCTCGAACGGCGCTGGTGCATTGCAGAGCCCGAATGGCATGACCCGGAACTGCCACAGCCCCTGGCCGAATGTGAATGCAGTCTTGGGCCTCGCTTCCGGGGCTAGCTCCACTTGCCAGTAGCCGCTGCGCACATCAAGGGAACTGAACCAGCTGGAGCCAGAGATGTAGTCAAAGGCGTCATCGATGTGGGGCAGCGAGTACGAGTCTTTGTCACGCTGTTCAGACACCGGTAGTCCACACAGAACCGCCATCCCCCGCCTTTTCTCTTTACCAACTTGACTGGCGCGGCCCAGGGGCTGTCGGAGGGCTCGATTATTCCGGCATCCAGCATCTCGCTTGTCATTTCTTCGGCTGCCTGCCGCTTGGTGAGCGCGAGCCAGTGGGGACGCAGACGGATGGGTGTGGCGTCTCCGGTCTGGATGTGGTGTTGGACGAGGGAGGTCTGCCGGCAGTCTTTGACTGGCCGCGAAGATGCCTTTATGCCCCTCCAGGAGCCTTCAGCTGCTGCTGTTGGAGAGGAGTCAGCCCGGCACTGCTACGCTGCCACAGATCTTTAATCACTTCGGTGGTCTCAGTGGAAGCATCGGCCAGCGGCAGTGAAGAAGCTGCCGGCATGGTGGAACTCGTCACAGATAGGCTGCAGGGGGGCGTGGCTTTGGCGGGATGCTGCCTCTGGTCTGCAGACGTTATTGAAAACAGCTTCTGCTCTTTAGAGTGGGCGGAGCTCTGCTCTAGCTCTGTAAAGGTAATTGGTGCCTGCTCTTTAGAATGGGCGAAGTTGTCGTCTCGCCCAGCGGCAGCAGCTAAGGATTGTGTCTGCTTTTTAGCAGCGGAATGCCAGTCTCCCTCCACGGCGGTGGAGTCATCTCTCTGCCCTCTCATGCTGTGCTTTTCTTGGCCTGGCTGAAGCTGGAAGATGTGGGACCCCAGGAGCATGTTACCTCTCTCGACATTGATCCACACCCTCCAGCGGCTCAGCAGGTCCAAGCCGATGATGCAGGGGGCCTGGATATTAGCGAGCTAGCATTCGTGTTTCACCTCACGGTCACCGGCACGGAAGGTCAGCTGCTTCTTCCCATCCATACCGATCTTTTCGCTGGAGACAGTCATCAGCTTAATGTCGGTGGCGGCCCAGTCTGCGGAGGGCCGGCCTGTTGTGCCGGGGAGGGGGCCGGGGCGTACCAACAAGATGGTTGACCCAGTGTCTACCAGGGCGTAGGAGTTTTGGTTATCGATGTGGCAGGACAGGTACAGCTCCTTGGCATGGCCGCACTGTCCCATCAGCGTGCACTGTCCTTGGCGAGGGAGTCGAGTTTGGAGCGGCGGTTCCCTCACAGCGCCGCCCCTTTCTCGTTTCTGGGAGCTCGGTCTCTCGGAGCGAGCGCCGGGCAGTTTCGTGCGACGTGGCCAGGCTCATGGCACCTGTAGCATCGGTCGGGGGAGCGGCTTGGGCTGCGGCGCGGCAGACTGAGCGGCTTGGTCTCCCGCTCCTCTTCTCAATCCGGCCTGCACTCAGCCATCCTGACGTGCGGCTTGAGAGCAGGGGTCTTTGGGGGAGCTCGCTGGCCAGAACGTGAGCGTGCGTTCCGCTCTCTCGGCTTCTCGCAGTGCTTCGCTGAGTGTCTGTGGCGAAGCGAGGCAGACATGTTGCCGGAGTCTTTCTGGCGTAAGACCCCGCATAAAGGCGTGGAGGGCCAGCTCTGCTTGAATAGTTGCTTCGAAGTGGGGGTAACCCTGCTGTGTGTGTAGCTGCACATCAGCGGCGAATGTCCCCAGCCTCCTTCCTTCTCAGTGGCGGCGACCCATCAGCTGCTCTTGGTTGTCATCAGCGGATAGTCTCTCCCCGAATCTTCTTCCCAGGGCGACGGTTTGGGCCCGTAGATCTTGCCGCTGTGCCGGGTTGAGATCCAGCAGCACCCAAGCCGCCTTCTAAGGCAAGGATGAAGTTCATCGGTGCTTCTGTCGTGTTCCAGCCATTTTGTTGTGCCGCTAGCTCTGTCTGAGCTAAGTTCAGGGCGAGCTCCCTCTCTCCGTCATACTTCGGCAGCTTGACAGGTGTTCTTTGCTTGACGGCCGCTTCAGGATCGATTTTAAAGGTCTCTTATTAGTTTTAGAATGTCCTCACGGACCGCAGAGACTGTTGATATTTTTTAAGGGAGGTTAAAAAGACATCTTTTTAATCAGGCTTTTAATTGACCCTGTGTAGTCCTCTTATTTCCATCATTATTTATGTGATTTTATTCCACTCTATCATGTACTTCTAAATTATTTTATTTTTTTAACTTTCAATCTTAACTTACTTGTATCATATCCTCTTAAGCTTTTAGCTATTTTACTCCAGTGTTTCCTGAGGGGGGCCTTCACACTGGGAGTTGGTTCCGGTCCTCTGCGGGGGTTACTGTGCTCGGGTCCTCTGGTCCCGTCTGGCATTGGGGTCTCCACACCACGGTGTGCAGGTTTCCTTGGTTTGACGGGGTTGGGGGTCGGGCGCTGGAGCCCCAGTATTAATGACCTTTGACTTCTCTTGGTGTGGGCGGCGCCACTGATGGTGTTTCCCATGACGCTGGGTGCCATGTCTCTTCTGCTGAGTGAAAATCAAGAATGAAGAAACGCAAACATGTTGAGGCGTTGTGAATAACAGTTTTCAGCCTGCAGAAGATACATTGAGTCAAATCAGACTGCTTTAATCTGAGAGGAGATCTCTAATTCTGTCATGGAAACACAACCACATCCTGACACGTGACAGCTTCCTCCTATCAGATCTAATCAAACAATTCCATTTCTCAGGAAATCACTTCTTGCTCAACATGGTTAAAAAAGATTTGCAAGCTGGACAAATATCCAGAGACAGAGACGATCAGACACACAGAGAGACGTGGTCGACCTGGAACATGGAGCTGAAGCTGCTGCTGCTGCTGCTGTGGAGCTCAGGTAGGACTCTGCTGCTCACTGCTGCTTCTCTCTCTGCTGGGAATTCTCCTCCATCTGGGAGTTTCAGAGCTTCACAAACTAGAAAAAAGTGTGGTACTGAAAGCTGCTTCATGGATCACCCTGATGGCTCTTTTCTGCAGTGAGGATTTGAAGCTGTTGCTCCAAACCTCCAGGCAGTCGTTCCAGTACGACAGCATCAGGGAACAATATCTCATCTGGAGAGCTTTGCTGTTCAGGAAGGATTCTGCTTTGCTGAGGACTGAAGACTTGTGGATGTTTTGGGTTCAACATGTTTGGTGTGAGGTTTCCAAGAAACTTGATTTCTGGAACTCTGTCTTCTTCTACACCTTCTGTCAGAACTTTAGAGTCTCTAAGTTCCCTTCATGACTTCCAAACAACATACATTTACTGAGAGTTTGTTTGAATCAAAGCTCTTTTTGAAAGTGCTCAGTTCTGAGTTGATTTCCTCTGAGAGCTAAATATTTGTGTCATCAGAAAACAAGATAAATTGTCGTATTTTACAGATTTTACATCCTTCGTGACAGTTTTTCTCACTGGCTTTGGTGCATTTCTCTCATGACTTTTTCCTTTTGCTCAGCAGTCAGTTCAGCCTCCTCAACATTCAGTCATTTGTTCTCATCACAGCAGCAGTTTCTCTTCCTTCTAACAAGTGTCAAATGATGTGGACAGTCCTCAGCTGCTGTCCTCCAGCTCTGTGCTGTTTGATAACATGATCATTTGCTCATGTCCCGTCAGTCCAGATGAACTCTCCTTGTGATGCTGAATCGTCCTTCTCTTGTTGTTGGAGCTTTGAGCCAGGAGAGCATGGCAGTGTTCTCCTTATATTTTCTGAACTGCAGAGCTCCGGTTCCACACGCTGTGGCTGGACTGGCATGTTTACTGCAGGCGGCTTGAATGAGGCATGTGCACTTTTGTGGTGAAGCCCAGGGCAGTATGGGTAATGAAGTCTCTGAAGGATGAAGGAGGAAACGTGCGCTGGGCCCTGTGAAGGCTGACGTGCTCTGATAAGCAGCAATTTGAAGGAGTCAAAGATACGCGCTGGTGAGCGTAGTGCTACATTGTTGGAGCTTGGAGAAGTGCCAGGACGCTCAGTTGACGTCACTGGCACTTTCCCTGACAGGGAAAACTTGCTTTTGAGGAATAAACTTTCCATTTTGAGCAAGTGACACGTTTTTGTAGGTTTTCTACTCGGTTTTCTCCACAGGATCAGTCACTATGATCACACCTCACACCACAGGAACATTAGACACCATGTCCTTTTCACACATCCGTCAATATGGCCTTTGCTGACTTTGATCATCAGGAAAAAAATTCATCCTGTAGTGTGTTTTTGCTTTAAGCTGTGAGCTTTTGGATCTTCCAGCTGTATGAAGGTATTACTTCTTGATCCAGCCTGATTGGAATTTACTGATTGAAACACTGTATGAGAACATCAAGAATGAAGAAATACACGCATGTTTAGGTGTTCTGAATAACAGCTTTCAGCCTGCAGAATATATATTGAGACAAATCAGACTGCTTTAATCTGAGAGGAGATCTCTAATTCTGTTATGGAAACAAAACCACATCCTGACATGTGACAGCTTCCTCCTGTCAGATCTAATTAAACACGTCCTTTTCTCAGGAAATCACTTATTGCTCAACATGGTTACAAAAGTTTCTCAACCTGGACAAACGCCCAGAGTTAAAACTCCAACAAACTGATGCAAACAACAATAAATAGATGTAAAGCCTCCAGAAAGTGATGGAAGCCAAAAAACAGAAATAAAAGTGCATTAAAGACATGTAAAGTCCAGTCCTCAGGTGTGTAAATCCACCAATATGAGAGATGATGTTAGACTGAACACCAGGATGAAAACTGCTTCATTTGAATCCAGACAGAAAAAGTTTCCCACGTGAGTCTGTGACAACAAGACTCGTTAGCATCTGGTGAAAAACATTAGACAGGACGTGGGTGTGTGTGGAAGCTCCACCTCCAGCTCCACCTGATGGCTGATAAAAAAGTTGGGGACAGTTGGTGATGATCAGACAAACAGAGAGACTAATTAGTTTTTGTACTAATTGTTTTGAGAAATGCATTAACAAAAGTAAAGAGTGACGTGAGGAAAGGTCCAAAGTGGTTGAGAACAACTGTCATGTCTGGATTAAAGAGTTTTAGTCCCAATACTGACCCCTGGTAAACACCACAAACAATGTCCAAGCATGAAGCCTGAAAATCTCCCGTTTTGACAAACTGTTGTCTGTTGCTTCAGTAACTTTTCCTCCAGCGTGAAGCCACGTCCCTGATACCATAACTCCAGTTTATTGATTAATATTTCATGATTTATTGTGTCAAATGCTTTTTTTTTTTCAGATCAGTGAAGTCTGGAACTGCTTCATTCTTTTTGCCTGTGGAGATGCTGATTTTCAAACATCAAACATATTTCACTGGAATGTTGACTCTGAACTCAAGCTACATGATCAGAAGTGAGAATCATTCAAAACTGATGAATCCTGAACTCTGTCTCTGTTTCCCCTCAGGAGTCCATCTGGAAGACAGAAACCGTCCAGCTGGTAAAGAAAGTCCTCACAGATGAAGAAAGAAAGTGAATCTTTGTTCTTGCTGACTTTGTGCTCTTTGCTCAGAGGCTGATTATGAGTTCAGGTTGGTGGGAGGAAGCTCTGGCTGTTCAGGTGAAGTGGAGCTGAAACACCTCGGAGAATGGAGACCAGTGGACGACTTTTACTGGAACCTGAAGTTATTAACTGCAGTCTGTGAACGTCTGGACTGTGGCCCTGTTGTTTCCATCAATACAACATCTGAGTCATCATTAAGATCTGTGTGGAGGGTCAACTCTCAATGTTCCCAGCCTCTGTCAGATTTGAAGAACTGCTTCTGGCTCTCACATTCTTCCTCTTTCATAAATCTCAGGTGCTCAGGTAAGACCAGTGAGGTTTCATTAACTACATGTTCTTAACATGGTGAGTTCAGACAGAAAGCTTTTACTGTAACATGACTTTAGAATTGATCAATCATTAAAGATTCAAGGTTTTTATTTTCCATTTGTTCACATAAATAAACGGCTCAGGCACACAGGCTTTCATGTGAGGAGTTTCTGTGGAAGTCAACTTAAAAAAACAGATTCATATCAGAAATAGAATAAAAGACACTGAACAGGAGTGAAATAAAGAATAGATACAAAAGAGAAAGAGGACCACATGCTGCAGCTGAGGAATGAAAATGATTCAACTGTCCGTGTGTGTGTGTGTGTGTGTGTGTGTGTGTGTGTGTGTGTGTGTGTGTGTGTGTGTGTGTGTGTGTGTGTGTGTGTGTGTGTGTGTGTGTGTGTGTGTGTGTGTGTGTGTGTGTGTGTGTGTGTGTGTGTGTGTGTGTGTGTGTGTGTGTGTGTGTGTGTGTGTGTGTGTGTGTGTGTGTGTGTGTGTGTGTGTGTGTGTGTGTGTGCGCGCGCGCGTTCTTGTATTTCTATCCTTGTCGGGGCCAAATGTACCCACAAGGATAGCAAAACGTGGAACGACGTGCCTTGTGGGGACCTTTTTCCGGTCCTAAGTAGGAGAAACAGTGTTTTCTTGACCATGTTGTTGTTACTGAAAAAAGTAAAAGTGCAAAAACATTTCTTTAGGGTTAGGCTTTGTTGTGGTGTGGGTTAGGGTTAGGGTAAGGGTCAGGGTTAGGGGCTAGACATGAATGGGAGTCAATGGACGGTCCCCACAAAGATAGAAATACAAGACTGTGCGCGTGTGTGTGTGTGTGTGTGTGTGTGTGTTGTTTCCATCTCAGTTGTCATCAGTTTCACTGTCACAGGGAAAAATTGTTGTAAAAACACGTTTTGAGTGTTCTGATCCTGTCTTCTCTCCTGTGCTTCAGAGTGTAGGTACAGTGTTTCAGTTTGTAGGTACAATGTTCCTTTGAGGTTGTACCTGCAGTGTTTGTGATGGAGTTGTAGGTTCAATGACCTCCTGTCCTGTGTTCAGACTCGGTGCGGCTGCTGAATGGATCCACTCGTTGTTCAGGCAGACTGCAGGTGAAGACTAACCCGTCTGACAAGACCTGGTCCTCAGTGTGTGAAGCAGACCTGGACCTGCAGGATGCACAGGTGGTGTGTCGGGAGATGGGCTGCGGGGCTCCTTCAGTCCTGCAGGGGGCGCTCTATGGAGACGTGCAGACTCCCAGGTGGAGCCCAGAGTTCCAGTGTGGAGGCCATGAGTCTGCTCTGCTGGACTGTAGAAGCTCAGGCTCAGCTAGAAGCAGCTGCTCACCTGGTAAAGCTGCTGGACTCACCTGCTCAGGTAGAATAGGAACTGCAGCTTTCACTCCTCTTCACACTCACTCCATCCTCTCACTCTTCTCTCTCTGCTCTGGGTTCAGGGGGTGATGAGTTCAGGTTGGTGGGAGGAGCCAGTCGCTGTGCAGGAAGTCTGGAGCTGAAATATCTTGGTGAACAGAGACCTGTGAAGATCTATCTCTTCACCCTGAAGACAGCAGCTCTCTTCTGTAAACATCTGAACTGTGGCTCTGCTGTTTCTATACAACCAACTGATGTGTCAGATCAATCTGTGTGGAGCATCAACCAAGAATGTGTTCAATCTCGATCTGATCTGTGGAACTGCGTGTCACCATGGAGATCCTCTGACACCCTGAAACTCACCTGCTCAGGTATGTTTAGTTGACTAAATAAATGAATATTTCCTTCCTGGTTTTAGAGCAGATTTAATTTTTGCTGCTCATAAATTACTTGGTAAAGTAACTTTTGCTTCACTTTTGGAAAAAAAAAAGTATTCAAACATGTCAAAGAATCTGGATCCCCTTATAATGGAATTTTAAGATGTAACTTCACTTGTAACTTCTTCAGGAACAAAGTGACTGAGTTATAATATTTTAAGAATTAGTACTTACTAGGCAAAATCACTGTCAGAATCGGTGTTGTTGGCCAAGTACAGTTGCCCACACAAGCAATCGGAATTTGATGCTGTGAAGAGACACCCAGGCAGTCATTTGCTGCACCTAATCTTGAAAAGGTAAAGGGGGGGTTCAATCAACCCCCCCTCCACTTGTCCCGGGCGTCGATCCCATACTCAGCATGCTGGGTCCCTTCCGGGCAGCCATGATCCCCCGCTCCTGTGCTCTTTGTTGAAATGATTGTGTCAGTTGCGTTGAGAAACCAGCTGATCAATTCCATGGTTGATATTTTGGTTTGTTTGAAAAAACCAAGTCAAGTGATTACTCCAGTCAAACAGAGGAGACAAAGTGCAGCAGCAAGCAAAAAAAAAAAAAAAAAAAAAACTGTTTAAAGGTGCATTAAGGAGTTTTACAACCTTAAAAATACTTATTTTCCACCATAAATATGTTACACATTTTTAGTGATGTGTACAATGTGCCCTGACATATTCATTACAAGTACCTCTAACAACGCTAAATTGTCACTTGAAAGTTGCAGTGCCGGTCCGGCACCAGAATTGTTTTGGGGAGAATTTGAAAGGAATGATGTAATGCACGCTCCGGCTGGTTAGGTTTCGATTTGTCTGCCATTACTCCGCCAGATGCTTAGTGAGCAACAACTGAGCAGGATCTTCCAGAAAGTAAGAAAAGACTTACTTCTGGCACTGCCACAACTCCAGCACAGACTCCACCAGGTAAAAGAAACTTAAAGCGATACTTCAACATTTTGGCAAATTGGCCCATTTAGCGCAATTCATTAGTCATTTCGAACAGTATATTTACTTTTTTTGTGAGGGCGAGCTGTTGTTTATTCAGAGGTGAGTCGGGGAAGGTTTTCGGGACGGACACAATGGAAGTGGACGGCATTTTGGTTCCCCCTCGTCAAACTCATCAAATACACAATCCAACAACCCCAAAACACTTTGGTGGGCAAATTATAATCCGCACATTCACTTCGCTGTGAAATATTAATGCAAAATTACCAGATTGAGTTGTTTATGCGAAGATTGCTAAGACGGAACTACTTGTCTGGGCGTAGTGATTTCAAAAGAAAAAGCAGTTCCCAGTATTTGCTCTAGTGTCGTAACGCTACAATATTATTTGTTGGTGTTCCAGAGCGTAGTGAATGTGCGGATTATAATTTGCCCACCAAAGTGTTTTGGGGTTGTTGGATTGTGTATTTGATAAGTTTGACGAGGGGGAACCAAAATACCGTCCACTTCCATTGTGTCCGTCCCGAAAACCTTCCCCGACTCACCTCTGAATAAACAACAGCTCGCCCTCACAAAAAAAGTAAGTATACTGTTCGAAATTACTAATGAATTGCGCTAAATGGGCCAATTTGCCAAAATGTTGAAGTATCGCTTTAAATCTTACTTGAGCGCTACTAAACGAGCGAAGAAGGAGTTCCCCTCTTCCGTGCACGCGAGCCACAGGGACGAGTTTTTCACTAAGCTGCATTACGCCCAAGGCCTGCAGGGGGCGCTGTTTCGCATAAAACGTGCAAACTCCTTAAGGCACCTTTAAATACTTCAAAGAATCCTCAATGGAACTTTAATATGCATATTCATTTATTTGTTATAAAACTGAACATATGATTAATGAAATAAATTAAACACCTGACAGATCAAGTTACAAACAGGACACACTCCATTAATCTATTCAAATGTTGTGTGATAATATGAAAAAAGACACCAGTCGAATTTGGTATATAACTGTAGACAGCATTTCAATAGAGGTCTGTACTCAAGCTTTTTAAAGATCAATAAACACAATAAGCACAGTCAGGCTGGATTTAGCTCGAAGTGAATCGATCATGTTGATCTAAACTGATTGATCGATTGATTGTCTCAGTCATCAGATTAACTGATTAACTGTCAAAATCAGTGAAGTTCAAACTGCAAAACCATGAATACCAGACATGACTGTTCGCACGAGGATGAGGAGGGTGAGCAGGAGCCCGATCAGGAGGGTGAGAAGGGGGATCAGTGATGAAGCAAACTGTGAAACTCCGGTTTTAATCACAGCACTATAGACTACATACAATTTGCTTTGTTTGTGTTTATTTTACAGTATGTTGAACTCTGATGGATGGAAGTTTTAGATTTGAAAGGTTTATTTCCATCCAATTGATAATATGAAAGAGTCATCACCATACGAGGCTTTCTCATGAACAAAAAGGAGGACAAAGAAAACTTATTTAATCCTACCCCTTCACATTTCCCGGTAGGGCTACGGCGTCGGGGAAAATAGGATGCTTGTGGAAAGTTTCTGGAGCTCTGCAAAGGTTCCATAGTCAGACCGCAGCCGGGCCGTGGCCGGTGTGAGCCACAGCACTGATTTTAATAACGACTGATTAGTTGTGTTGTCCGTTCTGCAGCCGGAACGCATCCAGTGTGAGCCCGGCGTTAGAAGATTGATGTTAAAATCACCAGACAAACATAAATAACCTTCTGATTTGCTTTTGAGATGTGTTCCTCCAACCAATTATGAAGAAGTCTCTGTTTAAGCCCAGTGCTCTATAAATGCAGCTCACTGTGACGTTTTTCCTCTTCACCATAAATATTTTGACAGTGATAAACTCTCATATATTGTCAACAACTGCTGACATGTTTTCCACCACCTTAAAGTCCAGATTCCTGTCAATGAACAAAGCCACACCACCTCCACTCTTCTTCTGTCTGTTTGTATGAATCATATCATGCCTTCAATCACAAAATCACCCCCCTGTTCATTGTTTAACCATGTTTGACATTGCAATACTGTTAAAATGACATTTTAACTGACCTTAAAAGAGTTTTATGTTTTCAAAGTTGGCATTAAGGCTTCTGTTGTTGAGGTGAATTATTGATGATGGGCAAATCAGTCAGATTTTCAAGTGTAATCCCATTCAGTAATCCCTGTTTTTATAAGAGACATACCTGAAACCAGATTACACTTTTTTTTTAATACACTGTAAAGGATTACAGTCACATTTCTTTTGTATCCTATTCACGTAACTCTGTTACATGTAATCTGTTCCTCCCCAACCCTGGTGTTCAGACTCGGTGCGGCTGCTGAATGGATCCAGTCGTTGTTCAGGCAGACTGCAGGTGAAGACTAACCCGTCTAACCAGACCTGGTCCTCAGTGTGTGAAGCAGACCTGGACCTGCAGGATGCACAGGTGGTGTGTCGGGAGCTGGGCTGTGGGGCTCCTTCAGTCCTGCAGGGGGCGCTCTATGGAGATGTGCAGACTCCCAGGTGGAGCCCAGAGTTCCAGTGTGGAGGCCATGAGTCTGCTCTGCTGGACTGTAGAAGCTCAGGCTCAGCTAGAAGCAGCTGCTCACCTGGTAAAGCTGCTGGACTCACCTGCTCAGGTAGAAGAGGAGCTGCAGCTTTCACTCCTCTTCTCTTCACGCTCACTCCATCCTCTCACTCCTGTCTCTGCTCTGGGTTCAGGGGGAGATGAGTTCAGGTTGGTGGGAGGAGCCAGTCGCTGTGCAGGAAGTCTGGAGCTGAAATATCTTGGTGAACAGAGACCTGTGGAGATCTATCTCTTCACCCTGAAGACAGCAGCTCTCTTCTGTGAACATCTGAACTGCGGCTCTGCTGTTTCTATACAACCAACTGGTGTGTCACGTCAATCTGTGTGGAGCATCAACCCAGAATGTGTTCAAACTCGATCTGATCTGTGGAACTGCGTGTCATCACGGAGCTCCTCTCACACCCTGAAACTCACCTGCTCAGGTATGTTTAGTTGACTTTAAAAAAATGAATCTTCCCTTCCTGGTTTAACAGCAGATTAATTTCCTGCTGCTCATTAATTGCTTGGCCCGAATATAGGACGACTCTGGTTATAAGACGACACCCATATTTTTCAAAAATCTTTTGTGAAAATAAAAATATGTTGAAGATAATAAGGCTACTCATAAAACTACTTTTTATTGTACAGTTATTCTTAGACTCAAAAACTCACAACAGAGATACCATTTCACGTGATTTAAGAAAAAAAATATGACTGCAGAAATAAAAAAAATATTTTCTTTCTCAAAATAAGCAACAATTAAGTAGCCCCAACGGTTCAATAACTGTATTAATGATGTAAACAACAGTATAACCATTAAATTCAAGTTCTATTCAACTTCATGAACATTAACAATTCAGTCTAACATATCTTACCCGCTTGGCAGTTGTTTGTTGATTCTGCTGCGTTGAACCATCAGTTTAAAGTTGGCATCAAAACTTCGCCTCTGTTGTTTGCTCACTTGTCTAGCATTCAAGCCCCTTCGTTCCAGATGGTCAAGTTCCTCTTGCTTCCTCTTCCTACCTTTAAAATACAATTTTTGAAAAAAAAACTATCGTCCTATATTCAGGCCAATACAGTAACTATTGCTTTGCTTTTGAAAAAAAAAAAAAAAAAAAGTTTAAATATGTCAAAGAATCTCGATCCCCTTATATTCAAATTTTAACATGCATGTTTGGTATATAGCTGCAGACAGCATTTCAATAGAGGTCTGTACTTCCATTCTGTTTAAAAGCTGCATTTGAATGATCAGGGTTCTGTGTGGCTGTGTCTCTGTCGCGTCACGTGACACACTTTTTACCAATACGGTTGCTTCTTTCTTTAAACAAGCTCCATGCTCTCCGGCTCCCGAGAAAATAGTAACGCTGTTTACATTCCAGTATTTCTCCATTGGTTTGACTCATTTCCTGAAACAGAAATTACATTCTCTAAATCTCCTAATTGCTCTGCAACTGCTCACAGCAGAACAGTGTTTCTCATTTATTTTATCATGTTGGAAATATCTCAGTCCATGTCTCAAGATTTTTAAAGATCAATGAACACAGTAAGCACAGTCAGGCTGGATTTAGCTCTAAGTGAATCGATCATGTTGATCTAAACTGATTGATTGTCAGTCTAATGTAGCCTACATGTTACTGTTAAAGTGGGTGTTGATCAGTGGACCTCTTTCTTAAACCTGTAAATACTATTAAATTGTCTGATACCAATGTGAAACGACGCCAAAGTGTCAAGCAATGCAGTTCATGTCTTTGCTGGCAAGCCCTGAAAAATGTTCTGACTGGCTGTGAAGGCTCTGTTTCACTGAGTTTTTTTCAAGCCGGGACCGTTCTGACACCGTAGATGTGATCCGGGCTTCCCTGTATGGTCATGCTCAGACTCGGCCCTGGCTTCTCTGTCCGTAGTGTGCGTGTGTTGGTGTTAGATCCAGAGAACATGGCACCCAGAAAATGTTTATTTGGATGTCCTGGAAAGGCAGTTTTATTTGGCTTTCCTGAAGACGAAATTGTCAGGCAGCAGTGGAAAGTATTTCTTTTTCCGGGTCAGAAGAAGACAAATATTTCAGTCTTTGTCTGCCAACGGCATTTTGCATGGCACTGTTTTGCTAATTTGGGCCAGTACGAAGCTGGATTTGCCGTCAAACTGCACTTGAATGCCGACGCCATTCCCACGGTACATGATCGTGTTGATCAGCCAGCAGAGTGTTGAGACTTGAGCAAAAACTTGAAGAAAAGAGTAATTAAAAATGCTCGAAACGTAAAAGTCTCTGCACAAGATCTTTAATTCAATAGAAAGTTGATCAGACAGGGAGATAACCTAAATGCTAGCAATAAAAGAAAAACAGGAGTCCTGGACCATGTCCGTGAGCTCTGACAGCATCAGAGTCTCCAGCA